>NC_092504.1:126703995-127328995 GCF_047511675.1 Marmota flaviventris
TACAGTCATTACCAGAAAACAACATGAAAGTTCCTCAAAAAAAACCAACAAAACAAAACAAAAAAAACAACCACCACAGGATCCAGCAATCCACTTCTGAATGTCATGAAATTAAGTCCTCAGTGAGTTATCTGCACTCTCATGTTCATAAAAGCATTTTTCACAATAGCCACAATATAAAAACAGCCTAAGTGTCTATCAATGGATGGAGGAATAAGGAAAATATGGCATATAGACACAAGGAAGTACTATTTAGCTTTAAACAAGAAGAAAATTCTGCCACATTCAACAACATGGATGAACCTGGAGGACACTATGCTAAGTGAAATAAATGGAATAAAGAATGGAAAGACATGCTCTCACATGTAGAATTTAAAAATAGTAAACTCATAAAAGCAAAGAGCACAACTGTGGTTGCCAAGGACTGAGGATTTGGTAAAATGGGTGGATTTTAATGTAAAAATTGTGGGATGACTGATTTCTGGAGATCCAGTGTGCAGCATGGGTTCTACAGTTAATAATACTATATTGTTTACTCAAAATTTGTGAGGAATGTACATCTGAAGTGCTCTGTCTCTCACATACACAGAATGGTATTTATGAAAGATGGTGGATGTGGTAATTAATTTGGAGGCTGTGATCTCTTCACAATTTGTGTAACATATATTAAAACATTATGTTATACACCATAAATCTGTGTTTAATTTGTATTTGTTTATTATACATCAATAAAGCTGCAATTTTCAAAATTGTAAGTCCTGGATATTCAGTGTTTCATTGGATAAAATTATAAATGAAATCATAGGCACAAGCTTCAATGGTATTTAAAATAAAATTTAAGTGAGGAAGTTGTCACAAGTATTTTGATAGGTATAAAGCCCTGAATCAGTCTGTATTCTGTTTGAAAAGAAAATTAAGACTACTAGAAAATGTGTACATACTATTATCTCAAAACTCTTAGTTCCATCTGTGCTTATTCATAGCTAGTTTTGTCCCAGCTTTTTACCTCTGAAGGAAAATACCTTTTCTGCCCTCCTAGTATGTCCTTCCATGTGGAGAGAGTGAATTACCATGACACTGGAACTATATTTTCTATTGACCTCACCCTGGCCTGGGTGAGGGACTTTTCTGACTAGTAATTTGGGAATAACAATCAGCTCTTTGTTCCTCCTGGAAACAAGCCTGCCCAAAAGTTCTCTTCTGTTCCTCTGCTGTGAAACTTACCCAGGATGGGCCCTCTAGATGTTTTCCTGCTCTAGTTACTAAAGTGGCTAATCCTGACTATTTGGCTGGTCAGCACCATGAAGCACATTTGGCTGCCACATGACCTCTGACTTGGCCTTGATTGACAATGGTAAACCTCTGCCTGCTGGTCATTTTTTTTCAACTTATTCAGAACACAGATATAAAGAAACAAAACCAATATTTATCAAAAACCATATTTAACAAAACATTCTTGGCTTTCTGTATCTACTTCTGTATAGCATCCCACTTCGAATTTAAGTGGTTTAAACAACAATTTATCATTATTTGTCATGATTCTTTGCAATGGCTGGACTCAGGGGCAGTCCCTGTTTGGTAATCAGAGTGACTGGGTTTTGTTCATCTGAAGGTGCTGGGACTGGCTGTCTAAGATGACTCACAAGTCTGGCACCTCTGTTTGGTTGGCATGTGTTTTGGAAAAACCTGATATATAAAAACCAGCCACTAAAGGGGAAGGTTCAGAGAGACCTTAGAGAGAAGAGGATAAACTCAGGATTGCAGAGGATGCAATTTATCAGGAACTTACAGACAGAAGCATGCATTGAGTGGCTATAAGACAGGAAGATCCTGACAAGCTGAGGCAGGAGGAGAGCATCTTATGCTAAGATAGACAAAGATGGCCAAGCCAACCAGAACATATCTGGGCTTTGTAAAAACTATGAAGATATCACATGTCAGTTAAGACATGTATGAATGTCAGTGGTTGTTATGAATTGTTTGGATGACAATCTTAATGATTGTGTTTATCTGTAGGGTTTGGAATGTGTTTCAGGGTCTATTGACAAGCAAGATGGCAGTTATGACTAAGATGACTTTAATTGTGTCGAGTTGCATCCCTACAGTGATATGTGAACTGGGCAGGCTTGTTTCCAAGAGGAACTTGTCAGTTGGTTCTCTTTTTCCATGTGGCTCTTCCATATGGCTGGCTAGAACTTCCTCACTGAGGGGGAAATGGTGAGAAATGGGAAGCTCCCCCACATCATGTTACATGAAAGCACAGCAATGGAGTCTCATGGTTGTTGGACTCCTTTCTTGATGATGGGTCATTCCAAGTAGGTGTTTTCCAGGAGAGAAACAGAAGCTGTAAAGAAGACCAGATGTGGAAGTCATGAAGCATCATTTTTGTTATATTCCATAGGGCACAGAAGACCAGTCCAGATTCACCATAGGAAGGACTAAAACGGGTACCAAATCTCAGAACCTTGGTATGTTGAGAATGACCACAATCTATAACATTGAACACAAATGTTTGTTATAGGAAACTTCATGTATCATGATGTTTATCATAGACGAGTATAATTTGTTCACTTAAATTTTTCACTGCTTGCCATAGAAAGTTGAAATTTTCTCATTAATCTTATGATAGTTAAATGCTAATTATGAAAGAGTTTAGTGTTTTTTTTTCATTTTGAAAAGCTTCTGATTTTCTTCCTTGTGTGATTTTTTTCTTTTTTGCTGAAATGAATATTTCTGCCAGTCTAATTTTAAAGCACAACATAAAATCTATTTCTTTCACAGTAGGAAAACTCTTACAATATAAAATGCTTGCATGATCATAAGGAGATAGTAATAACTAGATCTCAGGATGCTATAGCACACTATCAAGTCAGGCAGGTGGGAAAAGCCACCCAGAAGGCAGGGTATACAGGAGAATCTTCAAAGGAGAAGATGGGATTCCTGAAACTTTCATTTGGGGAAAAGATCATGTCATTCTCTTTGGGCCCTAACACTAGATGGTCTATTCAACATTTGCCTTGTGGAATAGGTTTCTAGAACAGAGATCAATATCTTTAAATAATGAGAGAGAAAGCAAAGCATTATAGAGCAACAAGGATGAGGTAAATGGGGACAAGGCAGGGACCAAGTTCTTAGGAATGGAAATTGTTGCAAAAGTCTACATGTCAACAACACTATATGAAATAACTATAGCTGCTTGATTGAATAAAACTACTAAAAATAGTTTTAGTAGTTCTTCATAAAGAAACTTTTTTACTCAAGCTTAAAATAAGTGTTTATGATTGATGAGGGTCTCTATTTCAAGTAAAGTTTCAGACATCCACACTGTTGGCATCTTAAGATTCTGTCAGGGGCTGGAGATAAACCTCAGTTGGTAGAGTGTTTGCCTTGCATGCACCAGACCCTGGGTTTGATCCCCAGCACCTCCACCCCCCAAAAAAATATCTTGTCAGTTTTGTCAGGGGGTTTCATGGTTGTCATGCCCATTTGCACAAAGCAGCTGAGAGAAGGGAAATTGAATGAAAGGATCACGAGCAAGAAATTTTCATGGGCTGGGAATGAAAGTGACACACATTACTTCAATCATATTCCATTGGCCAGAACTCAGTAGCATGGCTGGAAATTACTGAGAAATGGGACACTAGCCATGCCATGGATACAGGGACTGAAGTCTAGCTGTGTTTCCACAAAGAAGAAACAGGGTTTGGGTGAATAGTTAGCCATCTTTTCTATACTCACTAGCTAGAGTTAATGATGGAATTAGGGATGTTTGGTACTGACCTTGACTGATATGATTTGGATGTAAATACTCTTGTGGTTTGGAATGTGAGGTATCTCCCAAAAGCTCATGTGTGAGATGATGCAAGAAGGTTCAGAGATAAAAGATTGGGTTGTGAAAGCCTTAATCCAATCAGTGAATTAATCCCATGGTATGGATTAACTGAGTGGTAACTGAAGTCTGGTAGGGTGTGGCTGGAGGAGGTAAAATATTGGGGGGCATGGCTTTGGAGTATATATTTTGTATC
Organism: Marmota flaviventris; assembly: GCF_047511675.1. Classification (NCBI taxonomy): domain Eukaryota; kingdom Metazoa; phylum Chordata; class Mammalia; order Rodentia; family Sciuridae; genus Marmota; species Marmota flaviventris. The sequence continues at coordinate 126,708,021 of NC_092504.1, forward strand.
TGGCAAGTGGAGTTTCTCTCTCCACTTTCTGATTATCATATGAGCTGCTTTCCTCCACTATACTCTTCTGCCATGGTGTTCTGCCTCACCTCAAGCCCTAAGGAATGGAGCCTCCTATCTGTGGATTGAGACTTCTGAATCTTTTTCTCTTTTTCAGTTGTGCTAGTTAGATTCTTTCAGTCACAGCAGTGAGAAAGCTGACTAAAACAGAAATTTGTGCCAGGAATAGGGTCATTGCTGTGACTAAACTGACCATGTGATTCAGAAGCTTTTGGAGCATTTTGGAATCAGTTGGAGGAATTTTGAGATGTTTAGCAGTGCAATGCTTTAGGTTGTTGTAACTGGGAGTTTATGGCCAGTTCTGGTGGGAGCTTAGAAGACCAGAATGCCAACAGGAATCTGGACAGTGAAGACAGGGCTCAAGAGAGTTTAGAGGAAAAGGAGCACACTATTGGTAATTGGACTAGAGGCCACTTGTGTTATGTTCTGACTGAGAAGTTGTCTGCATTTTGCCTGTATCCTGAGATTTTCTGTGAGGCTGATTTAAAAAGTGGTGGACTTTTTAATCTGATGGAATATATTTCTAGGCAGCATAGCATTCAGGCAGTGGCATGGATATTGCTGGCGATTTTTAGGCAAACTTATTGTTATATTCAGGAGCAGAACTATTTGAAAAACTTGAACTTGAAAGGCAGGAGTAAAACTGGGCCTAAGGAAGTTGCATCAGCATATGAGCTACTTCCCTCCACTACACTCTTTTGCCATGATGTTCTGCCTCACCTGAAGCCCTGAGAAATGGAGACTGCTGTCTGTGGATTAGGACCTCTGAAATCATGAGCCTCCAAATAACTTTTCCTCCTTTTCAATTGTGCTGGTCAGGTCCTTTAGTCACAGCAGCAAAAAAAAAAAAAAAAAAAAGCTAACTAAAAGAGATATCATCTAGGAAGCAGACAGCAAGTCCTTACCAGACAGAAATCTGCAGGTACCTTGATTTTGGATTTCCTCATCTTCTGAATTGTGTAATAATATTTTTATTGTTGTTGTTTACAAATTACCTATCCTGAGGTATTTTGTGATTGGTAACTCAAAGAGATAAAGACAAAGAACTCTCAACTTTGATATTCTTGTGTTTTTCTTTGTTTACAAGCAAGAATTGTCCCAGAATCCTGGAAAAGGCCAAGTCAATAAGGATATGATAGCTTAAGTGTAGTGTAGCTTTAGTTGTATAACTTAAGATAAAACAATGCCAGAAAGAAATGGTATACCTGTAAGATACAATCTGAAGTAAAACCAACCCTACTAATTGAAAGGATATGAATGACAGGTGAACTAAGGAGCCCTGAAGAAGACATAGAAAATGGAGATTAGATTCTCACAGATATTGTTGACAATAATAAAAGAAACAGTTGCTTTTAGGGCCAATGCTATATTCATAAGAAAATAGAAATTTAGTGAGTGCTTGTATCACTTTTGGAAACTATGAAGTAATTTCTTCTGAAACATAAACTTTTTCCACTTCATTAATTCTTCTACTAAAGATGTAGAGTGCTGGTTGACTTTTGGGAATTTATTTCCTTTTTGACTTTCAATACCCATCTTGATTTTGCTATCAGCAGAATAAAAAGCCACCACTGAAATCTTCCATTACATTCCATCAAGCTGAACAGTTAAAAACCTTTTCTCTATAGCTTTTCCTTTTTGTAGAGTAAATAAACTTTTTTTTTCTTTTTTTTTCAAAATTACTGTATTTCTTAGCTTTAAGGTGTTGAAAATATTCTCTGTTCTCTTGTCATTTGTTTTGGAAAAATAAGCTTCCTGTAACTGTGGCTGATTTCTGTGCACAGAAAGAACAAAGGCTGGAGGACCACAGGAACATCACAGCCACAGCAGGAGGACAAGGCAGTATCCTTACATCTCAGGCCAAGAGGCATGAACTCACTTCTGCAACTCCTTTTACAAGGCACACACCAATGTGTGAATTGCAAGCGTAAAGTGACACTACAGAAAGGCCTATTCCTTATAAGACACCCAAATTGCCAGCTAGTTATTTGTTTAAGCAGGGTTCATCTGATCCATTTCCAAGGTACCATGGCTGTGCTGTAATTCATGAAGGGAAAATGGTTGCTTAATTGCCCAGAAGAATTTCCTAGAGATGCTTCAGTAGTAACAACTTGTCTTCCTCTGACCATGATCCATGAATAACAAAACAATTGGAAGTGAAAGTCAAGCTGAAAAATATTACAATGGTATCGCTAGTCAAAATAAACCATAGCATTGAAATAATTATTTGAATAAATTATACCTCTTTCCCCCAAATATTCATCACGTTCGTAGCTCAATTTGAAGTTCTCCAGTACTTGAAAACAAGTATAATTTATTTATTTTCTGTACTTTATTATGTGAGAACATGTTCAGCCAACAGAAAAAAAAAATGCTAGGAAATACCCTACTTACACTGTTTATCTCTCTCTCATCCCAGCCTGTGGCTCATTTCCTTAGTGGCAACTTCCTGCCATGAAAAGCATCATGGGTAGAGCTGACCACTTGGGTTCATACAAGTCCCCTTCTCACTTTGCTTATGGAAAAATTATTCCATTTCTATGGATCTCTCCACAAAGTAAGGAAGATAGGATAATTCAGAGTTTCTACTAAATCTAAGGATTCCATCATCCTTTGTTAAAAAGAAAGTTCCTAACAGTAATTTCAATGCAGCATCCAGAATGTAAGTCTCCATTTTAACTTCTATGTTATTCACATTTAATTTCCTTTTGGCTGAGTCTGACCAAAATCCATTTGAAAAATCTATTTTTCTTTGAATTAGCATCATGTAACAATGGAAGCCTTTTCTAAAATTTTCATCTGTCTTTGCAGGCCAATAGAAACATTCTTCATCTTGAACAGTACTATCTGACTAATGCAAACTAAATGTTGTACTCTAAGTCAGATGATGTTTATCTCAACATTTTTCCCTCATTAAGATTATTAACATGAGAACACTCTGCAAACTTTAAAAATGATCAGATAATATTCAATTGTATTGACTGTTTTTAAGTCCATGATCTAGATCAGGCCAACTGGTGCTCAAGTATGACAAGAAAATGAACTTCCTTTGTTTTGTTTTCAAACTAAGCCTTTACTCTTTTTGCCTCAGGAGACTTGCCATTATTGATAGCTGTGTAAATTCACACTCTTCTTCTAGAAGTACCCCAAATTGGTCTCTGTTAGGACATTTTAAAAAGTAGTCAAAATAAGTCAAGCTTCTATACCTAGACTGAAATGATCAGGGTGTGACAGTGAATTGAAACAAGAGGAAACTAATGTTTCAGAGAAACAAAATATTTCTGTTTCACATAATGAATTTCATTATTACCAGGGCATTGTTTGACTTTTGACAAAGATCATATCTCCTAGAATAAATATATCAACTGTCACTTTTCTTGTGACCTGTAATGAGAAGGGTGATGAATGGGTAGTTAACAGGAACAACACATTCTCTCTCTCTTATTGTGTGCTAATGAGATGGCCTTTCAGGTGTTCGTTCCACCATCATGAGCTTCATTCCATATGTCAATGCAATATCAGCTTCTCGGGGAAGAAATTTAAGCACAAAGATTTTTTGCAGCTCTAAAGACAGAAAACAATGATGGTAATAAGAGACAGAGATTATGTTTTAAATACTGAAGACTCAGTTTCCTCAGGAAGTAATAGCCACTGAATTCCCAGCATGGTGGTCAATATCAATACAGATATAGAACCATAGATCTGTCTCCCCATTATTGCTAATTTTCATAAACATGTTAAAGCTGTAAATTATTTCTATTTCATAGTCACTGGAATTAACAGTTGGAATGTTAAATGTCTTCAACATCTCTCAGTCAGCAAGTGTTCAACCAGGATTTAAATCCACAACCATCTAACTCCAAACCTTTCAACCTCTGTTCACAATGGTAGGCACCAATCACATGTGGATTTTGACCACTTGAAATGTGACTTTTCCGAAGTAATATTGAAAACAAAAAAAGCAAAACATTCATTAATCAATTTCTGCTAAGTGTATGCTGAGATATTGTGTGTAAATGTGGCTATACTACTAAAAATTTCAAATTACCTACTAGCGTTTGCAGTTCACATATTTCTTTTATAAAGATATATAACAGATTATGTCCTTACCAAAATTAGAAACAATGAAATTAGAAATTTCTTTTTAATAATACCAGTTAATAACAGACTTTTAATTAACTCATGGAATGCAAATTAACTTAGTAAATCTAGTTATTGGTTTTATATTACCTCTAGGCAAAGGTCTAGACCTATTACTCACCAAAACTCATTTCTAAATAATCTGATTCACATTGGTAAAATAAATACCATTGTAAAAAGATGGTATCTCATTCCTTGAGGATATATCCTCTTAAAAAATTAGAACGAAAATAGCAATGCCACCTGATGGAGAAATTACCCAAGATCCATGGTAATTTCAATTCAATGAACCTGTAACAAATTTATTGTTGTGTTTGAGAACAATGTCCTACAATTATTTTTAAAAAAGTATCCATGAAAATATTTAGCCTCAAATAAAAGTCTCCCTGACTAGAATAGAAATTAATCTAAAATAATTCCCATAAATGGAAACAACAGCTTAGAAATCCTACTGATGTTTCTCGTTTCCTTATGTTACCCTAAACTGTTAAAAGAAATCAGATTTGTCATCCCTAAATAATAAGTTCCATTTTTGCCAACTTGGCTGGCTGCCTTACCTGTGAGCTCTGGTTGCAGGCATCAGAGCTGGACTCTATATTTATCTTCCTGACTCATTGTTCTGTTCATGTTCCTCTATTTGTTTATTTGGAATTGTGTTTTGAGGCTCTATTCTGTGCCTGATACTGTTTTAGATGCTTAGGTTTTGTCATTAAAGCAATCAACTGTAACAATCTCTCAGCCTTATAAAGTTTTATGCACTTAATATATACTTAATATATTGTATGAATTTTTGGTCTGGATTATAAATACCACAGAAAGTCTCAAAGTCCCGCGAGTACTAGAAGAATCCAATTTATAATGCAGATGCATATCTGTTCTGCAGGCACTGATTTTAATCCTTTACATGTATGTGATAGATGTAACAATAGAGTTAAGTGATGTGTATAGTTACAAAGAACTGAGTTTATTGGAAATGTTTTCCCCAAAATCTCAGTCTATAGAATTATATGACAAGCTTGTGTAGGATATAAAACTGCAATCAGCATCAGATTCTTCAAGTGATTGAAGCCATGGCAGATTGGTTGCGCTAGATAGGAAAGTGAAGTGGAAAAATGAATGGAGAAGGACATATTGACTTAAAACACTACCCATGCACTTTAAACTCTCCTTCATTATGCCCATCTGAAGTTTAATGTCATGTGTAACATGTACATCATTGCCTGGTGATCTGGAAAATTGAGAGGAAGATGCCGTCCTTACTGCATGGTGGGTATTATTACTAAGCTAACCATGCAACGGAATGAGATACAGTAGGCAGCTCCGGCAAGATCCCGTCTCGAGCTGATTAGCAGCATGACCTCCACAGAGTGGCCTGTGTTCTCTGAGCCTCTGAGACCCCACATCTGAGGTAAAGGGGTTAACATGGAGGTTAACACTCTGCACTGCTAGACCTATATAGAAGGGATTCACAGAGCGTCTTTCTTAGCTTTGACAACACTGCACTTTTCCAATCTCACTTTCTGCTTCAGTAAAACCCTACTCTAGAGAACTAAAGGTTTGAATGTTTTAAAGAAAAATATAGAACCGAGGAGAAAGGATAGTCTTCATTTAGTTTAGAGGAATTGCCTTAACACAGGAGTTCTCTTGGATACATTTTACAAAACAGATGAACACACACTTCTTTTTATAGGGATCCTTTAATCAGCTTCTTGCAATAGCCCCAGGTTAAACATTTCCAAGGATTTTAATTTTAAAAATGTATATATAGAGTTATATCTGCATATGTGTTGATGTGTGTTAGGAGATATGTGTATATGTGTGTGTGCATGTGTGTTCTGTCCTTCCTGGGAAAAGTTCAAAAATGTGAAAATAGTATGTTTCTGGCACATTTTGGCTTTTCTGAGTCTTTTATTTGTTGTGTGCACGTCAGGAGCAATTGAAGGAACATCTGGTTGCTTTTCTGAGATGCTAGCGCCATCCTAAGGAAGTCACTTGTCAGAGAAGATGTTGATTCACTCAAACATTTGCCACCTTAATCTGGGATTTCATCCTCATTTTGATAATTTTTTACATCAATGGTATTTTAAGTTCTACTCAATTTGCTTCATGAACTTTTACATATGCAACATATTGTCATGCCACTTAAAGAGTTTTTCTGTTTGCTACCCTTACCATGCTAACTAACTTTCCTTTCAAAAATAATTTTACTCTTCTTATTTTGTCAGCATTGTGATTTGCTTTGTGTTTGAATATTTACATAATGTTTGGAAAATGACATCAAATTTTATTTGAAACAAAAAATTAGAGCTACTTAAAACTCCTAGCACAACATGCCTGTCACTTTGCTGCCTGTCAAATTACTGATACAAATGTCTGGTGGATGTAGATAAGAACTATAGGAAACGCCAGGTGGAAGTCTCACCAACCCACAGAGACACCATAGTCAACAGTGATTGATGTCAAGAGGAGCTACTTAGCCCTGCTCAAAAGTATATTTATTATCTTTTCTAATCATTAAAAAACACATGATCTAAGGAAATCTTTTGGAGAATACAAAATGCATTGCCAATTTGCTTGATTGTAATTTTAAGCAAATTAACACTGCCAACAGCATTCCATGAAAATACTTTTTTGGAGCACTGTTTCCAATATTAGGAATTTTAAAACAATTGAACAGGGACACTTGACCACTGAGCCACACCATCAGCTCTTTTTATTATTTATTTTGAGAGAGTGTCTCACTAAGTTGCTTATGGCCTAGCTAAGTTGCTTAGGCTGGCTTTGAATTTGCAATCCTCCTGCCTCAGCCTCGCCCAGGAAGCCTCTAGAATTATAGGCATGCACCACTGCACCTGTCACAGGAACTCATCTTTTAATTGACAACCTAATAAGACTTAATGTTCTTAAATGTGTGTTTCATTACTTGTGGACTTAAGTGTTATTTAACATGTCTGTTTCTTCTCTTAAAACCTTCTAAAGGTTTTTCTGTATTCTTCCTGGGAAGAGTTCAACGGTGCGAAAACAGTATATTTCTGGCTCTTTTTGGTCTTTTTGAATCTTTTTTTCTTCGTGTGTATGATAATAACTTTGTATCAATTCCCTAATGAACAAGGCTAAGACCTTTCTGATTTTCTTTTTCTTTGTGGGCAATTATTCTCAGTTGGTAGGAGCTCTTTAAGATTATTTCTAATATAGCGTTTAGAAGCAAATAATTTTGATTCTCACAGATCCACAGCTCCATGTCATATCCCAGCTTGTAGCTGTAGAGTTAGTCCTAGAGGATGTAGAAGCTAATCCAGGAAGTTTATGGCCACAGCATATGAGACTGTGACAAACAGGATGTAAAAGTCTGTCTTTCTTGGATAAGAGCAAAGTGATTCAAAAAATAAAGTGGGGAATATACCAGGAAAAAAAAAGAATTCAATCCTAAGGTGTCTATCTGTAAGTCCAAACTCTCAGTGATCCACTTTCCAGAACAGGGATGCTTTTGTCTTTAGAAATGTATCGGTGGGCAATACATGTTATTAGGCCAGAAACGTGCGCCTGTTAGAGATACAGGAAGAGACTGCAGATCTCTCATTCTACTCACAACTGTTCTGATCTCCACTGGCCATTTTCCTTTCTGTAATCTCCACCACTTGTGCCTTCTCTGATCTCACAGCAGATAGGATGGAGTCCTCAGATTTGTCCCAACCTCATGGATCCTTCTCAATCCCGACTGGGAAGTAGTTGGGCTTTTTATTCCTTGGTCCAATGACTACACAGTGTGCTGAGGTCCTATTTGGCAGTTTGAGTTTAACATACTGCTACCTTCACTGCGATCTCTGATTCTGGCCTTTTGTTTCTGGCTTCTAAATTCCTGCCCACTGTAGCCTCTTCACTCAGGTCCAAGTAACACTCAGCCCCCTCTACAGGCACCACTGGTCCCTTGATTATACACACAGGCCGGTGGGAACCAGCATCCCTTTTTTGAGATGCACTCTCTCACTCAAATGGCTCCTCTGAAGTCATAATGATTTTGATTGTGATCAGAGTACATCAGTTACTAGTATAGAGAGCTATTTGTCAAATGACTTGGGATAATACATGATTATTTAGATAAAGTTTTATTTTTAGCTCATAGCATGTATCAAAGTAAATTCTAGATATACTGAAAAGTTAATATCAAAAATAAAATTTTAAAAACACTATTCATAATTTATATGGACATTCTTCTGATCTCTGAATGAAGTGGTCACATCTAAGTCTAATGGAACAATGAAGTTTCCAACCCCCTATCAGGAGGTGGGAGGCAAGGCCATTCCAGGAGTTCTCCTCCATAACTTTTGGATGCTTTTAAAATCATCCCTCATAAGTAGACCCAAGGGATGTGGGAAAGGGTGGCAGATAGTGACTGATAATTCACCAGTTTACCTACTTTTTAGATGCATATCTTCTTTGTCATCCCCACAAAGCCTCCAGCCAGAAGGACTTTTTTTTTCTTTATAAAATATCTCTCTTGTATGCCTAGGATTTCAAGATTCATGGCTGAGTGTATAGGTGAAATGTCACCAGTTGGAAATAGGAATTAACCAGGACAATCTGTTATATAATGAAAAGTAAAATTTCTGTCCACTTTATTTACAACAAATATACTCCTAAGCTTGCCTTTTCATTTTGTTCAGCCATTTGTTTTATGAATGCAAATGTGTTTTATTTTTATTTAGTAAAATATAAACATTTTCACGATTATTTACTGTATCTTGTCCGAGAAGTCATTCTTCATTCAGAGATCAGAAGGAATGTCCTTATAAATTATGAAGAGCATTTTTAAATTTTTATTTTTGATGTTAACTTTTCAGTGTATCTAGAATTTACTTTGATAGAGGCTATGAGCTAAAAATAAAACTTTATGTCTAAATAATCATTTACTTTCCCAAGTCATTTGGCAAATAGCTCTCTATAATAGTAGCTGATGTATTCTTATCACAATAGAAATTATTATGACTGATAGGACTATTTTGTTTTATTGATCTATTTATTTTTTATACTGTACTATACAGTTTCTATGTTTAAAGTATTGCATCTTTATAATATTAGCCTCCTTTTCCTCTTAGTTTTTCTGGATTACTTATTCTTTCAAATTGATCTTGACTTAAAGTCTAAATAAATGTAGTTGAGATTTGTTTGAAAATACATTATGTCAAACTATTAATTTGGGAGAATTTATTGCTTTGGAAATAATTTTGCCACCAAGAAATATCGTGTCTCTCTACATATATTCAATGAGGTTTTAAATTTTGCTTATGCATACCTTATAGTTCTTAGGATGGCAGATCTTAAATAATTTATTTTTTTGTCAACATTTTGTTATGACTTACTGCTTGATGTTAATTGGTTATAGCTGATATAAAGATGTTGATATGTTTCAAGCGACCTTAATTATCTCCCTTTGGGAGCTCACCTACTTCACCGTTTCCATAGAGTTCTATTTTGACCTCTAAGTGGTAAATCAATCATGTCATTTGATTTTAATGGTAATATCTTTAATGATACATCATTAGAAAGGTAGGTACTAATTTTTATATGAAGAAAAGTTGATAAAGACTTCACAAATATTTTATAACCTGTTTTTGAGTATGTCACACACACACACACACACACAGAGAGAGAGAGAGAGAGAGAGAGAGAGAGAGAGAGGGGTTTCATCTAAGAGATTTAGATGTTTCCTAAATAAACTTGATATTAGACCAATAGAGTGATTGTGAGTTCACTGAAGATCGATCAGGAAAATGAAATAGGTGCACTAGTGTCTTGTGGCTGCTATAACAAATCACAAGTTGATGGTGTAAACCAGTGAAGTATTTACACGTTTAGAGACCTGAAGTCCAAATTCAAGGTATTGGCCAGGCTGCACTTCTTCTGGAGGCTCTATGGCAGTTCTTGGACTCTTCCAGCTGCTGGTGGCTGTCCCTATGTCTTGACTTGTGTCTGCATCACTCCAATCTCCTTGCCTCATTCTCATAGAATGCTTGTGATGTGATTTAGGACCCAAGCAACTAACCCCAGATAATCTTGTCCTCTCAAAAACCTCGTTTAAATCACATCTGTTATTTTATAAGGTAATATAGGCTCTTTTGCCAAATATTTACAAGTTCTGAGTATTAGGATATGCTTATATCTTTGTGCGGATGGACACCATTCAACCCACTACTGGGGAAGAGTAAGTTATTACTAAAACCGGGTATGTCCTTATCCTCATGGTGGAAAAAGTTTTAATGTGCTCAGCGTGCCATATGGCACAGATGGAGTGACTACAACAACAGATGTTTCTTTCTCAGTGTTTGGAGAGCTAGAAGTCTAAGATCAAGAGGCCAGTTTGCTTGAGACATGTTCCCTTGGAGTGTAGGTGGCTGATTTCTCACTATGTGCTCATGTGACCTCTTAATGCACTCAAGGAGAAAGTGCACTCTCCATCCTTCTTCCAGAAAGCAACCAATCCTATTGGGTGATGGTCCAATCTATGACTTCACTAACCCTTAATGATCTCAAGTGGTAGTCGGCTTTCCTTTGCTGTGACAAAATACCTGTGAAAAACCACTTGGAAGAGGGGAAGATATTTTGGCTCAGGATTTCAGAAGTTTCAGCCCTTGATCAGCAGGCTTACTGCCTTGGGCCTGAGGCAAGGGAGAACATCATGGCAGAAAAGTGTAGCAGAGAACAGCTACTCACTTCATGGAAGCTGGGAAACAGAGAAAAGGGGTCAGGGACAAGATATAGCTCCCAAGGACACACCCCCAAGAACCCATCTACTTCCTATATTTTCTACCACCTCCTGTTAATTCCTCCAGTTTATTAATCCACTTATGGATTATTCTATTGATAGGGTCAGAGCCCTCATGATCCAATTATTTCCCAAGAGCCCTACCTCTGAACATTGCTGTGTTGGGTACCAATCCCTCAACACATGAGCTTTTAGGGGACATTCCATATTCACCGCAAAGCAACTTGTAAGGTTCCATTTCAAAATACAGTCAAATTAGGAATTAAGAGTTTCAAAATATGAATATTGAAAGTACATAATTCAGCTCATATCACACCATATTTTATATAAGTTAATAGGGATATGCCTTTTCAATAAGTGTGGCTTTATTAAGTAAATAATAGCACTTATGTTCCTTAATATTGGGCTACATTTGGATAAAATGTCATTTGAAGAATAACCCAATATAAAATAATAAAGATGTCTACTTTCTTGATAAACTTAAATCAGTCCATTTCCTTAAGAGACAAGGAGAGCAGAAGTATATACTTTATAAAACTTTTGATGTGAAAAGCGTACATGGAACTTGAAAAATTAATGAAAGCTTCACCAATATTCTAGGCAGCATATATTTTGTTAGTATTGCTACTTCAGTTCTGGGGATGTAATTCAGGGTCTCATGCATGCTAGGCAAGTGTTCTATCACTGAGCTATAACCCCAACCCATAGTATGTATCCATTTTATTTTTCTTCTAGAAAAAAATCTCAAGGACCAAGAGATGCTTCTGACTGAAACCCCAGTGAAGTATTAATGAAGTATCACAGATTGTCAGAAACTAGTTCTAGTGTATAAAAATAAATTTAAGAAAATGTCTAAGTCAGCGGCAGAATGAGATGGATATCATTACCCTAACTACATATATGAAAACGAATGGTGTATTTCTATTTTGTGTGCAACCAGAGATATGAAAAATTGTGCTCTATATGTATAATATGAATTGTAATGTATTCTGCTGTTGTATATAACAAATCAGAATTTTAAAATATAAAAAATAAGTTGGGAAAATAAATAAAAAATGTCTAAATTGGTCACAGTGGTACAGGCCTATAATCACAGCAGATCAGGAGGCTGAGGCAAGGGTGTTCAAAGCCACCCTTAGCAACTTAGGAAGGCCCCCCAAAATTAACGAGAACCTGTATATAAATAAAAATATTTTTAAAAAGGCTGGGGGTGTGGCTCAGTGGTTAAGCGCCTCTAGGTTCAATCGCTAATATAAAAATTTTTTAAAATTGATTTTTGAGTCAAAATTGCAGTAGAATCTAATGTTTTATTTATTTTTTATTCAAATTATATTTTTTCTTTTAAAATTCCTTTTAGTAAACTTTGATAAATTCTACCTCTAATTAGTTTTTAAAATTAGGTTGGTTCTTATATTCTCATTTGTGATTAGGGACTATAATTTGCTCATTTATGGATAGATTCTAAGTTTTCTATTACATGTTTTATCTTTATTTCTTTCTTTAAGTGTAGTTTCTTTTAGCTTTTCCTTTGTTATACCAGTTTTAGTTTAAAAAAAAATTAAGTGAACATATTCTCCTTACAAAATTGCGAAGAGTCACAGATCAGACAAAAAAATCTTCTTTGATTCCCTACTCTGATTTTGCTTCTGATTCTCTTTCCCCAAGGTACCCATATTATTCTAATATATGCTTTTCTCCAGTTAATCTTGAGAATCAGGTGGGTGTGTTCCTCTGTTCATTGAGTATACTCAGCTGGCTGTTGTGCATGAAGTGAGCAATATGTTTGTGGACAGAAGAATACTAGGTATTCATGATTACAATCTCATAGCTTCAGAATGAAGAATACATTTTAACACGCACAGCAAACTTAAGAATTTTATCATTTCCTTTAATATTGAAACTATGAATATTTTTCTCCTAGTTTTTTTTTAAAATTTTTCTAAATTTTCTAATTTTTCTAAATTGTGATTGGTACACATTAGTACACAAACTCCTAAGGGCAAATAGTTGTAAGAACACTTTAAATTATAAAAGCAGGGAAATGAAAGCTTGTTAAACAGAGTCATTAAGGCAAATGCCCACTCAAAGCAGACTACTAAGCCCTTTAATAACTCTGCTAAATGCTATCTCTATAGAAAGTTTCATTCACTGTGCTTAATTTACCTCAAGCCTTTTAAGAATAAACTCCCTTGTATTGAGTTTATGGAATGTGGAAGGTAAATAGTCCTTTGAGAGCATATTGCAAGTTGTTATAAGAGACACATATCATTTTAAACTAAACCTTCAGCATCTGTTTCAGCCTCTGATTACAAATGATGAAATTGACAATAATTCACACTTACTCCATAAAAAGGATAGGTGGTAATTAAAGAGGATGCGTAATCTTTATTCAATGCAAAGTGCATCTGCCGCGTTTTCTCTTTTACCTGGCTATCTGGAAGAAAATCTCCCCTCCTCCCATTTTAAGAGGAAGGAGATACTCCTGCTGTTCGTGGTACCTATTGGGATGGTATGTGTTAAACACAAACTGGACGAATGCATGCATCTTGCTACATGAAGGATATTATTCTACATGCCCAAGTAGCTAAAATGCTTGAATTGAAGAGAGAATTCTGCCAGTTTTACCAGAGAGAGCATTTTCTATAGAATAAATGACATGCAGAGGTACAGAGAAGGGAAAGAGCGTGAGGCAAAGAATTCGGTGTACTTGAGACCAGGGGAAATGTGTGAACAGGTGTTGTTGACTGAACTATGAAGGCCACTGACATTGTGTTAAGGTTCCCTGTTCTTTGGTTCTATGGAGTTGGTCATTGACTAGACAAATAAATTTAATATGGTCCACCTTAATACCATGGGAATCAGGATGGATAGAATTTTTTTTTTTTCATAAAAGAGGTAGCATAGTGTGGAGGTTAATAAAACAGGCAACTTTACGAAAGTTCCAGGTTGATCAGTACTGTTTTCTTTAGCTCTCTGTGCTGGGGAAGACCAAGAATTACTTTTCCAGATCATTCTTATGCCTAGAAGTACTTCCTTGGCTCATGAGTTAGTTAACTATGTGTCACTGTGAAAAAAAATACCTGAGAAAATCAACTGAAGAAAGGAAAGTTTTCTTTCAGATCCTGGTTTCAGAGGCTTCATCCTGGTCCCTTGGCCTTGCTGCCTTTGGGCCTGTGGCAGAGCAGCTCATCATGGCGGACCATGTGGCAGAGGAGGCTGCTCACCTCATGGTAGTCAGAAAACAAAAAGAGATCCAGGAAAGGGAATGGAGTCCAGGTATCCCCAAGATCACCCTCCTAATGACCTAACTTCTTCACTCCAGGTCCCACCCCTTAAAGTTTCCTTGACCACCCAACAGTGCCACAGGCTGGTGACCACACCTTTAGTGTATAGCCCTTTGGGGGACATTTAAGATCCAAGCTACACAAAGCTCACTGCATGGGGTGGACTTTTCAGCAAGTTTCTTTATCGCTGGGCTACCCAATTTTCATAGAAGAATGGCCGTCCTACCCCATAGTGGGGTGTTAATGTGCACATACTTTAACATCATCATGGAAGAGTTGCACCCAAGGTATTCATCTGAGTAAAACTTGCCCAATATTCACCTGAAACTTAGTGGAGAGGGATAATATTTAAGGTCTCTAGGAGGGAATTTAATAAATTTTAGTGTAACTCCTGCCAACTCTGAATAGATTTTGTAAAGTTCTGCTTTACACAGGTGAAGTTGTATCTCTTTCTTAAGACAGAGCTGAGAACACCCATCCCATCAGGGCACTTACAGAGCCTTGCTTCATGCCAGACACTGTAGCACTGCCCAACACATAAGGATAAAAGAGCCAAGGAAACCTCCTGTTGCATTTATCAGAAGAACATTGTTCATTTTATTGCAAATTGTGCACATTCTTAGGTCCCATAGAGCACATTCTCTCTGGTCTCAGTATCAACAAGACTGTTCTCCTCATTAACTAGAGATCTACTTTTTTCTCTTTTGGAAACTGTGACTCACTTGGTTCATGATGTCTGTCTCTTTGCATTTTTCTGCTGGACCATTTGGAGCCAAATCTGGGTCCACTCCACTGTTGCATTCTGGGTATTACTCTCACAGTGATTCATCTTATTTTCCCTATTTATGTTCCCTCTGTAAGGATTGCCATACCTTTCATTTTTTAAAATTTTGTTGTAGTGTCTGCACTTTTATAATTTGCATGACATATTTTTTGGAAAAAGATCAGGCAAGCATGCACACACACAAGTAAAAATACATCAACTTTTGAAGCTAAACGTCTGGCCCTTATTCTTTATAACAATGGGATGTTATCATCTATTTTTGTTGGAGACTGACATGGTCATGTTGTCATTATAGAATGAGTGCTCTAGCAGCACAGAAGGAATGGATGGAGTTTGGGTTCCTTTATCAGCAATTCCTTGGTGTTAAGAATGCATATTTGGGGATAGGGTCCAGGAATCTGCTCTTCAAATGATATATTGCTTGTGCTTGAGAACCCCTGGAAACATCCTAAAAGTTCATTAGGAGAAGTTTTCACCAAGCCAGGCAAATGACAATAGGATCTAAACAAAGGAAGTAACATTGAAAGTCAGGAAAACATCACATTTGAGAGATCCCGAATTCTAAAGTGTTTTGGCAAATTCTTTGTGAGTGAACTGTCATCTGTCTTGAATTTTGGGGAGATGAAGGCAGGATTCTGAAAGGACCTGCCTATTATAGTCCTAAAAGATATTCATGTAGGAATGACTCAGGTGGTTGATGTTGAAAGCTAGTAAGAATTGGAGACATCTCTCGCTTCTGCTAGACCCACAGGGAGGCCCTAAAGGATGCTCTTTGGGAATGACAGGTGTATTGATAATGATGTTTTCTTTCTTCCCCAGGAAGAAAAGATGGAGAAAGTCTGAATGACAGATAAAAACAAGCTTCTGATACACTCTCCTTTTTCCCTTATATTTTATATATGTATTTTCTGTTGCCCAGGCTTGTGACAAAATAAGTCTCATAATTCTACTGATTGAAGAAATGCCTGCATAAAGGATTTAATTTCTTCTTTTATCTTAAAATGCTTATAACTGTAATGTGTGGAGATGGATGAATAGTAGTACACAGGATATTTTGGGCAGTGAAAATACAGAATGAGACTGCAATGATGGATGCATGAGGTAATAATTTGCCCAAACCTGCAGAATATATGCTATGGACTTTGGGTCATTATGATGTGTTGGTGTAGGTCCATCGATTATAACAAATGTAAACTAACTAGGGAAAGACAAAAAAAATAACTTTGACTTGTCTGGTCTAGGTTTGTATCATTCAGAGGTTTGTTTATGATCTGAAATCTCCCCATAAGAAATTCTGAATCTATAAGCAGATCATTAGCTCTAGTAGAGGATTATAGATACATATATTATGTAGATTAATTAGTTTAAAATGCATAGGGTCATCTGGTCTGGCCTTGTTCCATAATTACTGCCTCTACACAGTTGGGGATACTATGCACGTGTCGGGTGGGGTGTATGGTAAGTCTCTACTTTCCTCTCATTTTGTGAACCAAAAATGTCTCTAAAAATAGAATCTTAACAAAACTGTGGCAGGAAGAGAAAATATGAGCAACAGAGAGGAGAGTGGTTGGGAGCAGGAAGATTAGTAGAACAAAAGTACTATTTTCTCCTTAAGACTTGGCCAAACTGCATGAATAGAACAATTTATTCATCTACCTTCTTTGTCTCTATACTTTCTTGAGGAGGAAATATCCAGTACAAATAAAAGAAAAATTAAAACTACAGGTGGAAAAGCTAATGAGGTTAATTAGTGCATTCCTGTCAGGTGTCAGAGGGTGTGGGAATGTCTGCATCCTCAGAAACATTTCATGTCCAACAACACCTGCAGGACCCAACAGCACTCCATAGTCTTCATCAGCAGGCACAGAGAGGGTGACTTCAGTACCTCAATAGTGCTGGAGGAGTGGAGGACCTGCTGATGTTCCAAACCAAGAGCCGAATGCTGGAGGGATCATTCCCGGCTGTGCAGGTGCAGAAGCTTCTTCCTGCTTAAAGGCCCCCATTTCTCCAGCCCTCCTGCAAGAGGCAGCCCACTTGAGAGAGCCTCGAATTTATTTTCTACTAGAAATATTCTGAAGAGCACCATTTAGTTATTTTCTTCTTTTTCAGGAGGAACAATATCTCCAAGGTAAGGACCATTCCTTTAACTGGGAGAATTCTGGTTTATTGCCCTAAGTAATTGGTTGTTAGCAGAAAGGTCGGGTGGCTTGCTGATTTGGTGAGTACAGTTTCAATGGAGGTTACAATTCCTACCTCAGACTCGGCTTCCTTTCTGGGAGGATCCCTGGATTCTTACAGTTCATGCAACTGACACTTACTAAATAACTTTGTGAAATAATGCCTTCCCACCTTGTGGAGGAGAACGTGATTTCAAGACCACAATTCATAAAAGGAGACGAGGGTTCCTTGGTGAGTTTCTTATTTCTTTTTACTGTTGTCATTGTTTTTTAAATTATTATTTAATTATACAGATTTGTGGGGTTCCATGTGAAAATTCGATACATAGTCACAGTGTGTAATGATCAGATCAGCCTAACATTTTCATCTCCTGAAACATTTTACAAAATTACCACATAATAATCATACATATTTATGAGGTATAGTGTGATACTTCAATACATGTAACAATATGTACTGATAAAATCAGGGTCAGCAACCTTCCTGTCTCCTATCTTTGTGTTTGAAGCCGTTAAACTGCTCTCTTCTAGTTATTCATAACACTTATAATTGTTTATCATGAACTGTGACATGCTGAAATGTAACATTTTAGAGTATCTGAAATTTTCATGCAATTTGGTTGTTGCTTGTATGGACTTTGCACTTATTCTATATGTGGTAAGTCCTAGAAATTTGATGGTTTAGCCTCTAATCCAGTGGTTCTCAAACTTCAGCATGCATTGCAATCGCCTGGAGACCTTTTCAAACACTGACTGCTTAGTTTCTAAGTCAGTGTATTTGGAGTGGGACCCACAGAATTTTATTTTTAACAAGTTTCAAGTGTTGATGCTACTTATTTGGACCCAAATTGAGGACTATGGCATCAGTATGTGGGTTAGCCAAATTATGTTCCTAGAAACATAATTTAGCAACAGCTGAAGGAGGTGATTTTAATACAAGAATCTACTACGATGCAAAGCTTAAAAAGAATCACAGATTTGTCTTCATGTATATTTATTTACAATGCAAGTACCAAAGTATTAATAAAAATTTAGTGGATATTTTGTTGTTGAGGTTGTTTGGTGGCAAACAAACCTATTTCAGTCCATAGCTAGTTAGATGGGGTTAACCAAAGGCTCCTTGTTAAGTTCCATTTAAAAAGCAAGCTTCCATTTAAATAAAAAATTGAAAAATGGATAGCCCAAGTTCAAAGAATGAACAAGAAAAGTAGGGAGACTTTACTAGGGACAATGCTACACACCTCTGTGCCTGGAGGCACAGTGTGAGTTTGCTGCCCTATAAAATTCCCTTTCAGGTTAAAACTTGTGTATTTCCCAAGCTGACATGTAAGGCAATAAATCATTTTGTAAGGAGGTTAGCATCACCTGGAGACACTCGGAGAAAAGATACCAGATTAATCAAAATTTAATTATATCCCTCAGCTATCATAAGTTTCTGTTTTATTTTGTAGTTGATTAGATCTTGAGTTCAAATTCAAGACTCTAGTGATTTATAACATCTCTTAGAGGGAAGAGGCAAGTCAAAAAGCACCTGCCCATCAAAGTCAAAAGAATATTTTTGTCAAACAAACCTGCCAGTTCAAGGTACTTCCAACTCTATACGTGCATCTGGAAAAGACAGAAAATGAACACAAAAATGGAAACAGACATGCTTGGCTGGAGGGGAACAGAATTATTTTTCCTATTGCTCTTCTTTCCAGAAGGAAAGATGTGAGGTTTGAATTTCAAATTAGTTTTACTATCTTAAGGCAATCAACACTCAGTCTGGCCAAGGAAAAACAGGGACCTCAGTGTTACTTGAGCCGAATGATACCTGTCCCGGAGGGCTGTGGTCTTACATATTTTCATAGCAACCCTGTGAGATGGTTGTAATTATCTCCTTTTCACAGATAGGAAACTGAACCTCTGTAGGTTAGTGACTGCTTAGAAAGAAGTGGCAGAGGAGTAATTTGAGTCCAACTCCATATGGCTATAAATCCCAAACTCCTGCCGTTGTACCCCACGGTTAAGATCTATCAAAGTACCAACCATTTCCCCTCCAGAAGCAGGGTAGGAATGTGCAAGAAACACACGGCTTAATGACAGCCACAGAAATGCATCCTACCCCACCTGCTCACGTGGAGGCTCTCCTGTGCCAGATTTACTCTGAGCTACATGACCTCTGGGAATGTTCCTAGAATCAATTGCTTTCAACCTAACTTCTTTAATGACATCTTCCCTTAGAATTTGGTTTTTGCAAAAACACAATACAGTATTTTTGTTTAGATATAATTAAAGTGAAATACAAAATATAAACAGCTTATACAGAAATTCTTAAAATAGATGTTTAAAAAGCAAACAAAATGGTTTGAATCTTAAGATAGCTCAGCAAAACCTTGAAGTTAGGGGACACAAATATTGTAAAGCTTTTTATCAAACCATTGCAAAAAGAAAAACTAAAATTATTTCAGTGAAAATCAAACCAGTCAGCAGGAATGTCCACTATTGCCATTGTTTGGAGAGGATACTAAATGAAATAAGATTTTTAAAAAAGTGTTAAATATAAATATTGGGAAAGAAAAGATAGTTGATCTTATTATTACTTTTTTTTCTGAGAAAATGATCATGTAATTAAGAGATGCACAAAAACTTCCAGGATTGTTAAAAGGCGAATACCCCTAGCAGTTTTAAGGGTAAGAATACCCCCCCAAAAAATGTTTTCTCTCTCTTAGGCATTAACTTCTAGAATAAAAAATAAAAATAACATTCACACTAGCAATGAGAATCATGTCTGCTTAGAAATAAATTTATTGTGAATCATGTCCAACCTATAAAAAAAATAAATACTATGGATGAACATCAGGCAGGTTGTGAATATTTGAAAAGAATTCCACGTTTTTAAATAGGAACATTTGATGTCATAAAAATATCAAACTCCCCAAGATTAATATATAAATTTAATGCAATTCTAGAATGCCAACTGGATGGCAGAGGTGAGGGAATATTGGATCCAATTATTTAATGAGGAAGTGTGAATGCCATAAATAAACCACAGAATGCATAATAAAGAGGAATAATGGGGGGAGAAGTCCTGCCTTACCATATATTGGACCATATAATAGAGTAATTTTAATCACATTAGTATAATATTGGCAGGGGGCCTATGGAAATAGATCAAAAGACAAGAATAAAAAAATCTATAAATCAACCTTATGTATTCAAATATTTAATATGCATAAATGAAGAAAAAAGTTACTTCATTTGGGCAAGAAGGGTGAGAGTTTTTAAAATAAATGCTGTTGGCACAAATTGTTAATACTATGAGAGGACTTCACATCTCATATCTTTCTCAAATGATTGCACAAATTCCATATGCATTCAAAACTTAAACCAATAAAATGGACTCAAAAGGAAAGGCAAGATTTTAATGTATAATCCAGTCTGGATACCTGATTAATATCTAAGAATGAACACTGCATTTTTCTAGTTGAGTCTGCATCTAAGAAACTGAAAGTGACCTTAGTTCTCATCGGGGGCAAGGAAAGATTAAATCTCTTAAATATGTTAAAAGAAATGAGAGACAAGAGAAGACACCCAGGGCTGGTCTGGCTAGGTCATTACTTATGTTTATTCAATATGTTGATTGTATCTAAATCTTAGGCTTTAGGGAAAATAGTGGTAGCCATGGCATGTGCAATTAGTCAATGTAATAAACAAACCATAGTTTTAATTAAATAAAAATAAATATGCAAAAAAGCATGCTTCATTTGTACGTATGCTTGAATGCATATATACAACCAAAGAAAGTTACAGAAAGGGCTATTAATGTTGATTACTTGATGAAATTTGATGTGGAATAAACGTTTGTTGTTATTTTACTCATTATCAAGTACATATGACTTTAACTCAAGACATAGAAAATAAAACATTTGGATGTAGAAACTAGGTCATATCATAAGCAGCCTACCCATCAAGGTATCACCTACCTAAAGGTGACAAGAGACCTGCAGCAATGTGGAGTCTTCTATGACCCACAAAACTGCCCCCTAAGGAAGCTGCTAGCAAATTGCAACCCATTGCTGTTGTTAACACATTGGCCCTGATAAGAAAATGCCATCATAAATAACTCTGTATTCACTTACCACACATGCTGCCTCTGTATCAGACTTTCGCAACTACAAATAGCAGCTAATTCGTGGGGAAGAGGAAAAGAGAGAAGCTGCCCACACCTTCTAGTTTCTCCTTCATCCTGTTCTGTTTAAGTTGTGCCCACACTGAGAGAGGAGAAATGCTTCAAAGGAGAGGAGAATTTGGACTGATGATTCACTCTTCCATTCAACAAATATGTATTGAGGGCTTGCGTTGTGCTAACAACTGTTTGTTTGAAATTTAAAGAATAAATCAGAAAAAAACACACAGTGCAAAAACAAACAAACAACAACAACAACAAAAAAAAACAAAGTAAAAATCCCTTATCCTCAAGGTATGAAGGAAGACAAAATATTTTTTAAAAATCATAAAATTATTTCTTAAAAGGCAGAAAAAATGAAGCACAGAATTGCACATGGAAGGCTGAGGAGGAAGTGGAATTTGAAACTGTAAATAAACATGTCAAGGGAGAGAGCATTGGAGCACAGACCTGATGAATACGATAGTTACCCTAACTAGACTTTCTAGTGTTGAAAAATAAAGGATGACTGTTACTGTATAGTGTGAGAGTGGTTGGAAAAAGATATGGCATTTATTTCAGTTTTGATTGAGAGGCAGGGAAAAATACCCCATAGAGTGAATTTAGTAGGGGCTAGAAAGAAAGAATATTCTACTGAGTGTAAATCGGCTCACTTTAATAAACAGCTTATATATAATTTTAGTACAAGAGCATCCAGAACTGAAGTCCACGATTACTAACATCCTATACTTAAAATGTGTTTGTTTGATATTCCATTTGCACTCAGGAAAAAAAAATCTGAACTTGCAGTGTCTAAATAACTTGGTAGCTTCCTCTATCGCTCTTCTCACAATTGGACTCTTTTATAGTCCAAGAATAGTTTTGCAGTTTTCAGAGGGAGGAATGGCTATTATTTGAATTAAGAGTGTAGCTTGTCTCTGTCGTTGGTAGATAAGGTGCACTTTTCCAGGGAGGAAGCCTGGAGGACTGGTTTTCTATGAATTCATTGTGTTCCTAAAGGTCACAGCTTTTACTCTTGCTTCCTTGAGATACATAGAATTAGTTTTCTAGGACAGGCCCCTCACTTCACATTCATAATTCATTAGCTCCCGGAATGAATTTAAAAGGAAACTGTTCCGTTTCACTTGGCATTTTGTCAATACAAGATATGAATGTGCTCACCATCAGAAACCGAGAATAAAATGCTACTTTTTCTAACTTATAAGGCAATCCATATCTTCGATGGGTAGCAATGCTAGAAGATGTTATAAGGTTTCTGAAGCTTCTAAGTTGGTGGACAGACTCCTAAGCATAATTTTATATTTTGCTTTACAACTTTATAAATGCATGGATGACTTGTCTATCTTCCCATCTAGACTGTAAGCTCAATGAGGGCTAAAAAATTTGTCTTGGTTTTGCTGGAAAAAGTGAAACATGTGATTCTGTTTATCTTAGCATGTTTTACAATTATGCATACAATTGAGTGGATTCATCTGTACTGGGGATGAAGTGTGTCTTTTGTCACTGATGGATTCAGCTGACCTAATTCTACCATCTTGAGTCACAACCACTAGGACTTCCCCAGAATAACCTGTTGGTTTCTCCTGCATAGTTCTCCAACATATTAGAAATAGACAAACCATTCCTGGCACCAGGAATGTGCCTAACTCTTTCATATTAAAACACCAGAAACATCTCATTTTGGAGGCAATCACTTTTATCCTCTTTCTAATCCAAACTGCAGCCATCCACTCAATCTTACTGCTTGAACTACCAATGGAAGTCCTCCAATAAGTCGCCCTCTATGCAATCCTGGATTTGTTCACCTCTTTCTTTAGTCTGGTGGCACCTTGGGGCCAGTGCTCACACGCCAGGACTGGGGTGTTCTGGAACAGTAGCACAACTCTTTTTATTCATGTTTTCTCATATTACCTGGGTATACTCTAGGCATTGACTCAATATTAAACAAATGAACAAACAGATATTGCTACTCCTTGCATTGCCCATTGAGATATCTTGTTTCCTAATGCCTCTCATGTGTCTGTGATCTAAAACGTGAAGTACTAGAATTGCTCCTGTGCTCTTATTGACGGCATCACATCCTCAGTGGTTCTTTGTGCTATCCTAGTTAACTTGTATGCTTGCTTCAGCCCTCCGTCAAGGTCACCTCCTCCAGGAAGCTTTCTTTGATCCTCTCTTACAGGTTGATTGGCATGTCCTACTGTCTCATCATTCTTCAGTCACAACGGGCCTAGTTTCTGTGAACCAAAACTTCTGGCCACTTCCAGAGTCTCTTTATCTTATTGTCTCCTTGGAAGCATTTCATTGCATTCTCTCATCTTTTTTAAGTTGTTACTTGATTGTCTCCTGAACGAGGTTTCTTCAGTCCATCGTATTTAAAACTGCAATCTGCTCTCTATCCACTGTGTCCCCTTTTTCTGTCCCTCTTACTGGTTCTACTTTTTCTTAACCTTTTTTTTTCCCATAGAATTTACCCACTAACATCCTGCTGAAATATTTATTTGTAACATTTGTTGTAGTTTTCTTTCTTTATGTGGTACTGAGGATTGCATTTATTATTATTTTCTATGGGAAAGGATCTTTTTATGATTTGGCTACTGATATATTTCAAGAACCTAGAACAGGATATAGGGGTTCAGGACACGGAGAATATTGGGAATATTTTTTTTTATAAATAATTTGCTACATTAAGCAGGTAAAAGACATTTCTCAAGTAAACGAATAATTCATAGCCGATTTTACTGCAGACTTATCCCATTCTGTGTGTTTTATGGAGATTAGTGTATTGCATTCTCTCTGAGGTCAGTAATCAGTATTAATATTGTTCCCACATTTCAAATGAGAAATATAAGGCTTAGAGAGGTTACTAAATGGGGACCCTAAATGAGTATGGCAGATTTTTTTGATGGGTTGGTTGGAGAAGTCAGGTGAGTCTTATAGAAAACAATATGAGCAATCCCAAAAGACCCTGTAGTTAGAGTTTGAAATTGTTAGACCTTGTAACTAGGTACAGAATTATTTTCTTTTTCTTTATAAAAAATATTTATTTTTTAGTTATAGGTGGACACAATATCTTTATTTTTATGTGGTGCTGAGGATCAAACCCTGTGCCTCACACATGGTGGGCGAGCGCTCTGCCTCTGAGCCACAACCCCAGCCCCACAACATTATTTTTTAAACTTGTCTAAATCCATAAATTTGTCTGAGGGGCACAAGTTAAAAGTACAGAAACCCAGACTCTACATCAAATCAACCAAATCAGAAGATTTGGGAAAGGTCCAGGAATCTGTATTTTAAGAAGCATTTAGGTGGGTAATTCACCAAGAATAAGCAAGTTTTCCTCCTGAGCTACAACACTTTCATCCAAAATAATCCCAGACCATTTGAAAGGAGAGACTATTCCCTCCTTGATTTCCATGGTGTGCACAAAGAGCAATGACACGGGCTTCTGGCGGCTCCCACCACCTCTTCCAGGAATAGAGACTACCATTTACCTTATGCATATATGCAAATGGATACCCATAGATAATATGCACATACACAACAACAACAACAACAACAACCAATGTCAGACCACTTCTGATGTTTGTTGCAACACAGAATAGGACACTCACAAACAGAGGTATGAGTCAATCTTTACATTACCATAATCAGGCTGCCAGGGTGAAATCAGAGCTACTGAACCATGTAATGCATTAATTGCGTAGAAAATAAGGACGTCTGCCAGGGTTTTGATTTAACACAAATTAAAAATATGGAAATTCAATCTAAATTGTTTTTCAGTTCCCCAAAAATGAGGTCCACTCTTTGGGGTGTTCAAGAACCTTGGTCAAAATTGAAATGAGACTCAACCTCTGGCAGAGGGTGGAGGATGTGAGGCATATCGTGACCTCCTTTGCTAGACAACTTAATGGCGGTGTCTGTCATCATAAATGCCTGTGTTTAATAATGTTTCACTTCTCCAATTTCTTTCTTTCTTTTTTTTAATCTGCATGAGGCAAATGCAGGGGCAAATACCTATACAGTGTGACTCCCTTCAGAAGGTCTGTGAGTGCTCTGTGGACGAGTGCCTGTAACTTCTCATGATTGCCACTAGCATTTTGTGTGGCAGTAGAGCCTTAAAAAAAAAAAAAAAAAAAAAAAAAAAAAAGCAAAGCTCAGAGCAGAGGAAAATGGAATCAATTTCCTGGCTGAGCCAAAGTCTTCTTTCAGTCCTTTGCCTCAGATGACTACTTCCTTCTATTTCTTACATTTGCTTATTAAACACATTCTAGTTAAAACAGAGCCTTACTATTGCATTAATCACAACTATAATTTATTTTCATCTTCTTTGGGGTTGGGAGTTTGTTAAATCCAGTATTCATACTCTAAATTATGAAAACACATATTAGCAAATTTGATTTTACTTTTATTTTCTAAAATAAATATTTAAAACTACAAATGTCCATTAAAAAAATCAATTTGCCCACATCTTACTGTTACAGAACTGGTGCCTTCCAAGAAACTGAGGCAGCATGAAGAGGCCCCTTCAAACCCCATTCCTGAGATCAAGTCGAAAAGATGATCAGACATGTTGCTCCGAGTAACAGGAATGAGTCTATTTAAGGGATAGGAAAAGGGAAAGGGGACAATCTCAAGGGAGAGGGTGGACCTCTCAGAGAGGAGAGGGATAACATGCCTCTTCCCATACTCCAGTTTTATTGACGAATCCCAGAGAAGTTTCCAGACAGTCCCATCCAGGTCCACCTCTTGAATTTTGATTGACATCAGACTTTCAAGTACTTATTGCCATGACATTTTAGGTCCCCTTGGCCCATGTTGAGTGGTTTTTAATGATTTTTAATCATTTTTCACAGATTTTATGGTTAGGAGGAATTATTCTTATCTTCCAGAACCTGGTCTGTGAAAAGTGTCACAAAAGTCTCCCTCTTCAGAGTTACTTGGGTTCCTCTTATCAGCATTGTTCCCTGCCTACATTTCCTTGCAGATAACAGGTTGTTTGCTGAGGAATGGGACATATTCCTGTCCGCTTAGGCCAGGCAGGGCTGTGGGCAAAGACAGCATGTGGTGGTCAGCACAGGGGACCTATTTTACAGAATTCCTTAACCTCATGTTCCCACCACCCTCATCTGTCTGTCCCTTAAAACTACAGGTTCTATTTTGTAGACTTTTCATTATCTCTTATTATAATATATTCTGACAATAATTTATTTCTCTTATTATTTCATTTTAATTTTATAAATTACATACATTTTTAATTGCATATATAGAGTATGTTTTTCTTTTTTCTTTAAAAATAATGTCTGACAATTGTATTGGCATTATATGTTATGGTCTATATCTACAATGTCTGAAATTTGTTTAGTAATTTATGATAAAACATCATTCCATATATGCTGAAGAAAATACACATTCTTTTCTGTAAACCTCTACTATGTACATTATTTAAAATTTGTTGTGGTGTTCAGATCTGTATAATTTCTGATTATTTTGTGTGTTTAACCCATCAGTTGAGAGAGATGTGTTGAAATCCATGGTGGGTTTACCAATTTCTCCCTTAATTCTATTTCAGGTATTTTTATGTTAGGTACATTAATCTTTTAAATTGCTGTCTTCACTAAAACTTTAAGTGAAACTTTCATCATTATATTGTGATACTCCACCTGTAATAAATATTAACACCATTTTATCTGACACTAATTTACTTGCATAAGTTTTCTTTTGGTTGTCAGTTACATGATATGTTCTTATACCTACCTTCATGCCCATTCTTTGAATGTTCGTATGGAGTTTCTCTCTTTATTGTGTTGTTTCCTTATCCATTTTGTCAGCATATTGTTTATCCCATTTACATTTATTGTAACTGTTGATGAACTTGTACTTGTTTCTGTTATTTTCATTTCTTATTTCAGTTTGTTTGGGGGAGGGGTATGGCAGGGATTGAACTCAGGAGCACTTGACCACTGAGACACATCCCCAGCCCTATTTTGTATTTTGTTTAGAGACAGGGTCTCACTGAGTTACTTAGTGCCCAGCTTTTGGTGAGGCTGGCTTTGAATTTGTGATCCTCCTGCCTCAGCCTCCTGAGCCACTGGGACTACAGACATGCCCACCATACCTAGCTCTTATTTCAGTTTTACCTACTGTTTCTAAGTTTATTTTTATTTACTTATTTTTGAATTACATTTTTGTAAAAATGGCAAGAATGTCAGCAAGTTCTCATATCTTTTTGTGCTTATGTACCCTCTTTGTGCTTATGTGCTTCTACCCTTCTCCATCAAGTCTTTTATTCCTTGATCATTATAATCCTATTTTCTCTTTTACTTTGGATTTATAAATTTTAAAGAGAATATGCTTTTAACAAGATTTTGATCATTACTTCTTTATGTCTCTTATAATACTAGCAGAATTTGCTTTATCTCTCATCTATGTACTTTTCAAAACTGTTTTCAGAGGAGGTTTTAATGTGATTATCTGAGGCATTGAAAGAGAATATTTTTACCATATCCATGGACACAAATGATTGTCAAGAAGTATGTTTTATTTCCTATTTAGGATTTTCTTAGTGAAGACAACAGACACCTGCTTAGCAAGAAACCTTGAAAGTTAAATGATAGATGGTGAAAGAACTCGGAGCAGATTTATTTGCTGGAGTTAAGTGCTTGCATTTCAGAGGAAGGTGAAATCTAGAAGCTGTGCTATCATTTAGATCTTGAATGACCCAGAGGCCCATGCCTTAAAGTCTTTGTCTCCATGGTGTTTCTTCTGGAAAGAGGAAGACCCTAGGGGAGGCGGAACTAATGGGAGGTCTTTAGGTCTTGGGGTCCTGAAGGAGCTAGTGGGACCCCAATCCCTTTCTCTTTCTCTTTTGTTTCCTGGCTCATAATATAAACGACTGTTCTCTGATGTGCTACACAGACTCAAAGCCACAGGGCCAATTTTGGTCATGGGACGGAATCTCCAAAAGTGTAACCCATATAACCTTTGTGTCATTATAAGTTAGTTATCTCAGTTATTTCATTATAATGACAAAAATCTAGCACAGTGGAAGCATTTCAAGAATTGTCAATTGAAAGGCTTGTTTTATCATTTCCCTAGAAAGATTTAGTCATAGTCAGAGGGTAACAAAGAGTTCCCTCTTATCTTCCCAAGAAATTATTCATACTATAGAGATTAGTATTATTTCCCTCTGTAGAGAGAGAAAGTCTCAGTTGATCAACCAATCTAAGCTTCCAAATCCGTATCTTCAGTTCTCCTCTCTTGAAGTACTATTCCTCAGTATATGAAGGGTGACATCTAACCCTGCAAAATCTATAGTTGTCTGAGACATGGCAGGGATGGGTACAGTTATTACCTTAGTAATAACTTTGGTCTCTGCTCCATAATCTTCATGTTTGATTTCAGGATAATGCAAATGACTATAGGGATTAAAGGCTTACCAAATATTGAGCTATATTTGACATTTCAGTCTCTGCCCTTTCCATCAATATTTTAAAAGAGTATTTTATGTTCTTTACACACCAATTTTTCTGTTAAAAATTACTACCAATTGAAGTCTTATTGGGATATTTACATGTGATATTTGGTTTTTGAAAAACTTTTAGAAATTTCTCTTTGTCTTTGGTATTCAAAGATCCTTAGTACAGTGTTCTAGTATGGGTTTTCCCTTAACTTTGTCCTTTGATTTTTTATGGACATTTTAGTCTGAGATATTTCATAATCTTTAAATTCTTCAACATTTGTTTCTCTATGACTCTACTGTAATTATTTAATTTTTCATAACTAATACAGCTTTATTTTTTGAAAATTCACCTGCTTTCTATTGCTGATTATTATTGTTCATTATTTTTTGTATGGCAACTAGATTAAGTTCATATTCTTTGTACTTTGGTTCTAGTACACTTGCTGTATTGGAATCCTTAATACAGTATGCTGTTTTTCTTTTAAAATATTTGGACTCTTCAAAAGTATTAGTATTTTGACTTCTGAGCTCATATCCCGTGAGGTTCCAGCTACACTGTCAGGCAGGACATGTGGAGAGCCCCCGAGTATAAAAGATAAACAAAACAACAAAACCCTCCTAACTCCAGAAAATAATGCTTCTACTTCCTGGGGAATGTGTATTAGAAGAGCCTCTTTCAGTTTTAATTCACCAGCCCTTGGAGAATTTGGA
Organism: Marmota flaviventris; assembly: GCF_047511675.1. NCBI lineage: Eukaryota > Metazoa > Chordata > Mammalia > Rodentia > Sciuridae > Marmota > Marmota flaviventris. The sequence goes on from NC_092504.1 coordinate 126,737,570, forward strand.
CAGGGAGGTGTTGGGAAATGACTCTTTAAAAGTTTTGGGTTTTTTTTTTCGCTTTTTAAAATCTAATGCTCACAGTCTTCTTATTGGCATGAATTACTTCTAATGACAGCTGAACTAGACCTTTGAGTAACAGCAGGTGCAGAGAACAGGCACTGGTTATCCCTAGGGGAGAATAGAAAGCAGAACTCTAACAGCTCCTTTATATTTTATTCTCCCATGGCCTCACCTGAATGTTTCCTTTTTCAGGTAAAAGCCACATCCCTACACAAGGTTTCAAAATAATCCCTATCATGCCAGGAGATTTTAAATCACTTGCTGGATTTCTTTATGTTGTGGTTGTTTTGTTTTTCCTTTATGATTGCTCAGGGCTTGATCTTAGAGAAGAAAGCCAGCTGTCTTGCAGGCTTGACATTTTAGTAGGAACTTGAACTTATGATACCATCTTAGTGTAGAATATTGTGCCATGATTCTTAATTAATTTTTTATTTTGATATAATTACACATTTCCATGCACTTGTATGAAATAACACTGAGAGACTCCAAGTATCCTTGGCCCAGTTTCCCCTAATGGTACTATATTGACATTGATACAGTTAAGAGAGAGCATTTCTGTCACCATGAAAATTCCTCCAGTTACCCTATACCCAGTTTCCTCCCATATCTACTTTTTCTATAACTCCTGGTAACCACCAGTATGTTCTCCATTTCTATAATTTTATCATTTTAAGATTGTTGGTAAATGAAATAATATAGTATGAGCCTTTAGGGAGAAAAAATTCTATTTTTTAATTCATTATAGTTATTTGGAGATTCATCCAAATTGTTGCATATATTGACAGTCCATTCCTTTTTATTCTAAAATAGCATTCCCATGTTTGGATTTATTACAATTTGTTCAATCATTCAGACATTGTAAAACATTTCCAACTTTAAGAAATTGCAAATAAATGCTATAATATTGTTTTATTTTTGCTGTGGTGATCGAAAGACCTGACGAGAACAGTTTTAGAAGAAGAAAAGTTTATTTGAGTGCTCACAGTTTCAGAGGTCTCAGTCCATAGAAGGCTGGCTCCCTTCCTTGAGGCTCAAGGTGCGGTGGAACATCATGACAGAATAGTGTGGCTGAGGAAAGCAGCTGGGGACATAGCACCCATAAGCAGAGTGACTCTACTCCACTCACCTACAATGACCCACCTCCTCCAGCCACACCCTACTTTGCTTCAGTTACCACCCAGTTAATTCCTATCAGGAGATTAATTCACTGATTGGGTTAAGGCTCTCCTAATCCAATCATTTCACCTCTAAACTTTCTTGCTTTGTCTCATAGATGATCTTTTGGGGGACACCTAATACCTAAACCATCCCAAATATCTATGTACAGATTTTTGTGTAAATATATTTTTATTTTTCTGAGATAAATACCCTAAAGAACAGTTGTTAAGTTATATGGTAATTATATATTTACTTTTGAAACAAACTGCCAAATTGTTTTTCATAGTTACTTGTGTCATTTAACATTCTCTCTCCATAAAGTGATCCAGTTTCTCCACATCGTCTCAAGCATTGGTACTGTCCCTGTTTTCTATATTACCCATTTTGGTAGGTGTTCAAAGAGATTTCATTTGCATTTCTTTGGTAACTAATGATGTTGAACAACATTTCATGTGTGTATTTGCCATCTGTTTGTCCTCTTTGATGAAATGTTATTTCATGATTTTTGCCCATTTTAAGGTAATTATTTGATTTTCCACAGTTGAATTATGTTATGTTTATCTATATATAGTATTTAGATCATATATATGCAAAGACTTCATTATTCCACTTATAAGATTATTTAAAATAGTCAAATTCATAGAAGAAGAGTGGTGGGGTAGCTTCCTGTGTCTGAGGAGAAGAAATTGGGAGTTATAGATCAACAAGGCAAAGGCTTCTGTCAATCAAAAGGAACAAGCTCTAGAGGTCTGCTATTTAACACAACAATAATGTATACTTAAAACATTAAGAGAATAGATTTCATGTTTAGTGTTTGGAAAATAGTAAAATAAAAATTTAACCTGAGGTGGCCCTTTATTTGAATTGGAAGAAACCATCTTAATAACACATTTCCTTGGGAAACCTTTATACTAGAAAAGTCATAAAAACACTAAACTTTATAACAGTATATTTAAATGTCATGAGCCTATCAAAATAACACAAATACCTTGATTAAAACTGTTGTTGCAGGCATGCGACAGACCTCAGTGGATTATCATATGGTTATTTTTAATATTTTGGCTTTCCATCAGAAAAAGAGTGTTCAGAGCTTTGGATTAAAAGCTATAAAAAAAGAGGCTTCCTTCCCTTCCTCTGTGAATTTCTGGCAAACCTGAGTGGGACACAGAAAGCAGTAGCCAAGTTAAATTATGAAGGAGAGCCACATGAAGAAACCCTCTGGGAATGGGTGTTGGAAATACCAATACCTGATACCCCCAGTTTTAAGTTTCCCATGTAATGAGCCTGTGAGAGGGGTGTGAGAGAGATCAATCATCCTTTCATGAGATTTTGTTAAATATTTGAGCCTTACACAGTGTCGTTTGGGGAAAATTAATGTAGGAGTTATTGCCCTGCTGGGGTAAAGCCTTACAGAAAGAGCATAACTGCTACACTTACAAACCTGACATCCAGAACTGGTCACCAGGAGGCCTAGAGTGTGACTTTCATCAATAGTACTATGTGGACAGGTTACGTTTTTGCATTGGTGCGAACACTGGCATTCTCTTACATGGGAAGGAAACATAGAAATGGTCCCCTCATGTTTAAAGAAATTGATTTTCATATTATATCTCCTTTTCTTGATATGCTCTTGAGGTATTTTAGCAATTTGGACCAAACCTTATTTTTATTACTAACCATAGCAGCTCCCAGAGAGCTAGAAGCAACTTTCAAAGGTCATGGCATTGATGTGACTTTCCTTTCCTCTACTGAATTTATTTGAGTAAAATAAGAATTATAATTGCAAGTTTCAAAATTTTTTATTTTATTTTATTTTTCAGTGCTGGGGATTGAACCCAGAGCTATAGGTGCTCAGGGTATTTTTTACATTATTTGCCTCAATCTCTAGTTTTTGCTTTTCTTTGAATTTGGGGGCTTTGGCCAAATATCTCTTATCTGTTTGTTTTCCTCTAATCAGTACCTGGATTTATAGTTGCTTGTGTTACTGCTAGTGTGATAAAATGCTGGAATTACGGGCAGAGCAGCCTCAAATTAGCAATGTTAGGAATTGTAATTTTTCCCTGGGAAATATTCAGCTCCCACCTGTGAAATGTAGAAGGGGTACTAGCCCTTGAACCCAGGCAGACAGTGACACAGTGATAACACTCTCAGTGCAAGATGCAGCTGGCTTATGCGTGAGGAACCCTCCATTTCCCAACATCAGGCCCTGATTCCCAGCACAACAAAGTCAAAGTTTCTTTCAATAGTTCATTAAACTTCAGTTTCTGGAGATTTTATCAAGCAGTCTAGGTCATAAATGTTAGATCAGCCACTATTTTATGAGGTTTTCTTCTATAATCCATGAATATTAACATGGTCATTTTGTTCAAAAAAGACATTGCAGTGAACTCTTCTCCCTCCCTGCCATTGAACTTGATCCTATCCAGCATGCATGAACTAAACTTGTTTTCATTCTTGAGGAATCATAGTGATGCATCACACAGGCATTACAGATTACAGCATCACTTGGGAGTAGCATTAGTAACTGTCTCCATTTGTCTTAGAAAGCCTGAACTACTGCAACAAAGTACTATTGAACAGTTGCCTCAAAACCAGCAGAAAATTATTTCTCAGTCCTGGAGGTTAAAATTTGGAGATCTGAGTGCCACCTGATAGCTTCTGGTGAGAGACTTCCAGGTTGCTGACTGTTAATTTCTCATTTTATTCTCACATTGTGAAACGAGGAGAAGCCAGAAACCTGTCTTATTTTTATAAGGACACTAATCCCATTCATGAGAGCTCCAACCTCATGGCCTGATCACCTCCCACAAGTCCCTCATCTAAATAGCAACACATTAGATATTATATTTCAATATATAAATTTTGAGGGGATACAGACATCCAGTTAATTGCACCATTATTTTACAGAAAACATTTTTTGAAATTACAATTCTTTTTCCATCAAAGATTTTCTTTTCACTATACTTCATTGACTCAAAGAATCATAAACCATTAGCATTGTTTGTAATTACAAAGAATAGTGTGAGATCTACCCTCCCATAATAATACCCATTATTTTATCCAAGTATTAGCACAACATCTATCTATATAGCATAATTTTTAATGATGCAATTAATTTATCAGAATGAACTAAATGATCTTTTGTCACAATCAATGTTATAGTTATGGTTGTATAAATAGGTTTTATTTCTTATTCAAATCTGTTTTTCAATTATTCATATGAACTCTTTAGTACACTATGATGTACATAATTGTTCACTACTCATGTGATCATCCAAACCTTCACAATAGAGCAAAAGGATGACTCTGTTTTTGTAAAGTTATACTGGTACATGGCCTAAGAGATCCACCTAGGAAATAGGAATGACTTTTGTGTGATCTACAAAGATCCAAATTCTGTGAAATTACAGGTTAATTTTTATCTAGAAGAAATGCTTAGTATGCTCTTCCAGAGTAAATCAAAAGTAGCAAAATACCTTTACCTTTGCTGACTTGTTTTTCCCTTGACTCTGCTCTTTCGTTTTTATTTTTTTCTGGTTGCTGGTCAACCCTGGTTCTGGTTCTAGTATACACAAAAGTACATAAGTTATTCTCTACTTGTGGCAACAATGTCTGGGTGCTCACTATTGAAATGTTCATCATCTGTTTTCTAAGAAAGACTCTACGAGAAACCTGTTGTGTGGTCTTGTGTTTGTGCACATTCCAGGTGTCCCCTGACCACCCACCTGTTCAGTGATTGCTGGAAGTTTATTACAATGAAGTTTATAATGAATTATTACAGTGAAGAGACACAAGAGAGAATGAACAGGGACAAGTTTCATCAGGAGGTTCTAGAAGAATCCAGGCATAACTTTCAAAGTTCTCCCACAGAGAAGTGCACAAAACATGCTTCTTCCTCTACTCATGAACTGTGGTGGCATGTATCTGTCCAGAGACACCTGATTACAACACAGAGCTGAGAATTTGACTGGAAGTTGGTCATGCAGGTACCCTCTACCCACCTATCAGCCACCATAACCAACAGGCCATATTCCCAGAGGAGGAAGGCATGTGCTTATCATAAATTACATTTTTTTGTACAATTTATACAGCCTGGTATTGCAGTGTTCAGTGCCCCAAGCATACAAAACTGCATTATAAATTAGTCATGAAGGGAACATTCTAAAGCAAAATTCCTAGATGTCAGTCAAGGCCAGCCCCACCAGCAGGCCCTTCTACAGAAATGTAAGACGCGAGAAACATCAGGGTTGCTACATTAACTCATAACCACGTTAAGTTTGCCTGTGTTTAACCTGGCTCAAAAATAAATAAGTATGTCATACCTGTTGGATATATTCTTTGACATTTGGACTTTGGGATCTGGCCAGTGAGTTTTTGTGTCCTGCATTTACTTTTGACCCAGAGCCGAAGTTGTTCATCTGAAGCTGCTATTGACTTACTCATATCCCTTCAAACTTTGTACATTGCTTGTCAACCTAAGGAAACTATCCAAGTACCTGAGTTAAATTTTAGACCTTGATCAGGTTTCATTAACATCACCATGGTCAGAAGCACATTTTTATTTCAAAATATTACAGAATGACTTTACCTTGGACAACATATCTTTAAAATATATGAATGGACATTTTTATCTTTGCAATGCTTAGAGTACCAAGGGAACATGTGGTACGAGAGGTTTTAAAATTGTTTTTATGAGTTTCTCTGTTTATCAAAGCACTTGTATAAGAAACAGAGTTTTCATTTACATGCATGTCATCTTTTGCTGTGGAGCAAAACTGAACACTTTGGTTAAAAGATACAATTAATGCAGACAAAAAAGACTCTTCATGAAAAAAATAATGACAAATAAATAAAACTGTGTATGCAAGGTAGTGGATTGTGTGCTTGTATTTTTAAAGAAAAGCAGAAGAGGTTTGACCTCAGACAAAGTGTCATGTTGTTCCAGAATGAAGAAGGCAATAGTGAATGACAAAATTTGAGTATAGGGAGTTGTTTAAGGTTTCAGGGGAAAAAAAAAATTACCTGAAATTATAGTATCCAAAGTGGATTAGTCTGAAAAGATCAGTGAAATACTTTGGTGCAGTTTTTTGAGTTTGTCCATAAGGGGGAATATGGTTTATGAATTCTTTATTGCCCCAAATCACATGAATGCAATACCAGAATTTGGGTTTTCTCTCTGCTAAAATGACAGATTGGAGCATTCAGTTCCTCTGAACAAGAAGCAATAAAAAGCTACTCCCTAACTTTTGTGTAACATTCCAGGCAACAAAGATTTTTAGGCTCATTAGAGGACTTGTGTGTGTGTGTGTGTGTTCTCCTTGATTTGTAATGCCCTTGAATACTTGTTAAAAAGCAAAGGACAAAAGTTGCTTCTGAAAGAGCTAAGATCTCTTATGGTTCGGTTACCTTTTACTATCCTTATTTTAAGTCATCCTTTTGACATCATCATTAATAGGAGAACAAGCTACAACCATTTATTCTCTGGCACTTATACTTCTCTCTTAGTTGGGTATTTAATCTCTCTCTCTCTTTTTTTTTTTTTGGCCTCCCAAGACAAAATCTTACATTCATAAAAATAATTTCTTCAAGGTTTTTTAACAACTCAATAATGTTTTGGGTTGTCTAGAAGCCTCTGGATACCTACAAAGATTCTTCTTTCATATTACCAAAGAGGGTTACTAATAATAATTAGGATGTTTGATCTGCCCAATATTTCCTAATTAACTCAATGCTATTGAATAAAGAGCTGCTTGGAAGACCTGTCAAATAAAGAGCAACTCAGCCTTCCCTGAATTAGTTTTGTACAGAATTACTATTAATACAAGTATACTTCAGGGATTGTCCCATTACAGAAAAGATTGGAAGGCTCTAAGATTAAGGTACATCCTATGCTTTACCCTTAGAGGAAATGTGTACCAAATCTTTATGATATCAATATGTGGTATAATCCAAATGAAAGTTCTACTCCCATGGACTCTAATAATGTTGCTTAATAAAGTTATCATTGCTACTTAGTCTTTATCAACAGATGGATTATATTTGCCTCTCATATTTTCCTAAAGACCCATTATAAGATACAATTCAGAAATTTGATCCTCAACCAAAAAGCATATTCTCAGCACCTTGTAGTAGAGATTGTTTCTATTGCTGAGAAGAAACGTTTTAGTTTGAATCCATCCCATTTACTGATTCTTGATTTTAATTCTTGGTGCTATAGGAGTCTTATTAAGGAAGTTAGGACCCAATACAACATGATAGAGATTTGGGTTTACTTTTTCCTATATTAGACACAGGATCTCTGGTTTAATTCCTAGATCCTTGATCCACTTTGAGTTTTGTGTATGATGAGATGGGTTTAATTTCTTTTTTTTTCTGTATATGAATTTCCAGTTTTCCCAGCACCATTTGTTAAAGAGGCTATCTTTTATCCAATGTGTGTTTTTGGTCTAATATAAGTTAACTGTAATTATATGGGTTAGTCTCTGTGTCCTCTATTCTGTACCATTGGTCTACCAGTCTATTTTGGTGCCAGTACCATGCTATTTTTGTTACTATTGCTCTGTAGGTGTATAGTTTAAGTTCTGGTAAAATGATGCCACCTGCTTCACTCTTCTTGCTAAAGATTGCTTTAGCTATTCTGGGTCTCTTATTTTTCCAGATGAATTTCATGACTGCTTTTTCTATTTCTGAGGAATGACATTGGGATTTTGATTGGAATTGCATTAAAAATATATAGCGCTTTTGGTACTATGTTCATTTTGACAATATTAATTCTGCCTATCAAAGCACAAGGGAGATCTTTTCATATTCAAAGGTTGTCTTTAATTTCTTTCTTTAGTATTCTATAGTTTTAATTGTAGAGTTCTTTCACCTCTTTTGTTAGGTTCATTCCCAAGTATTTTATTTATTTATTTATTTATTTATTGAGGCCATTGTAAATGGGGTAGTTTTCCTCGTTTCCCTTTCAGAGGATTTGTCACTGATATACAGAAATGCCTTTGTTTTATGGGTGTTGATTTTGTATCCTGCTACTTTGCTGAATTCATTTACTAGTTCTATAAGTTTTCTGGTGGGATTTTTGGGGGGCTTCTGGGTATAGAATCATATCATTGGCAAATAGTGGTAATTTGAGTTCTTCTTTTCCTATCTGTATTCCTTTAATTTCTTTCATTTGTCTAATTGCTCTGGCCAGTGTTTCAAGAACTATGTTAAATAGAAGTGGTGAAAGAGAGCATCCCTGTCTTGTTCCAGTTTTTAGAGGGAATGCATTTAATTTTTCTCCATTTAGAATGATATTGGCCTGGAGCTTAGCCTAGATAGCCTTTATGTTGTTGAGATATGTTCCTGTTATCCTTAGTTTTTCTAATGTTTTGAATGTGAATTGATGCTGTATTTTGTCAAATTCTTTTTCTGCATCTATTGAGATGATCATATGATTCTTATCTTTAAGTCTATTGATGTGATGAATTACATTTATTGATTTTCATAAGTTGAACCAAGTTTGCATCCCTGGGATGAACCCCACTTGATTGTGGTGCACAATCTTTTTGATATGTTTTTATGTTCAATTTGCTAGAATGAATCATTGAGAATGTTTGCATCTATGTTCATTAGAGATATTAGTCGGAAGTTTTCTTTCTTTGATGTGTCTTTGTCTGGTTTTGGAATCAGGGTGATATTGGCCTCATAGAATGAGTTTGGAAGTGTTCACCTTTTTTCTATTTTATGAAATAATTTGAAGAGTATTGGTATTAGTTATTCTTTAAAGGTCTTGTAGAATTCAGCTGTGTATCCATCTGGACCTGGGCTTTTCTTGGTTGGTAGGCTTCTGATGACATCTCCTATTTCATTGCTTGAAATTGATCTCTTTAAATTGTTTATATCATCCTGGTTTAGTTTGGGAAAATAAAATGACTCTAGAAATTATTTGTTGATGCCTTTGGTATTTTCTATTTTATTAGAGTACAAATTTTCAAAATAATTTCTAATTATCTTCTGTATTTCTGTAGTGTCCATTGTGATATTTCCTTTTTCCTCACGTATGTTAGTAATTTGAGTTTTCTCTATCCTTCTCTTTGTTAGCATGGCTAAGGGTTTATTAATTTTATTTATGTTTTTCAAAGAACCAACTTTTTGTTTTGTCAATTTTTTCTATTTCATTGATTTTAGCTCTAATTTTAATTATTTTTGTTTTCTACTGCTTTTGGTGTTGATTTGTTCTTCCTCTTTTAGGGCTTTGAGATGTAATGTTAGGTCATTTATTTGTTCTTCTTTTAAATAATGAACTCCATTCAATGTACTTTCCTCTTAGTACTGCATTCGTAGTGCCTAGAGATTTTCAATATGTTGGATAAATATTCTCATTTACCTCTAAGATCTTTTTAATCTCTTCTTTAATGCCTTTTGTGACCCATTGTTCATTCAATAGCATATAATTTAGTCTCCAGGTGTTGGAGTAGCTTTTATTTTTAATTTACCATTGATTCCTAATTTTATTCCATTATGATCTGATAGAATGCAGGATAGTATCTCTACTTTTTTTGTATTTGCTAAGAGTTGCTTTGTGGCATAATATATGGTCTATTTTACAGAAGGATCCATGTGCTGCTGAGAAGAAAATTTTTTTCACTCTTTGATGGATGAAATATTCTATATATGTCAGTTAAGTCTAAGTTATTGATTGGATTATTGTGTTCTAAAGTTTCTTTGTTCAGCTTTTGTTTGGAAGAGATCTATCCAGTGGTGAAAGAGATGTGTTTAAGTCACCCAGAATTATTGTGTTGTGGTCTATTTGACTCTTGAACTTAAGAAGAGTTTGTTGAATGAGCATAGCTGCTTCATTGTTTGGGGCATATATATTTATAATTGTTATTTCATATTAATGTATGGTTCCCTTGAGCAGTATAAAATGTCCTTCTTTATTCCTTTTGATTAACTTTGGCTTGAAGTCTACTTTATTTAATATGAGGATGGAGACACCTGCTTGTTTCTGCAGTCCATGTTAGTGGTATGTTTTTTCCAAACTTTTCACTTTCATTCTGTGAATGTCTTTTCCTATGAGATGAGTCTCTTGGAGGCACAATATTGTTGGGTCTTTTTCTTTAATCTAGTCTGCCAGTCTATGTCTTTTGATTGGTGAGTTTAGGCCATTAATATTGAGGGTTATTATTGAGACATAATTTGTATTCCCAAACATTTTTGTTTATTTTTGATATTTAACTTGACTTGTTTTCTTCTTTGATTAGTTTTTCCTTTAGTGTAATACTTTCCTCTGCTGATTTTCATTGTTTTTCATTTCCTCCTCATGGAATATTTTGCCGAGGATGTTCTGTAGTGCAGACTTTAGAGTTGTAAATTCTTTTAACTTTCATTTATCATGGAAGGTTTTTATTTCATCATCAAATCTAAAGCTTAATTTTGTCAGATATTATTCTTGTTTTACACCCATTTTCTTTCAGAGCTTGTTATATGTTGTTCCAGGATCTTACAGCTTTCAGGGTCTTGATTGGAAAATCTGCAGATATCCTAATTGGTTTCCCCCATATGTAATCTGATTCCTTTCTCTCATGGCTTTTAAGATTCTCTCCTTATTCCGTATGCTAGGCATTTTCATTATAATGTGCCTTGGTGTGACTCTGTTGTGATTTTGTACATTTGGCATCCTGTAAACCTCTTGTACTTGTTTTTCCAATTCATTCTTCATATTTGGAGAATTTTCTGGTATTATTTCATTGTTCATTTCTTTGGTTTGTAACTCTGTGCCTTCCTTTATTCTAGTAACTCTTAAATCTGGTCTTTTAGGCTATCCCATATTTCTTGAATGTTCTGTTCATTGTTTCTTACCATCTTCACTGTGTGGTCTACATTCTTTTCAAGATTATATATTTTTGTCTTCATTGTCTGAGGTCCTATCTTCCAAGTGTTCTAATGTGTTGGTGAAGCTTTCTATTGAGCTTTTAATTTGGTTTATTGTTTCTTTGATTTTAAGACCTTCTGTTTGTTTTTAGAACCTCTATCTCCTTATTGAGTAATATTTTGCTTCCTATATTTGTTTATGCAGGTCTTTATCAAAATAATGTTTTGCTGCTTGTATTTGTTCTCTTATATCATCCTTTAATTCACATATTTTAATTATGTACATCCTGAAATCCTTCTCTGTCATTTCTTCTATTGTGCTGCCCATGGATTCTAATGATGTAGTATCTTGATTTGTTTGGGGAACTTTTTTACCTTGTTTTTTCATGTTGTTTGTATGTCTTCTCTGCTAGCACTGCTGATCCACGGCATTACTGTTTTTGCGCTATAGGCTAATAGTGCCTCTCCAGGGTTCCAGTACCACTCCCTCTCCCTTTCTATTTCCTAATCAGGGACCTTTCTCTCTGGAGGTCTTGTGGGTCACACTCTGGTGGCTGTGCCCCTGTCTTGGAGAGCTGTTTTGTATTGGGTAGTCACTGTGCCAGGTTAGCAGCTGCAGGGGAGAGGGGAAAGTTGGGGACTATGTGTACCTGCCCAGCCAGTGTTCCAAGCTGGGAGTTGCGCCAGCTAAAGATGGTAACAAAGGTGTCTCAAAATGGAGGTGGCTGCTTTCAGCAATGGAGTGTCCGGAGGGATGGGTGGGCGGTGGTGCTGGGTGATGTGTTCAGTGATGCAGCTCTGTGGCTTGCAGCATTGTGGCTGTCGGCTGTCTCTGGACCCAGTGTGGGCTCCGGTGTGGGCTCTGTGCGGGTTGGTGGGGTTGTCCTGGGCCATTCTGGGCTCTGTGAGTGAAATTATACTTTTTAAAGTGGCTTTTTCTTCAGTGATCCCTCAGGGGATAGCAACAAATACTGAGTCTCTGTCTTTTGTGCCAATAGTACAGTTTGCATGGGCTCATTAAGATTCCATCTTCCTTTTTTGCCAGAATATAATTAGACAAATCTCTTGTGTAATCAAGGATATAGTGAAAAATAAATCTTCCTTTTCCACATATAAAACATCCACAGTTAAAGAAGTGGAGGTTGTATTTCATATTGAGACCAATGTCTACAACGTTTTTCTAAAATACTGGTCTCATGACAGGGTTCCTGATGTACATGTTTTAAGAAAGGCCATTTTTCTGACAGCTCAAGAATTTCCACAGATTTTGAAAACCTGTGGAGTAGAGTTCACCAACATTACATATATTGCAAGCAGAATTTGCTGGAGATGAATCTCTTATTTGTCTTCTAAACTTGAGAAAGAAGAGCAAGTAATAGAGGCTTTTCAACGTGCAATCCTGTATTCCTGATGAAATTTCCAGGCAGAATTTAATGTTGTGGGTTTAGTAGTTTCCAATTCAGGGTAGCTGTACATGTAATGACCATTCAGAAGAGAAGAATATCCATGTCACTTAACATCTCTTATTGGACCATGTAAATGAATCAGAGAAGCCTTTTATGATAAACAAAAAATAATAATGATTATTTATGACCACAAGTAAAGCCCGTTCAAGACTATATGAAAATTCATACAGAAGTATAAATATTGGCTACATGTCTTTTCAATGTTTTCCAGAACCTTGTCGAATAGACCTACCCAATAGATGATTTCTCTATACAAAGTGCTTTAAGTGGACTCCTTACTAACTCACAATTAGGCCTTGAGTCAGTGCAATTATATCTTTGCTTTAGCAATATTTTAACCAGAGTTATCTGTCAGAATTGTAAATTATTGTTTCCTGATATCAAAGACTGGAATTTTATTGCCCTACAGAACAGTAATTAGTTTTGTTCTAACATAACAAACCTGTTCCAGTGTGCCTCTGATGCTTTTTGAAGTATCTTAACCATTCTGTTGTTTCTTCATTAATAAATTAAATATATCTCTAGAGTATTTTGTATGTCTTTATGTGATTCATGCTTTCAGTATATTTATAATCATACTTTGATAGCATGTTAATTTGCAAGGCTAACATTTTAGAAGTTGCTACCAGCTCCTAAATTCTGCATTGCTATTTAAGTAAGGTATGGCCCAGTTTTTAGGAAAAGTAGCATTTGATTATTATTTATATTTTTAAATGCATAGATTTCTTTTATTGAAGTAGCCAAGCATAATATTCACCAATATATGTGCTATTTAGATGAAGACAAATATCTACTATTATTCTGATGTCCTTGTTACAAGTCACTACTCTCTTTATTACTGATAACACTATCATCAAATAAACAATTCTACACATTTAGTTCATCACATTCCTCCAATGAGAAATTATTCTCCACAAATACTTGCTTTTATGGGAAATATTAGCTCACCTTCCTGCTAAGAGACCTGGTGCAGTATTTTGCTTCTTTTCTTTTAGCTACCTGTGAAGATGTTATCAAGCCTTCAAAATTCAATTCACTGCCTTAAATATACAAAACTTTTCCTTAATATTTTCAATAAAGTTATTTTGTTCCAGTAACTCTAACCATATGCCTGTATATTATTGTTTAACTTTTCTGTTGAAATAATTTTTTTTTCATATTCTTTCCCATTGGATGATAAATTTCAGGAGGAAAAGTGCCTGTGTCTAATGACTGAATGAAATTTAACCTCTTCCCAAAATACTATTGAATTGAATGAATGGCTTCCCTTTCTAAGCATCCTGTAATATTGAGAGCCTCATTGATTATACTATTGAACATGTGCTACCTTAGGACAGCTATTAGCCTTTTCTCTTTAATTAATTTTTAAATTGCATATGGCTAGTTAGCTTTTAGTCATTACTCCCTCCCTGCCTTTTCTCCCAAATGGACTTTAAAGTAGAATCTGTGGTGTACTGAATTTGTTGTGCTCCTCAAGGAATTGTCACTGTTGGCTTTTATAATAGATTATCCAGAAATGTTTGTTGATTTTTTTTATTGGTTCTTTTAGTTATACATCACAGTAGAATCCATTTTGATGTATAAGGGTAGAATATATCTTATTGTAGTTAGGACCCCATTCTTGTAGACGTACATGATGATGGGATTCACTGTGAAATTTTGATTCTTAGACATCATTTGAATTTCCCTCTCATATTTGGGTGGAACACAACTTCCTATATTTCTTGTTAAATGTCTGGTTATTTTTTCTTTGTTTATGTTATGAGGCATGCACTTTGTGCTGAGTAGGAGGCCAATTTTTCTCAGTGCTGTCTAGAAATATGCCAATATAACTCTTGATTGGCTGTGATCCCAACGTCCATATTCACCCGAACCTGGGAAAACTTAAAATTGCTTTTTCAGGCTAAGTTTAGTAGATGAATTTTCTTCCATGTTCTACACTATCATTAGTCTCAGCTTCATTCCATAGAACATTAGAAGAAATTTGAGGTCAATGGATGTCAATGGTATAAATTCCAGCAGTTACTGTTTTGCTTAGCTTTTTGGTCAGCAGTCTTCTGTCCATTCCTGGGCCTTTCTCATCATATTTCTAGAGGCTAATCATTAATATGCATCACTTATAGTTGCTATTGTTTATTTCCCTCTTCTAATATTTTCTAGCCTACCTTATGATACTTTTCAAAAGATTTTGAATTGAAAAAATATCAACAATGGATTTAAAAATTCAAGTCTCTTTTAAATCTTTTCAAATTAGTTTTTCAATCTTAGGTTGTTTTTAGGAAAGTCACCAACTTCCTGCAATGTGCAGAATCCAATGGCCGGCTTTCTATCCTTATAGTACTTCCCCAACCATCAGCACCTGCCACAGCTGATCATCTCCACCACCGGCTTTCAGGATGCCTAATGGTTTCTCTCTGTCTCGCTAGTGTCCTGTCTACTTGAGGGTTCTTACTCATTCCTCTGGTCTCTGGCATTTTGAGGCCCCAGGGATGCCTAAGTCTGGCTGGGCTGCCTAAGTCCAGCTGGGCAAAATAACCGAGAGGTGACAAGCAACTTGAAGGTTAAAGCAGGAACTACTTTATTGCGAGTGAACTCAGCAGGAACTGAGAACTCAAAGTATCAGGCACCCAAGGTAGCAGGAGCCACTTCTCTGTCGGACCGCAGAGGTACATATACCCAACTAATTACACACAGCTTAACATAATTGACATCATCTAGACACAGCAGTCAGTCATTAAGGAATCCTCATCATCTTAATGGCTCGCTGGCGTTGGCTCACAAACCACTCCTCCTGCCATACTGCCAGGCGCCATCTTAACTTGGTTGTGGCCCTCAACACAGGGACTCAGCTATCTCCTCCTACCCATTGTCTAGGCCATCTAATCTCATTCAGTGTCATGCTTTCAAATGGCATCTAGGGCCAAAAGTTCTGCTTCTCTCTCTGAACTTCTGCCATCTACTTCAATGTCTTTTAGTAATCTTTAACTTAAAATGTCCAAAACTGGACTTGGGATCTCCCCTCTAAGTGCTTTCCCCTTACAGACATCCCATCAGAGGGACTGGCAAAGATATCTTTCCACTGCTCAGCTTGCCCGCCTCCCCTGCCCTCCATGTGACCCATCACAGCTCTATTTGTTAAATATATTTTACCATAGTGTACCACACTCACTGCTGTCTTTTGTCCAATCCAAGATCATTAATGAACGACTGAAGTAGAAAGCATAGTGAAGAGTTATTTCAATCATTCATTAATGATCTCTCTGCCCCAGCTTTTTGTTTATTCTCACACAACATTTAAGGTAATCATTTTAAAATGTCAGATCATAGTGTTCTCCTTTTCAAAACTTCTGCCTCAGGCCATTTGCATTTGCCATCTCCTCAGCCTGGAACATTCTGTCCCATGTATCCATCTAATTTCTCATCTTCTACTTGGTTTTAATCACATTATTACTGAAAATTGTAATAACTGTCCTCCTTCACTATGCACACAAACTTTGTATTCTCCTTCTAAGCCTTTCTATTCACAACATCTGGATTTAAAAATTCAACACACTATTATACTCTGTGCTTCACTTTTTAAAAAAATTGTTAACTTCACACCCCTCATCTGTAAGTTCCATGCACACAGGTAGGAATATCTGAATTATTTTTTTTTACAGCTTCATTTGTAGTATCAACATAAGTACCAGGCATAGAGAAGGGATCAATAAATATATGTATTGCATTACTTAATTACAAAATTACTTAAGACTCAAAACAAGTCTCAAAATTACTGCATCTGTATTTTCCATTTGATAGGGTGACAGTTGACAATGAGAAACCACAAAAATTATAGCAGTATTTGTGTATTATATCACATTTAACTCAGAATATGTTTATTTTATTTATATCTGCTCTAGTTCACACACACACACAAAATATAGCAGCTGCTTCTATTTGGATGTTGACAGGTATTTGAAAATTGTGGATGGGACAATCAGCCTGTGCTCCAGACGTTCATCATGACCCCCCCCCCCCCGCCAGGAAGCATGGTATCAGAGGAACACCTATTTCAATTTCAAATTATTTTTTTCCAGAAAATTATCTCTGCATTGGTATCAGTTCAATGTCATTAGTTTTCTGGAAAATGCTTTTCAGATGACAAATTGAAATCCCCAGAGGTTAGTTAATAGTTATTCCCTCTTGTCCCGCAACATTAAAGAATAATAATCTTCTCGTCTTAATATAGTTAAAGACTGTTAATTAATATTGTTCTGCCTTAAATCTTACCTACATATATATGCATATATATGTTTAAACCTTTTAAATTACTATCCTTCATAAACCTTTTTTTTCCAAGCACCAAATATTGCTCCTATATTTAAAAAAGGTATTGAAACAAAAAGGAAATGCTAAATGATACCCCAGAATATTAGGCCCTATCATTAATGAGTCTGATATAAGGATCTGTTTCCCTAATTGTGACGTGACTTGTTGTCTGAAAAATGACTTCAGAGGCTATCACAAGAACATGAAATTCATTAAATTCTTTCCCAATATTAGTTTAATTGGTTGAAATTTTAAAATCTCAGAGTTGGAAGCCACCTTAAAGTGATGCAAACTGATGTTGAGGGTTAAATCAGATGGATTAAGTGACTCTGTCAGTTCCAAGAGAACACAAAGGAGAGTGACAACTGGAAAGAGGTGTCACACAAATAGCTCATCTTTGGAGAAAAGCTATGATGCTCTGGATCCTCCTTTTAAGCTTTGTTCCTGCCTGAGAGCAGAGAGAAAAGACTCGAGCAACACTTTACATTACTTGGTTACTGTCAGAATGATTCTTTTGTCCCTTGGCACTTTACCCAAGCTGAAGCTCACAGAATATTTGTATTGCTCTTGGTTTTCTTCTTCCTCTTAGAAATAACAGAAGTCAAGCCATATCATAATAAATCCTCAGAAGTGACTGCATAGAAGAACACTGGAGATCATAAAACATGTTCTGCTCCGATCTCATGGGCTTATGCACAAATCTTACCTGTGAAAGCCACCTGAGGGGTAAGGGAAATGCTCTCACTTTTATGAACACCAGGGAATATTCCATATGCAATACTAACCTCTTCAAGTTTGCATTTTAAAATTTAGTTGAATGATGATAATGAGTCGAGTGCTTGCCTTCTGATGACAGTACCATGCTGAGCTCCCTCCAGGACAAATCCATCAGTGCTTCTGATACATATGTGAGCGATGCTCTGCTGCTCATATCATCAATGAGATGAGAAAACTTAAGAACAGGAAGATGCGGAGCTTGCCCAGGGTTAAGTGATTCAGATGCTGGCTTCCATAATCTTTGTTTTTTTTCCTGATGTGAACTGATGATGTTTCTTTCTGATGTGAACCTCTTTTTGGAGCTTCTTTGTATTTTTGTGGTACTAAGGTCTGAATGCAGGGTGTTATGCATGCTAGGAAAGACTTCTACCACTGAGCTACATCCCCAGCCCCCTTTTTAAAATTTATATATGACAGCAGAATGTATTACAACTCTTGTTACATATATAGAGCACAATTTTTCATGTCTCTGGTTGTATACATAATATATTCACACCAATTCGTATCTTCATTTCTGTACTTTGGATAATAATGATCATCACATTCCACCATCATTAATTACTCCATGTCTCCTCCCTGCCCCTCCAACCCTTCTGCTCTATCTAGAGTTCATCTAGCCCTTTTTAAAACTTGAAATGGGGACTCATAACATTTCCCAAACTGGCAACACTCTTGTCTCAGCTTATCTGGTAGGTGGAATGAGGGTCATGTAGTACCACACCTGATTCTTCTTTGAACTTCTGTGACATAGTGATGTTTTTGTTGATTTGATTCACTGGCTATTTATTTCTCTCTTCTACTTGTTCAAGTGCCTGTTTCTTCATCAATTGGTAAAACGTTCTACACACCAGAGATCGTGGCCAGCATTGCCTCAGCCTCTAAGTAAATATTTCACCAAAGTTCATTTCCTCTTAAAATAAACTTGATTTAAGACAGTTTAAGATTTGCAAAGAAAATTACAAGTATAATATAGAGAGTTCCTACACATGCCACACCAATTCCCCAATTATTAATGTCTTACATTAGTATGGTACAGTTGCTATTGATGACCTGGTCTTGATATGATATCAACTAAAGTCCATACTCTGTTCCAATTTCTTGGCTTCTACTTAATGTCCCTTTTATGTTCCTGAATCCTAACACATTTAGGATAGGTCATATTTAGGAACAATCCCATCACATCTAATCCTCAGATCTCCTTAGGCTTCTCTTGGCTATGACAGTTTCTCGAGCTTTCCTGGTTATTAATGACCTTGATAGTTTTGGCCAGGTGTTTTGTAGAATGTCCCTCAAATGGGATATGTCCAATGTGTTTCTCATGCCTAGTTTGGGTTATGTGTTCTAGAGAACATAGAGGTAAAGTGGCATTTTCTACATCCTATCATGCGTGCATCCTACCAACATGAACTGTCAGTGTTGACCTCGTTGGAAGCAGGTAGTCTGACTCTTCCCACTTTTTACTTCTGTTTCAGTATTTGCTATTTCAGGACTTTTGCTTTTGTGTTTAAACTTTAGAATCTGTTTGCCTATATCTATAAAATAACCTCCTGACATTATGATTGGAAATGAATTGTCTACAGGTCAATTTGGGAAGAATAAATATGTTTAAAGTATTGGATCTTCCAATCCTTGAACATAGCATCTCTCTCAATTTATTTAGATCTTTGGATTTTTAATTTCTTTCATTAGAGTTTTGTTGTTTTCTTTGTAAAGGCTCTCTCTGTAGATATTCTGTCAGATTTATGTCTGAGTATTTCATTTCTTTTTGCTGCTATTGTAGATTTATTTTTAATTTCAAATTCTGAATGATCATTGCTGGTGTACAGGAAAAAGCAATAGATTTTTCTTTATTAAGCTTGTATGCTGCAACACTGCTATGCCTGCTTATTAGTTCTTGGAGATTTTTCTTGTTTTTGTTTTGTTCTGTTTCCATTCTTTGAGAATTTGTACATGTACAATCATGTTACCTGCAAAGAAAAATGGTTTTATTTCTCTTTCTACAATCTATATACCTTTTGCTTTTTCCCCCTTTTGTCTTATTGGCAAAGCCAGGAACTCCAGGGTGATGTTGGAAAGAGATGGTGCAAGAGGACATCTTGACACATTACAAACCTAGGGGGAAGGCTTCCAGGTGCTCACCAGTGCATATGAAACCAACTGTAGATAATTTGCAGATACGGCTTTTCATGTTATATGTGTTTTCTTCCATTTTTAGTTTTCACCCAGTTTATATTATAAATAGGTATTTATTTTCATCAAATGCTTTTTCCACTCCATTGATAGGATCATCTGATTTTTCATAGCTCTTTGATATGATTGACGATAGTGACTGATTTTCATAAGTTACAACTTGAATTTATTATGGGAAGTTTAAATCTTACCATACCAAAGTCAGCCTTGCATGTCTAAAAGTTCTACTTGGTTGTGGTATACACCTTTCTTTACACAAGGCTAGATTTGATTTAGTATTTCATTAAAGGCTTTTGTATGTATGTTTATGAGAGATATTAGTCTATAATTTCTCTTTGTGTAATACCATTCTCTGGCTTCGACATAGGGTAATATTCATATTTATGTTGTTTTGAATTATGAGCAAATTTTAGAACTCTTAATATAATTTTATATATATATATATACAACATAAATATATATATATATATATATATATATATATATATATATATATATATACCTATGAATTGAATAAATTTACATCTCACCCTCTTTTCTATAGAATATAAATTTGGAATGAAGAAACATAAAATATTGCTCTAGGTTCGCTTTCAAAACCAGAGTGTAGTAGCTTCTCAGAGACTTAAGTGTCAAGTCCTGATATAAGGAGTATCTAATAAGATCAGGAGATGCCTGGTTATCAAAACCTCCGGAGTCTCCACAGCAAGCAAATCCATATGTTTGGGTCTGCCAATGATAGGTCTTAAGACCACAGTTTCAATTGATAATTACACATAATAAGGCTGCTGGAAGTTTGTTGTTCGCTTCAAGATTAACACTGCCAGCTCTGACTCAAATTCATTAAGAACATTTTCTCTTGGGTTTTTCATAATGAGAAACTTGTCTTGGTGCCAATAAACTCCTCATGTGATTGATGTTGAAATGCAGAGCTCTGATGGCCTCGGGAAGACTGTTGCCAAGGCCCATGCTTTAATGTCTTGGGGAATTCACTGATGCCTGCAATGTAACTTCAAAGTAGAAAAATAAGCAGGTGAAAGAAGGAGGCTTCACTAAGGTAATACTCCAGGGCCCACCTCTGGCCTCCAGGAAAGTGAAGTATCTTCTAACTTCCTGCCAAACATGAGTGTAGGGGCCCATCTGGGCTTTCGAGTTCTTAACAGAAATGTCTGAGAGCTATTTTCAGCTTGAAAGTTTCTGATGTGAAGGGAAAAAAGTACAAAGTCCAGGATTTTGGTTTTTCTTTTGTCTTTAATTTGTATTCTCAAGTTCACTCCAGTCGCAATTTCTCCATCAACAATGAATACTTTAGTGATAAAAAATTTCATATTTTGTTTTGTTTTGTTTTTAGCTTTAAAAAAATTTAGAGCTAGTCATCTTTAAATTCTGGCCTAGAAGGAGAAATGTTTGTCCCCCATGGCTTCAGTAAACCTAGGTGAGGAAATCAATGCTTATTCTATCATTTTATTAAATGTAGGAGATACTATTCATTCTTTCTTTCATTTACTGTTTTCTTCCTTTCGTGTTTCTCTCACTTATTCCCTGCCATTAATCCAAAATATATTTTGATGACAGGTACCAGGCACAAACAAAGATGAATTGGGTTCTTAACCTGTAGGAAAATGATAATCTATAAGGCAAAAAGAAGAGTCACAAAAAGAAACAAATGCTATGTCAAGGTCATTGTACTGTCATGTGTAACTAATTAAAACAAATAAAAAAATACAAAAAAAAAAGAAATAAAAGAAAACAAATGCAATAGAGTATCATGGGTACTTTGATGTACATAATTATTGAGTACACAGATGGTCCAAATGAAGCACCAGCCCATTTTACCTGGATCAGGGTTAGAAAATCTTCACAGAGAGAGTGGCACTTGAGTTGAGTCTTGAACCCTGACGACATGCTGATTAGGCAGACTGATAGTCACAGGTGCTGCATGAGACGCGGTTGGCAACAGCAACATGGGGCATCAAGATGTTCAGGAAAAAATACAAAGTCCAGGAAAATATGACAAGGGCACAGGAGGACAACAGGCAATCAGTTATTCATGTCTGAGAAAATTCTTCATATCACTGTTAAGAGCAAACTGTAAATTCTCTTTTTGTGGCGGTGGAGTGAGGAGTAATGGGATTGAACTCAGGGTCACATGACCACTGAGCCACATCCCCAGACCTGAGCCACATCCCCAGCCCTATTTTGTATTTTATCTATCTATCTATCTATCTATCTATCTATCTATCTATCTATCTATCTATCATGGTGCTGGGGATTGAACTCAGGCCTTATGCCTGCAAGGCAAGCACTCTATCAACTGAGCTATGTCCCCAGCCCTTGTACTTTGTTTAGAGACAGGGTCTCACTAAGTTGCTTAGCATTTTGCTTTTGCTAAGGTTGGCTTTGAACTCGTGATCCTGCTGCCTCAGACTCCCGAGCTGCTGGGATTATAGGCTTGTGTCACCGCGCCGGGCTGTATGTTCTCTTTGGTTTCAGTCCCCTGCTATCTTTCTCTTTCACATACCCATGGCCATGCCATGAATTGTTTTCCTCTCACCATCAATTAACGACAAGCTTCCCCACAGCACCTTTTCACAACTCCTCCTCCTCCTCCTCCTCCTCCTCCTCCTCCTCCTCCTCCTCCTCCTCCTTCTTCTTCTTAATATGAAATGCCTTTTAATTGGAATCTGGCATTAGAGTCTTAGCTTACTTCTTCTACCTCCTCTTCCCTCCTACATCTTCACAATCCTCTTGGATCACAGCCATAAGCCCACTGACCTGACCACTCTCATTTGGCCTTTATCTACCCAGGAATGTCCCTAGTGTACTGCTTATTTTGTTTCCAAACATGTTTGAGTCACTAAACTGTCAGAATGAACTCAAATGAAAGTTGGTGTCTACCTGAAAAGGCAGAGGTGGTGTTTCTCTTTCTGCACTACCTGCTTCCCGAAAGTGTTCCTAGCCATATTTCACTTCTCAACTCTTACTTGCTCTGATTCTGTGATTGAGGGGTAGCCTCTTTTTGTAATGATTCTCCCCAAGCATCTTTAGATCATATATGGAGTTTCAGAAGAAATTATTGAATCCATACTTTTGTGCCATATCATCCTTGTGTACTAGTGACATCAAGTGCAATCATCCTGCATTATTAATATGTTAGTTGGAGACAGGAAAAAGAACAAGCATCAGTGTCAATAGTTATCATCTCCAGGGAAATGAAATTGCATCTACCTATTTTGTTACTCCATCCCCAGAAAATGACTGGATGGGTTTCACCAAATTTGACCTGATGTAAAATATAGAATAGAAAGTGTCATGGCATCATTCATACAGAGGAGGAATTACAAAGTAGGTTTTCTTCTCATAGAAAAAAGATTCAGTGAGAGGCCCATGTGCTTACTAATGAAGAGGAAATTGCCAGGTTGCTCAAACAACACGTGCAGAGGAAACAAACAGCTTCAAATCCCAAGTCATGTGAGAAGATGCTTTGAATTCCAAACAGATTTTTCAAATGATTTCTCACATGGGAAACACTAATTAATTGCTTTTTAGAGTGAGTTGAATAGAAAAGCATTTTACTTATTTACTTACTCTTCTTTGACCATCTGTCTATCAAAAGCCTCGATTCTCCCAAAGGACAAGGGATTGGCTGGAATTTCTGCCATTTATTTATTGCCTACCACACAGTGTTCCAGGAACTGGCTGTAGGTCCCACACTTACTTAATGTCTTTTCTTCTTGCCATTCCTACAGCCCTGTGCTCTAGGTGTTTCATCCACACTTTATGATGACAAAACACAACTCAAAAAATCAACAGTGTGGCCTAAGCCACATCATATAATTAACAAGCAGAGATGGTATCTGGCTGCAAACCCCAAGCTTATAACCACGCCGATTCTAGTCAATGAACTAGATGACATTCTGTTTTGAAGAGGATTGGTTGACGCGCAATGTTGTTTGCCCATGTTGGAAACTGTCTATACTGACACTGGAGTAAACAGGACTTTGGTTCTGACACTGTGAGTGAGCCAGATTACAGCAGCGCACCACACTTATACAGCCAAGAACCTCTGATTTAGCAGAGGTCCTCTGATAGCCAAGGGCTCTGGTACCAACTGGGGAAGAATTGGGTAGTGCTGTTCTCAAGAGTGGTCTAATTCTCCCACTTTTGTCCCTTACTTTGTTGTGTAACCTACTTAATCCAATATTTTCTTATTTATTCCATTGAACTTGAAGTTTACTAAAGCTTTAAGTAATATTTATGGCCATCTGAAGAATTTCTAAAGGACTTTGACATAATCTAATATAATGTTTAGTACAATCACCTAAAGCTGTAGTTCTATCAGATCACACACACACACACACACACACACACACACACACGCTCCAGAATATCCTGGGAGTGTTATAGCTCCCAGACTCTAATATATATTCTCAGATATAATATTTTTTTTTTATTTTTATTTCTCAGAAAATTCAATTCAAAGTGCTTCTGCAGGGAAAATAATTCAGTCAGACCCCCAAGCCTTCCCACAGTAGTACCCTAGGAACCAGGGTTGTTACTAAGGAAATAATTGTATCATAACTCCTTTAAAAATAAAAGCTGCCACAATACCCAATTTGAGTAGAGATCTGTATACTATTATGGAGATAAGTCATTTAAATACAGAATCAATAATAGTGACTTCTTTCCAAGATTATAGTTGATCTCAAAGTATTCTCAAAATTTATAATGTTATTTGAGTTTTTTCAGAGGTTATCTAAAGAGATATCAAATAGTAAACAAATGCAACTTAAGATTTTAATTTTAAAATTCTTGATAAAAAATGGAGATACCTACACGTTACATGTTGAGAAGTCCCCAATATTGCCTCTAGGACTGATGATATATTAGGAGGACTCACAGGACATGGTGTAGAGTGGTACTCAGAGCTGTGATTTATGACAGAAAAAGGATACAAAGAATAATCAACAAAGGGTTAAATGCATGGGACCAAGTCTGGAGAAAATCAGTCACAAGCTTCCATGAATTTCCTCCTAGCAGAGTGAGGTATGATGTATTTAATTTCTCTAGCAACTTATATAAAATATTTTCTACCAGGATGCTCACTAGAGACTAGGTATCCAAGGTTTCTACTGGAGGCTGGTCACATGACCCTCTCTGCATGGCATGTACCAAAATTCAAGGGCATAGAAGAAAGCAAATTTTTGGCATAAACCACATTGTTGGTTTAAAAATTAATTAATTATTATTATTAATAATAATTAAAGCACAGTGAACCACTTTTCTTAGTTTTGGCAACTTTAGGGATCCTTCCTAACTCCAAGGTTCTAGACGTCTGCTAAGGACCAACATTGTAAGTAGATCTAATTCTGTCATTCTGTCTACAGACTTGAATCTCCTATCAACATGAATCTCAGGTGCACTATGGTGGCTCTCTGCATAGCTGAGGAATATGAAAGAAACTTCACTTCTAGCCCTCTGGCTTACACACTTGCCAACCAGAATCTAGACAGATAAACTGAAATTTGTATAGAACATGAAGAACACGTTCCTCAAAGCAACATCTTCTGGTGATGGTCACTAAACTAATCTACCAGGGGGAAGCTTATGGCTCCACAAAGCTCCTGCAGTTCCACAATGTAATGATGAGGGCTTAAATGTGAGGGGTACTGACCTTTCTCAAGTGCATTTGCTCTCAGAAATAATAATTAATAATAAGAGATTCAGATCACAGTGCTAATGTCATTTGGCATGAAATTACCCTTCCCTTATCAGGACCAGAGTGGGTCGTTTTTTTCATTCCTCAGGAGGGGCACTCCGCACCTCTTGGTTCGTTGCCTGTCTTACTGTTCCCTGGCATCCCAAGCTCCAAGATCAGCAAGGATAAATTCCAATCGGCCAACCTCGGAATATGGGCTCAGGGACAATAGCAGCTAATTTAGTGCTTCATGATGATATGATAATGTGGCTTCTCAGGGGTATGGAATGGAAATCGGGTCCCATGTGAAATATCAAGAGGGAGGAAATCATGGAACTGGAAAATAAGTTTGGCTTTTTGAGGCTAAATTCTGCTCTTTTTCTGAAGCCCTAAAAGAGGCTTGGATTAAGAGTCATCAGGAAAATGTAAAGGGAAAAGAATGCCTACAATTACCACTATGACAGTTCTCCATTTGCCCCTGCGGGCCAGGGCATAAGAAGAAAATGGATGACAATTTGCTAATTGTTCTGAAGTGTTTCAGACAGGTCTGATTTTATGCTAAGAAACACAATTAAATTCTCTGAAATGCCCTCTCCAACACAAGAATTTCTCCCTAGGGAGCACAGGAAGCCAGGAGAGAAGATTTTAGAATGAGTTTTTTACCAATTGTTTTTGCAAACTCCGTTCCTACCTTGCAGTGCCTTGGTGGATAGTTTCTCAAGCACTTTGTGGGAATTTTCACCTTGCTGTTTTAGAAAAGATTCTGGTCTATGATCAAGTTCTCTTGCTCTGTCTTCCCTATCAAGCAACAACAACAAAAAAGGAAACAACAGGATTCTTACCGTTGTCACGTTTCAAAGTTTCACATGCTCATGCACTCGTCCAAGGTCTAAAATATTAAAGGATTTTCTGTTCCTTAAACAATTTTATAAGAATTTTATATTTACATTATTTTGTGATTCGAAAGATGGAATTCCTGAAAAGAATCCCTATCCTTATGATCAGGTCTGTAGGTACTTTACAGTCTATGGCTGCTGTTTTTCTTTTCTTTTATTCAAACCTGACACCATCATCTGTATTGTCTCTTAGACTTACTTCCATGTCATCCATGAAGCCTTTCGTTCAAAAAGAAATGTTTAATTTTGGATGACTGTACTGGTTATCCTATATGTATAAACTACTACCACAGAAAACTCTAAAATATTCACTTGGCTTAATTTTTATAAAGATATAATGAAAGCAGTATTTTTAATGTCAGTAAAGATTTATATTTATTCCTTTTTATAATTGTTGCAGTAAACAAAGAAAGAAAAGCCTAAAGCGCAGAGGAGCATGAATTCAGGTCACTTCAGATTCGGCACTAGTGTTGGAACACATGTACACAGCTAAGCGATTTAGACAGTCCTTGCCTTCGAGAAGCTAAACAAAGGATCTTGAAAAACCAGGAGAGACAGCTGGGTGACAGCTCAGACTAAAGCGTTATGCACAGACTTGGAGCAGACAGGCACTAAGCCTGGATCAGAATCTATCTATAAAACTTTAGGTTGAAATGTGCGTGAGGTGTCTGCCATCCGCACATTTACTCAGAATTTTTCACCCGCCATCCCTCCCACTGGGGTTCTCAGGGCTGGACTTCATCTGACACCTGTCCAAATACAGACCTTGTTCAGAATCCTCAAGCCTGCTTCTTCACTTCGTATTGGAAGATTATTGCATTTTTCTCCTCTTGGAAATAGAAGGCAAAGACGACGTATTGACAAATTTCCACTTGGAGCAAGAAAATGGTTTAATTTAAAATGAAAGGTGGATCTTTTGTAATGGTCAACACAGTCTGGCCTGAAAATCATTGTATGTTTTAAGTGTGTCACTTTCCTTATGAAAGATAATGGAAGACTTGCAGTAGTGATCAGATCACTTCTTCACTTGACTGTGTTTTAGGGAGAAGTAAGGCATCGAGGGTAGACCCTTAATCCTACTGCCACCAGAGAAAATGTTAATTAAGTCAATGCCTATTTCAAATAGGTGGGAACTGAGGAGGGACCAGAGGAAGGATTGTGATCAGGAACGACTCCATAATTTGTGGTACAAAATAAAAATTCATGTCTCTTTCAAAAATTGTTAGGCAGCCAAAGACAGTAACAGCAAGCATTTAATGACACGTATGATGCTCCTGCGCAGATACCCCTATGTGTCTACACAGGTAGTTCACTCAGGAAACCATCCCTGATTGTAACATATCATGGTTTTGTTCTGGAATGTTCCAAAAAGCTCATGTGTTGAAAGCCTGGTCCTCAAAACTGCAATATTCAGAGGTGGGGCTTTGGGGAAGTGATTGTCTTGTGAGGGTTCTGATCTCATCAATGGATCCGTCTATTGAATGGACTATCTTTTTTTTTTTTTTTTGGTGGTAACTCTAAGTTGTAGGGAACAGTGGGAGTAAGTGGGTCACCCCTTCTGCTCTTTCTGGTATTTTTTCTCTGCTACTACATGCTCCCACCTCTATAAATTCTGCCCAGAAACAATGGAGCCAGTCAACCAACAACTGAAAGATAAATCTTTCTTCCTGTGAGTTGACTTTCTCAGGTACTTTATCACAGTGACAGAAAGCTGACTAAAACACAGTATCAGCCATGCGTACCTGGAACCAACCTTCCTACCCTGGCCTAAGGCTTATGGTTGAGTCTGACTGCATTCTTCTATTATGAAGGTCTCTTTTTCAGGGTCTTCAAATAGGCCTTTTCTGTAACCTAGTTGTTATTAAATAAGGATCAATATCCAAGATGTTTCTGTATGCTTAAAACCAATGTTTATTTCCAATCATAGCCTTTTTAATTTCTATGTACCTATAAATACAAGTGGATTTGAAGAGAAAAGGGCAGGATCTGACTTCAGAGCAGAACCATTGATGACCCAGTGTAGGATACATTCTAAAGTGGAAGGCACTGTCTCACTCATCGCAGTATAACCTCATGTTTTTCCCCTTTGCAGTTTGCTAAAGTCCAATAAGTTTGAATGCAATGAACACAGCAAATATTACACTGACTTTCTCTTTCTCAATCCTTATGTTAAGAATCTGTGCTTCAACTCCGTGTTCCTTCTTCTACGAGTTCACATCCTTTTACCTTCTCTTTTTACCTAAGTGTTTGGGAGGTCTTAATTTGTTTAAAAACTAAGCATCTATATTCCTATTTAAACTTTCTGTGCCTCTAATTGTGGTGACCAGGAGCCAAATTCTTTTCTCAAGACAACCCAGTTGGAGTTGGTGCTCAGCCCACATCTCTGAATTTGTTGGTACCCCAGTGTGTACTTTCAGAATAACCCCATGTGAGTCATAAATGAGTAATTCAGTATTTCCAACTCCTCTTCCTTTCAAAAATCTAATCATATCAGGAAGAATAAATTCTGCTTGACACATTGATAAAGATTTACAGGGGAAATATTGCGAAGGGCAATGGGGCTTCACTCAGCAGCTCAAGTTAAACCACCTTCATCTTTTATAAGAATAGTGGCAATCAAATTTGTTCTCACATTTCTCAAAAATGTAATTAGAATGTGGGGAGAAGTATATGAAAAGGGATTGGATTATTTATAAAAGTTTTAGAATAAATCTTTCTGGGTAAGGAGATTGCCCAGTGGCAAGAATTTAATACATAAGCAAAACTCTTTGGAAAACTCCTGATCTTAGGGATTTTTTTCCTCCCCTCAACCAAGGGGAACTTGAGGAAATGAAAAATTTCAAAGAAATGTTAGAAGTTTATTGGCAAAACCCAATTTGCTCTCCACCGTAATGGTATTATTCCATTTTTGCATTAAAGAATAATATCCATAATGTGAAGATTATGCCAAGTACTCTATAAAAGGATACAAACCTTGAGGCAGTCATCTCTGACTGGCTTCCAATTGTGCTTGGAAAGACATACACAAAAAAATACGCCAAGAAGTGCCAATTCAGCAAAGCATTGGGGATGGCAATATGAAGAGGTAGGAAGCTGTGTTCTAGCCCCAAAATAAAGAAACCAATTTTATACAAGAGAAAAATGCAGATTAGAAATTAAAGACTGCATCTACTTAATAACTATACTGGTAGTAGGAATGATTATAAATTTGACTTTCTTTGATTGAAAAACAAAGTTGTGGGGTATGTGTGTGTGTGTGTGTGTGAGCGCGCGTACATCTAGCATTGTGTATCTATCCTTTGAGAGAACTGTAATATAGACACTGAAGATATGTTGATATTCAGCAAAGCATCTGTATGTAAAGCTCAAATTTCACTTTTGTAACTTTTTCTGTTGACCTATGTCCCTGCTGCTTTCCAGAGAGAAAGGTCAAAGGCCTCCCCAGAGGTAGCAGTTTAGTTGTGTTTTTTTTTTCTCATAGACCAGTATAGTGACTTCCCAGAGAAGAATCATGTGCAGTGTCTGGGATCAGCATTAAGGATCACACTGATTGATTAGTGATGCCTGTCTTGGGACACAAGGGAAATTGTTATCATAAACATTCCATCTCTGTTTTGGACTTAACGTTTGGGAAATAGATGGAAAGAGGCAGAGGTTATAGTTCAGAAGTGATGGATGCTATGTGGCTGTCATGGACGTATACGACCTCCCTGGTGACCCAGAGGCCACTCTAGAGGCTACCCCAGAGGCTCTGAGATCCACAGAAGCATTGGTCCTGAGGCTGCTCCTCAGGATGGAGCATGATGGAGACCCTGGAGCAGGAGTTTTCTACTGGGTGCTGGACTTTTCTAAGGAGGTCAGTATCCCAGGGCTCCTTATTGGTCTGGGCTCGACTTTTCTCAGAGACACACTTTAGCAGGAAGCTCTTCTCACTCAAACCTCCCTTGTCTCCTCTCCTTTCACAAGTGTTACCCCTCAGGGTCACCTGAAGTCTCTCCCTGACTGCTTCTGTACTCTCCCCTCCCTGTTTCTCCCATTCCCTTCACAGTTGATTTCAGAATTAGCATCTTGTCCTTCTGATTCTGTCCCTAGCAGCTTATTCCCATATCCGTGAACAGTCACTCATGATGTCAGAATTCTCCCCCGCTTGACAGAATACCTCAACAAAATGAGATTTACTCCCTGCTTCCCTTCCACTTTCAATAAAATTGAAGCAATGTTGATATTAATTGATAAGTAGCTTATCACAGAAACTGCTTTACATAAAAGTTTCATAGAAACAAAGTCGAGCACTAATACTATCCACCAATCGTCCTGTTGTACAGAGTGACTTTGGGTTTAAAGACTGTGGGCTTGTGACACTTGACCCAGCCTGACTGTAAGTAATGAAGATCCTCCAATGATTCGACTTGGTGAAAAAAAAAAAAAGAAAGAAAGAAAGAAAGAGAAACCTATCCTTCATAACTACTCATTCAGTTCCTAAGTAACGGCTGTGAAGTATAATTAAATTAAGCTTTGAATTTTACCTAAATTTGCTGTGACAGAGGCAATTTCTGAATCTTACTGTTGATACAGAGGGCCTTGGTTTGGGATCTGATATTTTGCATTTTTAAAACATATTTATAAGCACACACATATTTACATGTATACTATACAAACCTATTTCTTGTAGTCTTTCTATCACTTAAAACAAAGGCAATGAAACGAGTCTAATTAATCCAAAATAAACCATTTAACACTGAGTCAGTAGATGGCATGGAGGCTGCAATGTCCCCTCTGTTGCCTACACCTCTGCAGCCCTGGTCTTGTATTTGTCGGGCTGGCTAAAGATGGAGGAGAGAATTTCTTTCCTGGATTATTATTCCCACTGTGATTGCCTTCTTAGGCTTGGCCTATATTCGACTGTATTGTGACCCTTTCTCCAGACCTTGATGCTCACTCACTCCAGCAATATCAATCTATATGACCCTCTGATTTCACAGCCAGCTGCGTCTCTGTGTGTATAAGTACAGCTATGAAATGACAACACCAACCCCAAACTTTTCCGTCAATTCTGGAAGCTATGACTTCACAATATTAGGAAAGCCCTTTCATAGAATACCTTTATTTTAGGGGCATTTGTAAGGTATCTAACTCTAAGTAGTAATTTATTTAAATATTCTTCAGCGTCATGGAATTATTTCGATGTATCATCTATAAAACCTCACATAAGGAAGCCGAAGAAGAGACACCCTAAGAAAGAAGCTCACACAATAATGAAAGAAAAAGCCTCATCTCTTCTTCTCTTGGGTAAAATTACATCAGATCCTCTGTGGGGAGAAAGAAGTGCCTAAGTAAGGTACATGTGTTACAGGCAGACAAAAAGAGTAACTTTACCACATAGTGGGACATAACTTAATGATCCATTTCTTAGGTAGCAGCAGGATATTTTCCTGTTAGGATTTTAAAAGCCTGTTCTTTCCTTTTCTTGTGAATGATTTATTTTTTTCCCTCATTCCTCTCATGTTATTTCAGTCCACTGCAGATGCTTCCAGCATTTTTTAAAAGGATTGAATTTCATTCTAGTTCTGGTGATAATGATAATAATACATATATAGAGAGAGTAGGTTCAGTTTCAGGTTGTATTTTTGACCCATGACTAATGTAAGAAATACTGTTTCAAATACTATTTAATACTGATTTTGAAAACTATATTCTTAGGTAAAGGTTGTCTCTTTTTTTTCAATGAGAGTAAAGGTGACAGTCTCTGTACTTAGAAATTTTGGTGTCTGCTCCATAATTCACTTTTGGGATTTCCATTTTTCCATCCATTGTCCTTTGATGAGACCCCCACTGAAGGATAGACATGTAAGTTTTTAGGGCACATTATTGTACATTTTATTTCATTTTCATCATGGCAATTTAACTGGTGAGCAGCTACGATGTGTCATTGAGATCTATAGTTACTGCTTAGTGCAGATTATTGGGAGGAGAATGATCTCCACACTTGAAGAGGAAATCAGTGAATTAAGTAAGTCTGAAAGAAAGTCCTGAGGGCTCCTCTTTTGACATATATGCTCATCCATTAAATCAATAATTAATAGCACCTATACCATTTGAGCTGCCGACATTATCCACAATCTTTTCTTTGTTCAAAGGAACAGATGATAAAGTGAATGTTTTAATATTACTCAGTAATTTCAGGGAGATATAGAGTCTGTGAGGTTTCCTATATAGACCAGAACACTATAGTCAAAAAAAGAATATTTTTTCAGTTTACAGAGCATCACGATTGCAAATCTGAATAGCCAGACTCTGTGTACATCTTCTTTGGGGACTATAACTTGTAGTGGGATTTAGCTTCTCATTTCTGATTTTCTGGTTTGGGCTCATTTCCAGCTTTATCCTTCTGCCAGCTGGGTGATCTTCAGTAAGCTACTTCACCCCTCAAGCTTGAGATTCCCTACCCACAAGTGGGTTATAATGCCAAAATCAGATATAGGAGTTAAGTGTTTAAAAAAAATTGTACATAACATGGTGGGAAAAATACCTAATAAGAATAAGAAACAGCCATTATTTTAAGTTTTTAGGTATGATAACCATATTTGAGATACTACCTTAAAGAAATAATTTAACAGACCGTAGAGTGCACAAAGATGTTCAGTGATCATATAAACAGAAATAAAAAAAATCAAATGAAAAGCATAAGGCTAGAGAACTATTATAGATCAATAAGTAAAGGAAATTTTATGCAATCATGGCAAATGATGGCTTCAGCTAACATAAAAATAGCAAAGTGCAAAACTAAGTTTATCATATGCTTGAATATATGAGAATATGAATGTACAGAAAGAATACACCAAAATTATATCATTAATTCTCTTAAGATGACGCAGTATGGATGAATTGGAGGTATTATTTTCTATTTTTTCAGAATTTTTATAATGTGATTATATTTCCTTTATAAATAAAATTTTACCAAGAATCTCATTATCATGATTTGAGGTCTGAAAGCCTGAGGGGGTGAAAGTAGAACGTTCTTTTCTCTGAACTGGTTTTATAGCACTAAAAGCTATATGAGTGGAGCAGCTTCAATTTCAAAAGTGGCTAAGACAGGTTCAACATTGATTGAGAAACCCAAGGGTGAGGTCCAAATGTAATACTGAAACGGACAGGTCAGGTAGAAGAGTCCTTTCAAATTGCACCACTTCTGATGAATATATATATATATATATATATATATATATATATATATATATATATAATTTTAAGTTTGTATAAGCCTGCCCCATAACCATTACCAAAATCCCAGAAAATCATAAGTACCAAGAAGGTAGTACCTGGATTATAAATATTTAAGCAACACTATTTCAACTGGGTCTAATGGGATTAGTTAATTTTGCATATATATCTGAAACAACCTTCAACTTCTAGGCAACCCTTCAACCTGTTCCAGGTCTAATGTCTATTATTCTGTGATCTGTAATTATTATCACACGCAGCCAGCCTCTGCACACTGCTTTTGCCTTTGGTGATCTTACGCCTATAACCATTTTCACTTTCCCAGGTTAACTTATTCCTTGTACTCTTCAATACATTCCATGGCCACTTGACCTGAGCCCTCTGGAATTTCTAGGCTACTGGAACACATTTTCTTAAAAAGGATTTTAAAAAACCACTTCACCTTAACCCCTATTTAAATGGGCATTCCCCTTACCCTCAGTTCTCATGCAACAAAACACTTGAGAGAGAGAACCATTGCTATCACCTTCTTTTGCCTATAGTTTATGCTCTTCCTTTGATCCATAGCATCTTGCTTCAATTTCAAAGCATCCTTTTCACTGTTATGCAGCCTTCTTGTATGAAAGCCAGAATTAAGACAGTCCTTCTCAACATTTTTGTATTTATTTCATTCTTCTTCTCAGAATTTTTGGCAGCAAGCTTAAAAAGGAATTACGAGATCCAAAACAACATTTAAAAGAAAACATGTATTACAAAGTAGTCATCATCACAGTACCACAGCATTTCCAATCTCTATAGACACATCCGAGGCTAATGGCCCATTTACTTGATCACTTTGGGGCCATGTCATTGTTGGAGTATGATGGTTTATTACCAGGCTGAGCTCTTTTCCTCTTTAAAAGACAATGAAGCAAAGTCAAAAATTTCTCAGAAAAAAGATCTCTCATTGGTGACCATCTGATGTCCCACGGGGCTATTTCCAAACCTTTCTATGAAGTAGGTGCACTGCATAAGTGCTTCAAAGTTCTTTGTCAATTACTTTACAGTGTATACTTGGTTGCAAAACAGCAGTTTTTACACATAGGTGTTTAAGGTCTAAAATGTGATATGCAATGTCATGGGTTTGGAAGGTGACATCAGCAAGATGATGGAAAAGGAAGCCCCAGGCCCTGTCCAAATTCCCCTATGCACACACTGACTCAAAATAATACACAAAGCAATTTCCTTTGTAAAAAATCTAGAAATTCATTAAGAGGCTCCTCCATCTCAAGCAAGCCTAAAACTAGCCTCAGCAGAGCTAGCAAGTCCTTCTGGTGGCAAAGTGGATAATAAAAAAAAAATACAAATATATGTTCTGCATATGAGACACACTTCAGTTTTAATGACATGAATAGTTTGACAGAGAAAAGATGGAAAATGATAATCTATGCAAATGAAAACCAAAAAACAGGAGTGAGTATAATTGTACTAGACAAAATAGGTTTCAAGTCAAAAACTATCTCAAGAGACAAAGGACATATATAATAATAAATGAGTCAATTATTCATGAAACAATATCAATTATGAGTGTGTGTATATATATATATATATATATATATATATATATATATATATATATATACATACACATATATATCCAGCAACAGAAATCCTAAACAGATGAAGCAAAAATTGATAAACTGAAGAGTGAAAGAGAAACCCCCAACTAGTAAGGGATCTCAATCCCCTGCTTACAATAATAGATAGACTATCCAAATAGGAGATTAATAATGAGACAAAAGACCTGAAAAGTATTGTAAACCAAATAGACCTCACAGCCATATATAGAACATTCCACCCAAGAGCACAACACACATGACTCTCAGACACATGCAGAACATTCTCCAGAGTAGATCACGGACTGGTCCACAAAACAGCATTAACATAATTAAGACTATTTAAATCATTCCAAGTCTTTTCAGACCACTGTGGAATAAATCTAGAAATCAGTAGCAGAAGGAAACAAAAATTCACATCTGTATGGGAATTAAACAAGAAGTAATAAGTCAAAGAAGAAATCAAAAGAGAAATTATAAAATGTTTTGAGGCAAACAAGAATGAAACTATAAAATATCAAAGCTTCTGTGAGACAGCAGAACAGACCTAAGAGGGAAAGTTGAAAAGAGTAAATAGAGATATTAAAAAATAAGTCCTCAAACAACCTAACTATGCAACTCAGGGAGCTAGAAAAAGAACAAACCAAGATCAAAATGGAAGGAAGAGAATAATAAAGATTAGAGTAGAAACAAATGAAATAATTAAATAAAAACAATAGAAGAAAAATCCGTGAAGCTGAGCTAGTTGATTTGAAAATTTTGTCAAAACTAACAAATCCTAGACAGACAAATTGAGAAAATAGAAGACTCAAATTAAAAAAAAAAAAAATAAAAATCACAAATGAAAGAGAAGACATTACTACTGATGGCACAGAAATAGAACAATAAAAGACTATCATGTACAACCAGAGATATGAAAAATTGTACTCTATATGTATAGTATGAATTGTAATGCATTCTGCTTTCATATATAACAAATTAGGATAAAAGAAAATAAATAGAAAAAAGAGACTATCATGAACACTTGCATATTGAGAAATTGGATGACCTAGAAGATCTATATATTCATGCACACGTGCAACCTAACAAACACAAGTTCTGCTGGACAGAGCAGTGAAGATGCTCATCCTTGGCTTTTCCTGATCTCAGATAAAGAGATTTTAGTTTCTTACCATGGGATATAATGCTAATTTTTTTAGCATTATGGGCTTTTCATACATGGCTTTTATTATGTTGAGGTAATTTCCTTCTATTATTAGCTTGTTGAGTGTACTTATCATGAAATTGTGTTAAATCTTGTCAGACGTTTTCTTCTGCATCTACTGAGATGATGTATGTGATGTGTGTCCTTGGATAATGTATTATATTGCATCTATTGATTTCCATAGGTTGAACTATCTTTGCATCCTGGAGATAAAGGCTGCTTGGTCATGATATATGTGTTAATGTGCTATTGAATTTCATTTGCTGATATTCTGTTGAGGAATTTTATATTTATTGGCATCAGGGATGAAAACCTCTAGTTTTCTTTTCTTGTAGTAACATCTTTGGCTTTGAAATCAGGATAATACCAGCCTCATAAAATGGGTCTGAAAGTATTCCTTTCTCTTAAACTTTTTGGAGGAATTTGAGAAGGATTGGTGTTAATTTTTATTTCAACATTTAGTAAACTTCCCCAGTAAAGCCGTCTGATCCTAGACTTGTTATTGGGAGTTTTTTTATTTGTGATTCATCCTCCTTACTAGTTTTAGACCTTCTAATTCTTCAGGATTTGGTGTTATTAGGCACTTCATCATTTACTCATTCATTTTTGTGGGGCAGCTCTGTTCCACCCCATGGTCCCCAACATGATAAGATGCCTCACCAAAGGCCCAAAGTGATGGGACCCGGAGACCATGTACTAAATCTTCTAAAACTATGAGCCAAACTAAATATTTTCTCCTCTAAAATGACTTTTTTTTCAGGAATTTTGTCATAGCAATGAAAAACTTACTAATACAGTGTTTTACATCATTCTCTTTTCGCTTAAAACTATGTGTGGAAATCATTGCACATAAGCACATACAGATCTACTTCATTCTTTTTAGGACCAACAATAAAAGACCTCATTTTTGCTTAACTGAATAAGTTATGTGTACATCAGTGATTAGAAGATTTATATCCAGGTTCAAATTCCAGATCTATCCTTTCGTAGCTCTATTACCCTACGCAAAGTACTTACACTCATCATACCTCAGTTTTCTTATCTTTAAAAGAAGGATGATTATCATCCCTACCTTGTAGGTTTATTGCAAGAAAATACTTTAGTCATACATTTAAAACATTTAACATTGTGTCAGATGCATAGTAAATATTCAACATTTTTCTATCATGACTTGTCCAGGTTCCTATTGAAATATAAATTATTTTCAATTTTTTGATTTTAGAAATCATTTTGCAGTAAATGCTCTCATATAAAGTCATTCTGTAGCTATGCAAGAATATCTATAGGATAATTTCTGAAGGTAGAAATTTCTAGGTCAAATGGAGCATGCATTTTATATATTCATACAAATTGCCAAGCCACCCTCCACTGAGATTGTAATAATTTATTCCCTACTAACAGTGATAGGAGAGTGCCTCTGTCCTCTCGCCATCACCAAAATGACAGTTAAAAAATGATACTGCAGCATAATTCTAATTTCAATTACCTTCTCACATTAAGCATATTCCCAGATGTTGAAGATCCTTTTTTCTCAATCTCTGTCTCTCTTCCTTTTTCCTTCCCTCTTCAGCAAATACTGCCTCAGATTTATTGAAACAAACAGCACAAGAGGACACCAGTCCCAATCAGATGGCAGCCCAAGGGTTACGCCAGCTGCAGCCTGAGCCTGGGCCTGTTTCTTGGTTTGAGCCCTGGCTCTGGCCTTTGGCTAGGGAAGCCCAAGATATGTGGCTATGCAGACATGAGCACACTTCCTGAGCTTGGGTTGGGTAATGTGGGCAAGTTGATTGAGCTTGTGGCTGACACCCTTTGGGAACCTGGGTTTAACCTCCTGGGCTTCAAGGGCTTTGTTAGTCTCTGTAGGCGCACTCTTGTTTGCCTGAATCTTCTTTAGGCCCTTCCCATACTTCTTGTGAAATGCTTGTTCCTCAAGAACTTGGGATCTACCTGCTGAAAAGATTCATGTCTTTGTGACAGGGGTTTCTTAGTGCCATTTCTGGGTCTGGTTACATGTGTATATTCTTAGATGTGGCTATATTTGTACCATAACCCTTGATACCTGAAGCACCTGGGCCAGAAGACACTTTGCTCTTTCTTAAGCATCATTCCATTCATATATATCCCTCCTTTGTATTCCTTTCTTCTGTCTAGCTATGAAATGTATCTGAAGTATCGGTGGCCAGTATAGAACCACTCACTCCATTTCCTGTTGAAATTGCAAACTCTATTGCTGAGAGCCATAGCCAAGTAGGAATGACGCATGGCAATTTCCTTGTCAGCCTACCCAATGTTGCTTACAGGGAGGACTCTCCATTGTGGAAATGGGCTTGCCTTGGACCCAGGTCATTTGCAGTGACATTGCATGAATGTTTGAGAAAGGTGACCCTGCTCAAGGACCAGGGTGGATCTGGGTTTAGGGTCGATCCTGCTGGGAATAGGGCATATCCTGCTGCCTCAGGCACCTGCTCCTGCTCCTTGAGTTCCCGTTGAGTTCTCCAAGATTCAGAGAGTATTTGGGATGCAGAGCCCAGTGGAGGTGTGAAATTTTCCCAGAACGTGCGTGTAGAGTGCCGGTGACAGTTCGAGAATAAAGAGTTGCTGTTTGAATCTACAAGGCTTTTGTGGTGGCTCGGTTATTTGGTGCCCAGCCAGACTGCGGCCCTCTATCTCAGAAGTACTCGGAAGCTACTCTCTAGAAGTCACCAGCAGCCTTCTGATTTAATCATATTAATCATCTTTAATCATTTAATCGGTCAAAATTCTTGCTTTTTCTGAAGCGTTGACCATGTTGCTCATTGACCTTTCTGGGGCATTCAGGGGGTTTCTGCACACAATGCTTTTCCTGGGAATTCTCCCCTCTGCTACTCAGTTCTTCAAGGGCACCATGCAACCCTTGCACCAGGCTAGCTTAGGGTTACCTCATAAATTACCAAACACACCAGGACACTGCTTAGAGTAAAAGAGGCTATTTTAATAGTTATTCCAGGACAACAATTGTAAGAGTTGTTCTATCCTTAGCAAACCAGGATATATGCTCACTGTAGACAAGACCTTCAGCCATTTTCTTTCAATTCTTTCCTTCCTTCTCAACTAGCCAGCACTTTCCTTCTTAGAACATTGGTTACTTACTTCTTGGAACCCTTCTTTGCTATGATGAGGCACATAGTTGAGTATGGTCACCCCAGTACTCTGCTTTCTTACCGCCCCCAAATCAAGCATGTAATCACTTGAAATTTTAAGTACTCCTCTACTAATACCTCTAGGGTGTAAGACAGGGTATTTCCCAGAGACAGGAAAGTGTGCACATTTGGAACAGTGACTCAGAAACTACAAGGTAACAGCCTAAGAT
This sequence comes from Marmota flaviventris, assembly GCF_047511675.1. Taxonomy (NCBI): domain Eukaryota; kingdom Metazoa; phylum Chordata; class Mammalia; order Rodentia; family Sciuridae; genus Marmota; species Marmota flaviventris. The sequence goes on from NC_092504.1 coordinate 126,777,341, forward strand.
GAAACATAGGATCAAGGAGAATGAGCTGACTTCTTGAAGGTCAAGGTAGCGCTAAAAACTCAAAATGGCCATATCTTTACCATTTTGGAAGGGATTCACTCTCTAACAAATAAAACAGCCACTGCTGGAACAGGTAGTAGAAGGTGGACTTCTGATACGTGACGCTGGGCATTGGATTTGTCTGGCAGGGAAGCAGGGTGTTCACCTCACAGACCTGTGAGTCTTGTGGCTGCTTGTCATTTTCTACTAAGGCTGGATTTGGACTGCATCAACCAATCCCAGTTTCATCTCTTTCTACTTCTCCATGCCATCCTGGCTTATGGGATAACCCTGTGTTCTTTATGTAACTGATAAAAAGGATTTGTGTGTGTGTGTGTGTGTACAAAAAGGATTCGTGTGCGTGTGTGTGTATAAAGGCTGAAATGAGTGATGTAAAGATTATGCTTGTGGTACAAGCATTCAGAAGTTTGAAAGGGATTCACCTCTAAAACTAAATATTATGGGGGGCCATATAGGGCTTCTTGCTATAAGCCAGATTTCTTATGCTAATAAGACCCACCATAGAGGGCTGGAGTTGTGGCTCAGTGGTAGAGCAGTGGCCTGGCATGTTCGTGGGGTCCTGGGTTTGATCCTTAGCACTACATATAAATAAATAAAACATCTATTGACAACTAAAAATTTAAAAAAAAAAATTTAAAAACCCTCCATAGAGACCCATGTGAAGGCAAGAAAAGTCACCCATCAGGGACAGGGAAATAACTTCCAATAGTTGACTACTGCAACATGTAAGGCTACATTCCTGTTGTTTGTTATAAATCGTTCATTCTTATTCACTCAAATGCGTTGGGTGTATGAATTTGTTAGCAGACCAGGGGAGGGTCTGGAAATGAGAGATCTGGGAGGGAGTTCATTGTAAGAGGCTTGCAGTAGACATACATGGTGTGAAAGAATGGAATATTTGTCGAAAACAGCCAGGCAGGAAAAAAATAAATGATGAGTGTGAAGCCCAAATAGGAAGGTGAGATACAACTGGACAGAGGACACAGTGGGGTTGAAAGGCAGTGAGGCAGACGAGAAGCAAAACAAAACCTGATGAAGAGATTAAGGCTAAAAGGCAGAAAAGGGAGATGTTCTGTTTTAGTTGGAGACAAATGCACATTTTCTAAAAAGTGTCTGATAGTTTAAATTTGCCACAAGGGACTGAATATGGTTGTAATTTCTGATTTCTGTTTAGGGTTCTCCAAACCAGGCTGTTAAAAAACATCTAACTTAATGATTTCATAGTGACCTAGCCCCCTGCAGCATCCTTACCCAGATCTTCTCCCTGTTGGCTGGCTCCCCTCACTGAGCACCAAGCCGACTGGTCCCCTTCTTTCTCTGAAATCCAATCCGTTCTATATAGCATGCCACTCAATGGTCAGCCTTAATCCTAACAATATCCAGCTAAAAAATCTGCAATGATTTCTCCACTTTGTAAGAATATCATTTAAAGCATTCCTCTTTTCTCCAAACCTAGACACATTGAACTCAATTTATTTTCAGCATATGTTTGTTAAATTTTCAACTCTGTGTCATTTTCTGACAGAGCCAATAGATGCATGAAAACATTATTACCTATTTATTTATATTTTATTATATTTAATGACCCTTAAATTACACAGAAAAAAAATTGCACAACTTCTTAGGGGAGGAAAAGGGCAAGAATACCAAGCTCTGACTTGACTGCTAACTGCTTTTCCATTAGAGCATGCTCTCATTTTGTCTGTTAGGCCACTGAGCAAGCCCAGCTCTGTTAGTATTAGTAAGACGTGGTCACATGTATGTCATCTGGGGCTTTCCTCATTGATTCTTTGGAAGAAGATGGAATTGTTTGCAAGATAATCCCATTGCATCACAGGACTCTCCAGGCACCCACATAATCCCCAAATATCCAAGGGAAACAAGAGGCAGGTCTGCCTGCATGGTGGGGATGTCCATATGAAGGATGAAGGACTGAATGCAAACCTATAAATCTGTAGATCTGTATCCATGCAGTGAACACTTAACTCAGCAAGTTCAGCGAGTTCAAGCTCTGTACATTCCAAAGAAAGCACTGTCCTTCCCTGGCTCATGGGAGACAACTCAAATCCCATAGAAGATCTTGCCTGCTCAGTGTCCTTTTCCACCTGGGACTTCAGCCACATCACAGGGCCATACTATGTCAGTTTGACCTCTGGAGAAACTGGAGACTGAGTAACTGAGGTCAGTCTCTTGGAGTGCTTTCAGGTATATGTGATTGGCTCCCTTAAACCCCTGGACTCCAGGGCTCAGGTGAGCATCCTCTGTTTTATAATTTCACATCATTACTGTGATAATGAAGTGCTGTCTGGGCTATTCCACTGCAGAGCAGTACTGGAAGCTTGTGCAGGTCTTTTCTGGACTCTGCCTTCTGCATATTCTACCTTTGCTGAGTTCAATCTATAGCCTTTCACTGCAATAAAACATAACCACAAGTTATGAATTTTATGATTTCTTCTGGCAAATTCCTGAACCTGAGTGTGTTCTTGAGGAGTCCCCAAAGCAATACCTCCACCTGCCTTATTTAGAATCGGGGAAGTTGAAAAGCATTTAGATTACTTGAAGTGTACTGTATGGACATGTGAGATAATTACCGTACTTAGCATTTGCATTGATAATTCAGAGTTTACAAAGTGGACTCTCCTTTCTTTTTCACTATCTTTTTAAAATTTGTTCTTTGGGGGTATATATTTTTGAATAATATACATATGTAGAGCATAACTTCGCATTCTTGTGGCTGTACATAATGTTGGGTTACACTGTCATGTTCTCATATATGAACATAGGGAAGTTATATCCAGTTCATTCCACTGTCTTTCCTATTCCCATCACTCCTCTCTTCCCTTTATCCCACTTTAATTCAACAAACTCCTATCCGACCCCCTTATTGTGTTAGCATTCACATATCAGAGAGAACATTCGGCCTTTGGTTTTGGGTGATGGGGATTGGCTTATTTCACTTAGTATAATAGTCTCCAGTTCCCTCCATTTACTGACAAATGCCATTTCATTCTTCTTTATGGCTGTGTAATATTCAATTGTGTGTACATACCACATTTTCTTTATCCATTCATCTGCTGAAGGGCACTAAGGCTGGTTCCATAGCTTAGCTATTGTGAATTGAGCTGCTATAAACAATGGTGTATCACTGTAATATGCTGATTTTTAAGTCCTTTGGGTAAATACTGAGGAGGGGGATAACTGGGTCAACTGGTAGTTCCATTCCAAATTCTCTTTTGCTCTTTTGAACCTTCCAAAACTTTATGAAGTAAGCTTTATCCTCAGGTTTTAGATGAGTCTATATGACTTATTAGACTGTACTTCTTATTACCAAATCAGGAATGTCTGAGTGTCTTAGCAGTTTGACTTTGGCCTAGGGTCTCTCGCGAGGGTCAGTCTCTGGGGGTTTCCTCCTGGTTTTAAGCCTTGACTGGAGTTGGAGGCTCTGCCTGTGGGAAGACTCCTTCCAACAGCTGCTGGTCGCGCCCTCGGTGTCTTCATGGCCGTTGTGTGGAAGTCTCTGTTTCTGGCCCTACAGTCCTGGCCTGAGTGTCCTCGCGTCAAGGCAGCTGGCTTGCCCAGGGTGAGGGAGACAGAAGGAGTGGATGCGTCAGTCACACAAGCCTTTCCTTACCTGGAAGTGTCTTTGGTCTCCTCTGAGGAACCTGCCAGCTCTGCTGTCTCCACTCCCTATGCTCAGACAATCCTTGTCAGGAGCCCCAGTAACAAAGCACAGGGCAGCCTCCCTAGTTCCTTGTCAGTAGTTGTGTTTCTTAAATCCTGGTCAGTGCTTCTCCAATTACAACAATAACAGTAATAATTATATCCATTCTTCCAGCAATGACTATTTGCTTCTCTAAGGGAAAAATGTGTACCCTGTTGTAATGTTTCTGTGTTTGTGCTTATGCACCAACTTTTCATTCAACACCAGTTAGAACTAATCAGCAGCAGCACTCATCAGCCATTTATCAGAAATGATGACATGCGAGACAGCTTGTTGGGAGCCACCACAGCCAGGTCAACATGGTGCCTGGCATTTTGCCAGAAGAAGCAATTCCTGCTACCTCGGGTGCCCGCTATTTTTGAGATCTCGCGGATTTCCTAGAGAGTTTGCGTGGGTTGGTTGAGTTCTGGGCTCTCGCTGAGTTCCTAGAGAGTTCACGTGGGTGGAGTTCGCGGTTGAGTTCCTGTTGAGTGCTCTGGAGGTTCCCGAAGTTCCCATGGAGCTCTTGGGGAGTTCCTGGAGAGTTTGCGTGGGCAGCGTGTGGCATGGGTTCTAAAAATAAAGTTTGTTCCTGCTTGAATCTTCAAGTGGCTCGTGATTTGTGCCCAGCCAGACTGCTGCAAGAGCTGTACACACCCAGCTGGCTGGGAGTGATTCTAAGATACTACGCTGTTGGTTCTATAAAGAATATTGACTTCAAATCCATGAAAATCTACCTTAGAATCCACGAAATTCTATTATTGTCCAAATTTTACCATAATAATGATTGTCTGGGACAGCCTCTTGAATGTCAAGGTGAAAGTCCATCTAGAAAAATGTAAATCCAAGTCAAACCACTTTCACCTCACTTATCAAACCATCAAGCAAAATTGCTGTTAAATTATGCTTAGAATCTCCCAAGAACAAGTGAAAAATCAATTCAAAATGTAGAAGTTTCCCCAATTTAGCATTTTTAACTTTATGATGGTGAGCAAGCAATACAAATTCAATAGAAACCCTACTTCCAGTTTTGAATATGAATCTTTTTCCATGCTAGCAATATGTGTAAGATACTCTTGCAATACTGGTTAGTGACATGGAGGCCCAGGGCCCAGCTGGCCAAGCAATTGCCAGGGTAAACAATCACTTTCCACTGAACTGTGTTGCTGAGCTGTTGCTAGGCTTGGTGTATTAAATGCAGGGTGGGGGATCCTTTGTTAGTTTTCTTTCCAGTTCTGGAGATTGAACCCAGGGCTTTGTGTGTGCTAGGCATGTAGGGTGCCACTGAGGTACATCATCAGCCCTTTCTTTTCAGCTTGAGATGGGGTCTCATTACATTGCCCAGGCTGGCCTAAATCTTACAACCCTCATGCATCAACCTCTTGAGTAGATGGAATTACAGGTATGTGCCCCTGTGCCTGGCTTAAATGCAGGCTGACTTACTTTGAATTTACTGTGGGTTTATCAGGATGTAACCCTATCATAAGTCAAGGAGCATACAAACCAAGCCTGAGCCTAAAAAAGAGCTATTCATCAATGCAGCTTATACCAGTATGTGGTGAACTTTCACAGACAGCCTGGCCAGTCTCATTTAGGTAAAGGGGGAAAAAAATTGTCTTTGCAAAACAAGTGACTCTCCTCAGACCAGCACTTGCAGTAATTTTGAGTAAACTCTCAGATAAAGACCAGGACTAATATGGCATTATGTAAAAATTGTGAATGTGTAACTGATGTGATTCTGCAATTTGTATTTGGGGTAAAAATGGGAGTTCATAACTCACTTGAATCAAATGTATGAAAGATGATATGCCATGAGCTTTGTAATGTTTTGAACAACCAAAAAAAAAAAAAAAAAAAAAAAAGACCAGGAATGTTTTCTGAGAACTGATAGAGTGAGACAGGATGAGAGGCAAACACCACATGGGATTATATACCCCTACAGAGTCACAACATTTAGTAGACATCTTTCATTTATTTACAATTTGTGATTCAGTTGCATGCATTTTACCTCCACCTGTGCAGAGCATGCTACGTCTTCTATAATGGTATCTCCCTCTCATCTCCTCTTCTGCCTCTCTTCCCCTTTTTAGGACATTTGTGATTTCCCTGGGCCCACTCATACAATTCAGGACCTATTTTAAGTTCAGCTGATTTGTAAATTTCGTTGCATTTGCAACTTTAATTCTCTTGACTTTGTAACCTATATATATTTCCAGTTACAGGAATTAAAATATAGGCATCTTTCAGTGGAGGGAGAGGGATGGGCATTATTCTGTTTGACTACATCTGATCTTAAGATGGTTTACTATTTTATTTATAAAACAATTGCAATTTTTTCAATTTTATCTTGAAGTGGCAAATATTTTAGGTGCACTTCTTTCACAAAGTGTATTTTTGTACTTGCCACTAATCTGATAAAAGACCATCACACTGAGTTTTAAAATGGCAATTATAATTCCTTTCCTGTTATCGTCATTCTGGGGCAAATAATATAACCTCTCTGAATCACAGTTGCCTGCTGCTAACATATGGGTAACTGCACATTTCTTACTGATCTTGAGTTATCTTGTGGGGGTGATGAGAGGAGAAAATATGTGTTAAACTATCACATTACCCTGCTAAGTAAATATAAGACAATATATCTATTAGTAGTAATGTCAATAACAATTACAATGTTCCAATTTACCTAATTTTTTAAAAAATCAGAGCTTCAAGATATCAAATATTGTAGTAGTTAAAGGGTCATAGGAAAAATGCCTCCCACATTTTCAAAGTGTGAACTCTTGGGTAGCATAGCATTTCTTTCATGAGCAAAATGCATTTAAAAGGATGCTAAAACTCCTGCAATCCCCAGGGTGTCTGGTCTTCAAAGGATCTAGTTTAAAATAGACTATCTGTAATACAGATATAAATTATGTGTCAGTATGATTGGCTACATCTTCCACATTTTGCAGGTTGTAGATATTTTTCCTTCCTTACCTACCATTGCATCAAGAAGACAAAAAAAAAAAACTGTTGCTTGCTTAAGTGAGAAGATGCACACAGGTGGGCCAGGGCCCACAGTCCTCAATTTAAGGGTGCACTTCCATTTTCAATGCAATTAGCTGTCTAATTGAGCATCCAAATTTAGCAGTGCATTTGCATGTGCAATTAATTATGATTTAAAAGCACTCTGTGTTAATGGTTTCTTTTCCATTATCTACAAATGTAATTACCAAAGGATGGATTGAGTTTGGAAATCATTTGGGAATTTTTTTTCTTTTTCTTTTCTTTCTTTCTTTCTCTCTCTTTTGCATCCCCAGAGTGCGATTCTGTAAGGGGTAACTGCAGTCAGAGCATCAGGGCACCATACCCAGAGGTATGAGGCTGAAAAGGGAGGGTTTTAGGGAGAGGATCAGAATTGCTATTTTGAGTATTTGGTAATATTTTTCTTAGTTATTGGCATTCATTCAAAGTATAATCATCACATAATTTCACACAGGCAGAACCAAGATAAATTCTAGACTTTCAAAAACTGTATTTTAAAAAAAGAAAACTCATATTTAAAAAAACTATAGGAGGAGACAATAATCTTAGTAATTTTTCATAAACCACATGGATTTCTTAATTAAAGAAAATAAAGATATGACCTTTAAAAAGTTGAGAAGAAATTCAAATTAGGAGCCATTAATAATTAACTAACAATGTTAATTAAATATCTCTGAAAACAGACACTGAAGAGAATATAAAATTTTTAACTAAGCAGAATAAGCTGAAAATTAAAATCTCCCCTTTTGTTTTCTAAGGAAAAGCATTAAGAATTTGGTAAAACTGAAACTTCTATAAATTTAAAGCTGATAGGTTTGCTGTGAAAAAAGAAAGTTCAAGAACTGTAACAGACTCCAAGTGTTTCCATCCCTGATCTCAAGGAGCTCAAAGACACTCAACAGTGGAAGGCCACTCACTTGCTTGACTTCACCCCCACAGCCTGGTGAGTACAGGGCCTAGTTTGTTGGGAGTTACTGGAAGGGAAGAGATCTGTAGGAAACTCAGTGGCAGTTCAGAAATGAAAGGAAAAAGTTGGGAGATGGTACAAAAGAAAAAACATCCCTTAATCATTATGTTATTAATGTTTTAAATGTTTAAATTTCTTAAATAAACTAAATTGATTTAACTTTAAAATTATGTATTATTGAATTATCCATTAAAATTAAACAAAACCAATAAATAGTTAAAAATAAATTGTCTTAGTTGTTTAAACAATTTATATATATATATATATATATATATAGAGAGAGAGAGAGAGAGAGAGAGAGAGAGAGAGAGAGAGTCAACAGCATATGCACAATGTATATATGTAGAATATATATATATATATATATATATATATATATATATATATATATATATATATATATATAAATTGTTTAAACAACTAAGAAAATTATTTTTTAAAGGAAGAAAACCAAACAAAACAGTATAAGATATGAGTGAAAGTTTTTCTTTCCACTCAGATTCCTGATTCTTCTCACCAAAGTTGACCATAGTTAACATCCTTCATGTATTCATTCAGAAAAAAAAATGTACTTTAACTTAGGATTTTACATGGTTTTTTAATATCATGTTATAACCAGTCTCTATTTTTGCTCCTGCTTTTGTTATTACAATAGCTTCCATTTCCTTGAATATCAAGACATTCAGCCCTACCTCATTATTTCTTATGGCTGCTTAATACTACTGAATCGATATATTTTTAAGATTCTCTTATGATGAATATCTAAGTTTATCTAGTTTGGTCCTTTGTACTCAATAATGTAAAGAACATTCATGCAACTATGGTGGCATACTTTTGTGTAACTAGAGGGAGAACAAATTTTTAGAAATGACAGATGATAGATGCATTTTAATTTTAAATCATTAGCAAATGCACTTTAAAATATGACAACATTCATCACCAGTAACAGTGTCTTGGAGGCTAAATTCCTCAACACTTTTAGCAATGTAGTACTGATATTTTAAAACTCTTCCCAAGCTAATAAGAGAAAGTATTATATTTTGATTTGTATTTTTATTATTTTGGAATTTGATTATTTTCCACCTTGACCTTGACAGTTTCAATCCTTCTTTGTGAAAGGCTCATATGTTGGCCAGCTTTTTTGTTGCTGTGACAAAATAACTGAGAAAAATCAACTTAAAGAAAGAAAGACTTCTTTTGGCCTGTGGTTTCAGAAGTTTCAGTTAATGTTTAACTAGCCCATTGTTTCTGGGCCTGTGAAGAGACAGAACACCACAGTGGATGGGCAAGGCAGAGGCATGGCAGCCAGGAGGAGAGAGAAAGAGACAGACAGACAGACAGAGGCAGGCTGGATAGAGTCACCAAGGGCAGGCTGCCAAGGAACAACTTCATCAACTAGGTCTCACAGTGTCTTTCAATGGCCCATAGTCCATTCAGCTATGGTTCCATCAATGGATTAATACATTGGTGAGGTCAGAGCCCTCATGATCTGATCACTTCCCCAAAGTCCTACCTCTGAACCTGGCTGCATTGGGACCAAGCCTTGAACACATGAGCCTTGGGGGACCTTCCAGATCTAAACCATAGCAACTCCTTTGTATTCTTTTTTTTTTTTTTTTTGGTCTTTTTGTTGTTGTTGTTATGTTTGGGTTTTTTGTTTTTTTTTTTTTTTTACTTCTTAAACGTTTCTTCCTTTTGTGCATCTGATATACTGGATCTAGTAGGTTGCCCTTTCTGTATGCTGTGTTTATTTCCCATTCTGGTTTGGGCAGCTGGCTGGATGATGTCTCAAGCTCTGCAGGTGCTAAAATATCCTTGGTTTTGTGCTGCTCATTGCTTTTAAAAACTAATTTGGAAAAATGATTTAAGGTCTTAAAAAAAAAAAAAGAGCTTTATCTAAAGAGGTTTTACATGTGTGTTACAAGGTGCCCTAAGAGTGTTGTTAGCCAAGAACACTCTGAAACCAAACTCAGACGAGTCTCCTTTTTCCCACAGAATATGACCACTGGCATATCGCTGAGAGATTTATTTTCTTTCAGAATAACAATTGATTGTGGAGAATGTTTCCATTAAAATACAGCATACATTCCCACTCCCCACCTGGTATGGACCCTGGGTCTTAATGTCTGCTTTTCCTCCCATGTCTGTAACGGATCTGAAAACAAATTTAAAAATTTTCAGGGATAGCAAATACTCCTCAAGAAAAAATGACTTCTGAGCTCTGCTTATCCTTTCAGGATCCGGCTTTGTTTTCTCTTCTACTTTCTTTGGGTAATCTCTGCTTCATTGTCAATTATTTGATATTTTCCAAAGGGGTTCTTAAAGTATTCATTCCACATTTTTAGTTGTAGGCTGTAGGAGGTTTGTTTGAATCCTTGGTTTTCTATTACTCTTATTGAAAGCTCCTATCTTTATGACACCCACCTTTGCACTGAGAGGGAGGTAGTGATTTTCTGCGCTTTTTCCAGTTTTTTGAGATTAAAGTTGACTTACTTTGTTTTGTTTTCTTTCTGGTTATCTGATTTAGGTGTTTGTCTCTTTGTTGTTATTTTGGCTATGGCCACTGGTTTCAATATGTAGTTAATTTAAAATAATACATTAGTAAGAGTAATTTATTTTTTAACCTGAGTGGTTAAAAGGGACTCTCAGTTCAAAGCCAGCCGCAGCAAAAAGTGAGGGGCTAAGCAACTCAGTGAGACCCTGTCTCTAAAGAAAATACAGAATAAGGCTGGGATGTGGCTCAGTGATCAAATGCATCTGAGTTCAATCCTGGTGCCAAAAAAAAAAAAAAATATATATATATATATATATACTGTTGCCCCAGTATATATTATACTGGGGAAAATAAGGCAAACATTAATCCTTCCTACTAACAATGGGTCCTGAAGGAATTGACTGCTGTGCCCTAAACTTTCACCCTTTCCCATGGCTTAGGAGTCCTGGAAGGAGAAAAGCAACTAGTAAAACTCTAGGTAACAGTGGGTCCCAGAGGAAGAAGATAAACAATGAACTCAGGTCTGCTCTTTCATCCCTTCCCAGTCACAATAAGTTTTGGAATTATTTATAATAATTAATATAATTATTTTATATATATATTAGGAGGAGCAGGCCCCAGGGATTTACCTTAGGGGTACTTGACCACTTAGCCACATCCCCAGCCCTACTTTTGTTTTATATATTTTTTATTTAGAGTCAGGGTGTCACTGAGTTGCTTAGCGCCTCACCTACCATTGCTAAGGCTGGCTTTGAACTTGTGATCCTCCTGTCTCAGCCTCCCAAGCAGTTGGGATTATAAGGGTGTACTACCGTGTTCAGCTAGGTTCGGACCTTTTTCAATTTTTTAACTGACTGCCCAAAACCCACACATTCTGCTTCAGTCTCCAGTGATTAATTCACCCTCGTCGTGACCTATGAACCTCAGAGCCCTTCTGTAACCAGCAGCCATTCTGCACCCTGAAAATGAGCCCCTCTGATGCCTTACTAATTGACTCTGCTGCTGAACAAAGGAAAGTTTGCAGATCTGTTTGAGGTCCGCTTCCATCTCCATTACTTGTGCTTATGGTTACATCTTTATGGCCACCTCTAATTTATTAATTCTCTACTTATATTATTTTGGGTTACTGATTGTGAACCATATGATTCATGCTTTGGGGAAGTACACATATTTACTTTTTTGCTCGATATTTAAACAGTTATTGTAACTATTACATAAAAAGATCATGTATGTTCAAAAGTTTCTTTTTTCGAAGGTTGGAGGTAAGTTTATGTTTCTTGAATTTATCATACAGTTGTGTGTTGAGGGCTCTTATATGCTGTGCTCCATCCTGGACTTCAAGAGAAGGGAAATCAACAAAACTGACAACATCACTGTCCTCTGTGGAATTGGCACTCAAGCAGAAGGGACAACTAACTCTGCAAGTAACTGCATTTTTAGTGATAATGTCTATGGACAAAAGCAAAACGGTGTGAAGGGATGGAGACTGACAGAGGTGTGGCTATAAATAGAGTAATCAGGGCAAGTTCCCCTCAAAACACAGAAAAGACAGGACCCTGTGGAGGTCTCAGAGAACATTCCAGAAAAAATAAACAGCACATTATTAGATACAGTTCATAAGTTATGTCATTCAAATTCTCTATTCTTTAATATTATTGCTATTGGTATTATTGTTTCGGCTACTCTCAATTTCCCAGAAAGACATTTTGAAGATGTTTTTAAGATTTCTATTATGATCAGACTTTGTAAAATCTGCCTATATTTCAAAACAGGAATAAGTTGCTGTAGCTCTGAAACACAGGGTCATGTGTGTGCTGTAGGGTTCTTGTCTTAGGCACCTGCAGAATGAAGTCCAAAGACAACACAGGGTGAGGACTCAGTAGCAGATTTACTAGAAGCAAGAAAGGAAACTCCCCACAGCAGGGAGGGTCCCAGTGTCGTCCGTCCGTGGCTGTCTGCCTCGAGGTTTTTAATACTGTTTTGTTGAGGAACTAACCTTTCACTGGGGAGTCCCCCTTGATCGTTCTTTTCCTCTGACCCAGTTGAAGGTGTACATTTTAAATTTCTTCCCATAATAGGATGATTTGATGTGTTGGTTAACCTGAGTTTATCCTATACTTGTTCCTTCAAACAAAAAAATCACCAGGATTCAAAACGACTCTTTGAGGTGGACTAATGTTGGGGTAGTCAAGGAAACTGGGGCAACAACAGAATGTATGGGTGTCCAAGCCTGAGTGGGGCCTTCCAGTCAGGCAGAGAAAAACAAACAAAGAAAATAAGTTCTGGCCTAGGGTTTTAATCTGGATTGGTGGGATCCCATCCTCTGAGATCCCCATTTCTATCTGCAATCTCCTGCCTCAGCTATAAAATATCTGTGCTAATATTCCACTAGTCCTCAGAGTGTTTCTGGTTGAAGTAATTATATAGATGGCCTGGGGACCTGCTTCTGGTGTTGATGCAAGTCCCTTCTGCATTAATCTCTTCAGATTAGAGCTAACAGTTAGATCTTTGTCTGGCTACCACAAAGTGAAGTCAACCAGTTGACAAAGCCAGGGACACGTCTCCCAAGGATTCTTCTCGTTTAAGAGAAAGACAAAACTGGGAAATCATGATATTCGGGCAAGCAGTGGAGAAAGCCCCCAACAGCTACCAGGGAATAATAAATCTCAAATATAAAAGTCGAACCAAAGAGAGCCTGTAAGGAAAACAGTGTCATGAAAGAGAAGGCCAAGATATATAACGAGAAGAACTGAGCTTCCAACAGTAGAGGAAAGGAATTAGGACTTAAATGTCCCAGTTATTATCCTCAGAGAAATCCATGGAGACATTGTGAATTGTGAACCATACAAGTTAAAAAAATTGATAGGATACATGTCAGCAGAATATTTGAAACAGCTGGAAAACACTAGCAGATAAAAATCAAAGACATTCTGGAGAATTAGATAGAAAAGAATATACAACATATGATAATAACATTACTGACCTAGGACATTCATTGTTGTACCAATGCCCAACTAATAAGCATTATAGAAAGAAAAAAAAAAAACAGAGGAAACAAGTTTATTTAACAAAAACAGAAGAAAATTTCCTTAGCTAGATACATACTGAGCAATATTATAGGGGCTTGCATGCTGTGCTGAAGAATTTGAAATTTATTACATTCTTTTTGGAATTCTCTAATGTGGACACTGGAGACTATAGTCTACAGACTTTGATACTATATTTATTTATTGATTGATCTCTGTGTCTATCTATCTGCCATCTACTGTCTGTCTATATCTGTCTGTTTATTATGAGAACCAATGAATGCTTTTAAGCATCCGAGTAATGTAATTGATATTTCTTTTAGCTAACTATTTCCTATTAACAATGGATTATAGATAAGAAAAAATTAAAAGTGTTTTAGGAGTTTAACCTTTACCAAATCTAATCATATTCTAAGTTTTTTTCTATAACACTTATATGGGTGGGCCAAGAATGTTATTATTCACATTTGATGGTTTTGATTCAGAGAAGTGCTTTAGCTCTTACATAACAGATCCGAGACTGAAGATCAGGTTTTTGAATTCTAATATTTCTTCCTCTTTCCTCTCTATTATTCTTTGTGCTTTGGTGACATTTCACATGGATGTGGCACCTTTTCTGCAACAGCTTCTTAGTCTGTAACTCATTTGGAAAATGTATCTTTGGTAAATCTAAGGACATGTCAAAAAACTGGTTTTCTCTTAGTTTTGGAAACACTGGTAGATGACATTTTCCAGACTCCTCATCTTTAGATGTTGCTATGAACTAATTTCTAGCCAATGGATTCTGAGAGGAAGCTGTTTATGCCTTTTCCAATCCTGGCACCTAGAACCTCTCACGCTCATTCCTCTTAGGCCATCTTGATCAGCCACAGAGGGAGCACATCAGAAGCCAAGTGCTGAAGATGGACAAGGGTTGAGATGGAAGGAGCCTGACTGGATTATCACTAGGAGGAGAGCTACATGAAGATCAGGACTCTTTCCTAGGAATTTGACACAAGAAATCACTTTCCATCACTTGGGGGAAGTTACAAGTAATAGTATGATTTTGTATAGTAATTATAGCTATTCATATTATATACTGTACCTATATATAGCCTAATGTGTAGAATGGCATCTACACACACAGGTGTATAGGTAGCAGCTAATTAAAGCAACAGGAAATTTAGAATTCATATATCAACAAGTTTCATCTTTTCATTGTCAAAAAAAAAAAAAAGAGCCCAAAGCAAAAAGGATTTGGTTTACAAATGACTTTTGTGTCTTTGATTATTGTTTCCTAGAATGAGTCACTTAGTCTTTCTGAGCATCAACCCTTCAGGAATACAATGCTTACTTCACAATCTATGTAAGATAAAATAATAATACTATTCAAGTTTTTAGAAACCTCTCTCACAGTTGTGCCTGGCACAAAGTTGGTCCTCAGTATACTTTTTTTACAGCTCTGCATGTTGCTACATAAAGTCGCCCAAGACCAAAAACACCATAGTAAGAATGCAAGAAAAATACATCTGCATTCACGATGTCCTGGTTTCATATGGCTCAACACCTCCCGTGTTTTCCAAAACCTGAAGTGAATCACAAAGGCATCTGTTTGTTCACTGTAGCTCAGTATCTTGCCTAAATTAGGTTAAAACTTTAATTTTCTAAAACAAATGAAGTGTAAATCTACAAATTGAAAAAAATCCATACCTTAATAAACTATATTTTATTTGGATATACTTTCCTTTCCTGTTTACACTCCAAGGACCTCTTAGAATACAGCCAAATTGGAATTCTTAATTGTAAGTAGCCATTTGAAATTGCTTAATCAATGCTGACTTTCAAGCAAATGCATAGACAAACTTCATTATCACAGCACTTTCTAAATGAATTCTTAAGTGTATCATGTAATTTTCTTTTTGATTTCTCCAGATAATGCCAATAAAATGGATTAAAAATAGGTCTAAGTACCTTAAACACATTTTCTTGTAAGTAAAGAATTTATTTCTTACAAAATATTTACCCTGGATAAGTCCAAGCTCCTTAACAGTCTCTTAAGAACCTTATACCACCCACAAAGTGAGGGCTAACTGTGGCAGTGCTTGACTACATCTGATCGAAAGATGGTTTACTATTTTATTTATAAAACAATTGCAAATTTTTCAAATTCATCTTGGAGTGGCAAATATTTTAGGTGCACTTCTTTCACAAAGTGTATTTTTGTACTTGCCACTAATCTGATAAAAGACCATCACACTGAGTTTTAAAATGGCAATTATAATTCCTTTCCTGCTATCGTCATTCTGGGGCAAATAATATACTAGATGTTAATATATCATTTTTTAAAACTTTAGTTTTATAATGAAAGGATCTGGATTTTGTATCCAAGTGACATCTTTTGTGTAGTTTTCTAATGATCTTTCTATCTCGTTGGGTTTGTTGTTTCTATACAGTTAACTGGTAAGGTTTTGAACAGGGCTGTATTAGCTGGGTGAGGTTTCCCTTGTCTACCTGAGTAAAACAAGAATACTATGTTTTCTCAATCAGTCATGTTTTCCTTTATAAAAATAAAACCTTTTACTGGAATAAATTAGATCAAACACTCATTTAAAACTAGGGGGGATGGGGTTGTGGCTCAGTGGTAGAGTGCTCGCCTAGCATGCACGAGGCACTGGGTTCAATCCTCAGCACCACATAATGTAAAATAAAGATATTGTGTCCACCTAAAACTTAAGAATAAATATAAAAAAACAAAAAAAAAACAAAACTAGGGAAATCCTTTATTTCACTATGTCACTGGGCTTGAGAAAAAACACATTTCCTAAAGCTTTTAATTAGTAATCAAAACCTTTTTAAAACATATGTGTCTTATAATTTAAGTTAGACACTTCAGGGCAACCCCAGAATCTAATTTCTTTCAGCATCTTTATATTTTTCATTAAAAATTCCAATCCTTGGTGATGTAAATAAGATTACTCTGCAGATAATTGTCTAAAAAAAAAAAAAACAAATAAAAAAATAGCATAGTTGAATCACATGAAGGTGCTATGGTTTGAATGCAGACCGTGTCTCTCCAAAGGTCCCTGTGTTAAAGGCTCTGTCTTTAGCGGGGCAGTTTTGATAGGTACTGTGAATCTTTAAATGGTGGGGCCTCTTGGGAGGCCTTTAAGCACACCCATTGGGGTGTGTCCTTCAGTCCCTCAGTCTTTCTCTGCTTTGTGACTTGTAACTTAACCAGTTGCTCTGACACATGCTTTGCCTTTGTCATCTGCTACTCCCATTGAGGTCAAAACCACAGGAGGCCCAACCTTGGATTTGAACCTAAGTACACATTTTCTCTTTTTATTGCATCAGGTATTTCACTGTAGTAAAAAGATGGCTAATAGAGAAGTTTAAAGGCTTTCTTCAGTTGATAAGTATCAGGAAGCAGCTGAAGACTGAAATTTTAGGTGAGTAGCATTGTGACTGGGTTGCAGTTTTTAGTTTTAACTGCTGTGAAACTTGAAGTTGGCGATTTTCTCAGTTTTCTTCCATCTGCTCACCATTGTTAGTGCTACTCTATCCTCATACCTGTTTTAAGAAGTACGTCTAACCTCAGTTTTTGCATCTCTGTGTTTTGTTGGTTAAGCAAAATGTGAAGAGGGTGTATGAAGGTAGCAAAAAACAAGACAAGGAAAAAGGGATCTGTTAGGCTGCAATCATATTAAAAATGATAAGAAAGCAGTATGGAGATTTCTTTGAAATCTGGGAATGGAATCACCATTTGACCCAGCTATCCCTCTCCTCGGAATATACCCAAAGGACTTAAAAATAGCATACTACATGGACACAGCCACATTAATGTTTATAGCAGCACAATTCACAATATCTAGACTGTGGAGCCAACCTAGATGCCCTTCAGTGGATGAATGGATAAAAAAATGTGGCATATATACACAATGGAATTTTACTCAGCAATAAAAGAGAATAAAATCATGGCATTTGCAGGTAAATGATGACTTTGGAGAAGATAATGCTAAGTGAAGTTAGCCAATCCCAAAAAAAACACATGCCTAATGTTTTCTCTGATATAAGGAGGCTGACTCATAGTGGGGTAGGAAGTGGGAACATGGGAGGAATAGATGAATTCTAGATAGGGCAGAGGGGTAGGAGGGAAAGGGAGGGGACAGGAGATTAGCAAGTATGGTGGAATGTGATGGACATCATTATCCAAAGTACATGTATGAAGACACGAATTGGGTATCAACATACTTTATATATAAACAGAGATATGAAAAATTATGGTATGTATGTATAATAAGAATTATAATGCAACAAAAAAACCCCAAAGTACATGTATAAAGACATGAATTGGCAAGAAAATACTTTATATATAAAGATATGAAAAAAATTGTGCTCTATATGTATAATAAGAATTGTAATGCATTCTGCTGTTATGTCATGTATTTTAAAAAAATAAAGTCAATTAAAAAAAGAGAACATAGAAACAGATATAATGTATAATTAAGTACAGAAAGGTCAAAGGTAAAATAAATAAATAACTTCAAGTTACCAAATATATATGAAATATCTGTACATGCACATAATAGATTAATAAAATTTGGAAAATTTTGTCAAAATAATAAAAAATAAAAATGATACTTAAATATAAATTTAAATGTAATGTAAGGAAATATTATTGATGGGGGAAAAAAAGCAACAGGGAAATATAGTGGAATACCAAATAGATAGGAAAATAGAAAACAAAAGCAATATGGCAGCCATAAATCCAACTATATTAATAACAACATTAAATGTGAATTGATCAACAATGGATCCAATGCTAGAAATTATCAGACTGAATAATAAATAAGATTCAATTCTTAAAAAAAAATGAAATAAAGGAAAAGGAAAGGAGACAAGGAAAATTTAGGGACTTTTTATCATGTATATCTTAGTCCTTTTAGACAGTGTGGTGTTTTAGTCAGCTTTTTCTCTCCTGTGACTTCAAAAAACCTGAAAGGAAAAATTTTAGAGGAGGAAAGTTTGTTTGGGTCTCTCGGTTTCGAGGTTCCTGTTCATACAACACCAATTCCATTGCTCTGGGCCCAAGTTGAGGCAGAATGTCATGTGGAAGAGGAAAGCAGCTCAGGATGTGGCCATCAGGAAGGAGACAGAGACTAAGCTTGTCCCACAGGGGATAAAATGCATATCACAAAAGCATGATCCCCGTGACCAACCTCCTCCAGCATTGCCCCACCTGCCTGCAGTTACCTCCCAGTCAGTCCTGTCAAGGGATTAATGTTCCCATTAGTTAAGACCTAATCATCTCACCTCTGAACTTTCTTTCATTGTTTCACACATGAGCATTGGGGGGGGGGGGGGGCACCTTGTTTCTAAACCATAACATGAAAAACAACATATCTCCTATTTCATACACATTTTCACCTATACCTTCCTTTTTTTGATCCATAGCAACAAGAAAAATATCTTTATCATGTAACATATCTACATTTTTACAGCATGAAAAAAACATGATTGGTTCATAGCAGCATAATTTTCTATTCTATCTTTCCTATAAGCAAACCACATCTTTGTTTCTGAAGTTTTCTATTTGCTGTCTTCTCCTTAAAATTTTTGCTGTGATTTGCTTATCCTGGTTGTTTACACACTGAATTCTTCCTTAACAACATTCTTATATTTTGAAATTGTCAAAATCTCCTTTTTGACTTTCAGCAAGAATACTAGTTTAATAATGTTGGAATTATAATATACTGGTAATGTTAAAGTATGACTTTATACGTTAAAATAAATTATACATTTTTAAAAAGAAAACACTGGATTTCCTACAGTACTAATTGTAAAATCTACACTGGTAGCATTTTGGGTATTAGTATTCAGGTAGTATTCCCTTGAAGCTCAAGAGATATTTGGGCTATCTCCAGTTGGAAGTTAATTTTTTAAAATATCTCATATTCATACAAGTGAAACTATCACTGCCTTGTAGGAATTCAAATGTATAAATACAACCTTGAAATTAGCTTAATTTTTTCTTTTTTAAAAAAATTCTCCTTCTGGAAAAACATGGCTTAACCCACATGCATGGTATTAAATGTGGATGAAAGTTAGTAACCGTATTATTCTTGTTATTAAGGTCTTTAATTCATTGGAATTTTCCATTCTTTTTTAAGAGCAAAAACTCTGAGAGAAGATTCTATTGAAATTTTAAGCTTCTTGTAGTAATAGAGATACAAATGTCACCCTTAATAGTTGATTTGTGATTAATGGATAACATATTAAATGATTTTATTGTGATATTTATTTGGGTATAGTCATTTTCCTCCACATTCTAGAACAGGCATAGCTGACCATCAAACAGATGAGCCTAGCACTTTGCTGGATTCAATAACTATTAAGTCAATCAATTGCTCTTCTGATGCTCAGCCTTCCCAAGAAGGCTTTGAAATATTCATTCCACTCCTTTAAAGTCATTCACAAGAGGCTGGCTATTTTTATGTCCTATTTCAAAAAGGTACCTAGGTAGAGAGAAGCTGACTTTTGGCAACTTAATAGTAAATCTCACAAGCATAAAAGAAAACTACTTGTTAGATCAGCACTATGCATCAGACTCCGGCCATGGAAATCCATTCTCTTCAGAGTTTTATTCTCTTCTTCCAATTTTTGTGGTTTGAACTTCTTGTGCTGCCACCCATGTTTCTATAAATGGAATTGAATCACATTATGATTGTCATCAAGGACAAGTGGGGATGACCTGGAGAATGTAGGTGGTTGATGGGTGTGTAGGATGGATGGGTGGCATATGCCCTCAGGTCAAATAAGACTGCTATCAGTTGGCCCCCAAGTGCTTTTGATAATTAAAATGGTGTTTTGTGATCATTTCAGTCTTAGTAAATATTTTCTACATTCCAATTTAAAGTCATTTTTGTGCCCAAATATGTTCCTGGGTCCCAATTGCTTGGGGTCCTGTTATTTTGAATTATGATACAGAACAGTGAGGGAAGAAATAAGAATTTTTCTATTTCATTATAGGGCACTGGTTATATGACTACTGACATGAAAATAAACTACTTCTCAGTGCTTTAAAACTAGAACACAGTAAATAATACTATCAGTGTGATTTATTTATGTCTAGACCTTCAAAGATGGGGGTTTCTACTAGATGCTTTAAAGATTTAAGGTTTATCTTAGTTTTAGTGAGAAATGGAATTTTTAGATCATTAGGTTGGAACTGTTTTAAAGGTCTCAATGATTTGCCAAACATCATCAAGCAGCAGTAGGACACCGTAGAGATCTCTGGCCATTCTGTAAGGACAACAGAGAGATGGGGTGATGGACAGGGAGAAGAAGAAGGGAAGGGAGTCAGGAAGATGCAGGATGGAAGACGGCAAAGAAGACAGGAAGGAAGGAAGGGTGGGCAAGTAGGAAATGGGAAAGGAGGGAGGTTAAACATGGACGAAGCCGCTCCATTTTCTTTTTTAAATATTCATTTTTTGGTTGTAGTTGGACACAATACCTTTATTCCATTTATTTATTTTTATGAGGTGCTGAGGATCCAGCCAGGGTCTGGTGCATGGTAGGCGAGTGCTCTACTGCTGAGCCACAACTCCAGCCCCAAAGCAGCTCCATTTTCTCATCTGTGAGTTTAACATTGAGCTTGAATGCATTCTCGGAGGATAAGGTTCCATAAGCTTGGAAGGGCAAAACCTATAAGAGCAAAACATTTTTCCCTCACCTCTTCACTTTCCAAGTAGGCAGTTGTTCATATCCTGCTCCATGGAATAAGACGACACCAGTTCAGTTATCCCTAAGGTAAAGACAGAACCTCTAGATTCAACATCATTTTTCCTCCCAAGCACTTGATCTTCCTACTTGCACATCTGCCCTCTTTCCAAATGCCACTTGATTCAGTGACACAGCCAAAATGGCCTCATCCACATTAGGTCGGCTTTTGAAAGAGTCAGATGAGAAGAAAAAAATCAAGCACATTCATTCCGAATTTCCTTTTAGGGGAGACAGACTGACGAAAATTCATCAGTAAAGAGGACCAGTATTTAGGGTAATGAAGTTTGTGCTGAATGATGATTTATAAGTGTGTTCAAAGAAAGCTTCATATTAACCTGAGGTACTGATCTGGGCTTTTGGTCCAATGAGGAATTGAGTTTATTGGAAAGTTTCAGGAAATGCATCCTCTCCAAAATACCATTATACTTGGAAGTTAACAGCCTAAAACTGTTGCACATCTCAAGCTGTTTGCTGAATCTGGAAGCTTTGTGATGCAGATTAATCCCTTAGTGGCTTCCTACACCCCCACTGTTTTCTCTATTAGGAAGCAAAGATTCCCATATGTTTCCTTGTAAGACAGAATGACTCAGTCATTCTATATTTAATGCACCCCTTGGATAGCTGCTTTAGATTTTATATGCTGGTACAAGAACACAGCAATCAACTGTGACACCGTCTGTTGATGAAATGAAGAGAATGGCCCTGGAGACAGAAAGTTTTATGTTCTGGTTGAAATATGTAAGAAAATCTGAACCCGTCCAATCCTCTTATTTGCCAATATCTTTCAAATGGACTCCTGGCTCCAGCATTAACCGTAATCAAATGATAAAAGTGTTGAGATTGTCTGGATTGATACCGAGGCCAGATGCAAGGTGCTCATCTTCTAATACTCCGCAGCAACCAGTGACAAACTGATGAGAATTCATGGTGGGCACTGAAAGGCAGAAGAATTATGTTTCCTCAAGATGAGGCCTGTCAACATTACCTACTACCATATTCTTTCCTCTATGGACTGTACCTTCAATACATGTAGGGAAACTTTCCCTGGGGTACATGGTATGTAGTTGAAATGAGAAAAAATGCACTTACCTCTTTCCATTTGGATACTTGAATGTGTATGTTCTTTATTGATAGGTTTTAGCACCATTTATCCAGTCAGAAGTTTTGGTTCTTGCCCTAAACCTTAGAATCGCTATTTTTTCTATTTGTTCTAGTTAGTTATACATGACCATAGAATGCATTTTGACACATCATACTTACATGGAGTTTAATTCTCATTCGTCTCATTGTGCATGACGTAGAGTTACACAGGCCATGTAATCATATAAGCACGCAGGATAATAATGTCTGATTTATTCTACTATCATTCCTACCCCCTTGTCCTTTCCTTTCTTTTCACTCTCCTCTGTCTAGTTCTAAATACCTCCATAGAATCACTATTTTTATCATTAATCCAAGTTCACTAAGTCCTATAGATTTAACCTTCCAAATATTTCTTATTTCTGTTTCTTTCTATATGAATTCTTTAATTTAGTCCCATAGTTCTGCTTGCATTATGGTAATAGGTTCATAATTAATCATCAACACCCAGGGTCCCCTTCTTCTTATCCTGCTAAATGCCTGTACAAACTGGTGTTGAGATAGGGATTTAGAATAAAGAGAGAGAAATAAGGAATCTTAAAGGAAATGTCCACAAGCCATTGAGATGCAGAAAGTACAGTGGTAAATCTTGAACAACATGCCCTTGGCCCATGCCCTTATAAAATGAGGTTAATATACAAATGCAGGGAAAACTGCATGAAATTGTACAGCTCCACCCTGGCTCCACTTCCAGTCTGGCCCCTGATATAGCCCTTCTATAGATATTGGGCCCTCAGCCCAAGTCAGGGCTGCTTCTCACTCTGGAGATAGCCCACATTCTCCCTTGACTCTGTATTTTCTTCCTAAATCAACCTCTGACTATGCCCTTGTCTGCCTCGAGCTGAAATTCTTTTCTATCACAATTGCCAAGGACCTTCCTGGTCCTGATTTGAGTTCCCCTTCTCCTGTGGGAACTCCTCAGACCCTTCCCCAGAGACATCTTTTCTCCCATGACAGTATCACAGTCAGACATTGCACTAAACACAGTTAAATGGCTTTTTAACCATATTTAAGACTACTATTTGTTTAGTCAAGATTAAGGCAGGAGGATTACAAGTTCAAAGCCAGCCTCAGCAAAAGTGGCATTAAGCAACTCAGACCCTGTCTCTAAATAAAAAATACAAAATAGGGCTGGGGATGTGGCTCAGTAGTCGAGTGCCCCTGAGTTCAATCCCCAGTACCTGCCCTCCCCCTGCCACCCCCCAAAAAAGATTATCGCAATAAGGAAAAGAGAGTGAACTCTAATCTTGAGAGTTTTTAGTTTTATCCAAGGGGTGCATTAAATATAGAATGACTGAGTCATTCTGTCTTACAATTTGATGTTTGTTTGCTGATTGTTTTTACACAAAAGAAAAGTAGACTTTCCCCCATCATAATGACAGAAGATAGTTTCACAACTTGGAGCAAAGAGCCTCTTATTTAGGCTCCTACCCTCCGGTGGAAGGTGAGAGATGGAGGCACTGTATTCTCCACAATTACATTTCAAAGAGATAGTGTTTGGGTCCTTGAAAAAGACATTCTCAGGGTTGTAAAACTGGCACAGGCTCTTAAGGAGATTTATACACATTCTAAAGTGGCAAAAAAAAAAAATACAATTACTACATTGTTAAAGTAAAGGCTCTAAGAGAAGATCTGAGGCCTAGAGTCTGTAGCTGAGTTAGCTTTCTGTCACTGTGACAAACACCTGAGATGAGGAACTTTATAAAGAAATAAGGTTTATTTTGGCTCATAGTTTTAGAGGTTTAGTCAACACAGTCAATTGGTCCAGTTGCTTCTGGGCCTTTGGAGAGCCAACACTACCATATGGGGCCATATTGTGGAGTAAAGCTGCTCCCTCATGGTCAGGAAATGAAAAAGAAAGAGGAAGAGGAGGGGCTTTGGTCCTACTATATGGGTCTCCACCTTTATGCCCCCACACATGCTATTCTTTCTATTGGGGATACTTTTCCTGCCTTTTTACCTACTGAGCTCATATTCCATCTTTGATACCACTTGTATGAAGCTCATCCCAAATGAACATATTCACTCTTTCATTGACCACAGGCTACCTGTTATATAGTCCCAGCTTGAACTGATCAGATTGTATTATTCATGGATGTTTCTCTCAGGGCTAGGCAGGAATGGTAAGACATTGTATATATTTCATATTATTTTCCTGGCAGCCATATTAGGGTCAATTACCTTTTAAAAGACTCCTTTAATATTTTTCATCTAAATTAAGGATTGAGAAAGGATTTAAAATGTCACAAGAATGAAGTCATGAAATTCCCTAGCCCAGGGGAAACATGAAGCAGAGCATTGCAGTTGCCAGGTTTTGCCAACTCTCTGATGCCATAGAGACAGGAAAGAGCCCCAGTAAGTCTGTCCCTGCTTATTGAAATCCTCCCCCTGGAATCTATAGCTCAAGTGAGCAAGGGACAGTCAACAACCAGGGCTAACATTGTGTTTGCAATGTGTTTGCAACAACCAACCTGCTGCAGCCCCCTTCTCATTCTTTCTGATCTATAAAATCAGACCCTAGGGTACCATTTTGTACATTAAGTGTCAACTTGCTTTTAGGTTGACAAGGTTCAGGTTTGTTTTGTTTAATTTTTTACAAATGGAGCTCTTAAATTTCCTCAATGGGAGTAAATCATCATCTTTTGAGAGTAGTTTTTAAAAATAATAATCAAGTGTCATTTTGAACTATATTTAAATAAAGAACATGATAAAGCCAATTTTATAAAACCTGTAAGAAGTATTTTCTCCTGGAATTTTAAAAATGAGCTCTCAAAGTATAAAGCAAAAAACATATCATTGAAATGAAGACCTAGTTTCAAGGACAACATTGACTTAGGTAAATGAGATTGATGTGTTTACTCACTAGTTAGTGTTAATACTCCCCTGAAGTTTACATAGCACATCTGGTTAGGACCATGTTCACTATGAGTTCTTAGTAAATATATGTTGACTAAATATTTTGCAATGCTCCCATTGTTTAAGGCACCATGGAAAAATAGGGATTAGGTCCCCTGGTTCACTTAGTTTCAGACACACGGCAAGGTGAAATCCTGCTCCACTGTGATAATGAATCCATTAGTCAGACTTGTAAATGTTCAGGCCCTTTTCCACTAAACAGCTGCTGTACACCTGCCAATGAATGAACCTCATTCATTAAGTGTGCTTAGTTCAATTTAAAGTTGCATTCATACCTGTGAACATGAATTATTTAAATCCCCAAAGTCTTTGGCAGAAAAAAGACATTCTTTAAAAATTCTTCCAAAGATAACTGAAATCTGGCTTACAAGTTAACTCCACAGAGGGAGAAATATATTGGGTCATGACTATTTTATAAAAAATAAAATTGGAAAACTGAAGAATTTACATTTTTGTTGAATATAATTTATATAGCATGAAATACCAAAATCTTAAGAGTACATGTCCAAGGTTTTGGCAAATGCATGCATTAGTATAATTTGTACCTCTACCAGGTACAGAATATTTTCATTACAAGAAATTCTTTCATACCAGTTAAAACCCAACCAAGGAAAACCTTCTAGATTCACTTTGCCTGTGTTAAAACTTCATGTGAGTGACATTTTACAATAAGTCCCTTGTTAAATCTCTCTTCTTTCAGCCAAATGGTTTTGGAAAATTTCCCAATGTTAATATCAAGATTGACATATGTTGCTGCCTATATTATTAGTTTTTTTGCTTTTTATTTCTTAGTAGTATTTAATTGTATGATTACATCACATTTTGTTTATCTAGTCCCATTTTTTGAAAGGGGTGGGCTATTCTTGACTGTTTCTTGGATGGAACTATAATGAATAAATCTGCTATAAAAATGATTGTACCCTTGAGTCCAACTCAACTCAGTTGTTGAGTGGTAGGGAAAGCATATGCTGAACTCCCCAATAAATTAATTGACTATTATCCAAAATTGTTTTGCTATTTGACCTACCCAGAAGGAACGAGTGAGAATTCTAGTTGCTCTACAACTTCTCTAACAATTGGTGTTATAAAGTTTTGTCATTGTAACCATTTGTGCTGGTGTGCAGTAGATTCCCATTGTGGTTTTGATTTGCATTTCCTAAATAATAAATGATATTCAGTACTTTTCCCATGCTTATTGGTCATTTGTGTGTATGTTCACTGGTAAAAGAGCCATCAAGTCTTCTGTCCATTGGGTTATCTTTTTATTTTTGGTCTTGTAAGAAGATAGATAGATATATATATATATATATATATATATATATATATATATATATATACACACACACACACACACACACACACACACACACATTCATTCTTGGGGAAAAATCTTTTGTCAAACATTTGGGTTCAGAATATTTTCTCTAGTCTCAGGCTAGCTGATTTAATGGTGAATTTTCATGAGCACAAGCTTTAGTTTTGATGAAGGTCAGTTTATCAATTTTTTCTTTTATGGTTAATGCTTTCTGAGTTGGTTGAGAAATCTTTTTTCAACCAAAGTAGTGAAGATTCATTCTCCTGTGTTATCTTCTAGAAGTCTTTCGGTGTTAACTTTAGATTTAAGTCTATAATCCATCTCAAATTGCTTTTCATTTATAATGTGAGATGTTCCTTTCTTTGTAAATAAGAACATACGATTCTTTAAGCACTATTTGTTGAAAAGATTTTTGACTTCTCCATTGAATTGCTTTGCTTTTCTTGCTTAAAACCCTTTGCTCTTACATATGCAGGTCTATCTCCACACTCTTCAGATGGCTGAAAGCTATTGCCCAGAATCCATGTAAGGCCTGGGATGTCTTATAGGATTTCACTCAGATTTCCTCTTAACCCCTATGCCTCTGGAGCTATGTGGGCTGTTTCTCTGGGCTCTCTTGGTCTTCCTCCTGTGAATGTCTGTCATCACTCAAAGTTAGGGTGAGGCTTAGAGTTTCTGCAGAAGGTGTCTCAGGGTTCTTTCTTGCCATTCTATCTAATCAGGCTCCTATGCATGTGCCTTTTTTAGCTAGGCTCCATTCTAAATGATGGGCAGCTGCTGTCTCCTATTTGGCATAAGCCTGGAGTGTGGGAGGGTTCCTTTCAATTCCTTTGCTCTTCCTTCAGTCTACAGCAGGCTGGGGGCAGTTGTACCTAAGAAAATTCTTCTACTTCTCAGGCCTTTCCAGCAATATTTCTAAAGAGTACTCACTGAAGTCCTGGGTTCTGATAGAGGGTTGGCAGGGAGTATAGATTCCCCCTGTGTATGGGACCCTCAGAGTTTCTAAATTTTTAGACTGAGCTATTCACCCTTTAAAAATCCTTGCAAGTCCACTGTATTTTTTTCTTACTCTATGACAGCTTCTTCTTCCCCTGCTATTCTCCCGAATATAAAAAGAAAGGTCCATTGGTTCCACCTCCCAGAAGAGGACTCTGCATTGTTCATATTTCAATTCATTATGTTACTTTGAGACTTTAAGCCTTTTGTGGGTTTAAAATAATCATGATTTTTTTAAAGATTGTCTTTTTCTCGTTTTGTGGATGATCTACTTCATTGAAATTAAAAATATGATATGGAGTATTCTTCTCCATCAACAAGTGTTTCCAAACCAAAGAAAATGTTCCTGCACTTAGTTTTCCAAAATTGACACAGTAAGCATGTAGTAAAGTTTGATGCCACTAAGCCAGCAGCTCTGTGCACCAAATAGAAAGCATTTTACAGGATTTTCAGCAGTGTGTTGAAGTACTTGTATACCCATAAAGCTTTCTTTTAATCATGAGATCACTGATCTCTCATATCCTCAAAACATCAGTGTAGAATGAGAAATGTCCAGCAAGACAGCTTGACTTCTGAGTTGCATTAACACCACTCCTTGTTACAGACATGATTTTATATCTCAGGATCTACTGGCTCAGGAGTCACAACATTTACACAGTCCCAATAATTAAACTCTGAGAATGGGTTTTATCAAAAATTGTAGTGTTGATATATTGACACGGAGCAAAGTGAATGGTGGGGTCAGAGTTGAACAAGGGGATAACACTCTCATCTGCCCGAGGAGTCAATGGACAATTTTGTTTCATTATGTTACTTTGAGAATTTGGATTTTTTTATGGATTTAAAATAATCATTTTTTAAAAGAGATATTTAAAAAAAAAAAAAAAGAAATTGGCGGCAAGTGGGGAGGCAGCGCTTTCAGTACCTCCTCAATAACGGGGTCAGAGAGACGCATGGATACGCTTAGATTTGACCTGCTGAGAAACTCCTAGCAAAATTCCACTAAAGGGAGACCGGCCGGGAATTGGTAGGATTTTTGGAGGTGACAGTTTGCCCTAGACGAGTGAATCTCCGCCACGCAGCGCAGAGGTCCAGACCCGCCAGCCGCTGCCCGCGCGACTCGGCGACTGTCGGCTGCCTGCATGCGGCCCCTGCGTCTGGGCGGATAGCCTCCGAGGCGCAGCGCAGCAGGAGCGGTGCAGGGACTCTAGGAAGAGGTCTCTCACCAAGCCTTCATGAAATAGCGAACCGGGAGCTGAAACCAACCAGAGACAGACCAGTCCCACCCCTCCCTTCGGACACTCCGGCAAGGAGCCTGGGGCCCGCCATAGCAGAGAGGTGACATCACCGGAGTTCCGCCGACGGAATTCCTTCCCAGCGGAATCCACATTAGCAGGTGTGTGACTCCCACCCCCTCCAGATACAAGCAGCCAGGAAACCTCGGGAATCTCTCCGGGGGTGTGTCTGTAGGGAAGCAGAGGGGATTCCAGATCCCCACCTCTCCTTAACACCAGCGGTGACACCCAAGATCTTAGCCGCCAGTTTCTGGGGGCGTGCCCACCAAAGGGGTCCGGAAAAATTAAACTGTTGGTTCCCAGATCACCCCACCACAGCACTGGGGCTTAGATGAATGACAGAGAGGGTGTTCATCGTTCGGGATATAGGACACGCGGTGGGGCTGCAAGTGTAATCAGATCCTTGGGGAACCGCCTCCGGTGAACAGGACCTGGCTGGCTGACTGGCAGGAGGAACAGGGAGAGGGGCCGGATAAGTGAAAGGGCTCTGGACTAACAGGATTGAGAGACTCCCAGGAGCCGCCTTACAGGGATTTCTGTCAGCACATAGAGGGCAGAAGCTCGGCTCGGAGGGCACAGCTCCGCCTACTGGAAGAGAAGAAAATGGGATTCAGCCATAGAACAGGTAATTTCAGGCTGCTATTCGCCTGCGGCTAGCAGACAAATTACTCAGGCTCATTGCTAAATAACCCGTGGAAACTGCTTCTAGGAGCCTGCCTTATCAGAGCATACACTGAGCACGGAGCGGCCGAGCTCCGGCTCCTGGAACTGCGCTTGCCCAGGGCTGAGGAGACCGAAGAGACTGCTTCTCGGTCTGGGTCCTGCTGAGTACTGTGGAGGTGGATGCGAACCGAGCCTTCGTGGGCAGTGGCAGCAGGACTGAGATGGGGCCTGTGGGGGCCGGTCGGGACTCACCCGTTGCTTTGGTCGCCCGGCGGAGGGAACGAGATGCCGCTGTTCGCAGGGGATGCCAGCATGGCAGAGATCTGATGTCATCGGAGAGCGGCCGAGGAGAGAACTTCATCGGTGCCAGCGGCGACGGAAACAGTTGGTCTCCTGGTAGGGAGGGTGAGTCACAGATACCCGAGTCTCTCTCGCTTTGTCATCGAGCCAGAGGGGAGGAGCGGGCCGCCGCCCGCGCCCGCAAGGTAGGCAGACATGCGACCAACCTGCAGATCAGGCCCAGCGGTCTGCAGGCGTGGTAGGAGGGGCAGGGCAGAGCCGCTGCCCGTGCCTGCAAGGTAAGCAGACCTGGGACAGACCGGCAGATCAGGCCCAGCGGCCTGCCAGCGTGGTACACACTTCACCCCAACTGGAGTAGGGGCAGAGCAGAGCCTTCGCCCGCGCCCAGATCAGGCCCAGCGGCCCGCCTGTGTGGTGGTCACGTGACCCCAATTGGAGTGGGGGCGGAGCGGAACTGCCACCCGTGCCCGCAAGGTGGGCAGACCGGTGACCAACCTGCAGATCAGGCCCAGCGGTCCGTGGGCATGGTAGGAGGGGCAGGGCAGAGCCTTTGCCCGCGCCTGCAAGGTAGGCAGACCTGCGACAGAACGGCTGATCAGGCCCAGGGGTCCGCGGGCGTGGTAGACACCTCACACCAATTGGAGGAGGGGCAGAGCAGAGCCCCCACCCGTGCCTGCAAGGGAGACTTTTCAACTATACAAGAGCAATATAAATATATGGGGGGGGGGAAATTTCAAAAACACAACAGTTTCACCAAGAAGAAAGAAACGCAAGCAGTATGAAAAGACAAGGAAAGAAAGGACCACAAGCAATGCAGGTCAACTCAACTTTAGAAGAGGTAACAGCTGCAGCAGATGGAATGTCAGATAAAGAATTCAGGATATATATGCTTCAGATGATCTGGAGTATCAAGGAAGACATTAGACAGCAAAATCAGACAATGAAAGATCACTTCGACAATGAATTACACAAACAAATCCAGGAAGCAAAGGATCAACTATACAGGGAGATAGAGGTTATAAAAAACAAACAAACAGAAATCCTAGAAATGCAGGAAGCAATAAACCAACTTAAAAACTCAATTGAGAATACTACCAGCAGAGTAGAACACTTAGAAGATAGAACATCAGACAATGAAGTAAAGTATTTCAACTTGAAAAGAACATAGACAGCTCAGCAAGACTGTTAAGAAACCATGAGCAGAACATCCAAGAAATATGGGATAACATTAAGAGACCAAACTTAAGAGTCATTGGGATACAGGAAGGTATAGAACTCCATACCAAAGGAATGAGCAATGTATTCAATGAAATAATACGAGAAAACTTCCCAGACTTGAAGAATGAGACAGAATCCCAAATTCTAGAAGCCTACAGGACGCCGAATGTGCAAAATTATAAGAGATCCACACCTAGACACATTATAATGAAGATGCCCAACATACAGAATAAGGATAGAATTTTAAAAGCTACAAGAGAAAGGAAGCAGATTACATTTAGGGGTAAGCCAATCAGATAACAGCTGATCTTTCAACACAGACTCTGAAAGCTAGAAGATCCTGGAATAACATATTTCAAACACTGAAAGAAAATGGGTTCCAACCAAGAATTGTGTATCCAGCGAAATTAAGCTTCAGGATAGAAGATGAAATTAAAACCTTCCACGACAAACAAAAGTTAAAAGAATATGCAGCTAGAAAACCATCTCTTCAAAACATCCTCGGCAAAACATTACAGGAAGAGGAAATGGAAAATAACAATGAAAACCAACAGTGGGAGGTAGGACAGTAAAGGGGGGGGGGGGAAATAATCAAAGAGGAAAACAAACCATGTTTAGTAACATAAATAAACAAATATGGCTGGAACAACAACCCATATCTCAATAATAACCCTAAATGTTAATGGCTTAAACTCACCAATTAAGAGACATAGGCTAGTAGAATGGATCACAAAACAAGACCCAACAATATGCTGCCTACAGGAGACGCATTTGATAGGAAAAGACATACATAGGCTGAAGGTGAAAGGTTGGGAAAAATCATATCACTCATATGGACTTCGGAAACAAGCAGGAGTGTCCATACTCATATCAAATAAAATAGATTTCACGCCAAAGTTAATCAAAAGGGATAAAGAGGGACACTACATACTGCTTAAGGAAACCATACACCAACAAGACATAACAATCATAAATACATATGCCCCAAACAATGGTGCAGCTATGTTCATCAAACAAACTCTTCTCAAGTTCAAAAGTCTAATAGACCACCATACAATAATCATGGGAGACTTCAACACACCTCTCTCGCCACTGGACAGATCTTCCAAACAAAAGTTGAATAAGGAAACTATAGAAGTCAATAACACAATTAATAACCTAGACTTAATTGACATATATAGAATATACCACCTAACATCAAGCAGTTACACTTTTTTCTCAGCAGCACATGGATCCTTCTCAAAAATAGATCATATATTATGTCACAGGGCAACTCTTAGACAATATAAAGGAGTAGAGATAATACCATGCATCCTATCTGATCATAATGGAATGAAACTGAAAATCAACGATAAAAGAAGGAAGGAAAAAGCATACATCACTTGGAGAATGAACAATAGGTTACTGAATGATCAATGGGTTATAGAAGACATCAAGGAGGAAATTAAAAAATTCTTAGAGATAAATGAAAACACAGACACAACATATCGGAATCTATGGGACACATTGAAAGCAGTTCTAAGAGGAAAATTCATTGCTTGGAGTTCATTCCTTAAAAAAAGAAAAAACCAACAAATAAATGATCTCATACTTCATCTCAAAATCCTAGAAAAAGAAGAGCAAAACAACAGGAAAACAAGTAGAAGGCAAGAAATAATTAAAATCAGAGCTGAAATCAATGAAATCGAAACAAAAGAAACAATTGAAAAAATTGACAAAACTAAAAGTTGGTTCTTTGAAAAAATAAACAAAATCGACAGACCCTTAGCCATGCTAGCGAAGAGAAGAAGAGAGATAACTCAAATTACTAGCATACGGGATGAAAAAGGCAATATCACAACAGACACTTCAGAAATACAGAAGATAATAAAAAATTATTTTGGATCCTTATACTCCAATAAATTAGAAGATAGTGAAGGCATAGATAAATTTCTTAAGTCATATGATCTGCCCAGATTGAGTCAGGAGGATATAGACAACCTAAACAGACCAATATCAATTGAGGAAATAGAAGAAACCATCAAAAGACTACCAACTAAGAAAAGCCCAGGACCGGATGGGTATACAGCAGAGTTTTACAAAACCTTTAAAGAGGAACTAATACCAATACTTTTCAAGCTACTTCAGGAAATATAAAAAGAGGGAGAACTTCCAAATTCATTCTACGAGGCCAACATCACCCTGATACCTAAACCAGACAAAGACACTTCAAAGAAAGAAAACTACAGACCAATATCTCTAATGAACCTAGATGCAAAAATCCTCAATAAAATTCTGGCGAATCGGATACAAAAACATATCAAAAAAATTGTGCACCATGATCAAGTAGGATTCATCCCTGGGATGCAAGGCTGGTTCAATATACGGAAATCAATAAATGTTATTCACCACATCAATAGACTTAAAAATAAGAACCATATGATCATCTCGATAGATGCGGAAAAAGCATTTGACAAAGTACAGCATCCCTTTATGTTCAAAACTCTAGAAAAACTAGGGATAACAGGAACATACCTCAATATTGTAAAAGCAATCTATGCTAAGCCTCAGGCTAGCATCATTCTGAATGGAGAAAAATTGAAGGCATTCCCTCTAAAATCTGGAACAAGACAGGGATGCCCTCTCTCACCACTTCTGTTCAACACAGTTCTCGAAACACTGGCCAGAGCAATTAGACAGACGAAAGAAATTAAAGGCATAAAACTAGGAAAAGAAGAACTTAAATTATCACTATTTGCAGATGACATGATTCTATACCTAGCGGACCCAAAAGGCTCTACAAAGAAACTATTAGAGCTAATAAATGAATTCAGCAAAGTGGCAGGATATAAAATCAACACGCATAAATCAAAGGCATTCCTGTATATCAGCGACAAATCCTCTGAAATGGAAATGAGGACAACCACTCCATTCACAATATCTTCAAAAAAAATAAAATACTTGGGAATCAACCTAACAAAAGAGATGAAAGACTTATACAGTGAAAACTACAGAACCCTAAAGAGAGAAATAGAAGAAGATCTTAGAAGATGGAAAAATATACCCTGTCCATGGATAGGCAGAACTAACATCATCAAAATGGCGATATTACCAAAAGTTCTCTATAGGTTTAATGCAATGCCAATCAAAATCCCAACGGCATTTCTTGTAGAAATAGAGAAAGCAATCATGAAATTCATATGGAAAAATAAAAGACCCAGAATAGCAAAAAACAATGCTAAGCAGGAAGTGTGAATCAGGCGGTATAGTGATACCAGACTTCAAACTATACTACAGAGCAATAGTAACAAAAACAGCATGGTACTGGTACCAAAACAGGCAGGTGGACCAATGGTACAGAATAGAGGACACAGAAACCAATCCACAAAACTACAACTATCTTATATTTGATAAAGGGGCTAAAAGCATGCAATGGAGGAAGGATAGCATCTTCAACAAATGGTGCTGGGAAAACTGGAAATCCATATGCAACAAAATGAAACTGAATCCCTTTCTCTCGCCATGCACAAAAGTTAATTCAAAATGGATCAAGGAGCTTGATATCAAATCAGAGACATGCCGTCTGATAGAAGAAAAAGTTGGCTATGATCTACATACTGTGGGGTCGGGCTCCAAATTCCTCAATAGGACACCCATAGCACAAAAGTTAATAACTAGAATCAACAAATGGGACTTACTCAAACTAAAAAGTTTTTTCTCAGCTAAAGAAACAATAAGAGAGGTAAATAGGGAGCCTACATCCTGGGAACAAATATTTACTCCTCACTCTTCAGATAGAGCCCTAATATCCAGAGTATACAAAGAACTCCAAAAATTAGACAATAAGAGAACAAACAACCCAATCAACAAATGGGCCAAGGACCTGAACAGACACTTCTCAGAGGAGGACATACAATCAATCAACAAGTACATGAAAAAATGCTCACCATCTCTAGCTGTCAGAGAAATGCAAATCAAAACCACCCTAAGATACCATCTCACTCCAGTAAGATTGGCAGCCATTAGGAAGTCAAACAACAACAAGTGCTGGCGAGGATGTGGGGAAAAGGGTACACTTGTACATTGCTGGTGGGACTGCAAATTGGTGCAGCCAATTTGGAAAGCAGTATGGAGAATTCTTGGAAAGCTGGGAATGGAGCCACCATTTGACCCAGCTATTCCCCTTCTCGGTCTATTCCCTAAAGACCTAAAAAGAGCATGCTACAGGGACACTGCTACATCGATGTTCATAGCAGCACAATTCACAATAGCAAGACTGTGGAACCAACCTAGATGCCCTTCAATAGACGAATGGATTTAAAAAATGTGGCATTTATACACAATGGAGTATTACTCTGCATTAAAAAATGACAAAATCATAGGATTTGCAGGGAAATGGATGGCACTAGAGCAGATTATGCTAAGTGAAGCTAGCCAATCCCTAAAAAACAAATGCCAAATGTCTTCTTTGATATAAGGAGAGTAACTAAGAACAGAGTAGGGACGAAGAGCATGAGAAGAAGATTAACATTAAACAGAGATGAGAGGTGGGAGGGAAAGGGAGAGAAAAGGGAAATTGCATGGAAATGGAAGGAGACCCTCAGGGTTATACAAAAGAACATACAAGAGGAAATGAGGGGAAAGGGAAAAATAATACAAGGGGGAGAAATGAATGACAGTAGAGGGGGTAGAGAGAGAAGAGGGGAGGGGAGGGGAGGGGAGGGGGGATAGTAGAGGATAGGAAAGGTAGCAGAACACGACAGTCACTTGTATGGCAATATGTAAATCAATGGATGTATAATTGATGTGATTCTGCAATCTGTATATGGGCTAAAAATGGGAGTTCATAACCCACTTGAAGCAAAGTGTGAAAGATGATATATCAAGAACTATGTAATGTTTTGAACAACCAACAATAAAAAAAAGGAAAGAAAAATAAATAAATAAATAAATAAAAATTAAAAAAAAGAAATGAGTATATGCTCAGTATTTAGAAATATGAGGAAATAGATGAATGTGTTAGAATTTTTGGTAGTGATTGTCATCTGACAGCTGGACTCGGGCATGGGGCAGGGGACCACTTTTGTTCCAGCCGTAAGATGTTATGTATTATTTGCCTCATGAAAAATTATGTACACAGATTATTTTCATAAAAAAATAAGAGACACATTATTTAATAGAGCAAAATAATCTCTATTTGTGGGTCCTATGGACCACTCTAAAGTTAT
Source organism: Marmota flaviventris (assembly GCF_047511675.1). Taxonomy (NCBI): domain Eukaryota; kingdom Metazoa; phylum Chordata; class Mammalia; order Rodentia; family Sciuridae; genus Marmota; species Marmota flaviventris. The sequence goes on from NC_092504.1 coordinate 126,813,426, forward strand.
CTTTTCTCCCTGATGCATTTTATGCCAAAACATAATTTCTCAATTTTGAATATTAGTGAGATGTGAGTGCTTTCATTTTAAGTAGGGGGAGGAAAACCATCTGCTGGAAGAAAAAAGTCTCACAATTAGGCTGAAACATGATTTTTTTTTTTTTAAGAATACCAGCTCCCAAGTTTAGATAATCACAGCAACAGATTGCTCCAAATAAATGGCCTTCTCTTTCTAATGCCCAGCACAGGTGGAAACACCATTAAGGGCAACATTGGAGGGGACATGAGTCATAAAGCTGGCTGAGAAGGCACACGCAGAGGAATGGCATAGGATGCTTGGAGAAAATGAGAAAAGAAAGGAAAAGGTAGAGTCGTAAGTTGGAGACCTTTCTAGCATCTTGGGGGTACTGCCAGCTGTGATGAAGCCCTATGCCTCCCCCACCTCAAAGTTTTAGACCAAAGAATGGTACCATACTTCTTTTAAAAATATTTTCAACTTTTATTGGATCACAGAGAAATGTCTTTGAGAGAAGGGTAATACTTTTTGAGCCATTACTTTGAACTAAATCATCTCAAGAAATAAGAAAGGATTTGAAATAAAATTCCCTTTATTTTTTTCTCACCTCTTACTGCCTGAGGCATGAAAACTGCCGCCGGTGAGAGCCACATGTTTGTTTTTCAAGATTTTAAAAAGCAAATTAAGTAGTATTTTTGTACCTACTGGCTCCAACTTTTTGTTTTCCCTTCTGAGTAGTCCACAGATTTGTACTTAAACATGGAGATCTTCTAGAGTTGGTACAATAAAAGTGGTCCTGGTGACGTGGAATTTTCTCAAATTTTCTAAGAGGAATTAACACATTGTGAACTTGAGTATACTTTCTCAGGGGCAGATAGTATCTGGAAGTTCTTATTTTAAATCATCCTTCAGGTCATTTGGCATAATTAAATGGGAGTCCCAGATATCCCTGTCCCTTTCCCACTTAAAAGATATAAAAAAGTAAAAACAGACCCTAATCTATGGATGTAGAGAAGGTGGGGTTTTTTTTCTTTCTTTTTTGATGTGTAAATTGTTCTGTTCACTTGAGTCCAAGGTTGAATGTCTGATTTTCACATAAAAAAATGTTAGCTCTGCTCAGAGAAAAACGATTTGAGTCATTGAGCTGCTACTGCATGTTCAGGCTCAAATTTCAGTGCCACTGACATCAAGCTCACAAGAGGAGACTGTGTACAAACACACAAGATTTATAATTACCAAGGAACTACAAGCATGCACCCTCAGGACAAGCCAAACAAGAAGCCAGAGTCTTTCTGCAGAGGTCACTCATGGAGCAGTGACTTCCAACAGAGAGCAAGAACTCAGATGCTCAGGGCAGCTGAGGCTGTGGTAGTGAAACTGGAGTTTTGAGATGATACTATCCCTGTTTGGCCAATTTTCTTCTGGATTCTTGACTCATAAAATTTGAAGAATGAAACCCACAAACAACAACAGAAAGGAAGAAATGTAAATGGAGCAGGATTTATTTGAGCAAGAAGAAAGTTCCTACCCTGTGGGAGGGGGGCCTGATAGCAGAAAATCCCATTTTTGTGTGCCAGCTTAGGAGCTTATATATGGTTCTTGGTAGAGCATGGAGCAAAATCTATGTTAAACAGGGGTTGAAAACGGCATCAAAACTATTAATCAAAATCTATGTAAAACAGGCATTGAGAACAGCACCAAGGCTTTTGAGTTTAATTTTTACTATGGACTTCCATCTGAGTTCCATTCCACCTCCCAATTCCCCACTTTCATTTTCTCACCTCTGGGACACAGGAGGGAGCAAAGGAGGAGTTCTCACAGGTGAGCTTCAAGGTCTTTTACATTTGAAATAGGCTTTGATAGCACCCATTAATATTTCTACAGATTGGCCTGCAGGTATGATTTCTGCATTTGAACAATTGGAGCCCAACACTTCTGATTGCTGACCATTGACTATCCTTATTAAGTAGGCCAGTACAAGCCTGGAAATGTACAAATCCAATCTTCAGTCAAGGAACCCTTTTCCAGGGAGCAACACATGAGCTTTCCTGGTTGTGTGTGCTTGTGATCTCCTTTATCCTTGCTGCCACTAAGACTACATCTCCTTCTTTTCTCGGTTGTATGAGTGCTATCAATATAGTTATCTTCCACTTGGTGACTCTTTTCCAAAGGCTTTGCAAAATGGATTCACCAGAGACTGCAAGATGGTAGAATAGAGGGAAGAGGCACTTGCTCTGCTGTTTGAAATTGAAATGACAGGAATATGGCTTCATAATGAGGTGGATGACTGAAGAAAACCATTACAAATCAGTATCTGTCAGAAATTCAGAGAAACCCAGAGATTCTGGTGCAGTGAATGGAGAATATAAGGAAATACACCTGAGCTTGGCAGCAGCTGAGGTGTGTCAATCAAAGGGGGAGAGAAACAAGAAGATAGATTTGGCCCATAAACACCTGTGGAGGGCAGTCTGTACTTGGCTGATACAGCGACTGCACAGTGAGATGCTGTTTAAATGTGCTCAGTGTTTCTCAGCTTCTAAGTGAAGACCTGAGGTGGAGATCCAGCTCGAGTGGCTTGTTCCTATGGGAACCCAAGTCCTTGGCAAATACTTCTGCTCTGTCTCAGCCAGTGCTCTATTTGTGACCTAAAGCACACTTGGTAAATTGTGATCCCAAAATGGTTACAGAGAATGTGGATCCAGGGGACTGAAGACAGAGGTATAGAGGGGAGTGCAAGTCGCTTTCCCTTTGAGACTTGTGATGTGAACAACCAGCTGAAAAGGAAGAGAAATTGACCAGTGGGGCATGATTACTTTGAGACAGGAGAAGGCAACACGATATGCTTTTGAACTCTGCAGCAGGACTGACCAGCCAAAAAGGATCAAGAGAAATTGATCTCGTGGGCAGGATTGACCTTGAAGACAGAGACTTGGAAATTCATGTTTAGTGGTGGGTGAGCTACAGGAACCCTTCCAAGCACCACATACTGAGAGTGGTCTGTCACCCTGCCCTAAAAGTAGAACTATAGGAAGATGCTAGAAACTCAGTCGCCCATCTGAGATGGACTCAGCCCTAAGGGTGCAAGGATTTAACTGCTCCGAGGTAGATACCCAAACAAAGGTACAGAGTTCCATTTACAGCTCAACCCAGCAGCTGCAAGTTACTAAATAAATCTTTGCACTGCTTCCAACCGGGAAGGACTGCAATCTGAGACATCTGGACAAAACTCCAATAGAAAATAATTCTAGTACCACCCCCCTCCCCCGTACTGTCCAGCAGAGAAACTGAAAGCATCTCAACCACTTCCAATCCACTCCAGCAGGCAAAGTGGTGAAAATCACAAAAGGAATTTGGGTTTATTATCACACAGCCCTTTCTCTAAGAGGTGAATGCATAGTCCAAGAAGTAGGGACAGAATAGAAAATAAATACTCAACTTCAGCTACATCAATGGAAAAATTCAAGCATTTTTAATTAATTTTTTTTTCTTTTTCTTTTGTTGTAATCAACGTTTTTTAGTTATTATTCTAGCTCTGTTTGCAGTTGATTCATGTGTATACATACACACGAGTGTTTCTTTTTTATTTTATTATTTCTTTTCCTTTTATTGTCTCTTTTCTCTATTTCATTTTCTTTTTCTAAGAGGTACTGATTTTTTTTTTCTGGTGTTGTTTTGTCTTTAAATATATTTTTTTAATTGTAATTGGATGCCATATCTTTATTTTATTTATTTTTATGTGGTGCTGAGGATTGAACCCAGTTCCTCACATGTGCTAGGCAAGCGTTCTACCACTGAGCCACAACCCTGGCCCTGGTTTTTTTGTTTTTAATGTTGGGATAGTGGTGTTCCTTTGTTCTGCTTGTATTTGTTTGTTTTATTACTCTTTTTTTTTTTCCACCTCACCCTCTCATAGCAGAATACCTTGTTTTCTCCTCTTCTTTAGTTCCTCCCTCTTTAGGGCCTTCATTCACTATCTTGCTTCAAATTTTCTTCCCCTCACCTTTTGAACAATCCAACCTTCCCTCTGCCTTCATTCCCCAACTTCTTTACTCTTAATGAACTATGTTTTTAACATCCATGTTGAAATGTTAAAGTGATTGATGGAGTGGAGCCCTTTGAGGAATGGAGTAAGTTAGCTCTGAGGAAGCTACACTATCATAGCAGCTCCCCAAGTGTGAATCAAAACAGCATTCAGCACTAGCAAATGGGATTTCAAAGCTGAAAAGAGCAAAGAACTCTTTCACTTGAGACAGGTGATCTGAGCTCTGGGATAAGGAACCAGGCTCACATGAGGAGTAGTGAACTGAGACCAATTAAATTCAGACCAAATCTGGTGATCCTCGAGTCATCCTGTCCAAGACTAGAAAGGACTGGAAGATAGGCTGAGGCATTTGACTCTCTCTCACCTCAGCACATGGTGTGATACTCACGGAAAGAGGGACATGTCAGAGCTGGCTAGCCAAAAAGGGAGTGAAACCCTACAATGAAACTCTCATACAGACTCCCCTAACAAGTTTTTCCACTTTGGGTCAGAGCTGAGAATAAACGTCCTGTGTAGGTAGAATGTTGAGACCCAATACAATATTAATGAGTGATTGCAACACTCCTCTTTTACCAATAGATAGGTCATCCAGACATAACCTAAATAAAGACTCTTCAGAACTAAAAAATACAATTAATCAGAAGGACCTAAAAGATATCTATAGAAAGTTTCATTGATCAACAAACAGATTAACTTTCTTCTCAGCTACACATCAAACCCTCTCTAAAATAGAATATATTTCAGGACACAAAACAAGTCTTAGCAAATACAAAAATTAGCATTCATTGGATCCTATAAACTATAATAGAATAAATTAAAAATCAATGAGAAGATTAAAAAACACAAGATTAAATAATACACTTTTAAATGAGGAATGAGTCATAGAAGAAATCAAAAAATTCTTAGAAGCAAATGAGAACAGAAAGATACAACATATCAAAATCTCTGGGATAGTGCCACAGGCCATTTTAGAGGAAAGTTTGTAGCACTTAATGCCTACATTAAAAAAAAAGAAAGATTCCAGATAAATAATCTAATGTTATACACTATAAATGGAAGAACAAACTAAATCAAATTCAGTAGAAGATAGGAAGTAATTAAGATCAGAGCCAAAATTAATAAAATTGAGTTAAAAATACAAAGGATTAATGAAACAAAATAGTTGGTTCTTTAGCAGGATAAATAAGATTGATAAACTCTTATCAAATTAAGCAAAGGAAAGAGAGAGAGAGACTCAAATCAACAAAATTGGAGAGGAAAAGGCGATATCACCACAGAAACTTCTAAAATCTAGAGGATCATGAGAAACTATTTTGAAAATTTATACTCCAATACACTGGAAAATCTAGAAGACATTGACAAATTTCTACACACATATGACCTAACCAACCATGAGGATATAGAAAACATAATCAAACCAAAATCAAGTAATGTGATTGAAGCAAAAATTAAAAGCCTTCCAACAAAGATAAGCTCAGGACCACAAGTATCCTAGTCATCTTCTACCAGACCTTTAGAGAAGAACAAATATCAATCATCCTCAAATTATTCTATGAAAATAAAGAGAAGGAAAACTCCCAAATTTATTTTAAGAAGTCAATATCACTCTGATTCCAAAGTCAGACAAAGATACATCAAGGAAAAAAAAAAAAAAACTATAGACCAGTATTCCTGAAGAAAATAACTGCAAAATTCCTTCTTTATGAAAATTGCATTCAAAAGCACAGTAAGAAGATAGTACATCATGATCAAGTAGATTTCATCCCAGGGATGCAAGGTTGGTTCAATATATGCAAATTAATAAATGTAATTTACCAATCACATAGAATTGAGAACAAGAATTACACGATCATCTCGATAGATGTAGAAAAAGCCTTCTACAAAATTCCCAGCACCCACTCATGTTAAAATTATCGATAAGCTAAGGATAGAAGGAACTCATCGCAACATTATAAAGCTATATATAAAAATCCAAAGCCAATAACATATGAATGGAAAAGAGACTGAAAGCATTTCCTCTCAAATCAGGAACAAGAAAAGGAAGAGCAATCAGGCAAGAGAACAAAATTAAAGGATAAAAATAGAAAAAAGAAAAAGAAGGCAAATTATCTCTGTTTTCTGATATATGACCCGGTATCTAGAAGACCCCCCCTCTCCCCCGCCAAAAAAAAAACCTCACCAGAAGACATTGAAATCTCATACATTCAGTTAAGTAGCAGAACACAAGATCAGAATATAAAATTCAATAACTTTTCTATTCTTGAGTATTGAACCTGCTGAGAAAGAAATCAAGAAAACTATCACTTTCCCAAAAATCCTCAAAAAAAATTGGAAATAATCTAAGAGCTTGAAATACCTCTACAATAAAAACTACAGAACACTGAAGAATAAATTTAAGAAGATCTGAGGCCTCCCATGTACTTAGATAGACAGAACTAATATTATCAAAATGGCTGTAATACCAAAAGCATTATCCAGATTTGATACAATCTCCATCAAAATACCTACAACATTCTTCACAGAACTAGATTACACATAACTGTCCTAAAATTCACTTGGAAGAAAAAAGACCCAGAATAGCCAAACAATACTGAGCAAAAGGAACAAGGCTTGTGGTGTCACAAAACCTGGTCTCAAATTATTTTGCAGTGCTATAGTAAAACAACTATAACATTGAATTGGCATCAGCATCAAAACAGACAAGAAGACCAGGAAAAAAGAACAGGAGACACACAGATAAATCCATATACTTATAATCATTTCATACTTGACAAAAGTGCCAATTATTAGAGAAAAGATAGCCTTTTAAAAAATGATGCTGGGGAAATTGGATATTCATATGCAGAATAATAACACTAGATCTATATCTTTCACCCTGCACAAAAGTCAACTCAAAATGGATCAAAAATCTAAGAATTAGATCAAAACCTTTACAACTTCTAGAAGAAAACATGGGATCAACATTTCAACGTATTGGCACAGGCACCAACTCCTTAATAAGACCCCTAAAGCTAAGAAATTATAACCAAGAATGAATAAATTGGACAGCATCCAGTTAAAAAACTTCTGCAGAGCAAAGGAAATGACTAAGAAAATGAAGAAAAAGACTAAATAATGGAGAAAAAAAATTTGCCAACTATTCCTAAAATAGGGAATTAATATTCAGAGTATATAAATAGCTCAAAACATTCAACACCTTAAAAAATCCAATCAATAAATGGGCAAAAGAACTAAAGAGACATTTCTTGATAGAAGAAATACAAATGGCCAAAAAATAAATGAAAGTATGGTCAACATTTCTCACAAACAGGAAAATGGAAATCAAAACTACTTTGAGATTTCATTTTACTCCAGCTACACATCAAGAATACAAATAATATGTATACCTGTACATTGTTGGTGGAACTACAAATTAGCACAACCACTTTAGAAAGCAGTATAGGAATTTCTCAAAATACCAGGAATGGAACCATCATATGACCTGGCTATTTCACTCCTTAGTATTTATCCAAAAGAACTAAAATCAGCATACTATAGTGATACGATGTTTATAGCAGTGCAATTCACAAGAGCCAAGTTACAGAACGGACTCAGGTGTCCATCAAAAGATGGCTAGATAAAGAAAACGTGGTATGTTACATTAACACTGGAGTTTTACTCTGCCATAAAGAAGAATGAAATTATAGCATTTGCTGGTAAATAGATGAATCCAGAGAATATCTTGCGAAGTGAAATAAACAAGACTCTCAAAGTCAAGGAAGACATGTTTTCAGGGGGAAACTTACGCAAAATAAGAGGGAAAAAAGAAGGGAATGCCATGAAAATAGAAGAGAGGATCATGGAGTAGAGAGGTGATGGAAGGGGAGGGGACAATGGGAAAGGAAGGAACTGCAGTCACAAGTGAACCAAAATATGATACGTACATTTATGAGTATACTCCAGTAAATTTCATCTTTATGTCTATGTGTAAGGCATGAATTAAAAAGCAGTAAATAACTAGAAGGAAGACCAATAGAAGAGAGATAGGTAGAGGTAAAAAGGATACTGAAAAGGGTAAAGGGTACTGAAATAGAGCAAATTATATTCCATGTATGATTATGTCAAAATGAATAATGCACTAATAAAAATATATTTTTAAAAACTTACATTTCTCATTCTGTGAACAGTGAAACTTTCCCTTCAAGTTTTATTCACAGCCTATTCATCTTTAATTTGTTCTTTTATATATACATCACAGTAGAGAGAGAGAGAGAGAGAGAGAGAGAGAGAGAGAGAGTGTGTGTGTGTGTATGTGTGTGTGTATATGTGTGTGTGTGTATATATATATAATTAGGATCCCGTTCTTGTGCTTATACATGATGCATGATGTGGAGTTTCATTCTGGTGTATTCATATATGAACATAGGAAAGTTATGTGTGGTTCATTCCACTGTCTCTTTAATGTCATTTTTCAATTCATGTGCTTATTAGAATATTGCTAATACCAGCAGAGGGTTCTTGGTCTGCTCAAATAACAAGAATAACAGGCAGATCAAGAAAAGGTTGGATTCCAGGAAGGGGGCTAAGAATATATGTGTGGGAATAATAACTTTATAAAATGCAGTTGGTCTTTTGGGGAAATGATTGAGATGCCTGCTTCATACCTTGAACTAAAGTAAGTATCAAATTATTTCAAAATAAAAATGAAACCAAAACCTACCTGGAGGAAAGCTACATAGACTTGCATTTGGGCTGGGGAAAGTCTTTCTAAGTGAGATGCCAATGGCTAAGAATCATAATAAAATACTATATAGATTTGACTGCCATTATATGGACATTAAAAACTTTTGTAAAAAATGTCACAAGTGTACTTGATAATGTACCCTGGGTCTTTGAGTGCCCATATTTCTTTTTGAAGGTAGTAGGCTACTGGTTAACGCCACTCTGGCCTCTATCTGCTCACATGAACATGGACCCCCTAGAAAAGTTGAAGATGTGGCTGAAACCCAGAGAGGAGTCTTAGGTAGAACTGCTCATCTCCTACTCCCTCACCTCTGAACTCAGGTTCACTTACCTACCCAACTAAAAACCTGGAGGTAAAGGAGAGAATTGTGTTGTCAACTCACCCTCTCACCCAGTCGTGATCACATCAAGAAGCCTGATTGCAGATAGTCTAGAAGCAGCTAGACAGAAGGCTAGTCAGTCTCAGACAGAAATACAGGATGCTGGCAGTTCGAGAAAGGCAGGAAGCCCTGATGTACTCCAATTTGATTAATAATTTAAAAGTCTTAACTATTAGTGGACAGAGGCCTCTTAATGTGCCCTCTGATCAATTCAACTCGCCATTATAGTGGAGGATGGGAAGATGGAGAAGGACAGAAAATGGTCAGATGATACTTAAATGTGTAAGCTGAGGCATGATCAGTCTTTCTTATGGGCAGAAACAAAATATGAGAATAAAATTCCTATTCAACAATAAGGTGTCCTTAAAATATGTGTATTATTTGATTAAAAGACTTGTATCTTAAAGGAGTAACTGAAAGTAGGCAAAAAGATTTATCTCAGGGATACTTATTGAAGAGATAGTTTATAACAAGGTATAAAATAACTAAGGTGCAATGATAGGAAAAAGACTTAGAAAATATAGTATATTAAAATGATATACTGCTATATGGCTATTAAAGTGAGGTTTACAATACATCAGGTAAAAATGACATAAAATATTATCTACAATGTAAACTCGTTTTGTATTTTAGAAGTGCACATGCCAAAAAATGGAAAATCTAAAAAAAATCTGCAGTGATTAAGCAAATAATATTACTATGTATGGCTTTAATTGTTTTTTCTTTGTTGAACTCTGATAATTATAATTATGCAAATTGGACTCAAACATATCTTCCCAACCCTGCAGAAATACCCTTAAGCCCTAAGACTCAGCACCACTGGACTCAAAGATATTTTGTTAGACCACTGTGCTCAAAAGGACTTGTAGGTTTATGTGATGGGGAAAGGATTAGACATCTGAGTCTCTCTCTCTCTCTCTCTGTGTGTGTGTGTGTGTGTGTGTGGAAACAGGGAACTCTTCTATTGGGACTCAATTGTTTTCATGAAGCTGTTAATAGAAGCAACCCTAAGAATTCCTGGGCTGGGTAGCCAGGTATCATGAGCCGTCTGTGGGCTGTGTGTGGACTACATTGCACATAGTAGCCTAAAGAGGGGATAAGTCTGGCATTGGTGAATTTCCCCCTCAAGCTATGCCAGAGATCCCACACAGCACCTGAGACCTGCCAAGACCTGGGTATGACCTGCCAAGATGTCAATCAACCTGCTGACTGCAAGACAACACAAAGCCAGACTCTGCCCTTGAAACCATATCCCTGCCTTCGATGTCCTTGATATAAATAAAGCAAGCCTGGGCTCCAGTTTGCCCGTCCCACCCCTGCTTTTGAAATATTTTCTGTGTCCTGTGGTTCTTTCGCCTTTCTATTTTTCTTAGATTTTTTTTTTTTTTGTAGCCAGCCCATTGCACCAAGGGGAACCTCATTTCCTCAGCTTGTGCTGGACACAGATGAGAGCCAGGCTAATGCTCCTCTAATCTAACCTCTTCATTTCAGTTTTCAGGAAATATTCCACCCTTTTTTTTTAATTATTGCATTTTTTTAAATTGCAGGGTTTTCTTACATTGGTGCTGGGTGCTGAGATTTGCCCCTAGGCTTACAGTGTGTCAAAGGTAAGGGGACCATAGTTCACAAAGATTCCATACTGCAGTTTGAAGGGGCTCAAAACCAAGCTGGTGATAACTGTTTATACAAATTCTTGTGTCTACTTTGTTCTGTTTTTGCATATCTTTCTCAGTAACCTCGCTGGAAGAGGTGGCACTGGTGGCCAGAATTTCTGTTCTGAATCCCATTTGAAGTGTAAGTGGCATTGCCTTTAAGAGGTTGTACAGTAAAGTGGTTTCAAGGACCATGGAGTCATACAAATGTGAACAACAGGCAGGTGTGATGAGACCTGTGACTATAGATGATTGACGTAAGAAGCCCTAGGCTAAGCTGAGTATTTCATGGAATCCCAAAATGACCTCCAAAACTCATCAAAATTTGAAATGTCACAAAGAACTCAGGCACTCTTAAAGAGTATTAGTAATGTCTGGGGTCGTGCTTACTTGATAATTCTTCCCAGACTATAGCTGCCTTCACATTGAGAGTGAGATGCTAGAATTCCCCTGCAGATTGCTTACAACCAGTCTCTCTGTGAATCTTGGTTTCCTTTTCAAACACCAATCATCATTTCTGTTTGATTGAATTTACCATGTGTGATTGCTCAGACATTAAAACAAAATCAACCAGAGTAACAATTTTGTTTTTAAGTTATATGGGGAAACAGCTGTACCGAAAAGATCAAATTATTAGGCCTTGAGGAAAGTGATGGTGGGAAGAAAATGAGAAGTAATTTTGTCCTTGCTCTAATGGAGAACAATCTGTGCAGCACTTAAGGTCAGAAGAACATAAAAACTTTCCCCAGTATGAGCCCCAAATGAGAGATTTATGCACCGAATAGGGCGCTTGCCTTCTCCCATACGAGGGGGGGGAGAATGATGGGGATGGTCACAACACAGGAAGACAGCATCCAGGAGGAAAAAGTGGGAGGTCAGAGGGCAACGGACAAAGTCCAGAGCTCAGAGTGAAAGTATTGGGATATCCTTCTTCACTCACTTTTGGGGATAAACTTCTACTAATTCAATTATGTCACCTCCTTTAGGAGACTCTTTTCAAGCCTAAACCTCGTAAGAATATATACCTGTCAGTGTTAGAGAGAGAAACTGGTTCGAATTCTTCCTCTAGTATTAAATTACATATGAACTTGTATAGATTGGCTTTCCTGGAGAGGGAGTTCTAGTTTGAAAAGGAAGAGAAATATTAAACAGGAAAGATGTAATCAACCAAGTATTCCAAAACATATGTAATAGACCAATACATCATGTTGTTATAAATGTAAATTATTGTTCCTTCTCCCTCTTTATTCCCTCTGAAGCAGAATTCTGGGAGTGAGAATGAGCAGTGTGCATTAGTTTCTAAGTCCTCCAGGTAAATTTAGTATATGGTAAAGTTTGTGAGCCACCGCAGTAGACAAAGATAACTTTATAAAAGTGGTAGTCAAGCTGGGTATAGCAGTAGATGCCTATAATCCCAGCAGCTCTGAAGCTAAGGCAGGAGGATTGTGAGTTCAAAGCTAGCCTCAGCAACTTAGTGAAACACTAAGCAACTAAGTGAGTCCCTGTCTCAAAATAAAGCATAAAAAGAGCTGGGGATATGGTTCAGTTGTTAAGCACTCCTGGGTTCAGTCCCTAGTACCAAAATGAATGAATGAATGAATGAATAAGTAAATAAATAAAAGAGGTAGTCAAAAACATGGTATGATAACTGAAGGAAGTGAAGAAAAATGGGCAGGGCCCATCTCTTGCCCATCTCCTATAGGAGTCCCCTTAATAGGTAGGCCCTTCAAGCCTACCCTCTCACTCCCTACCCTGTTCTTTTTGAGTAGCTCTGCAACATGGAAAACTTGGCGTTGTGACATCCAGGGTTCTACAGTACACATTATAGACCCAAAAGGTTTCCTCTGATGTTGTACTTTTGCATTTCCAAAGCATGGCCAATGGCAAGGAACCCCTAAGGTGGTCAACTTGTGGGAATTTGTTGGCCAGGCAACAGATTCTGTTAGCCATCCTAGCAATCATTTCCAGAGACTTTAATCATTTCTGGAATCAAAGATTATTCTACTGCCCCAATTTAGAGCAAATAAGCAATCATCAAGTTCATTTTTGTTATTTAATGGCACAGCCAACACTTACATCCTTGCTTTATTGATTTAATACTTGAGCTACTGTACTGAAAAAAATCATACAAATTTTCTTTAAAATGTTGCTTTTCTAGAGATTTGTTCTTCAAACTATCTCTTTAAGGTCCAGTCAGTGGCCTTTACTCTGTTGTACTTCAAGGCCTCTAGCTGCCCATGGCCAACCAGAGGTACCTATTAGGTCCAATGTTGTGTTTCAGATACTAGTACAGATTTCTTCAATGACATCTAAGCAGTCAAGCTTGTGGAGAGTTCATCTCATGGAGTTACACAATTCACTAAAGGCAGTCATGGACCCTAAGGAACATCAGAACATCCCCTGGGCTGCAGGAGTTGAGTCCGACATTCAAGAGTTGGAAAGATAAGTCAAGTGCATTTTATATAGAGAAGCTAAAATTAAACCATAGTATCAGAGACCAAAAATGCTTTTTATCCTGGGATCATCACCCAGAATTCCCTTCAGGAATAGGGAGAAAAGCACTCTGATTCATGTAGCTATAAAAAGGAATTCATTTATTGGGAGGTGGGGGGTCTGATATACAGCAGGGAGGTCAGAAGCAAACTGTATTGTCCCTGATGTACTTGCTAGCTCAGGGCGACCTGTGGAAAGGGTGTCTTTTTTTAGCTAAAGTAAATTACACTGCCTGTCTTTGTCTTTTCATGATTTGAAGTGACATTCTATTAAAGGTGTTCCTGACATAAACAGGATTTTGTGGTAATGGGAGAATTAAACAAGAATTATGCTTGGCTGGTAACCTTGAGCCTAATAGTCTTTAAGAATAACACAACAGTCTTTCTTTCTTTTTTTTTTTTTTAATAGTGTGATCTATTCCCACAAGCAGCAACTTTTTAAGAGTTGAAAAATTATAAATCAGTACCGATGTTTCCCACCACATTTATTTACTACCATCTGTTCAGAGACTTTGTTAATGATGAGAATTTGGTAGTAGGTCAAATTAATGGAAGTTCCATGTTAACCATGACCTTCATACTTTGCTAATAAGAAAGTAGTGACCAAATTGCCTTGCCTTTTTTTTTTATGTGCATTGTTCAGTTTATTCTTTTTTTTTTATTTTTAATTTTTTATTGTGGGTTGTTCAAAACATTACAAATTTCTTGACATATCATATTCCACACTTCGATTCAAGTGGGTTATTTGTAGCTTAATGATGAGAACATAATATCATTTGTTAGCAAGCAAGGACAGCCAAGTAAACTATGTGAAGAAACAACCATGATATATTCCAAAGCTTTCAAGCTTCCGGCTCACCTGACACCTAAGAGTTGTAATGCAATGCCATCTACACAGGCTCGATTCTTGACTAACGGGAGAAGGATGAAATGAGAAGATGAGTACACAAGGTCATATATCAAATCAATAATCAATATAAATGAGGCAAGCAGCTATACTCAGCAGAGGTAGTATTGCAATTCTATTGTAGTGAGTTAGGCCAAATAACTAGTTTCAAGTTAGTAGAATAACTCACATCAGTCCTGGAGTCAATATCACTAACGCCTTTTTAACCAATAGAAAGCAGGCTCTGAGGGGTTCAGAGACTTGCCTAATATTAGATGACTAAGACCACACCCACTCTTGGGTCTCTCTGGGTGGTGTCCATCCAGTCATGACTGTGGCTTGCCTGAATAGCTCAGAGGTAAAAGCTCTCTGATGTCAAACTTAGAAGTTTTACACCCTTACTGCTCAAAATGTGACCTGCCTGAACCACAGCCTCATGTCTCCTGGGAGTTAGTTACTGAGTTCAGAATCTTCATTTTAACAACATCCCTAGATGAACGTGAAAATATATATTCAAGTTTTACAACCTATAATGCTGCCTGAACTTTTGGCTTAGTAGGAAGGAATGGGAATTCCTAGAGATGCATTCTTAAGCCCTTTTGATATATGGAATACTCTAAGAATCTGACAAAAAACTAGGGACCCACTCCTGAAAATGAATTATGCAAAGTGATAACAAATTTACATTTATTTTCTGAGAGCTAAAGCCTAAATTCCATGTATGGGCAGCCTAATTAGGTGTAGATACCAGGTTAAAAATGCTCTTGAGACATGACTAAGAGAGTGGAGAAATCAAAACCAGTATTAAAAGTTTGGAAAAGTAAAAATACAATAGCAAAAGCAAAAAATACACTTTTTCCATTAGCAGCACAGATACTATCAAAGTTGAGTTACATATGCATTCCTAGAACCTGGCAGGAAATTTTATTTAAGTAACCTATATAGACATGAGGGAGTCCTCTTTAATTATTTCTCTTAACTCACTTCTCACAATAGACTTATTAGTAGTTAATTGAAGTTTTAGTCCTACTAAACTTTGGATGTTACATGTTCTTTAAAGGTCCATGTGTTCAAGCCAAGGTCATGAGTCTGGTGCTGTTGGGAGGTGGTTCAGCTGTGGAGAGCAGTATCTTGTGGGTCATTAGAAGTGTTCCCTTGAAGGGGACTGTGGGACCATGGTTTCTTCTTTTGTCTCTTGATTCCTTACCAGGAAATGAGCTGTTCTGCTCTGCCACATGCAATTACCATGATGTGCTATCTTGGTATGAGGTTAAAAACTGTGAGTCTGCCTGATGTTCAACTGGAACCTCCCAAACTGAGACAAAATTAACCTTTTTCTCTTTCAGAAGTTAATCATCTCCCATACTTTTTCTTTCACTCTGGAAAAAGAGTAACACCAATCTCAAAGAAAAAGATCTTTGATCTTTGTTTCTAAGAGAACATAGGAATACCTCATTCCTTGGGACGCTTAAGTACAGTTTCAAATATGTTTTCAAAAACTTCATTTCAATAACTTCATAACTATTTAGATAGCTATAAACTTGAATATTCCAAAATTTTGTCTTTTATAACTATGGATTCTGAAGCAAAGTTTTAAAAAAGTTTTTTTTTAATCAACTAGACGCTTCAAGATCACTTAGGGAAATTTCAAAAAAAACCACAAATTCACTATGGATTGAGTATCTAATTTATGCTTTTCTTCCTGTCCTTAGATTTGGAAGGTAGTCCTATGCTTATTGTGAAAAGATTCATTTCTTTGCTAACCAGATTACCTCTCAAGTCACCTGGAAGTAGTTTTGTCCAGATGGTGACATCAAAATAGGTTATCATCCATTCTCCCTCTTCAATACAGTCTTGATCTTGCTGGAGTCTTTACTAGAGCCTTTAGTGTTACTTGGTATTTAGTAGTACTTTTTCTTCTCCATTATTACAAATGCAAATCCTGTTGTTCGGAATTTTGCTAACATTTCCTCTCTTCTTCAGTGTCTGTACCCTTAGGACAGGACTCATTATCAGTGTAGTTTCATATTGCTTTGAGTTCCTCATGCAAATTTATTTACAAAATTCAGAATAATCATGAAACAGTTGCAGTTTAACAAAAGTACTACAAAAAATAAATCCTTCTAAGTTTATGGAGAACTAAAACCACAACTATTTATTTTGTTTACATCTACATAACAGTTTAGACTTTGTTTAATAACAAATTTGATAAAATAAATAAATTATGCGAATAACTAGAAACTAGTAAGTAAATTTTAGCAAAACTGAAACATCTGCAAAGGATGCATATCAGGCAACTACAAAATTATACCACTAATATAAACTTTTATTTTCTTTGTGTTTCCTTTAGTTTTAAATCCAACAACTCATTTCAAAGTCAAAGATACTAATTGTATTTAATAAATTATCATTTGAGGAATGAGCCAACATTTGAATGGACTAAACTATTACACCACCAAATTTACTGTTTTTTTCCCACTATTTTGAAAGTTAAATACAAATTGAAATTTCTAGCAAACACAAAGAAAAATAAATTGAAGCAAGAATTGAGGCAAGATCAGTTTCCTCATCTTCACAGTCAGAGTGCTATGTAATTGTTTATTCCAATCTATTTAAATGCAAAACTCTGCAGGACCAGACCAGTAAAAACAGTGCCAACCTGTCCCAAGCTGGTATGAATAAATCTGAACTCTGTAGAAATGAGAGTTACCCACCTAACCAAGGTCACCAAATGAACTTCTCTGTAGAGCACTCATTTAAGAATACATACAAAATATCCTAAATGGGATTTTACATGTGTATCATTTAAAAAATGATAATCTGAGCAATTGCTTAAAATTTAGAGCAAAAAATAAAATTCCTTTAGGGAGGTGTCCTTACCCAGTCAGTGTCCACACATGGGAATCCTGAGGCAGAGGATGAACCAGTTGCAGAAAGGCAGAGAGAGGGCTGAGGCTGTGGCTCAGCGGTAGAGTGCCTGCCTAGCACATGCGAGGCACTGGGTTTGATCCTCAGCACCACATAAAAATAAAAACAAATGAAAGTAAAGGTATTGTGTCCAACTACAACTAAAAAAGTATTAAAAGAAAAGAAAGAAAGGCAGAAAGGTTCTTGGTTTTATTATCTCTGCGTTCTCCTCAGAGAGTGAACTTCCTTGAAGTCTTCACTGGGAACTTTCATCCCTCGTTCTAGGTGTCACTGCTTTCAGATATTCAATCCTTTGAGCCTATATTATGTTTGTTGTTAGAAATAAAATAAAGGTGATTAAGAAATGAAGGGAATTCTTAGGGGTGATTGGGTTCTGCTGAGAAATGGTGTCCTCTCGGAAAACTAAGTTATTTCACACGGGAAGTTGGAAGCCCCACCAGAGGCCCAGCAGTCTTGATTTCATCACGGGGACAAGGGCTCTCTTTCCTTTCACCTTTCCTGGCTCAGACACTAGAAGGCCTCTTTGTGAGGGTAAAGAGCTCTTCTGCTTAGCAAACCACTCTCTCTTAGCAAACAAAACGTCTCTTCTGGAATGGCATATACCCTCTCAAAAAGCCATCCAACTGAAAAGCTGAGAATGGTATCTTGTGGCCCTTTGGAGGAAGGCTGTGGGTGCCCGCTCACTGTCTGTTTGTAGGGAGAGATGCTTTGCTGTCCAGATTCCGAACATGCAAGGCACTGAAGAATCAGGGCCAAGGGATCAGCAAAGACAACAACGATTTAAAAGTGTACTGTCTCTGGTTTGCTGTTTTGAATTGAGTACTTCAGAGACAGTGTGACATTTTTTGATGCCACAGTGTGGATAACAGGTCTGTGGTTTTCACTCTTTAACAATCTCTGAGACACCAAGAGTTTACAATATATTAAAAAGAACAGATTTCTTTTCAGATGAAATGTTTGAAGCGATGCTATTAATAATGCTGTGTATAACAGCTGCTTTCATTTATTCATAAACACTGCACAAACATCTTACTTGTCAAAAGGAAAGGATTTTCTCTTACTATAAAAAGATAATTAATTCAGGCTGGATACACTTAATGGTGCATTTGCCATCTGGGCAGAACAAACAAAACACTAGAATAGAATTGTGCGAAGGAAAAATATCAAAATAGGGAACAAAAATATATACTTAAACTTTATTTTGATTTCTGGAATAACAAATAATTTCCCCTCCTGAGTATTACACTCATGCTTATTTAAAAAGAAATATAAAAGGCAGGACGGTGTAGAAAAATACACAGCTGAACTTGGGCACAATTTCAGGTCATTTCTTTCTTTTTTACTGTATACATCAGTGACAAAAGTAAACAATTTCTGAGGCTCCATACATCTTCTCCTCTATGCCCAAGATAGATAGACAATCTTACTGAATAAAATAACATAGATAAAAGTGTTTTGTGAACTTTAAAGAATCACAAATGACTATCGGCCGGGTCCTTAGAGAGAAGAACCCACAGACATGTTGGGGGCTTTGACTTAATAGTTGAACTCAGGAATCTGAGCTTGTCTGATAACCACGATCTGGAAAACCTTTGAAAACACTGGTGCTTGTCCTGCAGGACTGTCACCAGGCTGACCCTCTCACTTCACCCTCAGAAGGCCAGTTGTCTCTTCAGAAACTCAGCTTCCTGCTTATGCTCTCCATGAACCCACCCGCTTTGTCCCTTCTGAGCCTCCGCAAGGCCAAACTCTGATTATATGCAGTGTCATTGTGTTTCTAGAACTTTCTCTGCCTGGCCACATCTTGGCTCTGTCCAGCTCCCTCTTTAACTTAGCAGAACACTGTCCTCATGCTCTTGAGCCTTCTCCTCTACCCTTTCTCCTGATGAGAAGAATTGGCTTCCCTTATAGCAAACCGTTCTCAGTGAAGAGTGATGTAAAAAGTCCTTCTTTCAGGAAGTCTTCCCTGTGGCAAAATCTGGAGCACAGACCAATTCTGAAGGTCCCCAGAACCTCACAAATTAACCCTGAGGACTCTCACGTCCAGTGTGCCGTGAACACTAGGGTGGATGGAGAACGAGTCATTACTTGTGAGGTTGCTTTCCATTAAGAAATTTATTAAATGACTGCAGTGATGGGACTCGTGTGAGATGACGCTCTTAGACATGATTTAATGAAGCTGAGATTAAGTGGTGAGATTTTTTTACTCTTCAATTCTTCCCTTGACAGTAGAAAATTCTGCCTCCATTTTTTTTCTATGCATGTCAGAAAAAGAGTCCTATTTGTTTGGGGATGTGTAGCAGAGCCTGTGACACCAGTAGATACTGAGCTTGCCAGATGTCCCTTTCAATCCTTTCTCCTGCCCTGGACATTCTAGACTTCCTTTCATAGAACAGGCAGCAACCCAGCAAGCACTCAGCTGGTTAGGTTGATAACGTGACTTTCCTGATGAAATGGAGATGCCATGGGGGCTTTTTCACAGCTATAACTGTATCCCTAGCAAAAACTTTCCATGCAGTAGGCTTTCAATATACAAGGTTCCAAAGTGATTGAGAGTGAATTCCTTAACTAAGGAAGAACATTGATAAAATAATGATGATGAAGACGAGCAACTTGCAGGCTGACCCCAGATTCCCTGATGATAATATTCTGACAGGGTTGACACTGTTTACAAAAACCAAATGTACAAATTTCATTTCTGCTTCTGAGTAGCCATTTCTTCTCCAGTACCTTTGAAGCTTATTTTAAAATTCAGTGCTGAAGAAGTAAAATGTAAGATATAAGCATGGCTCTTTATTAATGATTGGTTAATTTTTCTCCTCTGTTGCACCAGAGAATGCAGTTATGATTAGGAGACTTCTTTAGGCAGTAAGTGTATCTTGCATAATAAATTCCCTAGTGAGGACCCAGTTGTCAAGAGACACATTCAGAAACACTGAACCAAATCTCTATGGAAATGGGGTTTCCTTTGGGCCAAAGATTTACATATGGCATGCATTGTTAATCATAACTCACCTGTGTGTGCAGAGAGCTATGCTAAGCCTGATATAACAGGAATAATAAATAATGCATTCTCTAATATTTCTGTGTAGGGTAGGGGCAGAGAGGAGGGAACAATCACATTATTTGATTTTATATTGTATATTTTGGTTTGATATTATGAATTATTGAATCTGATGACCATAAACAGTAACACATAAAAATAACAGTAACACATGAAAACATACAAGCTCATTTTTTCAACTACATCATCATCATCATCATCAGCAGCAGCAGCAGCAGCAGCAAAACAATCCCCTTGATTTACTTTTTAAGACAAAGAATAAGATTATATACAAGTAATTGGGTTTTACAGATTCTCCTGACTCCCTAATTATGCACTGGTTCTGCTACATTTCCACGTCCCCTGCCTTCTAGTCCTTTCTGTTTATTGCCAGGGAGAGTGTAGAGATGATTTTTTTCTCATATATCTTTTCTTTGCCTGCAATTAAGAAAATGCAAGAACATAATTCATCAATGTGACTTAGAACTGTAAATCTAATTTTTATTAGGCTTTACCTTTACTATTTGAGGTTCGATATATGATTTTGTACTTTCTTTATTATATACAGTGTGTGGCAAATATTTTCAGCATTTAGGGCAGTGGGCCAGTAAACATAAGATCCTCTAGGCAAATGACACTGGGCAGGTAAATCAGGGTGGAGATCCAAAAAGGGAAGTTTTTAAAATAAGATTGATTTTTTTAAGAGCACAAAGCATGAAAAATAAAATTTAGACTGTTGTAGATGATTGCTTTGTTTCTTATGCTAAGAGGGTTTTAAATAAATTGCAAACTTATGCCCTGAGTTTCCTAAGATCGATGGAATTGATCCAGACTAAGTAGCTAATTTGAGAATAATTCTAATTTTGAGCACTGGAAAATTCCAAATTTTATATCCACTGTATGTATATATGTCTAAAATGGCCACTATAAAATATTATGGGAATACAACTGGTATTACAGGTTTTCCTTCCCCCATCCCAATGAACTTCAGGTGGAGGACTAACCTTTATCTAAGGATTAGATTGGAAACTTAGAATTAAAAATGGTATTTTTTTTTAATTTTTAATACTTTGCACCAATATAAACACTAGAGAACTTGCTAATTTTACATAGTAAAATGCAAAGAAATTATAATAAAGTGTCAACAGAAAATTACAAACCATTATTTTCTGTTCAATAACTTTGACTCTTAAAAATCAGCAGTTTTTTATTTTACAACATAAAATGCCTCTACTTGGGAAAGCATGAATATAAATGTTGTTGAAACCGTCAGTTTTCTGTTCACTGTTCTGCCTTTCAGTGAAGGTGTGTTTATTACCACTACCACCTAAGATTTACTGGTACACACTGTACACCAGGCATTGCAATGTCTTTCTTTAATAACAAGTGCTGTATATATCTATAACTAAATTACAGCATAAAGCACAGGGTGCCCATATAGTTCCTCTTTTGTTGGTAGCCAGTTCCTTCTCTGGGTGCTACAGTGACTGGAGAAGTAAATGACAGCCAGTAGTCGGTGGTTCCATACATGCACACCAGCCCAGCTATGGCATTGGTCAGGCCCCGCCATGCTATATAATTAGACTATACCCTTTAAACAAACGCTGCCCCCCAACCCCGTTTTCCTATAGGAGGTAAAATATCAGTGCAATTTCAATTGATGAAAAGTACACAATTTTATTCACAATTTTACATTATGTTACAAATATGTACAATTTCAACAATAAATTAAAAATAAATGAGGAAAATAAGTCTGAGAAAAGTGCATAGTTAACTTTGTCACTGACATTTTCCTGCCTTCATTTCTAGGAGTTCACATGATCCAAGATCCTGATCATCTTCTTGCTGGAACATCTTGTTTTGGCAGCACATTTGAAATGCAGAGTGTTTTGTTGCTTCTAAGCATCGGGGAAGATGTTTGTTAATAACAGAAACACTGAAGAGGATCAATTGCAATCAAGGAGGGTTGATGAACATTTGTACAATATGTTTAAAACTCTCCAAAAATTCTGTAATATTTTTTTCCTCCAGTTCTTCACATACTTTGCATCCAGATTCTGTTATATTCTGCCAAATAAAAAGGAAGAATTACATTGGTGAGTCTAATATACTTCTTTCTTGGAATATTACATTATCTAAACTATATGGTGAGGTCTTGAGACATGAGAGCTTTGACAAATTAATATCATAGAAAGAAGAACTATGAGAAAAGAGAATTGGGACTTTTATGATATAGCTTATTTTTCCTATAATGGATTAAGGTCATTGAAAAAAGTAAGCCATGCCTATCAGACTTCCTTCTTAGAGTGCTTCCACGGTTTCTCGTCATCTCCTCCTAGCATGTTATAGGGTCCTTTGCCTCCCTGCATCCTGCATGAGCCCTCCAAGAGCTGTTCCTATTCCTGTCACCTTTCCCCACTGCTTCAAATGTTATGCTCTGAGAACATCAAGTGAGCTCCATTACTCCTCCCCAGGCACACAGCATGCTATTGAAGGCCTCTCTGCTTCTGTTTTTCTGTTAATTTCTTCCTATTTTAGCTACTGCCATGTACATCTAAGCATATTCAACTGTTGTCTCCTTTAGGAAGGTTTTTCTGAATCCCTGAGCTCCCTTAGGGCTCTTCTCCCTGTCCTGTCTTTCAGAACTCCTCGTTTAGACCTCTCTCATATCCACTTCCCATTTTACATTCACTTGATGAAGATTTACCCCTTTTACACTACTAGACTCTAAGCTCTCCCAGGAGGGCAAGGTCATTCATTTCTGCTTCTCCAGCATTAAGCATAGGACCTGGCACACAAAAATCACTCAATCCTTATTGGTGGTATTGATCCACGTAGGCAAATACTACAAACTCTTGTAATTCCAGCACACTATCATCAATAACCAGAATATTCCAAATGTAGCAATCCTGAACAAACATTTCAGAGGTCATCTGAACCAACCATGAAGGCTATGCCAGCAAAAATTAGAAGTAGATTTTATAATTAGGCACTTGGAATTCAGATTCACCAATATTTGTCAAGCACATACCATATGCTAAGTACTGTCAGATTATATATACTACTGTCCTATTTGATCTTGAAAATAATCATCAGAGAGGAAGGCAAAGATATTAAGTGATCCAGCTCCGTTGACATATTCAATTGAAATTCTCCATATCCAGGTCTTTCGATTGTGCAGACCTGCCCCCTTGAACTACTACACACATTCCACACCATGTCCTAAGGGAGCTGACTGTCCACAAACACTTTAAATGGTTCCACATTGATACTGTCATGGGTTATCTGTTGTATGATTCGCTTTCTCCACTGATAAGATGGAGGTAACATCTTAAGTGTTAAGCAGCCATAACTGTGTTTGCAAACGTATTGGCTATTGAGTACATGCGAGCCGTTATTCTGAAAATTGGCATAGAACACTGAGAAAAATGCCTTACCCTTTGAAGCTGACATTCTGAGGGGAAAGAAATGGACACTATTCATTAAGTAAAGTGCATGATATGTCAGGAAGTGGGACGTACACAGGAGGGGAAGGAGACTGCTAAAAGGGGGAAGAGCTTGCATTGAAAATAGGTGACATTTAAGCCAAAGACCTAAAGTAGCCTGGCATTTTTAGGGAAAAGTCAAGGTCTCCAGCCACGCTCCCTCTGAATCACTATTCTTTCAATTGCCTCTGCCTGAACATACTTCCCCAGACAACCTGAAGGCTCATTCCTTCCCATCGTTGTCACAGGTCATCTTAGGGAAAACTTATCTAAGCCTACAGCCTTTACCTGTTCCCTTTACCTGCTTTCTTTATTGCCACTGGACTTAATGAATAACTGACTTTTTACTCATTTGCTTCCTGATTGGTTGACTTCTATTTCCTCCCTCCTTAAGAGCAGGGGTCATGGGTGTTTTTTCAGACTGTATCCTGAAGGTCAAAATGAATTTATTAAATGGCCTAATTTGACAACACCCTCTCTGTTTCTGTCATTTTGCCTTTGCCACAAGTGTTCTGCCATGAAAGCCATGATTCTTTGTGCTTTAGGACTCTGCATGGCTGGTTTCCCCATCTACCATGGCTCCATAGCATCAGTTCTCTTAGAACCCTCTATTGCTTACGTTGCCTGGCATGTCCTAAACTGTACTCCAGTCATTAATCATTAATTATGATTATCCTTTTCCAGCATAAGGAGACAGACTCTGCTTGCTTAGAATTCTGGCTTCCCATTTTACTAGCTACACGAATTGGAGCAAATGATTTAAGCTCCAATACTCCAATTTCTTCACCTTTCAACTAGAAATGAGGTTCACTGGATTTTAAAAAAGATATAAGGATAATAATATCACAGATTTATTTTGAGGATTAAATGAATATCAGTTTAAAGCTTTAAGAACAGTGTCAGGAAGTGGGACTGAGTACACAGTAAAACCCCAATGTGAGTTACTGTTACTGATGTTGAACATGTGATTATGTAATTAGATTAATGCTTATTTAAAGCACCTGTTTGGTTCACCACTGTGACTGCAGCACTGAAGCACACTGCCTGGCATTATTTAGCAAATGTCTATTTATCAAATCAGTCAATGAACAGTTGAGGACCATGTGTATATGCCAGCTATGGTGCCACTTTTGGATGCCACTCCAATAGAAATGAATTCTTTCTCCTGAGCACTGCTGAGAAAGACCTGCTTGTCTACTAATAACTTCTTGCAATCAAGCCAAAAACATCAGATGTAGTGCTGTAAAACTATTGGATAACTCACCCCATTAGAAGATAAACTAGTGTTTGCTAGGAGGATCAGGTTTTTTACTGTTTCCTCTATGTCTCCATCTCTGGACTCATGTGAAATGACTTCTAGCTCCAGGAGAAAGCAGTTCATCGCTGTTACTTTGCAACGGGGCTAGAAGTAAGAGTTACAAAGAGACATTTTGAAAAAAAAATTGCATTATTCATTTTTACATTGATGTCATTTTGATTATATAAAAAATCAAGCCAAATATTTTATAAAGACATATGATACTCATAAAAGATTTTACATAGGAAGCAGCTTAATTTTTTTTCTTTTTGGCTTTGAAATCAAAACCAAACCAACCAATCACAAATAAGAAAGATGGTGCTATTATGCAGGAGAAAGAACTTAATACCAGAAAACATGAATGTACTCAGCACATTTCCCTTGTGGAAAGCGTGATAACACTGGCCCTAGACTTTCTAAACCTCAGTACAGATAGTCAGTGAGAATTTTGGAAACAGACATATGTTAACATTTTAAATAGTGGTAGCTGCTAATCACACTATTCCTAAAATTTCCCAAGTTTTAGAGGCAGAAGGGACTCTAAGAAATATAAATATAAAGCAGGAATAGTGTTGATTCAAAAGTTGGCCAAATCATAAAGGGATCTCAAAGTATACTTTCCACGACAAAAACCTAAACTTAAAAGAACTTTTAAGGTTCTTAAAGGTACCCAATGCCTGGTACAATATCTATATCCCTGCAAGCGCTTATTAAATGCTCACTAAATGGATGAATAAATGGACACCCCATGTGCCCACCCCTCCAGTATCCTTACCTCCCACTGCAGCTGCTCATGATTGAAAGGTAGACCCTATTACCATATAAACAATAATAAAACTGAGGTCCAGAAATGTTAAGTGACTTCTGAAGTAACACAGGTAAGAAGTGGTTGAGTCAGTTTAAATCTAAATTTCAATTTCCCCACAGCCCACGAGTTGCAAGGTTTTCTTCTTGCAAAAAAGTAACCCCAGGATGCTGAGTGTTGGTGGTTCTCTGACTGATTTCTGCTTAGAAAAAAAAATGCAAAGAAAAACAGAAAACGTGCTGAAGCCAGGGGAGGGAGACAGGAAACAATTTCCATGTTCAGCAGCACTACCCAAGTGTTTGATGGGCATCTGCTTTTTCTGTTTTTTAGCTACAGATTCTTTTCAATGCACATGAAATGTTAGTGGGGGAAAAGATTATTTCAGCGAATTTCTAATTGAAGAATAACAGAGAGGACACTGTTTTGAACACATACAGCACGAGTGTGTTTTTTCACAAAGTGAAATTGAGAACTCATTTCTTGGTTTTAGTGATAATCCGGGGAGAAAGACTAACAGCAAAACCGAAAACCTACAAGCCCCAGGCAATGTCGGTATATTAATGAAACCAATTCATCATTTTTGAATTCTGGTAAGTTTTATGAACTATGTGTATATTCCCTCATACAGAGAACTTAATCAGAGTGCTTTTCTGACATATGTAAAGATCCATGCAAAATACGGAACACGAATGCTCCTAAGCAGTTTGTACAAAATGTGATTTGAGATGATGGTAAATGACAGCCTAGAAATAACTGATGTGGGGATACTTTTAAATTGAATCAGTTAACCTGACTTTAGCATCATGATTTGACCACATCACAAAAGCATAGGATATATTATGTTTGACATTGATGGAAAAGGCTTTTGTGTATGTGTGTGTGTATTTTGATTTGGCACCATTATAAAAACAGTATTTATGTAGCTCTTTGTCCCCAAGCCCCACAACCTCAACAATCACTTGTAAAATTTGCAGATGCTAAGGACATAGCATATGTTATAAACACACATCAAAGTTATATTTAAAAGCTATACACACTTCAATTTTGAAAATATGCTTCTTAGATATTTGAAAACTGAAAAGAAAAGCAATTTTGAAAAAGAAAAGAACTACTTACATGGACATCACTCTCTGTATATAAAGTAGCATCCATATGTAAAGACTGAAAAAAAACAAAATCACATAACATGTAAAACTTTGCACTGATTCAGATATCATGAGAGCAATTTACTGAAAACAGTAAATTAAGCCATTTAAATCATTTTTATAACTTTGGCATAATTTTAGATTCCTATGCAATTTTGAGAGAAAACAGAGGGATCCTGTGTACCCTTCACCAAGTTTCCCCCAATGGCAATATCTTGCAGAACCATAGTACAATATTTCAACCAGGGAATTGATAATGACATAATCTACCTTCGTTTTTCAACTTTACCAGTTTTATGAACAATAATGTGTGTGCATACATGTGAGTGAAGTTCTATGTGATTCTGTCTCATAGGTTCACATAACCATACCATAGTTAAGATACAAAACTATCACCATTAACCCAAAGATCTTCCTGCTATTCTTTAATAGTCAAACCCTTCTTCCTTCCCACATATCATTATTCAACCCACTACAGTATGATATGTTTTCTTCTATTCTGTAATTTAAGGCTTCCTATGTCATTATACTTGAAGAAGCTTCTTATAGATAGCATAGCTAGCCTGTGTTTTCATATCAACTCTGCCTTTACTTGGTGGAACCTCTCCTCTTCTTCTATGAAGCCAATATCAGGAATGCTGGATTTTTGTTGTTGTTGTTGTTGTTATTGTCCCCAAGGTCCCTGAGCCTCCCTGCCTCCTTTTCTCTCTCGTATTCTATCTTCAGGTTAACTGTCTTCCTTTTGTCATAACCATTCTGCTAATGAGCCTTTCTAGTTTGTTCTGTGGTTCAGCTATCCCAGTTTTTAGTTTTATAATTTCCAACTGGTTCCTTTTATATTTTCTAGTTATTTGCTAAGGCTTTCTATTATTTTTATTTGTTTCAAGGATATTTGTAGCTGCTTTTTGAAGCACGTTTAAAATGGCTGCTTTGAATCCATGTTAGATAATTCCAACATCTGGTCCAACTTGATTGTGATGTTTCTCTTCTTGGTACAGTGATTTTCATTGGTATTGTGGCATTGTGACTATTATGTTAAGAGACCCTGGTCCTGTTTAAATCTATTTTAACATGCAGTCAGCTTCTTCTGATTTGGCAAATTCTGACCTATTTCTGTATGTTGTGATTCCAATGGCAGCTAAGTTTTCAGGATCTTTTTGGTGTCACCTGCTGCAGTAGGGGGAACTTTTCTTGGCCAGGCTGCCTGGTTTCTTAGGCAGAAGATGGGATACCCGCAGCCCCTGGGATAAAGTGTACCACTTCAGACTGTTGTTTTGTGTGGGGCCCCTGCTCATCATAACTGAACTGATTCTGGTGGTATTTCTAGGTGGAAGAAGGGGGTCTTTAGTCTACAGACAAGACATCCTTCCTTGAAGTCAGGTCCACCCTGTGTTCCCTTGCAGGTGGCTACCAAGATACCTGGCAGTCTGACCTGTGAAAATTGGAACTTTTCAGGTAGACCACTTATAAATTAAATTTTAAAGATAACCAGAACCTAAAAAAAAAAAAACTATGGAAAAACATGTATTTTCAGACTCTAAAATGCTAATGAATTTACACAAAAAAATATTATTCTGTAATGTGACATTTTTCATTAAGGTTGATAGAAAAATATACGGAGAAAAAATACACCATAGCAATTATACCAGCTATTTATGGAAAATAAATGAGTACTCACTTGAATAAGATTTTCAATTTTTTGCAAATCCTTTCTTACATCTTCCCAGTTAGCCTCTGTTTTAGGAATACCTGCACTAATACAGCTGGGGGGGGGGGGGTGGAAACAAAGCAGAGCATTTGAATGATATATTACTGTCTTACTATAAGCAACAGAGCAATCAAAATGTTTTTATTCTGACCAGTGTGAAGGTCAGTGTTATCCCAGTCTCTGTGCATTCAATAGTCTTGTAGATGAACTTAAGCACTGAATACAGAGTGCACCTTGACACTTTAGGTCAATTCCAGGACTGGCCAACCTCAAGGATTACCAAAAAGTCAAATTAATGAAGCAGAAACAATGCAAGATGTATGGCTATGCTCAATAACTGTTCTTGAATGAGTTACTAGTTTTCTTTAGGTAGAGGCTCCATGAGCCTACTATGCAGATATTAAAACAGGCAACAATCATTTTCATGTAACAGCTGTATCAGTAAATGTTCTTTCCAGTATGTTCAGTTCCATGGTGCTCACACTATTCTTATGCTTGTAGCAGTTTCCTTCATACACTTTGCAAACTTTAGCCTGATCTGGGCTAAATGATTATATTCTTAGTAACTTTGGTAAAATTTGAAATTTAATATCCAGATGAAAGATACTGACCATGTAACTGTGGAATAATTGCTAGAGTTTTGGGAAAACAGTCCTTTTGGATGGATCTTGTACAGAAGCATGATAATCAAGGCTAATCTAGCTTATGAGGAACATTTACCTGAACAAACCTATGGTTCCCCATACTATGAAGGTATTAGTGGAGGAAAAGTGAACTGGGATAAGATTAGACAATAATAAATTTGGTGCTGGTGGCCAACTGGGTGCAGTTGGAAATCAAAGGTGAGGGGAAAATACTTATTTGGAATATTAGGAGAATGGAGAAATGCACAGTTGGCTGATCACCCAGCCTCCTCTGAATGGCTATAATCTAGCCCATTATACTACAAATTCTTCGTTCCTAGAGATAAGAGCAAACTGACCATTTTTCTGGGGACAAGTTTCATGGGGAAGACATTTAAGGACAATAGTCATAGCCTTTGATATGCTGATTATGATATCTAAAGGTAAAATTACCCCAAAATGAAGACACGAATGCCAGCCTCAGTTAAAAAATGAGTATTTAGAAGTAAACACACATAGCACTGGATGGAAGTGATTCTCAAATGTGGTTTCTGAAAAATATAATCATAGACAGATATTAAAATATTTTTAGTTGAAAAGTTAAATGTAAAATAATATTTTATATTTCTAGATTCAAAAATGTAAAATTATCATTTCACAATTAATATTTTGTATCAAATCATGAAACTAGAATTTATTTTTTTCTTTATCCCCCACCTCCAAATCTATCTGTATGCTCAAAATTCTTTTTTTCTAAACATTTATTTTTTTAGTTATACGCAGACACAATATCTTTATTTTATTTTTATGTGGGTGAGTGCTCTTCCTCTCTGCCACAATCCCAGCCCCTCAAAATTCTTTAATAAGTATTTCTCTGGATGCACGTTTCTGATAATCATTTAACAAAGTTTACATATTTAGTACTATACTTATATACTAATGTCACTTAATTTTTTCTATTATCTTTCAAATCCTGTCATCCTTCTCTTCTTTTTAATAGACCAACATATTTTATGCAGCACAGAATAATAATGTGCACAGATAACAGGTACACCAGTTATATATTAGTTTCATGCCACAATTTGAAAATTAATAACGTATTAACATGTGATCACTTGGAAAAAACACATATGAATGGAATCAAATAAAGATGCTTTATTCTATTCTGAGAGCCTCACTATAATAATTTTTCTCGGTGATTTAGGAAAATCATTTATCTCAGACATTCCCAAAGTTTCAGTACTTTTGCCTACTCTTTGTGTTTTCAAAGCTTTTATAGTTCTGTGCTTCATTTGGTCTCCACAGAAGAGATGAATTATTCTCAGACCTTGCCCTCAAAGACTGCACAATTTACTGCATAGACAGACATTTTAAGAACAAAATAGAGTGGAATGAGTGAAATAATGCATTTACAGTGACACGAAGGGCCTTGCAAAATTGTTAATCTTGTTTTGAAAACTCCATTTAATATATTTTCAAAATAAAGACAATCCTAGGTGAACAGATATCTGTGACACCCCAAGGTCTTTAGCAACTAATCGTATAGCTTGTTATGAAGTGTCTGAGATTCAAATGACCTTTGAAAGAAAAGTGCATATGCTATTTTCCTCCTTTTTTTTTCTTACCGAAATTCTCATTACTCAATGCCAGAGTAAGTCCTCAGGTATTGAAGAAGAGCCTGCTATGGTAATGGGTTTCCAGCAGCCATCCATCCAGAATACCTCCTGTAATACAATTCCAGGTGAAGGACAATCCATTAAAGTCACAAGGAGACGTTTTGGAAAGAAAGAGAAGGAATTGATGTTTACTTAGCACCTACTTTTTAAAATGAAATTCCCTGCTATATGCATCACATTTAATCCTCATGAAAGTCCTGTGGGGTAAGGTAAGCAGTTTGGGTAAGCTGCCCCAGCCCACATCCTGTATGTGACAGCCAGGATATGAGACCTGGTTTGTCTGATCATAAAGAGCCAAACATTTTTATTATATTGTGTTCCTGAACTGAAAATTTCTGAAATAACATTAGTGAAAAGTAGATGCATGTAAATTCTTAGATTTGTATGACTACTCTTTGACAATCCAATTTCCAATAGCAGTAGCTACTTCTATAGACATTGAACAGATGTGTTCAGTCATTTGAGAATTTCTTAAGTATAAAGTTCTACTTTTTCAGCAAAGTGGCAGGATATAAAATCAACACGCATAAATCAAAGGCATTCCTGTATATCAGCGACAAATCCTCTGAAATGGAAATGAGGACAACCACTCCATTCACAATATCTTCAAAAAAAAATAAAATACTTGGGAATCAACCTAACAAAAGAGGTGAAAGACTTATACAATGAAAACTACAGAACCCTAAAGAGAGAAATAGAAGAAGATCTTAGAAGATGGAAAAATATACCCTGTTCATGGATAGGCAGAACTAACATCATCAAAATGGCGATATTACCAAAAGTTCTCTATAGGTTTAATGCAATGCCAATCAAAATCCCAACGGCATTTCTTGTAGAAATAGAGAAAGCAATCATGAAATTCATATGGAAAAATAAAAGACCCAGAATAGCAAAAACAATGCTAAGCAGGAAGTGTGAATCAGGCGGTATAGCGATACCAGACTTCAAACTATACTACAGAGCAATAGTAACAAAAACAGCATGGTACTGGTACCAAAACAGACGGGTGGACCAATGGTACAGAATAGAGGACACAGAAACCAATCCACAAAACTACAACTTTCTTATATTTGATAAAGGGGCTAAAAACATGCAATGGAGGAAGGATAGCATCTTCAACAAATGGTGCTGGGAAAACTGGAAATCCATATGCAACAAAATGAAACTGAATCCCTTTCTCTCGCCATGCACAAAAGTGAATTCAAAATGGATCAAGGAGCTTGATATCAAATCAGAGACGCGCCGTCTGATAGAAGAAAAAGTTGGCTACGATCTACAGTCGGTGGGGTCGGGCTCCAAATTCCTCAATAGGACACCCATAGCACAAAAGTTAATAACTAGAATCAACAAATGGGACTTAATCAAACTAAAAAGTTTTTTCTCAGCAAAAGAAACAATAAGAGAGGTAAATAGGGAGCCTACACCCTGGGAACAAATCTTTACTCCTCACACTTCAGATAGAGCCCTAATATCCAGAGTATACAAAGAACTCAAAAAATTAGACAATAAGAGAACAAACAACCCAATCAACAAATGGGCCAAGGACCTGAACAGACACTTCTCAGAGGAGGACATACAGTCAATCAACAAGTACATGAAAAAATGTTCAACATCTCTAGCTGTCAGAGAAATGCAAATCAAAACTACCCTAAGATACCATCTCACTCCAGTAAGATTGGCAGCCATTAAGAAGTCAAACAACAACAAGTGCTGGCGAGGATGTGGGGAAAAGGGTACACTTGTACATTGCTGGTGGGACTGCAGATCGGTGCAGCCAATTTGGAAAGCAGTATGGAGATTTCTTGGAAAGTTGGGAATGGAGCCACCATTTGACCCAGCTATTCCCCTTCTTGGTCTATTCCCTAAAGACCTAAAAAGGGCATGCTACAGGGACACTGCTACATCGATGTTCATAGCAGCACAGTTCACAATAGCAAGACTGTGGAACCAACCTAGATGCCCTTCAATAGACGAATGGATAAAAAAAATGTGGCATTTATACACAATGGAGTATTACTCTGCATTAAAAAATGACAAAATCATAGAATTTACAGGGAAATGGATGGCATTAGAGCAGATTATGCTAAGTGAAGCTAGCCAATTCCTAAAAAATAAATGCCAAATGTCTTCTTTGATATAAGGAGAGTAACTAAGAACAGAGTAGGGACGAAGAGCAGGAGAAGAAGATTAACATTTAACAGGGATGAGAGGTGGGAGGGAAAGGGAGAGAGAAGGGAAATTGCATGGTAATGGAAGGAGACCCTCAGGGTTATACAGTGGAGGAGGTAGAGAGAGAGGAGGGGAGGGGAGGGGAGAGGTGGGGAGGGGGGAGGGTGGAGGACGGGAAAGGCAGCAGAGCACAACAGACACTAGTATGGCAATTTGTAAATCAATGGATGTGTAACTGATGTGATTCTGCAATCTGGGTATGGGGTAAAGGTGGGAGTTCATAACCCACTTGAATCAAAGTGTGGAATATGATATGTCAAGAAATTTGTAATGTTTTGAACAACCCACAATAAAAAATTAAAAAAAAAAAAAAGTTCTACTTTTTCTAATTTAAGGTATGGGAAGAATGCAAGAATCAAAATATATTCACCTCCATTTTATTAAAATATTTAAAATTAAAAAATAATTCATTGTTGTCCTATAGAAATAATATATAAAAATAATACAAATTTATTGGCCTCATCCACAAAAATATCAAAATCTGCCATATCCCCTGAGATAAGTATTTACTACAACTATTTCATAAGGTCAAACAGTTAAATTCTTACATTTTTAAGATATTTCCAAAACATAAAATGATTGCTTTAAAATCAATAATGTACTAGTTTAAAAGGAAAAACTACCATTTATCAAGGTATTAAACAAGATACTACAAGGATTTGTTTGAGGAATATTTTCCTCAAGAATGTATTAAACCTAATTTTCCTGTACATCTGACCTAACCGGCCCATTGATCGATTTATTTAAAACAATAAAATTGCTGTTCTTATTGTTCTCATTTCATAATCATACTCTGTCTACATTATTTCAGAGTTCAACATTTCTTACATCATTTTCACAATTATTTTTGTAATTTCATCCAAATCATCTTAAACTCTCTACATTTTTTATAGTATCCCAAATTCTACATTTAAAAAAAATACTATTTATTGTCTTGGGATTGAATAATGAATGCTAAGAGTGATGTAATGTTTAGTAAGGCCTTAGGAAGCTACTTTAATAGACAACGAGGCTTTCTTTCCCTCCTGGATTTCTGTAGCAGTGACCCCCTCTGCCCTGTCTGGCTACCTCCTGCTGGCATGAAGAAAAGAAGACTAAGTGCTTTAGCCAGAATGTTCCACAGTTGCAAGGGGTTCTCAAGCATGACAATGGAATGTGGTAGGAATGTCCTCAGAAGCTTCTAACAACATAACCAGAACAGAAAACCATGTAGCTGAAAAAGGAAAACATGTTATGGCTTTGTCTGGCATCTGGCAAAAGGATGTAAGTATCTTTGTGGTTTGAAACAGCAAACCTGTCTTTCACCAGCAGCTTTGGAGGTATTCAACTTGCCACATACTATCATTCTATGGAGCACCAATTCTCCTAAGAACATATGTGTTTGTGAGTGGATGTAATCCCAGGGGGTTAAAAAAACAAAACAACATTTTTTTTCTTTTACTAAAATTTTTATTTATTTATATTTTAAATTGTTCTAATTAGCTACATATGACAGTAGACAGTAGAATGCATTTTGACACATTGTACACAAAGGGAGCACAACTTCTCCTTCCTCTGACTGAACATGTTGTAGAGTCACACAGGTAGTGGGATCATACAGGTATCTAGGGTAATAAGGTCCGATCCATTCTACCATCCTTCCCCACACTCCCTCCCCTCCCCTCTGCAGAATCCAGAGTTCCTTCATGCTTCCCCACTCCATCCCCATTATGGATTAGCATCTGGTTATCAGAGAAAACATTTGGCCTTTGGTTTTTAGGGGATTGGCTTAATTTGCTTAGCATGATTTTTCTCCAGCTCCATTCATTTACCTGCAAATGCCATAATTTCATTTTTCTTTAAGGCTGATTAATATTCCATTGTGTATATGTATCACAGTTTCTTTATCCATTCATCTGTTGAAGGGCATCTAGGTTAGTTCCATAGTTTTTGTGAATTAAGCAGCTCTAAACATTGATGTGGCTGCATCATTAAACTGAGGAGTGGAATAAGTAGGTCAAGTGGTGGTTCCATACCAAGTTTTCTGAGAAATTTCCATACTGCTTGCACCAATTTGCAGTCCCACCAAAAATGTATGAGTGTACCCTCCCCGCCCCACCACCTGCATCGTTGTCAACACTTATTGTTGCTTGTATTCTTAGTAATTGCCGTTCTGACCAGAATGAGATGAAATCTTAGAGAAATGCAAATCAAAACTTCGCTAATTGCTATAGATAATGAACATTTTTTTCATGTTTGTTGATCAATTGTATATCTTCTGTGAAGTGTCTGTTCAGTTCCTTAGCCCATTTATTGACTGGGTTATTTGTTTTGTTTTGTTCTGTTTTTTTTGGTATTGTTTTTTGAGTTCTTCATATATCCTGGAGATTAGTGCTCTATCTGAGGTGCATGTGGTAAAGATTTTCACCCATTCTGTAGGCTCTCTCTTCATGCTATTGTTTCCTTTGCTGAAAAGAAGCTTTTTAGTTTGAGTTCATCCCGATAATTGATTCTTGATTTTACTTCTTGGGCTTTAGGAGTCTCCTTAAGGAAGTCAGGTCCTAAGCCAACATGGTGAGGATTTGGTACTTCTTCCTTTGTTAGGTGCAGAGTCTCTGTTCTAGTGCCTAAATCTTTGATCTACTTTGAGTTGATTTTTGTGCAAGGTGAGAGATAGAGGTTTAATTTCATTTTGCTTCATATGGATTTCTAGTTTCCAAGCACCATTTAGTGAAGAGGCTATCTTTTCTCCAATATATGCTTTT
This sequence comes from Marmota flaviventris, assembly GCF_047511675.1. Taxonomy (NCBI): domain Eukaryota; kingdom Metazoa; phylum Chordata; class Mammalia; order Rodentia; family Sciuridae; genus Marmota; species Marmota flaviventris. The sequence goes on from NC_092504.1 coordinate 126,849,289, forward strand.
GGCACCTTTGTCTAGTATGAGATAACCGTATTTATGTGGGTTTGTCTCTGTGTCTTCTTTTGTGTGCCATTGGTGTGCATGTCTATTTGGGGGCCAATACTATGCTGTTTTTGTTACTATAGCTCAGTAATATAGTTTAAGGTCTGGTACTGTGATGTCTCCTGCTTTACCCTTCTTGCTAAGAATTGCATAGGCTATTCTGGGTCTCTTATTTTTCCAAATGAATTCCATGATTGTTTTTTCTAGTTCTATAAAGAATGTCATTGGGCAAAACTATCATTGTTTTATAAAACAGAACATGGTAATCATTTTCAATAAAGAGCCAAATAATAAACACCTTAGGCATTGCAAATCTTGTGGTCTTTCTCATTATTACTTAATAAGACCACTACAGTGAAAACAGCCATAGACAACACATGAAAGAATGGGTTTGACCGTCTTCCAATACAACTTCCTGTGTCAATGGGTGATTGGGGCCTGGGATCTCCCAACCACCTACATTAGTAAAAAGTTCATTTGTTGATGATCCCTGAATCTTATGCATCCCTCCATCAGCCCTAATTTGAATATAGCTGAGAAAGTATATTTTTAAGTGTCATGAATTGTACTGGCATTTTTTTTTACACTAATTGCTTCTTTCAAATAAGAGACTCCCTCAAACACAATCTAAGTACAATATTAAAACTAAAACATAAATAATTATAAACTATGTTACCAGGGACTACTGCTAAATTTTCAAAAATTAATTCATAAAATTAAAAGACCTGAAGTGGGTATTTAATTATTTTATAATGTTGCACAACATATTCAAGGGCCTTGCTATGGTCTGCACTGTCCCTCAAAGGTTCAGGAGTTGGAAGCTCGGTCCTCTATGTGACAGTACCAACAAGTGGCTGAGTGTTTAAGAGGTAGGGACTGTGGGATGTGGTTAAGTTGCTGAAATTGTGCTTGTGGAAGGGGCTGATGTTCTCAAGGCCTCCAGCTGTTTCTGTGAGAGAGAGTTGTTATAAAAGAACAAGCTTGACTCATGAATCCCTTGGGCTGAAAAGATGCTTTTTAGTTTGAGTTTCAGTTAGTCTCACCATGTGATCTCTTCTTCTTTAGGGCACCCTGCAATTGTGATGCCACCTACTATGAGGCCCTTGGCAAATGTCAAACTGATGGGACTACCCCATCTAAAACTTCCAGCCTCTGAAACAGTGAGCTAAATAAACCTCTTTTCTTTAGTAGCATCCAGCTTCAGGTGTTTTGTTTTAGCAACAGAAACAGACTATTATAGGCCTATAAATCTCACAGTATTAACAAAACAACAAAAACAAATGACAAGTCAGAATGTTTCTTCTTTTTAAAAATAGTATTTCATACATAAGTGTATAGAATACCTAAAAGCATGCTAAGAGTAGCATATATTACATAATTTTGGATTTAACTACATTGGGCCCATTCTCACAACCACCAGCTTCTTAGCTGAGCTTGCTTCCCCATACCACAGGTGCCTTGGTCCCTGCAATGCTTTCCCAAGTAGATACTAACATCCCAAAATACTTTGTCTTTCTCCAACATTCAATTTGCCAATTTCAAATTCCAATCTGTTAAGTATTTGTGAAAAAAAGTAATGACTTTATAATTTCATGAGCTCTAAAAATTACAAAATCTGAAATCATACCTGCTACATTATATGATTACAAATCAACAATAATAATATAAATATACTGAATGTTGAATTACAGTAATTTCAAAAATACTGAGTCATCAATCTCTGCAATCTGTTAATTATTTCCTACTCTCCCTAACATCCATCCCTACATCTTTAAGTCAAGTTTAATCAGGGTACCATGTCAAGATAATGAAATATACACACTTTAAGCAAATAGTATGCAGAGTTCTAATAATCCATGTTTTCATGAAATCAGCACCACTACCATAATATGGACCGTACTGATAATCACAAAACATTCCCTGTGCAGTCTTTCCATCTTCAATCCCAAGTCAGTTACTAATTTAATCATGCATTTTCAAATAGCAACGTAGAAGGAAAATCATGGATAATGATGTGGAAAAAGGAAGAAGCAGCAAGTCAGGCAATGGTTATTGTTTTATTTGGGTATTTGAAATATATTCATACTGATTAATGGGAAAAGTCAAGAGAAAATGTAACTATGGAAAGAACAATTTCCAAACTCATAAAAATAGAAGAAAAGGTGAAGATACCTTGAGCAATCTAACAGAAGGTGGTAGTGGTGGGTTGTGGCAATCAGAGAAGGAGAAAAATAACTCTTAGAAAAAAGCACAGTAGGTGGGTAGGTAGGTATGCAGTTAAGTATATAGATGATAGATAAGTAGCAATGTGACCTATCTCAGAAATACCCATATACTGTTAGTTCTCTCAACTCCTGTTGGAAAACTCTTGGCTTCATGACTTCCTCTAAGGACTCCCTAAGTTGTCCACCTTCTATATAACAAGAACACTCTAAAATGGTCCATGTATGCTATCTCCAACTCTCCTCCTCACAGAATTTCCTTCCTTCCAGAATAGTGCTTGGAACACAGGATGTCCTCATTATTTTTTCTGGAGTAACTAATGAAATTTTCTTATTTGTTTAATAGACATAGTGTGTGCTGAAATTAATATTAATTTATTTTGTTTACTATTCTCTAGAGGTAACATTCATATAAATGGCTCAAAAAATACTTACTGAATGAATGAATTCTAAACTCATCAATTTTTACAGGGATATTGAAAATATAAGAAGTAAGAAATGAAATCAGGAAATGCACAAGAATCCCAGAATCTACTGGTCTCAGTCCTCCCCAGCAGAGGAGTATCTGGTATGTGCCAGGTGCTAGGCCTACAGGCAAATCGTTATAGCTCCTGTCCTTTAGAAACACAGCACAGGCTTTCGTTGTAGTCTTATAGGTTGAAAGGAAACATTCCAGAGATGATAAAAATAAATTTCCTTACAGGATGATCAAAGTCAGGCCAAAAAGGAGAAAAGGGCTCTCTGGTCACAGGCAAGAAGGCATGGAAGATAATGGGCCAAAGTTCGGAGGCATGAACAACAGGAGGCCCACAGGGAGACCGGAGCACTCCACCTTGCCTAGCACATCAAGTTGGAGAAAGGGAGTGGAGTGGTGTGGTAAATGAGAAATGGGAGTCAGTCATGCAGGCCTTGGCTGAACCTGACCTAAGTTCCTTTTCATTGCGCTCATGCATATAATGGCATGATTAGGTTTGCATTTAAATAGATTTGTCTCCACCACTACACACAGGGTATGTTTAAAGGAAGTAAGACCAAAGGTAGGGAAATGAGCATTTATTATTGTAGAATCTCAACCAAGGAGTGGTAATAAGAGTTGAGGGTGGCTGGGCCTGGGGGTGCACGCATGTAATCCCAGTGGCTCAGGAGGCTGAGACAGGAGGATGGCGAGTTCAAAGCCAGCCTCAGCAATGGTGAGGTGCTTAGCGACTCAGTGAGATCCTGTCTCTAAATAAAATACAACATAGGGCTGGGGATGTGGCTCAGTGGTCGAGTGCCCCTGAGTTCAATCCTCGGTACCAAAAAACAAACAAACCAACCAACCAAAAAGACTTTAGGGTGGAGGTGGAGCTAGTGATGGGGCATGTGCTTGGCCTGCAGGAGACCCTGGGTTCAATCCTCAGCACCAAAAACAAAACAAAGAATTGAAAATAGAGGCCTGGCTGGGGTAATTCTTCATAAGCCAAGTGGAAGATCTTGGTGGTTGTGTGGCTATGCAGCATGAAGGAGGGGAAGAGTCTAGTGTGACTAAGATGTTATGGCTTGGAATATCAGGATAGTGGTGCCACTGATGGACATTGGAAATAAAATTGGTTTGAGGGGAAGGTGACTCACTTGCTGTTGGACATGTTAAGTCTGGGACATCAGAAGGATATCAAAGAAAAGGTTCTGGCAGACAGATGAATAAGTAAACCAGAACTCAGGAGAGGGCAGGACTGCAGATGCAATGCAATGGCCCAGAACCATGAGTTCAGAAGAGATCAAGCCAGGAGCACAGGTAAAGAGAAAACTGCAGCAAGGAGAGGAGAGATCAACAGTCTTTAACCTTTCTTTAAATAATGGCCTAATGAAGGCTTCTAATTGCTTCAAGTGGTTGGTCACAGCTAAAATGATCATGCAGCAAGCAATTATAGCATTCTCATGGTCTCCGAGAGCTTTTTTCCTTGAAGGTAAGAAACATGTTTTTTTTTTTTTTTTTTTTTTTGCAGAGGGGGAGAGGTACTGGGGATTGAACTCAGGAGCACTTGACCACTAAGCCATATACCCAGCCCTATTTTGTATTTTATTTAGAGACAGGGTCTCACTGAGTTGCTTAGTGCCTCACTGTTGCTGAGGCTCACTTTAAACTCGCGATCCTCCTGCCTCAGCCTCCAAGCCGCTGGGATTACAGGCATGTGCCACTGTACCTGACTTACAGGTTGTTTTCAATTTGTATATTTCTGAAACTGGGTTGCATATTCTAAAGGATCTTTGCTTTCATCCTCAGAAAAGCAACCATTAAAAAGATTGTGCTTCCTAACAGTGGTTCTTCAGGAATCTGAGACAGTTTTTATGCATGTGAAGAATATGAGGACATGTCTTAAGGATATCTGTGTGGAAGAAGGAAGATAGTTCAAATGGACAGAGGGAAGAGAAATGAAGTCACTGTGCAATCATCAGCAAGAGGCTCTGAGGCTGGGATGGAGCCTGAGAGTTGTACCAAGGTGGGAGAATGGGAACGGAAGCCTTTAGGAACCACCCCCCACCCCTCCACTTCCACCCAGGGAACACTGGGCAAAGGCTGCCTCCAGGGAGGTGTGACCTTGGGCAAGAAGAGTTTGTCCTAGAGAAACTCTAGGACGGCTAGAGTTGTCAGCTGGGAACCAGCAAGCAGCAGTCCCTGGCAACTGGCCTAACAGATTCTTCATCTTGAAGGGGATAATGGCCACAGAATGGTGATCTACACGTGATATTTAAGGATAAAGGGAATGTGGCTTTTAAAATCTCAATATGATTTGATCTTAATTTGATCACGAAGCACGAACCTAAATTTGTCCACTCATCTCAACATGCACTTTAGGAAAAGGCTGGGTCACCTGAAATCCTACCCTGTTCGGAATAAAGTAGAGAAAGAGAATTATTCCTCAAAATAAAATCATACACAAGATCAAAAAGGCATTTATTGCAAAATTCGGAGAGACTGACTGAAAAACTCTTTGGCAAGGAAAGAGTAATAAGGGAGAGTGTTAACTTACTGAACTCCTAGAAACAAGGCAGATTTGTCACAAAACCGGAGCTTAGATTTCAGCTCTTCTCTCCTGCGAGCTTGTGGTGAGAGACCACAGCCTGGTACTATGATGGAGGCATGGAGGGCAGCCCCGCCTGGTGCTCATCTTCTGCTTCCTGAAATCATCCTGGGCTTGCAGCCAGTAGTACTGGCAAGGAGATGCCGGCATTTCCTTCAATCTATCTACACTCCAATGACAGCCCGACCCCAGTAGACCTCAGGCAGAATCAAGACCTGACTTGTGATCTTAAGGATATCAGGGAAAAGGCTTTGACATCGCCATTTCTCAGGCCCCTTGGCTATTTTCTTCTTCTCCTCATCTCTTCCAGCAAGACCTGCCCAGAATGGTGAGGATGGAGAGTCAAGAGGGAGCCGCCAGTTGCACCTCCTGTCTGAGATCATGCCCAGGGAGACCCAGAAGCTGGATTTCTCCATGGCTTCTCCCTAAACAGGCATTGCTTGAACAAAAAGCCACAGAGCAAGTTAGGTATGTGATGTTTCTGGTCATTATGGAAGTGAGTGAATACTTCCTAAACCATCAATGACAAAACAAAAACAAAAACAAACCCCCCAAACCCTCAATTCACTGTGCTAGAGTAAAGAATGATTTTTCTTTATATTATTTTATGGAAAATATTAAAATCTATAAGTGTATGAAAGAGAAAATTTGAGTATAGGTATCTTGAAATCATTATAAATATGATTCTGAAACTTGGTGATAATTTTTTGTTATGTGTGGTATTTTTCAATTTTCAGATATCTGCAATTTGTGATTTCTTTTCCCACTCTGAAGAGATACCTAAAAAGTGATCCAGTTAACTAATTCTGCAGTTCTGATTTGGGAATCTTTTGCAGTACTGAGGACTGAACTCTGGAGTGCTCTATCACTGAGCTACATCCCCAGTCCCTTTTGTTTATTTACTTTTTTTGAGACAGTGTCTCCCTACGGTGCCCAGGCTGCCTCAAATATGGGATCCTCCTGTCTCAGCCACCAAAGTAGCTGGGAATACAGGCAGGTGTCACCATGCCTGGCTTTCTTTTTCTTAAGGAGCCTGGACACAATAAGTGCTGGAGGCCCCTCTAACTGGATCATCCCTTGCTTATGAAGTGCAAGGGCTCTTCCAAGTAGCCAAGAAGAGACAAAGAACCAGCCTCATAACTCCGTGCATGCCTGAACTTGTCTTATACTAATTCATTATCTTTTTTTAAATGACATAATCATTGCCACTGTGGGCACATTTTTATAGTGGAGATAAAATAAACATTCAACTACAAACTCAGCATACTAATTGATTATGACTATACATGCAATAAAAGTTTATGGTTAGGAGAAGACAGTACCTATAACAGAAGGGACTCAGTATATATTTGTTGTATGATTGGGAATACATGTATAAATGGGTAATAAATAATATTTAATAAATGCTGTTGCAAATAGAGAAGGTTTTTGGTTTATGTGGAAATTGAGGTTAGTTTTGAGGAGTGGATGAAACCTGAATAGAAAGGAGGTTATCGCAAGCTAATATAGACCTGCATAAATAATATTATATTATGAGAAAGCCTAAAAGATGCCACTCACTGAAGAGCATTGAAGGAAGTCAAAGGAAATACACATGAATAGCACCTTGGAGACAGATTGCCCATGACCTTCAAAGCCGAATTGAAGAATCTAATTTGATTTGCTATGCAATGTGAAACTACTTCAGATTCTTAGTGATGTTATCTCACAATTATAATTGACAGGAATTAGTTGAGAATTAAATGAATTAGTTGTGAATTAAATGAATGATTAAAGAGCAAAAAAAATTATGTATCAGCTAGTATAAAAACTCAGGCCAGATGTGTACCTCTTAGAAAACTATGACTCTAATCTTCTCAGTGGCCTTTCTACTTGAAAGAATTACTTCGTGATTCTTGGCTACCCATGATCATTCTTTTTACAAGAAAGGAGAGATAATCAATTATTGAAGAATGAAAATTTATGGTAAAGTTACATGTTAATTATTAGTTCTGTAGGTAAAGAATTGGGTAATAATTAGTTGAAATCTAATTAGGCTTGAAATCTTTCAGCCTCCCCAACATATATGTCCAACAGAGGCTTCTATTTGGACGGTGACACTGTTATGTTTTGAATATGAGGTGTCCCCCAGAAGCTCATGTGTGAGAAAATGCAAGAAGGTCCAGAGGAAAAATATTGGGTTATGAGAGCCTTAACCCAATCAGTTAATCCCCAGGGAATTAACTGAGTGGTACTGAAGGTGGGTGGGGTGTGGCTGGAGGAGGTGGGTCATGAGGGCTGTGCCTTTGGAGTATCTATTTTGTATTTGGCAAATGAAGTCTCTCTTTCTGCTTCCTGATCATCCTGGGAGCTACTTCCCTTGGCCACACTCTTCCACCATGGTGTGCTGCCTCACCTCCAGCCCTGAGGAATGGAGTCAGCTGTCTATGGACTGAGACCTCTGAAACTGGGAGCCCTCAAATAAATGTTTTCTCCTCTATGATTGTTCCGGTCAGGTCTTTTAGTCACAGCAGTGATAAAGCTCACTAAAACAGATACTATTTGTAACAGTAACTGTGTGGTTTTGAAAACATTTGTTTTATCAAGTATTTATACTATTTTTGCACTTTGGCCTGCCTCCTAAAGCTGGACATTACTCAGACCCCTATAAACCATTAATTGTACTCTCACCATAGATAAAAATTTTAAAAAAATAATTGCCCTAGAAAATTTTTAACATTCTCTTTCCCACCCAAATGTCTCTTTTGGTCCTTTAACTTTACCTTCTCCATTTTAAACCATTATTCTACTAGATGAGAAACTAAATTTTGGAACTTACCCTTATACATTCATACTCTAGTACCTGGAGCCCACCGTGGATACCAACATCTGTAGATGCTCAAGTCTTTAATACAGACTGACATATCACTTACATGACCAATGCGCTTCCTCCCAAACACCTACTATCATCTCTAGATCACTTATAATACAGTGTAAATGCTACATGAATAGCTATACTATTTGTTTAAAAAATAATAACAAAAAATGTTTTTACATATTCAGAAAAGACACAATTTTTTTCCAAATACTTTTCATCTATTGTTGGTTAAATCATAGATGTAGAACTCATTCATATGGAGGGAAGACTGTAAATGGACAAGATAAAAGTCAGCCAGAAGTTATTAGATGATTTGTTCCAGGTTCCCACAGTAAGGTTAGTAGAACAACCAAGGGAAGACACCGATTCTACTTTACTCACCACTAACAAATGTTCCTATTATAATCCCATTGTCTCTCAGCTTTCCCAAGTTGTCCAGAGAAACCTTACAATTTGACTTTCTACTCGCTATGTGCCACTGTAGAGAACAAAAGGAATGAAATCCCTTTCTTCATACATATTATTTATTTCTCAAAGTAAATGTACTCATACATATTATTTATTTCTCAAAGTAAATTATTTCTCAAAGTAAATTCATATATTATGAATATATGTCATGGATCTATGGAGAAAAATAGAAGTGATTTTCTGATAGATATATTTTAGTCAGAAATTAATATTTTAGATAGTTTTGATCAAAAGATTGAGGGGGTGGTGACACATTCAGTTACTCAGGAGGCCCAGGCAGGAAGATACTAAGTTCAAGGACAGTTTCAACAACATAGCAAGACCCTGTCTCAAAGTGAAAAAAAAAAAAGAAAAAGATAAAGGGTTGGGGATATAGTCAGTGGTATTATACCCCTGAGTTCAATTCCTAGTTATCACCACCAAAAAAAAAAAAGTTTGTAGTTTGTACTATTCTTGATAAATTTAATTTTTTATGGTTAAATTAAGAAGAGGGAAGTATCTAGAAGTATATAGGTAGAAAACAAAGGTGGATGTTAGTGGTTAAGTGCATTAATCATTTACATGAGGATAATAAATTACCTTGGTTTTGTTGTTAATAAATGTTTATGAGAAAACACAGATCAGCAAAACCCATTTCTGATAGAGAAAGGAACACTACAAGAAGAAGTCTTCCCTGAGGAGTCTTCATCTTCCAGTACACCAATTCACACGTTCTTTGTAATGTCAACTCTTTAAAAATTTGAATTACTCTCTAGAAAAAAATTGCTTCTTAGAAGACATCATTTCAAAAGTTTGTGAATTAAACTGAAGTTTGCAATCAGTAAACTCCAAAAGAGAATAATGATTCTTGGCCTCAGGAACAACTAAAAGGGTCACTTAATTCTGGGAGTAACACACAACCAATGGACAGTATAAGCTTTCTGCAGTCAAGTACCCTTAGTCAAACCAATTAATGACTTAACATGAGCACCTAACAAGATACTGTGCATTACTAACTAGAAAGGATGTCTTTCCATAGGATAGAAAGGCTATGCAGGGTAATTACCTTTGGGAGGAAGAAGTGTTTTCTCAGTTTCTAGTAGAAATTTGTGAAACATAAATTGTATGGGAATAAAAAATATGCTAAGAATCTTGTTATTTCACTTTAATTCCCTTAGGCACCTATTATCATGCCGGAACGGAATGTTTATATCAAGTAAAAAACATTAGCAGGAAAGAAGATGAAAGAAATTCTTTTCTTGCTTATAGCATTTCAACATATGGGCTACCATAAGGAAGGAAGGAAGGCACAACTAGCTAGCCTGTCTGAGCTGCCACTTGCCTTTTTATTTATTTATTTTTAAATGAAAAAGTTCTTGTGTAGTTTAGATCCCCTTTGGACACTGAGCAACCTGTTCCCATGCAAAGCAGAAGATTACTATTGACTTCTTTTACCCTTAAAAAAACGTTTTCTCTTCCTTCTTTTTACTCGAGGCAATTAAACATGAGAATTCTATTAGCATTCTCTAGAGGAACAGAATTGTTAGGATATATGTAGGTTATATATATATATATATATATTATACAAGGGAATTTATTAGATTGGTCATTGGCTTATGTGACCAGAGGCTGGATAGTCCCACAGTGGCCATCTGCAGCCAAGAGAGCCAGAGAAATCAGTAGCTGTTCAGTATAAAACGTTGGAAGCCTCAGAACAAGAGAGACCAATGCTGTGGCCTCAGTCTGAAACTGAAGGTGTGGAAACCCCTGAAGAGTCACTGGTATGAGTCCACGTGGAAAGGCTGAAGATAGAGTCTGATGTCCACAGGTAAGGGCAACAGTAATAGATTCTCCTGCTCAATAAGACTGGAGCTTGCCAGCACTGGTAGGCTTCTCCTCCTTCTGCTCCATCCAAGCCTCCAGTCTATAGGATGATGCCACCCACCTGCTCATTATCTCTGGAAATATCCTCACAGGCACACACAGGAATATGGTTTACTATTTCTTAGGTTCTCTTAATATAGTGAAGTTGAGAACCAAAGTTAATCATAGGTATACCTTTGTGAAATGGACATCCAACTATATCTCTATAAACCATGCTTAATCTTCAAATAAACACAGGAACAAGGTCATAACTCCACCTAACTCGATGTCATTATTCTGTGTAATGACATCTGTATCTACCACTGAAAATACACTAATTCCTTTCCCAGTATGGGAAGCAAAGTTTTTGAGTGATGCTTTCTCTTGTCTTGACAGTCCACAACTTAAATCTACAATAAATACTTAAAAACACTTAGGAATTGATATTAAATCTATTAATATTATGTTACCTAACAAAGGAATAAGAGCAAGAAAACAAAGATATCCACTTAAACGTTTCTGTGCACAAACACATTCTTAATAAAATAGGAAAGAAACACTCATGACAACTACAGTCACTGGCCACATGGCCACAGCGGTTTTGCAGCTACCTTCTTCTACAACACTTTCTCTTCACTAGAAGAGTGACCCACACCTTCATTCCTGAAAGGTCTAGTCTGTGTGTCATCCTGACTGGATTGGGTTGTTGTACTTTCCCATTGACCTTGATGACAGGACTGGTACTATTAAAAGATGGATTTCCTGCACCCAGGCATACTCTTTCTCACCTCCATTGTGGAGTGATAGTCCAATTTCCCCTTGGTAATCTGGATCAATCACCTTAACTTTCTCCCTTATTAGCCTGTTGACTCAGAGGCCTGAGGAGCTCAAAGTGGCCAGGGAAAGTCATTTCTTCCAGTTCAATGGAAACATTGTTGCACCTCCTGGCAGAAGTATTCTTCTTCTGTAACTAAGACTTGTAGTTCAGCAGAACAGAAGTTTGTGAGACAAGAAGAAAAAATAAAATAAAACAAAAAAATAAAAAAGGAATTGTGCTAGTGGGTCACTAGGGGTACTGGTGAGTCAACTATACCATTCCCCTTTGCACCCCTTAATTCTTGGACCTGCAAATCCTAGCCATAGAAGAAAGAGAACCATACACTGAATGCTAACTCAGAGCACATGTAGTCTTCTGGAGAGCTTTGCCCCAGCCCTGCAAGGTACTGCCACCTCACTGGCACTTAAACTGCATTTTCAAAAGGCTATTCCACATTCTATCACATCAGCTGCTTTAGGATGGGAGGGAACAGGTAAGACCAGTGAATCCCATGTGCATGAGCCCATGGCTGTAATTCTTTGGCTGTCAAGAGACTTCCTTGGCCAGAAGCAATGCTGTGTGGAATAAGATGATGATGGATTAGGTATGCTGTAAAACCAACATGAGTGGTTTGGAAGCATTACACGCAGGGGAAGCAAATCTATTCCAGTAAGAACAGAGTCCTATCCCTTCCATGATGGAGGTGGTCCATTGTAATCAACAGCAACCTGATTGCTGGCTGATCACCTTGGCAGCTTAGTGCTGGTCTCTGCTGCTGGCCAACTGGGCACTCAGCAGTGGCCATAACCATGTCACTGGACGTAAGTAGAAGTCCATGCTGCTGAACCCATGTATAGCCTCCATCCCTACCATAGTGGCCACTGTGTTCATTAGCCCATTGGTCAATAATGGGGAGGTGTAGTGTGGCTGTGGAAAGACTTTGACTGCTATTCACAGACATGGCTGTCTTATCCATTTAGTTATTAGGGGGTTCTTCTCTATTGAAATCATTTTTTTTTTTTCTGGGAATTTAGATGGCTCACAAATGTCTTCACATACTTCACCTACTGGAGAGGTCCAGCCACATACTTCTTCCCCAAATTTCTTGGTCACTAATTTTCTAATAATGTTCCTTCAAATCCCTGAATATCCAGCCAAACACCTGGCTAGTCTAGGCATCAATATATAGTAGCACATTTGATCATTCTTCCTTCCAAATGAAATGAACAACCAAGTTCATTGCCTGAAGTTCCGCACACTATGAAGATTTTCCTTCATCACTGTCCTTCAGAGATGTCCCAGAAAAGGTCTGTAGTGCTGCAGCTGTCCACTTTCGGATAGTAGTACATATGAAGCAGAAACATCCTTAAACCAGACCCTGGTCTTCTCTTCCTCTATGAACCACTCATATGGTATACCCCATGAGGTCGTAGGTTCAGGAAGGGGGACAGAGGTATTGTAGCAGGGGTAAGAACCATGGACAATTAGGTCACTTCTTCATGCAAATTATTTATGCCTTCAGTATCTGACCACAGCCCAATCACATATGTACCATTTCCATTTGAAGATGGATTGCTGCTGCACACATCCACTTCTATGGCTTGGTGGGAACTTGCTCTCAGGGCAAGTTCCATCATGAAAAGAAAAGCAATGATAAAATTCTTCAAGGCTGCTGGTGCTCCCCTCACAAATCCGTTTGTTAAAGTATTGGTGGAGAACACATCTTCTGAATCCAACCAGTATGAAAGAGAAGGTTGTACGTGGAAAATCCAGTATCTCTCTGAGCTGTTGAATCCTGTCATTAAAGGTAAACCGAGGGCTATCAGGGGTATATCTCCAGCTCATTCAGTGTGACATCTTTTCATCCATGTTTCAGACAGCCAACAAACCAAATAAACTATTAGAACCTTTTTGTTTAAACCCCATGAGCTGCAATATCAAATTAAAAATCATTGCTCATTGGGCTTATATCAATAAATTCAGCATGGTATAATTTTTCTGTTCCTTCTATGATACTCCCACACTGTTAAATCCATTCACATGCATGTCCCTCCAGACTTTTGCTGGTATGGACTGGAAAAATCAAGAAGTTTCTTTGGGGCATAGTTACCTCCTTGTGGAAAACATTGTGTGCCCCACCTCCAGGGGTCTGCGTAGACTTGTATCTAGTTATAGGTCTAAAGGAAAACGTTGAGTAGTGAGGGCAGGTCCTGAGGAGTATAACCATTTTTTTGCTTGGCAACTCCTTCATGGAAGGTCCTTACTGCTTCCATAGGCAATGCAGGTTTGGCTCCCTGAGAGAAGTGGAGAGGCCACTCTCACAGACAGTGGGGTTGGGAATGCCACTGTCACTAAGGGTGGTAAGGACACTTCCTCTGGCCAAATAAACCCATCAGAAGGTAGGATTTCAATGTCCCCAGCCTCTTCAAGGTCCTCCCAAACATCTCCATCCGAATTGACAGGATCTCATTCTTTTCCAGCTTTTAACTGGGGACATCCTTTGAGACTGAGAGTTAAACTCATTGTCATTCAGCCAATTGCAGGATTTGAGCTGGTGTCTGGTTTTCTGCAACTTCAGCCCTGTGGCTACCGGGGAGAACAGTCCCCTGCAGGGCACTTTGAGAAGCCTTTAGGTGGTTTATGGGCACCTGAAGGTGGGAAACTGAATCTCTGAGCTTCTTCTTTTGCTTTCTTATCTGTCCAGTGACACCAGGAGTAACCAGCCAACATCATTCCATTTCTAGTTTTCTGGAAATATTCAAAAGTATCATGTATAGAGCCTCTGAACTCCTTGAGCCTCTCATGAGTGGTGAATTAGGAGTACTAAATGCATTCATTTTGCATATTGCTTCTAATAGTTCATGCCATGCATTGTCAGCACCTTCTATACCCTCAGAAAGAGATTGTTTAGCAGCTTTAGATCAAACCAACTTAGAGAGCCAACTCCAGACACCACAAAACCAATTAAGGAAGGAAACTCATCCTTACAATTTGGTTTCTCTAGAACCACTCCTGGTACCAGAATCTGTAGTAGTCAGGGTCATCTATCTATCTATCTATCTATCTATCCATCCATCCATCCATCTATCTATTCATTTATTAGATTTACTTACAATATCAGAGACTGGATAGTCCCACAATGGCTGTCTGCAGGCTAGAGAGCCACAGAAACCAGTAGCTGCTCAGTCGAAGAAGCTGGACCCTTAGGTCAAGAGGGTATGATGATATAGCCCCAGTCTGAGGCTGAAGGCCTGAGAGCCCCTGGAGAATCAAGGCTGACCATATTGAAGGACTGAAGAAGATGGAGTCTAATGATGGAAGGCAATGGAAGCAGTGATAGATGCACCTACTCAGGAAGAATCGAACCTGCATGCAAAGAAGGGCTTACTCCTCCCACTCTTGCTTTTCTGCAGTCCAGGTCTCAGCCTATCCTACAGTGCTGCCCACATGTGAATCACCTCGGGAAGCACCCTCACAGACACCCAGAGGCATGCTTCTCCCAGGCACCTCTCAACACAATCAAGCTGAAAGTCAAGAGTAACCATTAACTCAGCAGAGAAGAGATAGGAATTCTGTTTCACAATGCATCGAATAAAAAAATTCAGAGCAGGAATCAAAAGATGTTCTGGGGGAGAAGGGACAATCTATATAATGGAAGACAGGCATTCTCTCAGAGTCAGCTTAAAATAAAGCAGATCCACTAGTAAGTCACTACAGGAGGAATACAGGTGTGTATTGGCTCAACTAAATATCATAGATTTTGGCTGGGGAGAATACAAAGATAGGGTAAGTGGCCACAGAACAGGAGGGGAGAACAAAAGGTTTTAACAAGGAAGAGCTGGCATAAAGCATGCTCATTGCAATAGAAATATCCCCCAAATTGACAGCAAATATTCATTGAAACACTGCTTAACAGCTATCCCTGGGGTGATAAAAGAGGTGAATGACTGAACCTAAATGGCATGTGGTCTTTGGCATTGCAAATATCCAAAGAAGACACTCCAAGCCTAGAGTACAGCAAGCAAGGGTCAAATGTGCCAGGGAGGGTGTGATGGGAAGCTGGTGGAGAACGAGTCTGCAGGGAGACAAAGGACATATCCAAGTACTTGAGGCCAACACAGCTCCGAGTTAAAAACAGCACTCAGGTTCTGGGCTTTTAACACACACAGGATGGCAACCCATAGAGACAGTTTCTGATCAAATGTTATAGAACTTTATAGTCAAGACATAAAGCCATCTCCATGGAGGAAGCTTTACAACAAGACTTTCTATCAAGTGTTTGACAGAAATGAAACCATCTGATATTAAAAAAAAAAAAAAGGAAAACCAATATTCATTCAGTAGAATGAAGCCCATAAAACACAGGGGATGGCTCACTTCTGGACATGGTATTGGTGGCACTTGCCTCCCTGTCTCTAACGCACACAGGCGCATGTTCCCTCCAGCTATCATAAAACATTGCTATCAAGCCAGAAAATCAACACATTGGCTTCCAAAGCACATGGACTCGGTAGTTTCCCTAACAGAATCCTACGGCTTTATGAAGCCACGTAGTGACAGAATGGCAGTGGGGAAAGAAAATAAAAGCCAAAGAAAAACAGATAAACAGCTGTTTCCCCTTGCACAAAGGCATCATTGCAAATATATTGCAGCAGAGGTTCCTCGCAGAGTGAAAATTCTTTTATTTTCCAAGTACCGAATGACAACATGAATAGTTTTGTTCTGTTTTGGTTGCTATTTTTCCAAACTTTATTACCAGGAAAATCTTTCCCTGTGTGCATGTTGCCCATATTATCCTCCCTTCCAGGGAGACGAGTTATAGCTCAACCCCATTTCTAATTTTTACTGTTCATTTAATTTTCTTCAACACTTTAAAACATCATGTGGCTGCTTCGGCTTGTCAAAACTGAGCCATCAATTTGTGGAAGAACTCATCAAACTGATACCACCAGGGCTTCACATAATATATTTCCCAGGAAAAGGCAAAACCAACTTTGCCAAGACAATGTGTACGCACATTGACCATAAACTGCACCATGTCTGCTTTTTAATATTTTGTTACTTTAACATAGCAGAAATATTCGTATCTCATTTAAAGTGCAATTATGAATAAATTGTGACAGTATCCAAAATAAAATGTGTTTCTGATTAAACAGCAACAAAGAAGAAACACATATTTGAGAAGACAAGAGTTTTATGAGAAGAAAAGACTTTAGTCGCCTGAAGAGAGAAAAACAATTCTACATCTTGGTCAAGCACACCAAGCTCCATGCACATGCCTATCCGTTTTACTAAAATATTCACACACACTTAACTGTAAAACTTTTACATATGTCTTTATAAAATCCAGAAAACAAGTTTCTTAGTAGTCACACAAAATCAATTAAATTTTTCTAACAACTCGGATTCCATCAAAGTATATCATAGCAGATATAATTTAAAACAACAGAGTTTGGGAATTTTCATTTTTTTATAAATTTGGACAATGAAATTCAAAGATAACTATTCCAATTACTTTGGTATCAAGTAGACTAGGATCAAACTTTGTTTCACAGAAAACCCGGGCGGCTCCTATTTACTGGACCAAGATATAGTCTATGAGATCTGTCTGAGAATACAGCAAATCCCTATCATTGTCACAATGGGGATGAACTTAAAGAGATTTGAAAGCTGTCAGCAAAGAAATCAATGATTCTCTCAAAAAGTATTATATCCAATGGCTACGAAATCTGTGCCATATATTTGTTTATATTATTTAGATCACCAAAATACACACCTTTCTTTATCCCTTTGTGCACCAGATCATTTTTTTTTTCATAAAATTTCATAAGGTCTCTAGTTAAATGGTAGCTCTGGGTGATCAAAGATGTGATTTTTCTTGATTAACTTTGTATCCTCTGCTGTTCCCTTAAGTACCTTGCTATGGGAATTATGGTCACTTGACTCAATTACTTCTGAAAAGGATTTAAAGTAGAAAAACTATAATTGCGCACCAATTTCCAAAAGAAATCTGAGCATGACTTTTAATTAACCAAGTTTTAAAAGTGTGTTCACAAGACAGAGAGGAGATAAACTACAAAGCAGCAATCAAAGCTTGTAATAAAATAGGGCAGACCAACAAACACAGCGCTAATCACAGAAATATGTAGAGCATAACAAAACCCAATTTATGCGATTCTTGACCATCTGGATCTCCTATTTTATGGGACCAGCTTGTGTAAAACTTGTCCTGGAATCCTCTGAGGTAGTACTTTTTATAGCAGTATGTGGGACCAACTCTGTTTGGCTGTAGAGCAACCTGGCTGGTTTCCATAATGCCCAGAGATAAAATCAGTCCCTCTGATGAGTGTGGTATAGGGACAAAGTTCTGGGGTTTGACCCAAAACAGGCTTGTCTTCCAGCTCTGCTAATTACTTATGGTAAGCAGAACTCTGCTTCTCCCCAAAGCATTTCCTCCCCTAGGTGTGCAAGTGGTGAGCTCTCACACCTGTGATTCTGTTACAGAGTGCAATTGGCCTTAAGTAGGGAGGTTGTTGAGGAAAGGGAAACCTAATCTAATCTCATGAGTTCCTAAAAGTACAGTACTTCCTCTGGCTGGTGGGAGAAGGGGAAGACAGACTCAAATCATAAGAAAAATAAGACTTGCCATTGATGCTTTGGAGACCCAGGGAACCATGTGAAACACAATATGGACAGCTTCTAGGAGTGATGAGAATTTCTTGTTGCTAGATACTCATCGAGGAAACAGACTTCACCCTACAGCTACTAGGAACTGACTTTTCCAACAACTTGAATGAGCCTGGAAGTGAATTGTATTTATTCTCCACATAAGTGTTCAGCCGACACCTTGATTTCCATCTTGTGAGACCCTAAACAGAATATCTAGTTAAACCTGCCTGGACTTCTGAAGTACAAAAGTGTAATAAAATTAATGGTGTTAATTTCAAGCCTCTAAGTTGATGATAATTTCTTACACAGCAATAGAAAATAATGTAGGGCAATTTATTTAACTTGCAGAACTACTCAAAGACAGAAATAATAATACAAATAATAAATGATTGTAACAAGGAGTAATGAGATTAGGTATGTAATGTGCCTGGCACAGCTTTTAGCATATGGTAAGAATCTAACCCATTGTCTGATTGTCCTATATGTAGAACACCTGTACAAGCCTATAAAATTTTATAGGACACCTATAAAATTTCTGAAGTTTCTACAGACATTGTATATATAGGACACTCAGATATAATGGACTAAGATGGGATTACTGTACCTTTAAATATCTGATTTTATGACATTTCACGAGAGTTTCTGACACTGTAAAAGTCAGTCTTTCTGAAACTTTTTGAAAAATTATTAGTGTATTAATTATTCCTAGGTTTCCCTATACTCTTAAGTTGATTTATAGGTTTGGGTGAATTAAAATAAAATTTCACATAAGATTTCTCCAAAATGATAAAATGACTCAACAAAGCTCAACTAAAAATCAGCCATGATTTGTATTTCCATTGTGCTATGTTTTAGTTGAACATTAAAAAACAAACAAACAAAAAAATCCCAGATAGATCCCCTTAAAAAGCCCTGGGATACTAGTAAGTCAACCAAAGTCCTAAGTGCTCCAGGTTGAGGTTCGCTATTATAATAAAGATTGACTGAAGAGTTTTCTGAAATCTCTACCGGTCTGAGATGGACCTCAGTGAAACTCTGTACATTTCAGGAGCCAGAAAAGAAAGATGAAATGTCTTAAGAATATTCAATTTGCTTGCATTGTTTAGCTGGTTGAAATAATTCCTACTTATGAAAAAGTACAAATATGGGTTGGGATCAAAAGGCAGTTCATTATCAATGTTGTAATATTAAGAACAAGACAAGAACCTGGAACGTCTGTCTTTTGAGGGAATGAGTTATGTCCTGAAATCTCTGATCTGCTGTCAGGATGAATCAAGTTTTATATGTATGAGATAAATGAGCAAAAGGAAGGAAAGGGGGATGCGTTACAGAACAGGAGATGGCATGCATTGTGAAATGGTAATAAACACAATGAATCTCACATGTGTTAAAAGAGGCAGATGGGAAGCTCTGAGGACAGCAGACATGAGGTTATAATTGTTCAGGGGATGAAAAGAAGCCATTAGAAAGGCTGTAGGAAGCAGAAGGATTTGGCCAAACCAGGAAATCAAGTGGGGAGGTTGGATACTGAAGGCACAATTGAGCTGTTTGATGTAGGTGATCAGGATTCTCATAGCAATGTGCTGGGAAACTGCACAATAATACAGAGTAGATCAGGAAAAATCATATCCTTGATCATATAGTTACACTCAAGGAGAGATCATGTGGATCCTGGTTTCCCTGTAGGAGGTTTACAAAGCAGAAAATTTCATCTGTTGCATGCAATGAAAAAGCAGGTCACTGTGTGCTTTTCCTTTTTCAAAGGCAGAACTATGGGTCCTAATTGAGAAAAGAGGGCCTCTATTGTATTTTTATTTGGATGAAGCATACATAAAGGAAAGAGGGGAATTTTCCTGCAGTCTACTACAAGTTAATTTAAACATCAGTCCCCCATTGCAATGCTCTCACTGCTGTGCTGGGAAATGATACAACAGGAATAAAGTCCGCGTCAGGCCTGCTCTCCTAGAGCTCACTGTCTGGTTGGAAGACAGACAAGGCCTCAGCAACTGCACCACAGTGGGGAGCATCTGAGGAGGGTGCTGTGACAACCCACAAGAGCAGACTTTCTGGAGAAAGTGACACTAGAGCTGAGCAAACTTTTAGGACAAGAAGACACTCATTGATAAGGGGTCAGGGAGGGTTCCCAGCTCAGCAGGCAGCGTGTCTAAAGGGCCTGAAAGACTATGATTGACAGACATAATTGGCTATAAACTGGCTTATTTCTTCATTATCAAGGCTCTTTTACATTTAAAGTCTACAGTTCAATCTCACTACAGTGATTTTTTTTCAATATAGAATTTTTGCTCTTTCCAAAATGTTTGAAATCCCCTGTTTTAAGCAAAATGGACACGTTTATGTTTTCTGTCTTATACACACTCAAGAGATTGTGGCCTATAAATTATAAAGTCATTGAAACTATAAAACAGCAAAGATAGATCAATGAAACAGAAAATTTTCTGTTGTGAGGTTCTTAAAAAGAAAGATTTTGTCAGAGGCGCAGTAGTGAGGTGAACACCGGTAATCCTAGTAGTTTGGGAGGTTGACACAGAAGGATCTCAAGTTCAAAGTTAGCCCTGAGCGACTTAGCGAGACCCTATCTCAAACAAACAAACAAAACAAAACTAGGCTGTGGATGTGGCTCTGTGGTTAAGCGCCCCTAAGTTCAATCCTGGGTACAACAACAACAACAACAACAACAAAAATAAATAAGAGGGTTGGGATTGTGGCTCAGTGGCAGAGCGCTTGCTTCCCACACATGAGGCACTGGGTTTAATCCTCAGCACCACATAAAAATAAATAAGTAAAATAAAGGTATTGTGTCCATCTACAACTAAAAAATATTAGAAAAAAATAAATAAGTAGATAAATAAATAAGATTATCTAATTAGAAATAACATCAAAACTATTCAATTAACAGGAAAAAACAAAACAACAACAAAAAAAACCTAAACCATTCCCCGTCCTCAACTCTAGGATCTCTAATCTTTGGTTATGCATGGAGATAAGAGAAAAAACTGAACTAAAATATTTATCTTCTTGTCATGGATGTATAAAAGTGAGAGTTGAGACAGCAGAATTTACCTCTTATTACTAAACACTGAAGACAGTGTACCTATCAAGTTAAGACTTCAGTGCTCTCAAACTACTAGATTTTCTCACAGGCACACACAGAACCTTCCCTCATGACACACCAGTGAGCAGTGGTTGCCGAATCTTTTAATCACAAACCATTAGCATGAACTGTAAGAGGACTTAAAGTTTATCTTGTTTCATGCTATTATTTGCTAGTAGGGATTACTGAAATTTAAAAAAAAATGTTGGCATCATGAATAGAAAAATAAATTATTTACATTCTTACCACATGGGAAATTAATCCTCGCTACATATACAATGTGGGTTAATAAGTGAAATGGCTACAATCCCTCCCATCTCTTGTGTCCTTTGGTACTCTGACTTTGCCCCTTTATCTGCTTCTCCTTCTTTTATATCTTCGAGGCCCTGCCCCTAGAACTAGCTCTGATCAGGAGGATATGGTGAAAGGAGTGTGTGATCTCCAAGGCTGGGATCTCAGAGACCTTGCCATTCTGTTTGCTCCATTTTTGAAAGTTTCTCGTGGCAGTGAAAAAATCCAGCTGGACTACTGAATGAAGGACCTAACTGCATGACTCATAACTCAGGCCACCACCAGACCCAAGGCCCCAGGCAGGGCAGTGAACAGATTTCCAATGAACCCCCAAATCAGTCAAGCAACAAAATCATGAGAAATAATAAATGTTGTGATTTTCAATTGCTAAATGTTGAATTTTTAAAAAATCTTTTTTTCTTTTTCACAAAGCAACAGATAACCAATTCATTATATATGTTCAATCTAAAGATTCTGAAAATATGAGTTCATAATCTCTCCTCAAAAAAATATCCCTATGATATAAAGTATCTTTTACAGCATTTTTTAGTACTTTCACAACACCTCATTCTGCTGACGGGGATGACTTTCTGAGTCAGATATCATTATCCAGAGTTCCAGAGGAGGAAACAAAAGCTGATTACTTTACCTAGCTAGTACGTACATCCTTGAACCTGGGAGCCTCGGCACTAGAGTAGGAGCTTCTCTAGTGAAGTCTATACTACTCAACTTTGGTTCTTTAGTACATGTATGATGACTAGATATAGAAGGTTATTTTTTAAATTATTTTTAGTTGTAGGTAGGCACAATATCTTCATTTTATTTATTTTTTATGTGGTGCTGAGGATTGAACCCAATGCCTCATGCATGCAAGGTAAGCGTTCAACCACTGAGCTACAATCTCAGCCCTAAAAGGTTATTTTTTAAAGAAATTATAATTGAATGGGAAGGATGTATGTATGCATAGATGGATGAATAAATGGACGGATGGAGAGACAGACAAATGAATGAATAAATCTACTTCTTCATCTGATATTTTAAATATTTAAGACAACTGTGATACACACACAACCCACCCCTATACCGAGGCCCTTCATGACCTTGTTTCAGTTATTTTCACTTGAATTAGTTCTTAGATATGTTATATTCCCATTTATCTTTAAAAAAAAATTAAGAAAAATGTGATTTGTCGATGTCTCCAACACTCAGGTACTTAAGTGCCTGGCATAATATTGAGTCCAAAACTACTTTCAATAACCTGAACTTTTGCATCCATATGAAAGTAATATTTTGCAGTGATCATCAGTTTATCTGGACTAAGGAATCATCTTAAAAGAAACAAAATAATTTTCTGGTTATATTGGGGGAAAATACAACATATTTCTGGAAATATGTTGGTTAAATTTGCAATCAATAAATTCTACTAGGAAAGCATATTTAATCTCTAGTGATCTACTTGAGTTAAAAGAACAAATGACTCATTAATTAATGGCTAGTTTGAGAGGTTTCTTCAAATCATACCCTTGATTTTTATCAACTTGGGCTGAATTACAGAACCAAAACTTTTTATTTAAATTCTAAACCATATCCTTTGGTCAATTTTAGAAGAACAGAACATTCTTCAATCCCATAAAGCATAAGTATTCTAATTCCTTGATCCAAGTGGAGTTTGCTACAATTCTTATGGGCTATTTTATGATAATCTCATAAACCAGAAATATTACTTTTTCTCTCTGTGATAAGTAAACATTATTTTGCATTAATTTCCATAGGATTATAAAATCAGGAATTTCCTGCAATATTATGTTCAATTCTAAAAAACATTTTTAAAAATCCTCATTAATTTTACTGAATCTACTTTTATATCTACTTGCTAGAATTCCTGGGCTCACAAGAAGTGAGTCATGATTTATAAAATCTAATTCTGAACAAAAATTCTTGTTTTAATAGTTATGTAATTTAACAATAATATTTTAATAATGCATATCCATGCTGAGTCAAATAAACAAACAAACAAAAAAATAACACTCAAATTCAGTTTGTCCTACTGTATGTACACTCACAACAGATCACTTCTAGAACCCAAAAGTGCATGGGTATTTCTCCCCAATAGCAGGAAACCAATCAAGTCTTCAGTGGATACCTGCTGAACATTTGCTAATTTGATTCCAATCTGCTCTATTTACCTAGAGATTGTGTCAGATCCCACTGTCTCATTTCTGACACCTGTCACAATCTGGACCTCCAGAATCTCTGATCGACTAGCTCCAAGTTTGAGTTTCCATGCACCCCTCCTTAGGCTCCACCAATTTGCTAGAGCAGCTCACAGAATTTAGGAAACACATTTACCAGTTTTGATATTTTAAATGATGCAAATGAACATCCAGGTGATGAGACACAAAAGGCAAAGTCTGGAAGGCTTCTGGGCACACATGCGTGGAGGTGGGTTTCGACCTCCCAGCATGAAGCTGAGGGCCCAATCACCTTTCTGTGAGCCTCCACATGTTCGGCTTTTGGAATCCCTATCTTTCTGCATGTTTTCACGAAGATGTCATTGCACAGGCACAAATGGAGCATAGACAACCGCGTGGAAATGTGACTGAACCACATAGGCATAATCTGCTGCCAACAGACCGAGTAGGGAAACCCAGGAAGGCCTGTTCATTCAGTTTCTTCTCATCTCTCTGGGAAGCAGTCCTTCCTTGCAGGTATGGGGCAGAACCCCTTAGAAATAGGGTCTAATGATTTACTATCAGATAAGGTACATCACAAAGTATCTTTGTGTCCATTTCCAAGACAAAAAGGTAAAAGAAGATAAGTATATTTTTAGTTTCTATGGCCTGCACTGGGGAAGAGAAATTGTGGTTTAAGTGGCTTTTCTTGGGGAGAAAAAGAAACTAGTGAAATAAGGGCAGGAGAAAGTCATAGAGAGACTTTACTTGGAGCCTAAGGCACTGCAGCCCAAGGCACTGCAACACTGCAACCAGGGAGTGTCTTTAGCCTTCATCCCTGGAACTCTAACAAAAGATGCTGCATTGATCTACTCACACAGAAAATTACTAGGACTAGCTGTGTGGGTTACAAGCCAGGCACCACGGAGAAAAACAACACAATAACAAATATACATAAATATATAATACCACTCATGTTCACTCATGATTGTTTAAATTACTAACATGCTGAAGATTAATCTGGATCTCTAGATCCCACATCTCAGTCCAGCATCTGTTCTTTTGAAATAGACCATTGAAGGGGATGCCAAATCAGGTTACAGCTGGTTTTTGTTTTGCATTTATATATATATATGCTAAGAGCCAAGTATATGATGCATGGCATTTTTAGTCTAAAGGTGACGCCAGCTAGCCATTGAGATGATATGATTATGTTAAGATTTGCATTCATATGGATATTGGACTCCTGCTGTTCACCTAGGCCGGCTACGGGACTCCTGGAGAGTTCCCATTGGTTGGGGAAGTACAGTAGGAGGGAGTTCCGGGGGAGGAGCTCTCTCTGCGGGTCCGGGAGGAGGCCGCGTGGGTGGAAAAATTCTCCCCGGGCGCGTACCGGACATTGGCGGCAGTTTCAAAAAATAAACTTTGTTCCTGCTTGAGTGGCTCGTGATTTTGTGCCCAGCATATATATATATATATATATATATATATATATATATATATATATATATATATGTTAAGAGATTAGGAAAAAGCATTACAAATAATATGTGACAAAGACCCTATCTGGTCTACAAAGACTACTGTCTGGCTCTTTATTAAAAAAAAAAAAAAAGTTTGCTAATTCTGGCTTTTGGGATATTTTTCTTTGAATTTCCCATTGCAATCTCAAAGTTGAGAAACCTAAAATTAAAATTTTTCCTCCAGGCAACGCCCTGTTCTTCCAACTCTCCAGTTCTACCAAATCCAGCACCAGGCAACCACTATCCCATATTCAGAAGCAGCCTTGTCCAGATGCCCTCTGTGATTGCCGACAACCCTCTCTGGTTTCCTTTGTCACCACTACTAATTGCAATGGCACAGTCCAGGCCTGCATCACCTCCAGGCTGAATTCCTGTAACTATATCTGTTTCATGCTTTGATTATACTGGGTTAGCTCCTGATGAACTAATGTAAATCATCGAGCTACTTTTGTAATGCAATCACTCCAGTGTTTACAATTTTCAAGTGTTCCTGTTGTTTATCATGGTATGTCTAAATTCTATGGCACTTTCAAAGCCCTCCTTAAAGGCACACACATTTCTTAATCTATTTTTTTTAATTTAATCTCCAATAGGAAGTCACCTGTTTCCCTTCAGTTACCAATGACCTTACCATATTCTACTCACATTCTACCTCTTCAAATACAGAAAAGAAAGACAAATTTTTACTTTTAATAATAACATTAAAATAATAGTAGCTAGCCAGGTGTGGTGATGTACTCCGGTAATGCCAGGGGCTCAGGAGGCAGAAGCAGGAGGATCACAAATTCAGCCTCAGCCACTTAGTGAAGCCCTAAGCAACTCAGGGAGACCTTGTCTCTAAATAAAAAATTAAAAGGTCTGGGAATGTGGCTCGGTGGTAAGTAGCCTTGTGTTCAATTCCCAGTACCAAAATAAATAAATAAAAAATAATCATGCTAGTTAACTAATAGCCAGGGCTATCTTCATTTTCTATTCTCAGCTATTCATGTGTTATTGACTAATTTTTGTTTTACAACAACTTTGTAAGGAAGGTACTGCTATTGTCATCATTTTAAAGATGACAAATTTAAGGAACAAAGTAATTGCATAACTTACCCCAAGTTACAAAGCCAGTAAGTGGCAGCCCCAGAACAGGAAACCAGGCAGCTTGGCTTGTGTCCTTGTTATCATCACTCACTCTACTCACTGAACTATGTTCCTTTGAGACTTCAACCAGTACCACCTCCGTTTCGAAAAATTCCTACTGCTTAGGGTTCCCAAGCCTCTGGTCTTGAAAATGAAACTGGATCTAGATCTGGTCTCTGGATTCTGTAGTAGAGAGGGGAAACACCATCTGTCAGCGGAAGCTGAACACAAGGTTACCCTCAGAAGGATGTGATGCAAGTGGCACTTCAGCCAGGAGGGTGAGAAGGCAAAGGAAAACAGAAGTAGAAGAGAGGCGTGGACCACTTCTCCTTCCAGAGCAGAATCCACAGAACGTGGGATCAGAATACATTCAACAGGGAGCTGAGTACTGATCATGCCCAGAATTCCTGTTGGACACCAAATGGGAGGGTAATTCCACCCATGGAGCAGCCAGATGTGACAGGGTACCAGAGGGAAGGCTTCAGTAGGCAGAGAAGGATGGAGTGAATCATCTAAGTCTCTGTAGAAGGAATCCAGAAGTTTCTGCCAAAGTTCACAGAAACATGGAAGACGGCTGAAGAGAGAATCAGAAACTTGCCCTGGAACAGCAATGGCAAGGAGGCATGAGGGAAGTTCCCCCTACCACGTCAGAGACCGCCCACCAGCATGGCGTGGGCAGGTAGACAAAGGCATGGGGAAATCACAGCATCTTTCTCTCAAAAGTCCCTCCATTCTAAGGAAAATATCTCCTCCAATAGGTGTGCATATATTTTTGGCATAAGTGGCACTGTTATCTCTATTACATAATCAATCATTTAACACATGCTAACAAAATTAAAAGGTGGTTTAACTACAATTGTAAAATACATACTAATAAAATGAAATTGTATATGCTGCACAATTTTCAGTATCCAAATTATATTTCTAGCAAAGTGAGTGAGATTTATTAACTGTGACAGTGGACAAAACTTAATGTCCCATAAAAATGTTAATAATATCAGGTTAGGTTTCCACAGAACACTAAAATAACCTATTATAACAGAAAATTAAAATAAGGGAAATAACTTAAGAGGCTCACTAATGATAGGTGGTGTTGAGGTTCATGCTGACGGGTCTATCCATACATGACTAAACTTTCCAGTGCTTTGAAACTTTCTAAGTATTATGTTTATTAGTGTACCAAGATAAAAGCATACCCACATATCTACCATAATAAAAGAACTAAAAAAACAAAGTGTTTCAAAAATTAGTATTTGACTCAACTCCACCCTTCCTTCCTCTAATTGAATAAACAGAGCCCTCAAAAACAGAAGACAGACATGTTTCTTAACCTTGCTGATAGACAAAGAAAACACATTATTATTTTAAAGGTGAGTATCAATTGAGAGTGAATTCCAATCTACTGAGAATTAAACCATAGTACTCAAACATGAGGTGGACACACAAGTGTTCTTTTTAAATTGAGCCACGGCTGAGATGCCAGTTGGACCTTCTTCAATGTAAGTTGCCCTGTGGAAAAATCATCCCATCACCTTAATAGATGACAGTAGCTATTGTTTAATGAATGTCTACTCTATTTCAACTGCAGGCAAACCCCATTAAGGGTTATAAGTCCTATGTCATTCATAGGACCCCTGAGAGGCAGATACAAAGATCATCTCCCATTTTGCAAATGAAACTGAGAGAAGGAACAGATGACCCACTGTTGTGATACTATCCTAGTAGGTGGTGGAGCTGGGCTCCAAATCCACGCAGCTTAATCTTTATACATGGCATTTGACAAAATTCAGTACACATTCCTTAAAAAAAATAATTATCAATAAAATAAACAGACTGAAAATTCTGAACAACTTCAAACCTACTAGCAAATCACAAGTATCCTTACTATACTTTAGAGTAAAAATAAGATACCCTGGTATCTATTCTTTGCAAATAGGAGAGAAAAAGAAGAGATGACAATTATAACTACTCCAAAGGGAAAAACATTCTATGAGCATGTCAAGGAGAACATAGTAACTTTTTTCCAATCACGACAAAGAATCTTCTATAACTGAACCTCTACCTGAGTCCATTTTCCCATATTCTTTGTCATTGCACCATAATTCCACAATTATGCAATAAAGAAAGTTAAGCAAATTACCCAAGATACCATAAGAAGTAAAAGATCAAGTTCTGAGAAGTTTGGAGACAAAATAAATGATGAATGAAAATTAAATAATCAATAAATATCATATACATCATTCCCTATCTCAGCAATATGCAGGGGAAAATGTACACAATGCTCAGGAATGAATATGAAAAGGAATGTTCTGGTACTATATAAAAAAACAATAAAACAAGATTAAAAAGACAAAGGGTAATTAAATAATTTGAGAAGCAAACTTGATTCCTGAAAGAAATACTGTATATTACAAATCTATTTATTTCAAATTATTTCATAAGAAATGTAATCAGAATCTAAATTGACATAAAAGAGTTGACATAGAAAGTGGAATTAAAACTGTGATCCTTAAGGAAAAATCTACTGCTGAATAATTTTTTAAATAGAAAAAGAATAAGAAGGAGCTAGAAAGAATAGATGTTAAATGTACCAAAAAATAAAAAGTTTGGTTTATCAATACAAAGGTATTGATGAGTGACTCGGCAAAACATTATTAACTCTGAACTTGAAACAGGTGAGTTATTATTTAACAAGGATCCCAAGAAAAAATAGATTAGCTCTCTAAGAGAAAACTTATATTATTTTTCCATAGTCTATGACAAATAAATTCTGACTTTTTTAAAAAAATAAAAATATCCAGGAAAAAAGCAAATAAATTTTTATCTGGTATCTGAATAGTAATACAAAGCAGTGTTTTTTTTTTTAAATTCAACAAAGGAAAAGCAATAGGTTTGGCAAAATAAAAATAAGTTGATAAGTTAATATATAATGAAGATAAGATAAATTGATTTTAAAAAGTAAAAAATATGTTAAATAATGGGCTCCCTAATACATTAAAGGATCATAAAATTTAATGTGAAGAATGAAAATACCTCTAAACATAAAGAACTTTAATAGATAATTGCAAGGTGTGAAACAGCAAATGAACACTTTATAGAATCAAACTTTTATAGTATTAGGAACAGTGTCATCTCTCACTTTACAAATGTGTGAAAATAATTACCAATTTGCATTTTGCTATATTTTTTCTTTAAAGGTAGTATATTCACATGACTGAAGAAAACAATATGAGAAGGTATTTATGTAAATTTCAGTTCCTGTTCTGTCGACTCCATCCTCCCTTCAAGGGGTCTCTCTAGGTAACCATTCCTGTTACTTCCTGTGCTTCCTCCAAAAGTACTTTATAAAATGCAAGCAAATCTAGAAAGAGACATTCATATTCCTTCACTTCCTAAGCAAAATTAAATAACAGCTAGCATTTTTTGTCGAGTTGAATATCTCTCTTTTTTTTTTTTTGGTACCGGGGATTGAATCCAGAGGCACTTTACCACTGAGCCACATAATTAGACCTTTTTTATATTTCATTTAGACACAAGGTCTCAATTAGTTGCTGAGGCTGGCTTTGAACTCATGATCTTCCTGCCTCCGCCTCCAGAGCTGCTGGGATTACAGATGTGCTCCATGCCTGGCTTAAATATATCTTTATAAGTTTAAATGCAATTTATTTCTTTTTATACAGAACGTCCTTGGTGTTCTTTCCCTATGGCTCTATTGCTATGCACTCCCCACAATCCCACCCAACTGTTTCTAAAAGTTTTTGTTACACCAGAAAGAAAACACCTGGTAATGTTTCTCCCCATTTAGTCATTTTGAATTTTTCTCCAGTTAATCATTTTTATTTTGAATTTTTCCAGACTGGTTCTCCAACTCCCAACCAAAGGACTTTTTTTAATGAGTCAGATTCATTTATTGATCAGTCCCTGTCCTAGATCCTAAAACTGAGTAATGGTTAAAAGTGTTTGGATAGATTCTTTGGGAGTTTCTAAATAGTTAGTCATCAAAACATTTTCCTTCCACCTGTCTGTTTAAAACTCATTTTTTTTCTTGTGTGCTTTGTTGGTAATCTGGTACAGCATCACCAGTACGGTTGTACATCTTTATCTCATTTGGCATTTTAGCAAGGATGGCAGCTACACCTCTAGTATTTTGCCATAAATTATGATCCTATCTTTGCACTGAGATTGTGTGTGTATGTGTGTGCGTGTGCACACACCTGTGTGTGTGTGTGTGTGTGTGTGTGTGTGGTAGCAAGTGTTTACATGCAGGTGTGTGTAAGCATTTTGTCATGGTCATAAAATCTTTAATTCTTACTTTATTGAGTTGCCCTTATTTGTTTAAACATCAAAATAAACCCACAATGATTGCTGAATTTGCTCAACTGAATATTTAGCATATATAGAGATTAACTTGTGTTTTTTTCTTAGATCCATTAATATGATTAATTAATTTAACAGTTAACAATCTTTCATCTCTAAAATGAACCCTACTTTGCCATTATATATTACTCCTTCAATGAGCTCCTAAATTATTTCTGCTAATAATTTACTGATGAGATTAAGCTTAAGTATAAAAGGCATACTCACTTCATGAAAATAATTTGAAGTTTGTATTTTTTGAGAAGGCTTTAAATCACTATGCAATTATTTCTCATTAAAATAACCACTAGATAGAATGCAATTTTGAAGAATGTATGTTGTAATATCTCAGTAAAAACTAATGTTTGGCCTGGCATGGTGGCACATGCCTGTAATCCCAGCAGCTTGGGAGGCTGAGGCAGGAGGACCTTGAATTCAAAGCCAACCTCAGCAAAAGCAAGATGCTAAGCAACTCAGTGAGACCCTGTCTCTAAATAAAATACAAAATAGGGCTAGGGATGTGGATCAGTGGTTGAGTGCCCCTGAGTTCAATCCCCAGCATCCCCCCCCCCAAAAAAAAAACAAAACAAGAAACAACAACAAAAACTGATGTCTGGTATGTAAACTAAACAAGATTCATGTTATAACATATGAGGTTATAGAGTATAACAGCAATTATTAAAAGATTAGTAGACATAAAGGAGAAATAAAAAAGCTGATTAATCTAAATAAAGGCACAAAAGGAAAAAGCACCATAAAGGACTGAGGAAATGGTCAGATAAACACATCTATATCAGTAATCATACAAATGAAAATGAACTAAACACTCTGTAAAATACTAAGATTGCCAAGTTGGACTAAAGACAATAACACGATCTATAGCTAGCTATGTGCTATTTAGGAGGCAGGCCTATAACATAAATACAAACCATGAACGTAAATGGCAAATAAACCAAAGTAGCTATATTTATACCAAAGTAGACTTTAAGTCAAACAGCTTATTAGAAAGGTGGGGGTGGGGGGGCATTTCAAAGCCAGGAAGAGGCCGATCTCCCAGAGTGTTATGGTTTGGATCTTATGTGTTGAAGACTGGCTTCCTAGCTCATGGCGCTATGCGGGATGGGGAAACTTAAAGAGGTACAGCCTAGTTGGAGGAAATACGTCACTGTGGCATGCCCTTCAGGAGAATATTGGGACTCCCTGCCCCTTCCTCCCTCTCTCTGTCTTTTTCACTGCCCACCCACCATGAAGGATGCATCTTGCTCCATCTTGGGCTCCACACCCCCATGATATTGTGCTTCGATGCAGCCCATAGCCATGGGTAACAACCAGGGACTGAACCCTCTGAAACTGTGAGCCAAAAATACAACTTTCCTCCTTTAAGTTGTTTATCTCAGATGTTGTGTCATAGTGATGCAAAGCTGACTGACACACAGGGGGATATCACAATCCAAAATCTAATTTCCTGAAATCATAGCTTTACATTTACTAAGTTAAAATTAATAGAACTAAAGCAATTTCACCATCAGTGTGGGTGTTTTTTAAAAAAAAAAAAATCTTTAAAAAATGCACATAAAACAAACAGTAAAAGAAGAGTTTGATAAGGCTAAAGCAGATCTGAAAAAGAATTAATAAACTTGATCTACCTGGTGTTGACACCCAACATTGACAAAATTCACATTTTGTTCAAGTCCTCTTAGAACATTTGGCAAAATTAAGCATATGCTGGGCCATAAAGCAGGTTATTAAAAATTAAAAGGACTTAAATTCTGGCTGTGATATCAGTAAGCACAAAAGATACCTAAGGAATGTTCAACAGCTGGAAAAATTAAGCAACATATTTTTAAATAATCTGTGGCCTGAAAGAAATTCCAATGGAAATTAGAAAAAACAATAAAAGTATGACATCATCATTAGACACAGAAGCATTTCGGTAAGGAGTGCAATTCCAGGAAAGCGGGAGGAAGTAAATATGGGGAAAATATCAGGATACTCAAGAAAAGCCTCTACCAGGAAGTGCTGCAGAGCTGGCCATTTCTAAGTGCACAGAAGGACACAGACTGCACCATAAGGAATCACTCCCAGGCAGAGGACAGGGGAAGGGTGTCCTGCTGACGTCTCCATTTCCTTGGTCAGAGCCCAGACACACAGGCTGTCATCTTGTGCACATTTCCATGACAGAAAGAAACCCCAGACAAGACATACACACACTGGAGGCAGGTATCTGACTGCCTGTCAGGATGCACACTGTGAAGTTCATTGGCACTTACAAAAGGGGTGTCATAAGTATCAATTCTGAGCTCCTCCAGAGTCATCACTGGAAGCTGCCACCATGGGCCACAGCCCCTTCCCACCAATGCATTTCTCTCCTTTTCAAAAATGTGCTTTGTGAGCTCTCCCACTTACAGATGCAAAAACATCTTTCTCTTTTTCTCCCAGCAATGATTTCTGTTCAAGGTGAGTGCTCACAGAGCAGGTCCTTTTCTTTCTTGCAGTATTTATCTGTTGATGAGCACTGATATCAATGGGTTCCTTCCAGATTCCCATGCTTCCCTGGTACTCAACAGGGTTTCCTGCACAAATTTTTCTGGCTTCAGTTGTTTTGCCTATAAATGACATATTTTGGATTTTATGGTATTTCACTGTCTCTGGATTTTGCTGTACGCTTAGTTTGTGAGTCTCCCCCTCAATCCAAATTCCCTGGTTTTCTGTAGGGTTCCTGAGATACTTACATGTGGCATAAACTATTATCCTATTCCTCATGGAACCAAAAAGGATGATTAAATGTTAGGATGGATGAGGAG
Source organism: Marmota flaviventris (assembly GCF_047511675.1). Taxonomy (NCBI): domain Eukaryota; kingdom Metazoa; phylum Chordata; class Mammalia; order Rodentia; family Sciuridae; genus Marmota; species Marmota flaviventris. The sequence continues at coordinate 126,882,647 of NC_092504.1, forward strand.
ACAGGCCACCAAGACTCACAGAGAGATGACAAAAGTATAAATTTGCACAGGCTTTCTGGAATACGTGTTGAGCATCTTTAACTTATTTCTAAATTTGGACATTGTAATTCACTTCTTTCAAGGTTAATTTTGGTCCACTGCTTGACTGAACGGAGGAGATGATAGGAATAGGTAAAGCACACTTCTGGGTGTGACTATTAGGGTGTTTCTGGAGAAGACTGTCAGGTGGATCAGTGAACTGAGTGGGAAAGACCCTCCCTGAATGCAGGAAAGCACCATCCAATAGGCTGGAGGTCCAGGCAGAGCAAAGGGCAGAAGTGGCCACTAGAAAATGCTTGGCTTTCCCTTCCCAAGCAGGTGGAGTCTTCTGCTGCTGCCACTGACGGACATGGAACTCCACGTCCTTCCGCCTTTGAATGCACACTTGCACCAGGGACTCTCTAGGTAGCTTTCAGGTCTTTGCACTAGCACTGGGGCTGCATCTTTGGCCTCTTCCTTTGTTCTGAGACTTCTGATTCCTTAGACTGAGCAGTTCCCACTTTCTTTGACTTTCCAGACTGAAGACTGCAGTTGAGGGACATTTTGGACCCCCTTGTCATATGAGACACTCTAATAAATCCCCTTTTATAATTATGAATTCTATTGGTTTTATTTCTCTGGAGAACTCTAATACACCCTGCTAAGAAACTTTCCTGATAAAATTGTCAGAATTATGGACAAAGGGATATCCAAGTATACATTAGACAGTGTTGCTTTTAATAATTAAAGTTAGGGAAATTAATGATGGTTTCTGATACATTTTAACTTGGATTATTGTATATGCATTGAAATAATATTTACTTATGTAATGCCAAGGAGAAATGTTACAATGTTCTGTTAAATAAGCAAAGAAACAATCTTTGTATCTTTTTTTTATATTGTTGAAAAATAACATTGGAAAGAATAATGCAATCAGTTATTCCTTAGTAATTATATAAGTAGTGAAATTTTTCCACTGTATATATTTCTGTGGTTTTTTACTTTACTATAATGAGCATGTATTACTTTGATAATCAAAAAAAAGTAGTAAGAAATACTGTTAAGTTTTAAACAAATTGAGTTAAAGACATGTTTGATGGCTTCCCAACCCTGTAGGCTACAGTTGTAGGTAAAATAAATAAAGAGGGCTTTGGTGAAAGCATGTAGATATGAGATCCTTATGAACTTACCATATATTCCAAATTCTTATTTGTAAGTACATTTGTTCTCAGAATTAACTCACCGTATACCCAAATTCTGATGCATAAGTACATTTATTCTCAGAATGTAAAAAAAAAAAAAGTAAAGATCATGATAAACACTGCAGGTGAAATTCAGTTATACAAATGTCATTTCAGCCAAGGTTTCTTTATTATGAAGCCTACTATGCTAAATTGATTTTCCAAAATAAGAGCTGCTTTGGAGAGGAAATCCTGTACCAATTGTGCTTTACTGGGTCCTAGTTACAGTAATATCAAGGGTCACTAAGGAATAAATGGCACTTGATTGCCTGCTTTTTAGTATGCAAATTGAGATATTTGAGGTCTCTCTACCTACCCTAAATTTTCAGTCCTCACTCATATTAGACAGGAATACTAATCACTAGTCACAAGTGACCAATCAAAAGGCCTCTGTTTGTTAGAATACCAACAAAGGAAGCGGAAGGAAAAACTGAGGAATCAGAATTCATAAAAAAGAAAAAAAACAGAAAGCATATGAGATTTTTTTCTTACAACTTCAAACACTTATTTATCACTGAGATAATAAGGGAGGAGATTCCTCTTGGAATTTCTTGCATTTTCAACCATGATCTCATTTTTTAAAAAACTCTCCTGTCCCCAAATTTATCAAAATGGAATTTTTAAAATTAATGACTAGTTGCTTTCATCAATATCTCATAGTGACAAGATAATTCAAAGCTACATTGCTAGTGCTTAAAAAGTCCCAAGTTTTATACCCCAATGATCAAAATGTCCTGTACTTTCTTAGAACCCTCAGTGCAGAAACCCTAGTAAGTGTATATCCAAAAGACCACCAGTAAATTGGTCCTTTGAGTTCAGGGGAATTCTTACCAAAATTCCTACTAAGCAGTAGTTTCAAGGAAGCCTAATGAAGTTAAGGGGAAATTGTTAGTTTATAGGTAATTACTGCCAAAGGATATGTTTTTTACACTTTTTGTTTCACTTTTTATGTTCTTATTTTCTGGCACCAAAAAATGACTAAGCAAAAGAGGAACTACATTTTTCTTATTAGCATTTATGTAAAGAGTTTCAGTTTATGTAAACCCCCTTTCCTTCTGCATTATGTTCACAATACAAAATTTTATTTTGAGGAATTACACAGAAATTATAACAAAATGTAAGTGGAACAGGGAGGAAGGAAGGGAAAGGGATACTACTGGGATCTGAATGAGAGCAAAGTATGTTCCATGCTTTTATAATTATGTCACAATGAAACCTAATATTATGTATAACTAAGAAGAACCAATAAAAAATTTTAAAAAAGAGATATGTATGGGTTTACCAATCAGAATCCAGGTGCTTGAATTTTCATTTCTGTGGCTTTATTTTGTTTAGTTCTTGAGACTGAACTTGATCTTATATTATCTTTATATATTTTTCAAAAATTTCAATTAGTCATTAAATAATCTCATCAATATCAGATAGTCTCTAATTTCCTTAAAGTAGTAAACTAAGAAGTTGGAAAATGGAATTATTTTATTGTGTAATTTGAAGCACCCATTTCTTCAAAGGCAAAGTAGTAAAGTAGCAGAATGTGAGCTGTAGAATCTCACCATCTTATGTTCCCAAGGATTGGCAAAGTGCAATCTATAGCTCAAATCTCATCCTGTTATGGTTCAAATATGAGGTATCCCCCCAAAATCTCATGTGTGAGATAATGAAAAAAAATCAGAGGTAAAATGATTAGGTTATGAGAGCCTTTACCTAATCAGTGAATTAATCCACTAATATGGATTAACTGGGTGGTAACTGTGGGCAGGTAGGTTGTAGTTAGAGGAAGTAGATCACTGAGAGCATGCCTTTGGGGTTTATTTCTTTGTCCTTGGTCAGTGGAGCTCTCTCTGCTTCCTGGCTGCTATGTCCTGAGCTGCTTAACTCTGCCACACACTTGCACCATGATGTTCGGCCTCACTTAGACCCAGGGTTAAGGAATCGGCCAACCATAGACTGAACCCCTGAATATGAGCTCAAATGAACTTTTCTTCTCTAAATTGTTTTTTTTTTATCATTTTTTTGGGTTGAGAAGCTTACTAAAATGCACCCACTACCTGTGCTTTTAAATAAAGTTTTGTTGGGACTGAACAGACACATCCATGTCTATGGCTGCTTTCCATCAATAGAGCAGAGTAAACTAGTTGTGACTGACCATTTAGATTAGAAAGCTTAGAACATTCCCTATCTGAGTAATTGCAAGAAAAAAAAAAATGTCTACTTTTCTTATGTGCAATATTCTCCATCCACAGGAAATGCTTTAAACAATCTATGAAAAATGGCATTTTCTTTTTTATCCAAGGTGCTCAATTTAAAAAAAAATCTGATTTATGTATGACATTACCAGGTTTGCCCCCACTCTACTTTTTATTAAGTACATAAAAGTGTTTATATTGCATAATATGGTTTTTAAACTTTGCTTACATGACCTCCTGTAGCCTGGCTGTCTGCTGGCATGGACTTCTGTACTCCGTGGGACATCACTAACATGGAACAGAATGAGACATTGCTTCCCAGAGCCAGATGGCCACACGTCGGGATGGATTCTGTAAAAGTCAAAGGTGGGAATAAAAAGATCAAAAATTAGGTATTGAATCCTCTTCTCCTCAGGTTAATGGTTTACTATGTTCCTGATTATGCTATAAAAGACATGAAGTCTTGCATGGAGAAGACTTCAAAAGTTAAGCCTGAATTTTCTGGGTGAATCTTTCCTGAAGTCTTGAGAGTGTCCCATAATTTAACTCAAGCTAATATTGATTAGAAAGTATAATGCTTCCCAGAGTTTTCTAGCAAAATGTTCTTCATTCTACCACAAAATGGCATAAGGAAAATGTCAAAGATATATGTGGGCTTCCTGTTATGTTACTGTCTAAGGAAGATATTGAATATAGTTTTGAACATCTATTCTAACAATGAAATATAAATCTCCATTCATATATTTAATTGTAAAACACTATTACGGGGCTGGGGATGTGGCTCAAGCAGTAGCGTGCTCGCCTGGCATGCGTGCAGCCCGGGTTCGATCCTCAGCACCACATACAAACAAGATGTTGTGTCCACCGAAAACTAAAAAATAAATATTAAAAATTCTCTCTCTCTCTTTAAAAAAAACACTATTATGTATGATATCATTTTTCAAAGTACATTTGATTTAAGGGGTTTAAATATGCTAACGGATTGTACTATTAGAAAACCTTAAAATAGTACGCCTCCTATTTTTACAAATGGTATTTCAACTTATTCCACTTTTAAAAAGTAAAGCAGTATAACTTCTATTTTATAAAGTAAATTAAGAAACAGCCAAATTTCAGTATGGCCTATGGTATAAAGAATATTTACAATAAGAGTAATAATTAATTTTAAACAATCTTAGTTCTGATCACTACTGAGGCAGTAAACGTTTAATATAATTGCAAATCCAAATTTAGCCCTTCTTTATGCCTACCTGAAAGCCAGAATTCTTCCAAATTATTCATTTAAAGAAACATTTATGCAAAACTTCCTCTATCTAAGGATCTTTGTTTGGTGCTCTAATAATGGGTTTTAATCCTTAAGAAGCTCACCAACTAGTGGAGAACAGAAAAAAAAATGCTCTGAATGTTTCGAAAGGGGAATGAAGAAAGTCTCATGCAAAGTCAATGTGTGAGGCCATCGATCCCATGGAGATGAGGAAGATGAGGAACTCGGAAAGATTTCAGTGAACATGAGACATTGGAGGTGGCCTGAGCGAGCGGCTTTTGTCTGGCCAAGGAATGCTGCCTGCACTGGCTCAGAATTCCTGGAGGAGGAACAGGATTTCAGTAAGATTTGGCATGAGATTTTATTCTTGTCCTAGAATTGGTGGCTAGAACTCAATGTTAAGGACAAATAAACATCAAGTTATACAAAGTTATAAAGAGAGTTCTGGGTCCAGACATCTGCTCTAAGGCTAATTCAGAGGTGGGAAAACATCTCCTACTTACTACTAACCCCCACCATCAACCCACTCCGAGACTTTATCTCTGATCCACATAGAGAAAACGAAAATATCAGGAAAGTGTAGCCGAGGTAATGACTGGAGTCACCATTCAAGGACATGATGGGAAGTGTTAGTGACTATAAGCCTATTAAAAAAAAAAAAAAAAAAAAACTGTCATAGACTGAAATGTGACTACATGCCTCCACCAAAATTCATATGCTGAAGTGATAACCCCAATGTGATAGTATTTGTGATGGAATCTTGTGGAAATAATGAGGCTGAGATGAGGTCCGAAGAGTGGGCTCTTAGGGATTAGTGCTTTTATGAGAAGAGACACCAAAGACCTGGTTTGCGACTGCTTCTCTTTCCTCTCCTCCTCTTCTCCCTCCCCTCCCTCTTCCTTCTCCTCCTCCTTTCTCCCTCTTCCTCTCCCCCTCCCTGTCCTCCTCCTCCTCCTTCTGCTCCTCCTCCTTCTCCTTCTCTTCTCTCTCTTTCTCTGTCTCTGATGTGAAGACATAGAAAGAAGGCAGCCATCTGAAAGGCGGAAAGAGAGCCCGCACCAGAAACCAAATCAGCTGGCATCTTATTGCTGGACTTCCCAGCATCCAGAACTGAGAAACAAATTCCTGTTGCTTGTATAAACCACCCATTCTGTAGTAATTTGTTACGGGAGCCCCAGCTAATACAAACTGGCATTTCATCCCCTAGTTGGGCATCACATCAGCTCAGGATGAGACCAATAGGAAGACCCAACTCTCTCAAAGGGATGCTTTTCTACCTTTCTGTTCATTTCAAACAGCCAAAGCAGCTTGAGGGTGGTAGGAATGGGTATCATTGTGTCTGGTGGATCAACTGATATCCATCATGTCCCTCCCCTATACCCAGGTACTGTAGCCAGACGGCCAGTCTAGCCAGGGTGATAGCAACAGCCAGGATGACATCAGGCTGGACGGGGACCACTGCTGTCATCCTGGCAGTCCCATGTTCCGCTGAGTAGCGATCACTCTTGCTGCCACTCCTGCAGCTCCACTGGGAGCCTCGGCTGGTGCTACAGGGCCAACACTTCTGCAGTTGCCACAGACATCACTGATTCCATCGCTGCTCCTACAGCTGTCATAAAGGTCGCTGACTAGACTGCCACTGCTTCAGTAGTCCAGTTGGGCTGTCTCCATGAACCTGTTCCAAAAGCCCTGTTCTAGCCACCACTGCTTTTGTGATTGCCATTACAACTGCCCATGGCTATCACAATCGCTGTCAAATACCTTCACTTTTGCCAGGAATGCTCTAGATGCCTCTGCCCTGTACTGCTCTGGACGCTTCTACCCACACTGTAGTCAACTGCATTATCTCCACTCCAATCTGAAGAGCACCCATGCAGGGAACAGCAGTGCAGAAAGTCTGCAATTAGCAGACATATGATAACACAGCTAGCCTTACTGCCAACCAGCTGAGATTTCAATTGCTCAATTCATTCAAAACGACAAAGTGAAGCTACCTTAGGGTTAGTATCTCTGAGCTTTAAGTGCTGCAGCTCTCCCTCTCATGTTAGCAGCTCTCCCACTTGCCTTCAGAAGTCAGAGGCTCTCGGCAATTCTTTGGAACTACTCAGTAGATCTCCGCTGCTAGGTGCTCTTAGCACTAGCAGCTCTTCATGCAACCATCTCAGCCTGTTCAGCTCAAGATAGAAGTAATGAACAGGCAAAACAAAACCATCCCAAACAGGGTTTTATTTTTTTTTAGGGTTGTGGGGTGGGGTTCATGCTGCAACCTAAGGGAGACCAGTGTATGGGATAAATATTTCCCAGACTGATGCAGTGATACGAAGACACTGTTTATACAGACAAAAGGGGCAGGCACACAGTCATCTCTCTGCTGACTGCAGTCTGATTACTCAACTATTACCAATATGAGATAATATTCCTAGGAAAACCGCGGGCCAGCTACTTCAGTGAATACCTAATAACTTGTAACTAACATATTTAAAAAACAAAAACACCCCTCCTACTCAGCTTGGTACGGTTTGGATATGGAGTGTCTCCCTGTGTGTTGAAGGCCTTTTCCCCAATGCTGCAATACTCAGAGGTGAGGTTTTTGGAAAGTGAGTCATGAGGACCCCGTCTTCATTGGTGGATTGATCCAGTGAGGATGAAATAATTTGATGGTATTTCGGGAGGCGGTGGACATTTTAGGGGGTGGGGGCTACTTGGAGGAAGTAGATCACTGAGGTTGTGCCCTAGGAAGGTATTTCTTCTCCCCATCTCCTTCTGTGTACTCTCTCATTCTCTTTCCTTGTGCACACCCACATGTTCTCTCTCTCTCTCTCTCTCTCTCTCTCTCTCTCCTTTCTGTTGCAATGAGCTGAGAAGCTTTCCTCTCTCTTGCCCACCAGGATGTTTCTGCCTGGGAGTCAGCACATCATAGACAAAAAAATTTGGAAACCATGATCTAAAACAAATCTTTCCTCCTCCACGTTTTTTGTGTCAAGTGTTTTGGTCACAGTGACCAAAGATTACTAATACACATCTCCTAGGCCATATTTTGCCCCTAAGAGGCTTCCCAAATTTAGGTGGCATGCACCTGAAAGCCCTATAAAAATGCACTTTCTCCATAATTGCACAGCAGTAGTATGAAAGCTTAAGGTTGACCTACACACATAGTTGACCTTGATGTGGCCAATCACGTATTTAGGAAAATTTATCTCTGACCTTGAACGTAATCAATACAATGGAACTAGAAAAAGAGGATGTTAGATGTTTCAAAAAATTTTCAGTTCAGCATCCATATTTCAGAGAGCAAGAAACTGGTTTCCAAAGTGACCTAGTGACTTGCTCTAATCAATAAGACCATGTAGTAAATAACAAATAAACATTTACTTAAAACTTAGAGTTGTAGTAAACAAGAAGGCACTCATTTTGCCAGCTGACAGCGCATAGCTGAGTCCCTCCCCAGAAATGCTGTCATCAAAGAAGGTATCTAGTACAAGGTCATGACCTTCCCCTGGAAGAACCTGACCTTCTTCTTCAGGGTTGGACTACCTCTGATGGGGCTTCCTAGCTCCACAGCCTTCCTCACCAGATCTGCTGAATCCTCTACTGCAACTGTATTACAATGTCACTCCTGCCTACCTTGTTTCTATCTGCCCCAGTCCCACTAGGAGTTGAGAACATGCACTGCATGCAGACTGCACATAAAATGCATATCTCTACCCCAGCATCTGCTCCCTAGAAATCCCAACCTACAAATGTAGTGTATTCCATCTTCGAAAAAATGTAAGATTGGAATGTACCTGTATCAAATCAAAACAGATTATCACAGAACTTCTTCTAATTTGACAATGTGCATGATGAACCACCAACAAATAACTAAAGTTACCTAGTTACTTAGTCATAGAATTTTTTTTTTATATTCAACATTTTATGAGACTTATGGTCTCTAAAATATGCTCTGGGAAACATGAATGCAGTCCACTCGGGATGACTTTTGAATCTAATCATTGAAGTTACTCATATCAATATTTCCTATAATAGAAAAATAATGGAAACATTCTAAATTTTCATCAATAAGACATTACTAAGTGAATTATGATGCATTGGAATATTATACAGTCATATAAAAGGATGAGAAGTTATTTAAATACTAGTATGAAAAACTCCAAGGTATATTTTAAGTGAAAATAGCAAGTTTCTTCAACAGTTTATACTTTTTGAAAAGGGAAGAAGTAAATATATATGTGCATTTTTTTCACATGTGCACAAAAGTATTTGTAAAGGCATACACTAGAAAATGACAGTACTGGTTGTATCTATAGAAGGGAACTGGAAAGCACTTTATACATTTTGAAGTTTAGAACCTGTGAATTTATATCAATTGATATATTCAAAATACAACATTAAAAATTAACAGAAAAACATGACAAAATATTAGACATTAGAGATTGAAACACTTTATTAATTGCATAGGAAAGACTCTGAAAAAATTATATCATTTATGAAGTTACTAAATGGGTGAGCTCCATAAAGTTCAAAACCATAACTTATTTCATTTAGAATGCCCAAAATCTAGCAATGTCTCAACCAAAGGAGGCAGCAAGTAACTTTTTAAAGAAATAAAATCCTATGCTTCTAATACAGCAACAAATTTAAGACACTCTTTTTTCGAAACAGGAAAATTCTAGAAATGGATAAAGAATAGTATCTTCTATAAATATATTTTTCTGATATGGTTTCTCTTTTATTGGCTCATATTCGTCAATATTTAAAAAGTATCCAGAGCTGTGTTAACAAGTACAGTAGCTACTAACCCATGTAGCTTTTAAATTTAAAAGTAAACTAACTAAAATAAACTATAAGTAGAAAATCATTAACTAAAATAAACTAAAAGTAGAAAATCCTGTCCTCAGTCCAGCCACTTCAAGTGGTAAAAAGCCATATACTCTTAGTGCCCACTATGTGGGACAGAGATGGATAGAATATTTCGTTTTTATTCCCGCAGAACATTCTGCTGGAGAGGTGTAGAACAGAACTCTGTCTCAGACAAAGCTGGGTTTGAAATCTGACTTAGCCACTTACTACCAGTAACATTTAGGGCAGGTTATTGTTTCAGGAGCTCAGTTCCTGTATCTATAAATTGAGAAGCATGGCATTACCCATCTCACAGGATCTTTGTGGAGTTTAACTGAGCTCATTCATGCAAACTTCATTAAACAAATCTAAATACACATGAGCACTCAAAAATTAACTCTTTATGGGCAGTTATCCCCATTGTGAATGTAGCATCGCACTATAAACCAGCCGCATCATCCCCCACGCTTGGGCTATCCCACCCAAGAGAAAAAGTAGCTGTTAGCATCTGCATAGTTCAGTGCTATTAATGTTCAGTTTGTAATGAATAAAGCTCACGTTGACTCCTTCCTCAGGAAAGTCTTGCTATAAGGAAACATCAGTAAACTAAATGTGTGTTAGTGATGTGGTTGATTGATATTCTGATGCAATTTTTTTTTTTTTATCAAATGAAAGCCTAGGAACATTTTTATACTTTCAAAATTGCAATGGTTTCAGTCTCGTTGGGAAAACACACCACTGGATAGGATTCTAAAATATAAAGGGCGTCTAATTGTGCCATGAAAAACCAAGACTCATACAGCAAAATTGGAAATGCAGGGATTTCCTGAGGCAGCAAGATGAAGGGTCTGTAGTTGGTAAATTTGAGCTCAATTTTGAAGAACATAAAGACCATAATGGTGTAAGAACAACGGCAGGAGAACCATGATAAAGGAATCATAAAAAGGTGGTTTAGATATCAGGTGTTCCCCCAAAGCTCATGTGTGGGCCAATTTCAGGACATCCAGAAGTGAAATGATGGGGTTAGGAGACCCTTCACCTAATCAGCACATTAATCTGCTGATAGGGATGGTCACTGGAGGCAGGTAGGTTGTGGCTGGAGAAGGTGAGTCCCTGGCACATACCTTTTGGATTTATATTTTGTCTTTGTTCAATGGATCTCTCTGCCTCCCTCTCCCCACCTCTCTTCTCTCTCTCTCTCTCTCTCTCTCTCTCTCTCTCTCTCTCTCTCTCTCTCTCTCTCTCCTTTCTGGTGTAATGTCCTGAGCTGTTTCCCCTCTTCCACGCTCTTCTGCCATGATCTTCTGCCTCCCCTAGGGCCCCCAGGAATGGAGATGGCTGTCTATGGACTGAGACCTCTGAAACTGTGAGTCCCCAAATGAACTTTTCCTCCTCTAAAATTGTTCTTGTTGGATTTTTTTGTCACAGCAATGAAAAACCTGACTAAAAGAAAAGAAGAGAAAGAGAGGGGAAAGAAGCCTTATAGCTTTAGCCCCTTAAGACTAAAGAAGTGTCTTCCTCTCATTCCAAAGGCCAAGCCAAACCTTGTTTACTTAGGTATGCCTGAATTTAGAAGTGGCCAGTTTTGGCTTCCTTATTCCTTATTCTGCTTATGATAGAAATGATTATACGTATATATCATGACCTTAAACTCTACCTATACATATGGAAAGCTATTTTGATGGGCTTCTGAGCTTCATGTATTTGCAGTTAAAGATAAATGAGCCTAAAAAAGAAAGACAAAAAGTTCCCAGATAAGCATTTAAAATGTCTTTCGGCTTCTTCAGGCACTTATATAAAAAGATCCATATAAAACTTCTTCTTCACCATTAAAATCAGCCAGTCATTACCTAACAATACTCCAGAACTGCCACTCTAGATAACTGTTTAACTATTAAAATGCACGCTGTGATTTATAACAACCCTAATGACACCAATCTCTACAGGACTGCTCATTGCTGAAGTGGAAGATGTACATCATCTGCTGTAGCAGGAAATACCACAGGATAATTTGCAATGATGCACATTTCCTATTACCTGCTGATACTAACCTATCAATGAAAACAACAGTTTAATGGTACAGCACATCTCCTGCTGGCGAATAACTGGATTCAAACATTTCTATTGCTTCTCACTAATTCCCTACAGCAGCAAAGAAGCACGATTACCGCGAATGTCAGGAATAACACTTACCAATTAAGTAAAATGATTTAGAGCAAGGTTGATCTTGTATTAAACCCAGATGCACTGGAGACCACATAATCCTACCCTGTCCTCAGGCAGTCTGACTAACACTGGCAGCCATTCTTCTAACCTTTAATTATTCTTGCCAATTAGACCTCTGGCATTTCCCATTCCCAGTACTTGGCTTTTTATGAAATCTATCAAGTCATTTACACTAAACATGGGATCTCTGGAACAACAGAGCAGCCACCAATTTGCTGCAGTAGTCCCAAGTATCTTATTTCTAAAGCCCTGCTTCCCGGGCTCCTTCCTGACAAGCAGACTAAACTTCTCAAGGCTACCTAGCAAAGCAGTGGTGCTCACAAAACTGCTCAGCATAGGCTGACTCTGTTAATAAAGTTCATCTGACAGTTGGCAGAGAGTTTGAACTCCTGACCTCTAGTGTGATTCACATGGCTAGTTCAGAGAACTCGTCCACCCTGATCACACACTGTAGTTCTTTCCTCTCCACCAGGGCTATGTATACTCATCTAGACAGAGCTCAAAGAATGCCCGTTTCCATGATAGGAAACAGTACTTTATCCCTCCTCACTGACCTTAATTAAATATTATTTAACTAATAGTTTCCAAGCTATTGCTCTAAAGAGATTGTCATTTGCAGCTTCTAAGCTCCAGGTCTGTTCCATGGTTAAGATTAGCAAGATTCCAAATTCTGCCAGGGAGCCTTCTTCAGTCTCAGTGTTACATGAACTACAGTATTGGAAACTGTAACATTTTAAAGATGAACAGAATAGAAAAAAATGGTGGCCCTTGTAGGAAGCACATCACTTTCCCACAACACATCCAAAGAGAGATTCACCATAAGTGAAGTACCTCATATATCTAAACCTCAGTTATCTTATCTTCAAAATGAAATTGGATTGGAAGTGACTAAAGTTCAATCCAGTGCCTAAGTAACATCTATAAAGGTATAGTTGATAATCTTAGAAGATATTGAATTGTTATGCAAATCCTTAGAACCACCAAGGATGGTTTAACACCTGAGGGGGAATTTCTCCTTTCTAATCATCTTACTTTCAGAAGAGAAAAAAAAAAAAAAATTAAATGAATTTTTTGCCTAGATTTTTTACACAAAGGGGTTAAATTTTAACAATGCATTTCGGGTCACCATTTGTGTTTTGGATTCCCATTTTAATTCTACACCAGGAATTCATTCAGTTAGCAGACGCACCAAAAATACATATGGATTATGCCACTTCTCTGTATTAACTGCAATTTCAGGATGAGTCTAATGTATAGATAGAGTCTATACATTGTAATCTGAGTTTAATCTACAGCCCGTATTACAATGTTTTGTACTTGAAATTCACATAAATTGATAATATTTAAAAGGCAGTTATTAGTGAGTTTTGAGCTTTTTTTCATCTCATATCTAAGAGCTAACTTTTGACATCATCATTACCACCAGCAAAACATGTCTAAAATTCAAGTGGCTCCCCACCACTGATTTCCAAATAGCTGCTTTCTGGGTCAGAAAAACAAATATTCCACCTGCAATTGCTCTGAACAATTCTTTTCAACCCTGACTCACTGTAGTTCAATTCTTATCCTTCTTCTCTGGAGGAGTGGGAAGATGGACCATTCATGCTGTTCTCACCAATAGCTAAGCCACACTCATGCTTACTGTCCTGCTTGACATATAGTTAAGTGCTCAATAAAAATGTGCTGCTATCATTATCTCTGTCTTTAGTACTCTAAGGGAATATCATACCAACACTGGTATCCTCCCTATCTCTCAAATTAAAGGAAATGTTTTTCAAGTTTTTGAATTACATTCGATTTTCAGTACAGGCTTTTCATAGATATACTGTATCCACTTTTGGAAGATCCCATCTATTCTTATTCTTCTAACAGTTTGATATTATTTTTTTCCATATCACAAGATTATACTGATAAATTTTCTGATATTGAGCTATCTATACAATCCTCAAGTATTTTACTGTAGTGTGTGTGTTCCTGCTGGGGTAGGTTACATGGTTTGTTTGTTTTACTGTTGTTATACCAGCTAATATCTTATTTAGAATTCTAATATTTTTTCTGGCAGTGTTGAGAATCAAACCCAAGGTCTCTCACATATGCTAGGCAAGCACTCTACCACTGAACTATACTGCCAGTCCTAATAATTCTATCTAGTATTGCAAAGTGTCACTAATTTTCTTGATCTTCTATCTGAAAACCTTGGTTATTCATATGGCTTGAGTCTACAAATAATGGTAACTGGATCTCCTCTCATTCAATCTTTCGTTGTATCCTCCCTGTGGAGAACACAGGCTCTAGAGACCAACTCCAGTGCACATTCAGTTCTACCACTTCCTAGCTATCAGCTCCCTGCAAGTCACCTCACTTCTTGATGCTTCAGTTTGCTCATCTGGAAAGTAGGAAGAAAGTGCCTCAAGAATTGGGAGGATTAAACATGTGAAAATTCTCAGCATTTTGGATGGCAACAAATGTTCACTACACAAATATTTACTCAATGAGGTTAAGAATGGAAAATGCCTAACCCAGGCTTAGAGGTTTAGGGAAATATTTTCAGAGGAAGTATTACTGGAGACCTTTGCACCAGCTAAAAAGAGCCAGGAGGAAGAGGCATTGGATGAAATAGTGTACTCCGTATAAGGCAGCATACCCAGATATCCAGCTATGCAAGCAAGCATGGTGTACTTAAAGGTCAGGCAGCCCTTCAACACACGGACTATGCAACTCTTTCCATACAAATATGAATTGCTCTACTAGATAATAAATTCCTGGAGATTATTATGGCTCCTTGTTTGTATCCCATCCAGCACATAGTAGAGAGTCATGTACAGAGAAAATGATCAGTATATGTCTGCTATTACATAGTAGAACTTTGTCCACTGTCAGCCTTCCTGGACTGGAAAAAAAAAAAAAAAAACATGTCCTGGAAGCTGTGTTTATAAATTGCAGTGACTGAGAATAACATGGCTTGAATTAAGAGAACTCAGGCTTTATAAGATATATGCCTTACTATCAAGTCAAATAAGCCACCAACAAAACCATGTCTCAAAGTTTAGAGGTCCTAGGCATACAATAAACTAGGATCTTGCTTTTCAGGAGTAAAGTCTAAAGATATAAAATACAGATTTTTTTTTTTTTTACTCTGATTTGGGGTTATGGTAAATTCTGAAGTGATATAATAATGCCGTTAGGGCTACATATCTGTTATCTTGCCTTCGTTTTTTAAAATATTTTTTAGTTATAGTTAGACACAATATCTTTATTTATTTTTATGTGGTGCTGAGGATGGAACCCAGTATCTCACATGTGCAGGCAGGCACTCTACCACTAAACTATAGCCCCAGCCCTATCTTGCATTCTTAAGAGAAGAGACACTAATTTATGTGCTACTAATACTTCCAGTTTTATAAAATTTCCCTTATCATTTTTGTACTATTGAAATAATTGTGGTTTTTTTTTTTTTTTCAAAATACTTGGTAAATGGAATTAAGAAAATGAAAGGACTTCCATTTGAACTAATTTAGAGAAAATAGGTGTGCCTTGTTTCAATTTCCTTTCATTTGTTGAAGCACTTACTTTGTGATAATAAAATTATCAACTCTAAATAAAACTGGCATGCAATATTAAACAGCTCTGATTTTGTTTTCTGTGCATATTTGTTTCAGTGCTAAAAACTCTTACTCCTAATGATAAATATGAGGATTCTATCAATAGCCTGGGCCAAATTAGGCCCTCAGGAAAGTTCATTTCCCTTCCCGATCCAGACCATACAGAATATGCTGGAGAGAATTTTCTAACAGCCACGTATCACAGGTAACTCACTTTGAGTCAAGTCTAGTTAAACTCTTTTTCCTGACTTTTGTTCCACTGTGCCTCCCCTTCTCTTCTGAAAGCTTCTGAAAGCCTCATCTCCTCTCAAAAGGTGGAAATTTGAGACAGAAAGTTCTCTCTCTTCTTCAAACCTGGTTTTAAATAAAGCTACTTCCTTTCCAGCCTTTCTCCCAAATTTCTGTGGAGCACCAGGAGGTGAGACCCTTCACCATGGTAACAAGATAGTGCCAGGTGTTCGGAGAAGCTCTGAGGGCGATCTGAAGTTCACCAGTCAGGAAAAGCTTCATTGCAAAGGAGATATTGAAGCCAGGCCTTTAAGGAGGTAAGAAGAGTGGGTCATATCTGAGAAATGAACATTCTAGGCCGAAGGAAGATCAAGTTCAAAGACTTGTACACAAGAACTTGACATTATGACTGAAGAATAGAAGAGCCACCAGGGTGACTGAATTAGTGCTCTGGGAAAGACAGTGGATGAGATGATGGCTACAAATCACTTAGGGACATATTGATCACATATCAGTTATTTTTATAACAGAAATAGAAAAATAACAGAATTTGGCTTTTGCTGGAATGAGATGAAAAGACAATGGATAGTTCTGAATAAAGGGGAGGAGATAAAACCTGGTTAATGTTTTAACAAGATCACATTTTTGGCAGATTATCTCTCAAAAGTAGCTACCATACATCGATGCCTTCCCATCATGAACCTGCATGACGTGCTGTCCATTAAAAGGTGGAATCTGTGTCTTGTCCTCTTGAACAGAGGATGGTCTTCTGACTTGTTTTTCCCAAAAGAATGAGATAAACGTGGTAGTCTGTGAAATTCAACTCCCAGGCCTGAAAAGCCTGCAGTTCCCACTTTCTCTCTTATAGAAAATGAATGTTAGGCAAGGAGTCTGACAGCCATGAGAGGTTCATGCTATGAGGAAGCTCAAGCCAGCCACATGGAAAACCATGGAGGAGAACCCAGTCAACAACCAGACTTGGGATCCCATAAAAGTGAACCAAGGTCCACTGAGTCCTAACTTCTGGGACCACAGACATTGTGGAGTAACATCAAACCATCACCACTGCGTCCTGTCCACATTTTTACTCTGAGAAAATAAAATAGTTCTTATCATACACCAGTAGGTTTGGGGGTAGTTTAAAAATTAATAACTGTACCAGAAACTGATACGAAACTAGGTGGCAGGTGAACAATCTGAAGAGAATCAAGGACACTGTCACTAAGGGCTAGAAAGTCAGCAGGGAAATTGTCATTAGAGGCTGGAGAGGGAACAACTCATGTCATAGTGTGACAGGACATTGGCAGCACCGTGGCCTATAATAATAGAGAAGAAAAAAAGAATGTGCTTCTGAAAGTGACAATAGGTTTCATTCGGCGCACCATGAGTAAGTGCAGGAAGAGAAATATAACTCGGTGTTCAAGCCAAATTTAGAGGAAATAGCTCAACCCAAGATTTGCTGGCTGAGAAAATAAAACTAATTCTTGCTTTTCTAGGCAGCAAAAGATATTCAAAGAGAGAAGTAGTCATAGAAGAGAGGTCAAATCCAAGGTTTACTAAAACAATGTGCTCTCAGGTTGAAGATCATATCGTAGGCACGTAGCAAAAAGATCCTTCAGTAAGACCTTAGAAAGTTTTAAAGTGCTGCCTTAGATCTTGTCAGACTGGGCTCCTAAAAATCCTAAGGGCTTCTTCTATAGCATTCTCACTTGCAGCAAAAGTAAACAGGAGCCAGTGTTTAGAGTTTTCAGGATAGAGATAGATATAGATATAATGTTTTAGTCAGCCTTTTCACTGCTATGATTAAAAGATCTGACCAGAACAATTTTAGGGGAGGAAAAGTTTATTTGGAGGCTCACAATTTCAGAGGTCTAATCCGTATATAGCAGGCTCCATTCCTTGGGGCTAGAAGTGAGATAGAACATCATGGTGGAAGAGTGTGGCTGAGGGAAGCAGCTTATATGATGATCAGAAGCAGAGAGAGACTCCACATTTCAGATACAAAATATATATACATATATATATATATATATATATATATATATATATATATAATATTTTTATTATATATAATATATATTCATTATATACACATTTATATATATTTATTATATATTATTGATGTATTATATATTATATATATTTATTATATATTATATATAAAATATATAGTTTTTAATCAAATGGAGATAAACTCAAATTAAAAGGAAGTCCCCCATGTCTTAAAGAGATACGAATTTAAACACAAGAAACAATACATCAACAGCTAAACTAAAAGAAGTATAAAGATTTCTAACTCTCTAAGGGTAGAAAGCAGTCTACTCAACTCACGCAAATGTAAATTAGGCATCTAGAGAGGCCAAACAGAGGAAGGCTAATGGCTGGCCAGTCTTTAGCTTTCCAGATGTTCTAGCTGAGGTGACAGGAGAATGAAGAAGCATTTTTGGACATTTGACCCTAACAACCTAAGAAGAGTCAACTAGCTAAAGGTAGCCCAGACTGCTTAATCATGATAAATAACAAATTAATGAGGTTTTTAAGCCACTGAGTTCTCAACTGTTATTACATTCCATTTTTCTCTTATGATAGTCATTTTTAATTCACTGTCATTTAAATGAAACAATATGGCTTCTGCATTGAGGACAGGCTGGAGTCGGGCAGAGGGAAGCAAGTGTAGCACTGGTGAGGTCAATTCTTGCATTTATACTGTGAGCAATGATACTCGCTTGGGCCCAGGTGGCAGCAATGTCAGTGGTGAGAAAAGGTCAAGGGTGGGCTATATTTCAAAAGCATGGCTAAATGATTTGGTGGCAGATTCAAGTAGGTGTGAGAAAAACAGAAGTCCAAGATGACTCCATGATTGATTTATTGATTGATGATTGACTTACTGTCTATTCATTTTAAAGAATGAATCCTTATGGTTTGGATGGGAGGTATTCCCCCAAAGCTCATGTGTGAGACAATGCAACAAGGTTCAGAGGAGAAATGATTGGGTTGCGAGAGTCTTAAACAAATCAGTGAATGAGTACCTGATGGGATCAACTGGGTGGTGGCTGAAGGCAAGTAGGGTATAGCTTGAGGAAGTAGGCACTGGGGGTGTGGCTTTGGGGTATATATTTTGTATGTTGCAAAGGGAGTCTCTCTGTCTGCTTTCTGTTCATCATGTGAGCTGCTTCCCTCTGCCACACTCTTCTGTCATGATGTTCTGCCTCACTCAAGTCCAAGGAATGGAGCCTGCTGTCTGTGGATTGAGACCTCTGAAACCGTGAGCTCAACATAAACTTTTCCTCCCCTAAAATTGTTCTGACCAGATCTTTTAGTCACAGTAGTGAAAAAGCTGACTGAAGCATCAAGTAAGATGGAGAAGACAGTGGGAGAGGCAGACAGGGAGGATCTTCAGGAATCCAATGAGTATTAGACATCTAATCGAGATTCTGGAGAGACTTTGGATATGAGTCTGGAGTTCAAGGGACAGGTCATGGCTGGAGACATAAATTTATGACTCATCAGTATACAAAGGCATTAACGCCATGAGATTGATGAAATCACCAAAGTAGTGAGTATATTCATAGAGTAAAGCCCTGAGGGCAGAGCCCTCAAACTCTCCTATATTTCCACACTCGGTAAATGAGAAACGAGTCAAAGAGACTGAAATGGCTGCTGGTGAGGAAAAAGGAAAATAAAGAAAGAAGAGGGTTGGACCACCGGAGAACTCTCAGGTCCTGCTGAAAGAGCATGGGGGAAGAGAGCCAAGAACTCACCATGAGATTTAAAAACAGAGAGGTTCTTGGTGTCCTTGACAAATGGATTTCAATGCACCCGTGGGATGACCACCCGGCTGGTTCAAGACAGAGTGAGAAAAAATAAAATCTCAGGTAAAGAATATGGTGAACCTTGAAAGTTCTCCTGAAAAATGGGGGCACAACACCCAGATGGTAGGGGAAAGAAATGAGGAAAATGACACAAGGCTATTTTTTGCTCAATAGGAGGAATTATACCTTGGTGATATGGTAAGGGGAAAGACCCATTAGAGAGAGAAAAAAATGATGGAGAGAAAGAATTATTAGAGCTATAAACCCTTGACTAGATAATGAGAATGAGATCACACACCTGAATTAACTAGATGGATTTCTATCTGGTTTTCTGATCTCAAAGTTGCCTTTTTCCTTCAACAAATTCTGCCTTGAGCTAATTTTCCTAAAATACTGTCGGCATTTTATTGGTCCAGCACTGTTTTTTTGCTATGTTGCTATGCCTCTTCCCTCCTTCACATTCATGAGCTTAGCTGTCCAACTTTTGAATGATCCAACTGACTCTCACTGAATCAATACAAATCATGTATGTGACCAATCTTCTGCAAGGCACACAGATCTTTTCTTTATTTAAAATGCAAGTACAGAGTCAGACTCATATCAAAATGAATTTACAGACATTAAAAAAAATATTATAAGGGAATACAGACAGCACCAAATAAATACACGAAAGGAAGAAAGTAGTTCTGCCCGGGCAGAGGATGAGGACACAGACACTACAGATGATAAGCCCTTGGTGCAGGACCCTGGCAGGCTGGCACTGAGGGGCAAGTACGTGTAGAAGACTGCAGCAGTGTGCCTGGAGCTGAGGCTAGAAGAGGAGAGGGGGATGCAGAAGTGATCACAGCCTGGAAGAAAGTATTTCCTACTGCCAGCCAGGGAGGAGGCTCCACAGAAGTCCCACTAGGTCCTTCACCTCTGCCTACAGGCCCCGAGTACTTAGCTTTATGTGCAGTAAGCCACGGCAATCCAGATGTCAAGAGGTTAAGGCTGAACTAGATCAGAGATCTCCCAAGGGAACAAAACATGCCCCTGGGGTGTCCTGCATTTTCCCAGGGGTATGTGGGTACAGAGCACTGAAGGAATCAAATCCCATACCCACTGCTTAGTGGGACTCCCCCCGTACTATCAATGCCATGCCTGCTGGACCTGAGACAAGCAGATTTCTAGCAAGTTCTCCTTTCTTACTTCCCCTTTCTTCTTTTCCCACTTTATGAAAGACACATCCCTCCCCCATGCAGAATCTGACCCTTTGGCTTGCCTTGCCAGGGTGCCACATAAAGAAAGGAGCAACTTGAAAAACTGACGTAAGAGAGAGCTTTTAACTGAAATCAAACCAATGTTATCAATCATCTCTATATCTATCATTCACATTTCCACTATAGCTTTAGTTTTATGCCTCATCATTGCTTACAAAAAAAGGATTATTTGGTTAATTGTACATTCATAATAGGTAAAACAACATAACCAAGAAGAAATTTTAACAATAGAACCCCTTAGTTAAAAGGACTAAGATTGAATTTATAGACTTACTTTTGTTGTAGGGAAGTAAGGGAGAAAAAATGGAAAATATATTATAAAATCCATAACTGTAAAAATGTTCAATTTAAGAATAATTATTTGAAAATTTTAGAGATCATCACTAACAGTGTGCAAGGGCTGCTTCATTTCTCAAATTTCAATTTAAAAACATGTGTGTAAAATTCCCATTAAGGAGAAGTATAATTCAGTGCTATGAGAGATCTGGGCTTTCTCTGGGCATTTTTGTATGTGTCACAATGATAACTTCCTCCCCCATCAATCTTAAAATCATCATATCTTCTTCTTCTAGGACTATTTTCAGTTGCAATTCCTTCATTTGACAAATAATTTCTTTCCCCTCTGATCTTTCCCAATACCTATCAGGACTTGAAAGAATCATTAACATTTGGAGAGGACACAACCACATATTGTATCCAAACTTTTGAGTCCTTTTTAATTTAGACTATATGCAACCCTCTATCTCTGCCATGGGCTAAAACACTATAAAACAGATGTATACAAATACCTTGCCTTCAAATGTAAAATGTGTACAAATAATATTGTTGAACTGAACTGAGCTCAAAGAACCTTTTATTTACTATTTCTAATCCCAGCAATGAATAACTTTTTTTTAAAAAAAAAAAAAGAACATCTTTTAACATAAAGCTAAGTAATAAATATCATTAGATTATCCCAGTGATGATCACCATCTATTTCATGGCAAGGATACAAGCATTATAGTTTTCATTATACTGAACAACTGACTTCCAGAACCCAGAAAAGAAAACATGTGATATACAAAAAAGTATTAACATTGTAACCAAAATAAATCTCAGCAGAATGTCTTCTTAGCTATGTCCTAATCCAAGTGAAACTCTGCATACCAGTACAATTTTTTTTGTACAATGAAGGTAAAAATGCAGTTATTATTAGAAGTCCATGAGGTCATGCAGATGAAATATCATTGTGGTGCGTGAAACTTCCTTTGTGTTACTTCCAGATTCACATTGGTTTCTACTGGAATGATTCTCTTAATAACAATAATTTGTACTTCAGACTCTCTGTCAAGATTTCTGGGCTATCCCTGGTTCAATATACTCCAGAAGCAGAGTGAAAAATAGCACTTATCTGTCCCCAGATTTAACAGGTGATATGTACATGCATATATATATATATATATATACACACAAACTTACATATGATTACACATGCACACACACATACAGAATATACACAGTTATGCATATGTTTACATATGTATATACACTTGATGATAGTTCATTAGTGAAATACACCATCAAATTGTTATTAATTATTTAGTTAATTACATTCCAGTACTCACCACCACACATTTTCTCTCAAAGGCCCTATAGAATTTTTCCATCCAATCAATTTAAAAGACTAGCAGCAAGCATTTAAGCAATGTTCAATCTCTAAAGTCTCATGCAATTACTGTAATCACCGGGTAAGTAAATCTAAGAATGAATGTATAGCTAAAGAAAGAAGTTGGCTTCTTCCCAGCTTTTCTATCATAAGGCCTTCTGAAAAGGGGGTTTCCTGATCCCTTCATGAGTCCTGGCCCTTCTACCTGGACCGATGGATAAGTAAATAGGTGGATATAGATATATCGATCAATCCAAATTTGCCTACTGTTATTCTTTTATCAGTTAAAACTGATACGAATTGGACAAGTGTTTTCATTCAGGGAACATAAAAGATATTTCCCCAGGGAACTAAACATAGATATACTTATATGAATATTATTTGGATAAAGAGAATTGTTAAATATGTACTTATTGATGTCAATTATATAAGTGTCATACAAACATTACTTTAAAATCTACATTCTAACACTATAACATTTCCTCAAAATGAAATATGATTGTCACTGTCAAACTGTAGGAAATATTTGAGTGAGGAATATTATGTAGGAAATAATAGTATCCTTGAATAAATGCATGCTTTCTTAACCTAGTAGGTCTCAAGTATTCGATCCTGCAAATATTTCAACAAAATATTAAAATAAATTGGAAATCATAACCTAGAGCTCATATATAAATTAACATGAATTTATGTTATTATATCATAACTATTATAATTATATTTTTATCATTTTGTAATCATATTATTATCATATTTAAGTTTTTTATAGGTTTTCCACATGTGGGATAATGAGACAAAATGGGTTAAACCTATGTGAATTAGAATTCCACTTTCTAAGCCTATCCCCTTAGGAAAGTTATTTACTCTATAATTTCATAAGCTACAAAATATAGTTTGCACCACGAAAATATATCAGGATGGTTTTTAAAATGCATACTTAGGGGGCTGGGCATTGCTTAGTGGTAGAGGACTTGCCTACCATGCTGGATGTCCTGGTTAAATTTTCCAGCACTGCCAAAATACAAAAACCAAAACATACTTACTTAGAACAATGTTTGATACATTAGTAAGAACTCAACAGGTGTTGGCTGTTAATCCTATTATTGTCCAAAATGCAACTTGTGGATCTGTAGACAGTACTCTGTATTATCTATCACTAACTAACCTTCAGAAGAGTAGTTACACAATAAACAAAAAAAGAAAAAGAAAGAAAAGAAAACACTCAGAGAAATGGGTGGAAGGACAATCTTCTAAATTCTAAAAGTTTTGTAAACTTTTTGTATCAAAGATCCATTTTAAAAGCTGATTAGAATTATGGGGTATTCTCCTGAAGAAAATCTACATCTACACAGCATGCCACTTCTTTTACAGACTTCCTGTAACCTACCAGAGGCAGCAAACCTGAGACGGGGAAGCTCCGGATGTTAAACTCTTCTACTTCCAATAAACTTAAAACCATCTTTTTTCTCCATCCTCCAAAGCAGTTTTAAAAAATACATTCATTGACAATATTAATTCTTACTAGTACTAGTTGATGGCTTTCTGCTATACTAATTTCAGGGATTTAAACAAAAAGTATCATATTATTTTTCTTAAGCTTACCAGTAATCTGCAGGTAAATTCTAATGAGAACATCAAGTCAAACACTGGAGTTGCTCCTTTAAATTAGCAGAGAGCAATGACATCAAAATCATGGAAACACCCTACCCATCTGAGATTCTGTATCTAGGGCCAATCTAACCCTTCTTAGTCACTGCTGCAAAGCAGATCATGAGTCTGAATGAACCTCAGAAGGAGAAAAAGAAAAATATAAGGACATGACACAAAGAATCCTAATAAACCCTAAGAATTTTCTGACACTAAAACTTCAGCTTTTTCCTTACTTTAAAACCCTAAAATGACTATTGCTTTGTGTTCAGTCCTTTACATATCTTGATATTTCTTCTGTTGCACCTCCTCCCTCTACCATGTCCAATGCACTACTTTATAAGAAAATGACAGAAGTTTAAATTTTAATGTGTATTTTATGTTGATGATTTCAACAGAATGGTCCACCTTACAGCTTCTGCATAGTAAGATGTGTAATAACCATCCTGATCTATTTATTCCATAATCCTAACACAAGAGTTCAGCCAGCTCAGTTGAGTCTCATTCCATAAACTGAAAGATGAGAGTGACCACAACTGCAAGAAGTGGCCATTATCCAGTATCATAATATTACAAAATAGTTTAGAAACACCTAATGGGAAATTGCTAGTGACAGCCACTTTTGCTTCTAGTTTTAACTTGTGACTCATTCTGTTTAACAATCTACTTCATTTATAAGCATCAATGAAGAACTATTTTGCTTGACACATTAGCAAATTTTAAGTGCATAGAATCACAAAAATTTAATCCAAGTGAACTGTAAATTCTTGTAATAATGGAGCTTCAATAAAGCTTGAAAAAATTAATTAGCTATTTACTTAAAGCCTCTTGAATAAGGGTTTTATTTCAATACCATTCTCTCAAATTTCTTGTAAGTTTCTTTTTCCTTTCTTTTTTTCTTTTTCTTTCTTTCTTTTTTTCTTTTTCCTTCATTCCAAATACTGCTTTTCTGAGAGACAAGCGACTTGTGCAGATTTGGCGCGAACACAGCGCCAGGCCTGAGTGCCAAAGCAATGATCATTCCTGCATAATTCTCTCCCTAGAAGACATAACCTGATCAAAGACGAATGTAATTTGATTTTGCAAAGGTAGTGAGAGAGGCGCGCACGCATGAAGAGCAAGGGTCTTGGGGCGACAGAGAGCAAGCAGAGAGCGGCGGTACCTTTCTTAACCTTTCTATGGTGGAGTAGGTTCAGGAAGAATCAGTGCTGCGGGAGCGCGTCTTCTTGGAAACCCGCTGCGTGGCTGGGACAGCCAGACACCCTCCGCCAGCCTTGGCAGAGTAGGTGGTGCGCAGGGGCCGGGCGCTGTCACTGCTTGCCCGCCGCCGGGAACGGCAAGATTGGAGCGCACCGGGGAGACGCACGCAAGGCGCAAAGGGACGCGAAAATGCGCTCCTCCGGAAGCAGGCGTACGGGCAGGCGAACCCACGGGAGAAATAAAGGGTCAGGAGGGGAAAAACCGTCTGCACGTCGTGCAACCGAAAACTGAAGTCCCCGTTAAGGGGGCGGGGCGGCCCGGCTGCGGCTGGTGGAGGAGAAATGTGAGTTGAGCCGCAGCTGGGAGGGGCCCGGGGCGTAGGCTTTCGGGGAAAATTCCACCGCGTTTTCAAGCAACACCATCTCCATTCCCAAAGCGGAGAAGCTGAGCTCATACCTCCATGGACACCTGGATGCAGGGTGGTCTCCTTGCAGCCAGCGCCACGTACCAAGGACAGGGCTAGGGGCTTCGACGGCAGCGAGCGTGCGAGTCAGCTGTGATTTCCCCCGCCGCCTTCCAATCGGGGAGTCCCAACTCTGGCAAAAAGAAAAGTGAAAGAGAAAGAGCCAGAAGCAATGGCAAAGATAAACACCTCCAGCAGAGGTTGGGGGAGGGGCGGGTGGCAGGCGGCTCCTGGAGCCACAGGTGTAGTCTCGATCACCTGCAGGTCCTGGGGCACAGAACCTGAAGCGGGAACGGGATACTGAAGGAGCCCGGACCCGCCTTGATGCGCTACTGGCCACTGGCCTTATCTGCCTCCTGGGACACCTACAAAGAAGTCTGAATCGGTGGCGTGGAGCCCACAGGCCACAGTCACAGCTACTGCCGCCTTAGGGAAATTTATGCAGCAAAGCCTGAAGACCCTGGTGCGGTGGGCGCTCCGGGGAAAGCAAAGGGATTTCGAATTGGGATGGATAGTTACTCCAGACAAGCCAGTTTCCCCGCAGCAGAAGTAGGAAGAAGGAAGTTTCTGACTTATTAAAGGAAACTGTTGAAGACACCTGAGTGACCCATTTCTTGCAGGCAGTTGTCAGGATCCGTGAACTTTGCAGGAACTGTACCTCTCTGGAATCCCTTTTTCAGTCTAATAGGTAGTGGAGCTTAAAACATTACATGGGGGTCCCATTTGATGGAATCCTGAGATGTTTTATTGTATGTTCAAATTGGAATGATGTTTTTGAGGCTGAGTGATCTGCATGTGGATCTCAGTTAGCAGCAAAGGCAGAATGCCCAGCTCTTGGGAGAATCTGGCATGCATGTGAATCACTAAAAATCCCTGTTGGAAGGTGCTTCCCAGAACCTTTCAGAGTCAAGGCACAGAGAAAATGATAAGACTCCTTGGAGCCCTGTTGAAATTTTAACTATTTTTTGTATTAAATTAATGTGATAAAAAAGCGGGAAAATATTCAAAATGATTATTAACTGTGCATAAAATTCCACATAAAATCATTTATTGCTTTTTATGAAAAAATTTGAGTTTGTTTCCATAAACTTACCTTTCCTATATAAAGTTTTATGTTTGAAACAACTGATAGACTTTTTGGTAATAATCACTTGAAACTTTATATAGCTATAATAGCAAGTTACTGGAAATATGTAAGACCTTCTTTTACAACCTCTCTAAATTTTTTCATAGTTGAAAATTATATTTAAAGTAGTGAAAGAATCATTCTTCTCTGTCCAAGCAAGGTAATGTTGGATTTTCTTGTGATAATGCTCATGAATTTCAACTCCAATCTGCCTTTCTCATAGCAATATCAGAAAGCTCTGATTTGTAAAATGCATGCCCATCTGAAAGGCTTAGTATTCCACTGCAGAACTATACAGCAATTACAAAAGAACTGATATGTGAATGTGTGTGAAGAAGGAATAGGGATGGACAATATGCAAGGTGACCCCTGCCTCAACTTGGACCACTGCTGAATTTCTTGTGTTCCTGCCAAGTGAATTCTTCTCCCATCCCCTTTATGGGCCACACCCAACACCACCTAGCAGAGCCAGAGAACACATGGCATCCCAGATCCTGCCCCTATTGGGCTGCCCAGGTGCTCTAGAGGATGCTCCTTTCAGCTGGGGATCACTAGTCTTTTGGGGCTGTCCAGTCTGATGGCACATTTTTAACCCATTGCAGCCACCACAATGTGTTACATGTTTTGAGTAACTGGAGAGTTTTTATAACACTATGAATGGATGGGAACTTTCTTCATACTTAAAAGAACAATCTGAGTATATAAGAAAAATGAAGTTCTAGAGTTACTGATTCAACGCCTAATATATGTTCTGAAATAAGATGGTCTGAATGATATAAAGCATTCAGTCAGATTAGGGAGATAAAATAACAAAAAGAAATGGAATGAAAAGTTATTATAGCCAAAGATATGCTTTGCTTTGCTACTTGCCTCCCAAATATATGTGTCAAATTTGCTTTCTTAATTACAGACACAAAAGGGAAATTTTTGAATTATGAGTGTCTACAATTCATGAAGTTGAGTTTGTTGCATAATTTGTTTTTGTTGTATTGCACTCAAATGGAAAAGTCTAATGTATGTGTCTTGTTTGTTCAGTTGCCACAGGCTGTTTGGCAAGATATTGAGAATTATTCAAGCCAATGAACAAGTAAATTCCCCTGCATAAATTAAAAGCAAAGGCAAAGATTGATGAAATAATTTGAAGCTGCCTTACGATAAAATCATAATGTAGGAAGAAGTAAAAATTAACTAAACCTTACAGTAGCGGCCATAGTAATCTTCTGATTTCAAAGAATGAACAGTAAAACCACAGTTTAAATAATGTTTCAATATCTGATTTTTCCCCCAAAGACAATATTTGCCAATTAAATAGTTATGTTTAAAATAAATCAATCACATATGTTTTCTATAGCTTTTGGACTAAGCTAAATGCTAGGTCATAACATTTAGATTTAATGTTCAAAGTCCATGACAGACTCTTTATTTATGGTCCTCCTAAGATTAAATCACAAGCCAAGAACAAGTTGATCTGGTCTTTGGAAAGTGTGGGCTACACAAGATCCCTCAAGTTTCCATCTTGAATAAGTGTGATTGAAATGCAGCATTAAACCTCAGGGAAGCTCTCACTTCTTTTTGTTTTGATTTGTTTTGATTGTCTCAGCATTAAAGGAATACTCATGCTTTTAAAGGTGACTTAAGTTTTCAGGAACTTTAAGAGTTGTTGCATTTTTAGAGGTATAACAATGTTAGAAATTACTTCTACAGTACTTAAAGTGTGCACCTAGTACTGTGCTCAGTACAATTTCTAAAATTTTGTTATTTTTATCTCATTGTACTTATTTATGGGGCACATTATTTATGGGGCACATTCAGTACCTGTGTACAATGTAAGTACAATATATTAACTCAATTAAATCCTCACACCACTACAATGAAATATGAACGATTATTATCTCTATTTTACAAATGGAGAAACTAAGGCCTGGAGAAATTAGACAACTTGTATCAAGTCTCTGGGCAAGTGACTGCCCCAGCAAGGACTTGCACTCTGGTAATCTGGCTTGATAACAGACCTCCTCCCTCTGCTGCTTCTGAATTGATAACTATACTCCAGTGCTTCTAAACCAGAGCGTACATGAGGGAAGAAGCCCACTGACTCTCAGGTAGTGTTGTTCTGTCTGATATTTATTTGCACAGGGTAATTTTAGGCACCACCAGGGAGGAAACTCATCAGTTTCCTTGGATTGTTTCCTCTTGATCTCCTGTTTCTGTAATGAAACTGCCCTGGGGGTTGCAGGCCTACCACAGACATAGGCTATTTAAACAAAGTGACTGACAGAGGTTAGCAGAGTTTTATTACTCACAAACTTTGGACTGTTCCTAATAAACATGGGTGAATTTTTAAAACCTAATATGCCCAAATACACCAGTGGCATAGAAGGAAAATACGTTGGTCTCAAGCTGGAGATGCCTCAAAACCAATAATATACATTGAATTCTTTGTATATTTTAAATACATTGAATATTAAATGCATTGGAGGATGGAGAAGAGGTTTAGAGTCAAGAGTTAATGTGCTAACACTAAGCAGTCCTTTAATATTTATCAGTCAAAATCCAATTCAAAAAACATTAATCACCATATTTAGTTTATAATAAGAAAGTATATCATAGAGGTATACAATATGAATGATCTTGTTGACATTTATTTCAGTGACAAATTATAAAAATAAATTTTGCTTTACATCACATGCTTGTGGACACATGGCCCATACTTATCTTGAATTAGTTCTATGGTTTAAATTAACATGTTTATTTTATTTCATTTCATTTTATCTTATTAAGGTATGGCTAAGTTGTAAAGGGTGGTTGCAAACTCTTGATCCTCCTACCTCAAGCTACCGAGTGGCTTGGATAACAGGTATGTGTCACCATACGCAGCTAAATTTATGTATTTTTGGCAACGTATCATAACATTAACAATCAAAGAATGTAAGATAAAGTGGAGAACAATAATACGTCTGTGTCAACAGGTGAAGTTAAAATGATGTTGATTTTGGCCCTCTGACTGGGAAATAGTAGACCCTCAATTAGTGTTTATTGAATTTATTTTGTCAAAATTAAATTCACAGTTTTAAATGTGTGGTAAAAGCAAAATCTGAGCACCTAGGTATGTATGTATGCACATACATACATTGATACACATCTTGCATACATTTATATAGATAGATAAATAGGTATATGTGTGTGTATATAATGGCTCTGAGAAGGTTTACACATAAGGGTCCTGTAAAAGCTAGGAGACACAATGTAAGAATGTTCAGAGGTGAAACAATGGATTCATATTTTACAAATGGAGAAACTAAGGCCTGGAGAAATTAGACATAAACTAGTCCTGGTTTTCACTGATAAGATTATTTGTTACTGTCCTCATGGTTTTCAAAGACTGACTGAAATGCTGTTTGCCTTTGTGCTAATTGTTTACAAAAAGTAATGCTTTACTGTATTGTTCATTGTTGGCTTAGCATGACCCCTGCCCTATGTATGCCTTGTCACCAGCCATCAGCCACTGTAGACCTCTGGACTGCTCCAGTGTTGAATGCCCTTTCTGTCCACACCCCACCTGATAGAGAACAAGGACTTTGGGTTACTTCCCCCAACTTCACCCCTTTTCAGCAAGAAGTAGTTTGGAGATGTCATTGCCCATTTTAAAAAAATAGAAATGGAATGTAGAAATTAACAGTGGGGAAATGTAACAGTGGTCTACTTTATGCTTTGAATATAGCCCTTGCTGCTCCTCCACAGCAACTTATTTTTTAAATGCACATGTTTCTTTCTCTTCCTCTCTCCCTGCTCCTCCTTAATCTCTCCTCCACCCTAATCTCAGGGGAAACAGGATTATCTTTCTTCTCCATTTTAGGCATATTTTCCTGTCCTTGAGCACACACCCACCTGCCACAGTCCAGCTGCAGCAGAATAACCAGGGGGTGACGAACAACTTGTGTACATTGATACAGCAGGAGTAGGAGCCGTTTATTGTAGGACAGGAGTGGTATTTATACATTCCACACAGCTTATCTAATTAGCATAAACTAGATACATCAGTCAACCAATAAGGAATCTCCACACTTAATGGCTCGCTGGTGTTACTTCACAAACCACTCCCTCTGGCATTTTGCCAGGCGCCATCCAGACTTGTTTACAGACTCTAACATTTCCCCCTTTTGTTTAATTTAAATAACGACCATAGTGGTTTTTACAGAAACACCATAAATAACCTGCTACAAACAGAAAGGGAGGATACAAAATGCCACAATACCAAGCCAATTGATGGCTCCATGCAAGAATCCCTTGGAAAAATTATACCAGCAATGACACCGTTAGCAAAGATACCGAGTTTCAATTTGTTGTAGATTACAGTTTGTTGCCTCAGTCCAGGTAAAGCAGTGTCTCAATAGATTAACTCACAGTCCAGGTAAATCACAGTCCAGGTAAGTTCTGCAGGCAGCTAGCTTAAATCACAGTCCAGGTAAATTCTGCAGGCAGCTAGCTTAATCCGAAGTCTCCTCCGGTTCTCAGCCGAAGTCTTGTCCGGTTTTCAGCAACACTGGAAATTCTTCCACCCTCATCCTCACCGGCACTGGGACGAAGGCAGGAACTCCGGATGGCTAAAGAAAATCCTGTAGCATTCTACTAAGAAAACAACCTTCTGAACAATTTAGTACATTATCTCAAGGTTTTTTACATTTGAAATAAGCATTAATAGTGCTCATTACTCATCAGCTTCCAGGTGTGGGAGAACCATTGTAGTTACTAGCCTTGGAAATGACCAAACATCAGGGATGCGGGCCGTCTTCCGCCTGCAGCGTCCTGGGCAGCCCCAGATGGCCCTGGGGAGAGTCCGGGAGTGTTCCGGACTCAAACTGCCACTGGGCACAGGGAGCAAGAGCCCGGGAGACTGTGCCTCCAGGTCAGGTCTAGATTTGGGCTCGCGGCAGTGGAAGAGCCAGCTCCCTGGCCAGGAGGCGGGGAAGGGCCAGTCGCAGTCGCCTCTTGGAAATTCCTTGCTGCGCTGTGACGGCTTGCACACTCGGCAGCCGCCTCTCCGCTTCACGCACCCTCCGGTAACGAAAAGTATTTAGTAATAGCCTTTTGCTGCAACTTTTTTCCTGATAATCCTTCTTCTTCTGAACTTTCTTTTTCTTTCTGACTAGAGTTCCTGGGCTTCCATCAACACATGCCCTAACTGCTCTTGGTTCCACTGGGGTGCCTTCTTCCCTTAGTAATTTACTTCTCACCCCTTCCATATTCTCATCACAAAGACAATACAATACACTGAGACAAAACAAGACACAAACATACTGTATCAATCTTCTTCATTTTCTTGAAATGGCCATTTTTCCTCTTGCCCTATCTGTCTAGGGACGAGCAGATTTGCTCCCGTCCTATCTATGGACGGGCAGCTTTTTTTTTCATCACTTATCCCCGAGTGTCCCGGGGCTCCCCGTAATGGGCCACCATCTGCCGCAGCCCGGCTGGCTGGGCAAAATAACCGGGAGGTGAGGAACAACTTGTGTACGTTGATACAGCAGGAATAGGAGCCGTTTATTGTAGGACAGGAGCAGTATTTATACATTCCACACAGCTTATCTAATTAGCATAAACTAGATACATCAGTCAACCAATAAGGAATCTCCACACTTAATGGCTCGCTGGCATTACTTCACAAACCACTCCCTCTGGCATTTTGCCAGGCGCCATCCAGACTTGTTTACAGACTCTAACACCCACCATAGAAACAAAGTAATCCGGACTTTGGAGATGCTACCAGAATATCTCAGAAATGACTCTCCCCTAAATTAACAAGTGAATTAAAACTCCAACAGAGAACACATGAAATGTAGCCATTGAATCACCTTTTTAAAAGCCCCCTGTTCCTGCTGATGGGCAGAATCACAGCCTCTGGGACAGTTATCCCCTGTGTTTATTCTTTGCTAGCAAAACAATAAACCTTCTCTTTCTTTTTCTCATAAAACCCAAAAATCAATAACAACAACAACAACAAAACTTTCCAAGTATTAGAAATGAGATGGAAATCGAAATACAAGAGGCATATAAACCTCCAAATAAAGCAAGATAAAAATGATCCTCTCCAAGTCACATTATAATGAAAATCTTAATACACAGAATAAGGTTAGAATTCACAAGATAAACCAGGCAAGTCACATTTAAAGGTAAGCCAATTTGAATTTCAACTGATTTCTCAACCCAGTTCCTACGAGCCCAGGAGAACTTGGAATAATATATACCAAACACGGAAAGAAAACAGGTGCCAAACAAGATTGTTGTATGCAGAAAAATTAATTTTCAGAATTTAGATGAAATAAAAACCTCCCATATGAGCAGAAATCAAACTAATTAATAACCACTAACCCAGCACCACAAAACATATATGATGAAATATTTCATGCAGAAGAAACAAAAAATAAATATCTGAGCCAATATATGGGTGAATCTCACAAGAATAGTCAATTAAAAGAATCAATTCTGAATTAATCAGGATATGTTAATCAATATGGCAGAAAATTAAAATAATCTCTGTATAATAACACTGAATATAAATGGTCTAAACTCTTCAATCAAAAGACATATATTGGGGCTGGGGTTGTGGCTCAGTGGTAGAGCACAGGCCTAGCATGTGTGAGGCACCGGGGTTTAATCCTCAGCACTGAATATAAAAAATAAAGGTCCATCAATAACAACAACAAAAAGAAATTTTAAAAAAAGGCTTATATTGGCATATGGGATTAAAAAACAAGACCCATAACATGTTGTTTATAAAGAGACTAACCTTACAGATAAAGATTGTCCCAGACTGAAGATAAAAAGATGGATAATATATACCACGCAAATGGAAACTGAAATCAAGCAGGGTAATTACCCTCATATCAGACAAATAGACTTCAAGCCAAAATAGATCAAAAGAGACAAAGAAGGTCACTTCGTATTGGTTAAGGAAATGCCCAACAAAAAGATAAGAGGATTGTAAATATTTACGTCCCAAACTGTGTGAATCTACCCGCATAAAACAAACCCTTCTCAATTATAAAGAATCAAATAGACTCCAAAGCAACAACTGGGGGATTTCAACATACCTCTCTCACCATTGGATGCTTCATTCAGACATAAACAAAGTAAAGGCTCTTCAGTACTCAGAAATACTACTAATCAAATGGAACTAACTGACATTTATAGAATATTTCATCCACAAACAACTAAGAATTCACTTTCTTCTCAATGGCTTGTGGAACATTCTCTAAAATAGACCATATACTATAGCACAAAGCACATTTTAGGAAATACAAAAAAAAAATAGAGTTAGTTCCCTGCAGCCTATCAAATCATAATGAAATGAAATTAGAAATCAGTGACAAGATAGAAAACAGAAAACATTCTAATACCTGGAGACTAAATAATATATTTTTAAATGAGGAATTGATCACAGAAGAAATCAGGGGAGAAAAAAATCTTAAAAGCAAATGAGAATGCAGATAAAACACATCAAAATCTCTGGCACAGTATGAACTAGCTCTAAGAGGAAAGTTTATGGCACTGAGTTCCTACCTTTAAAAAATTGAAAGGTGAAAAATAAATACTCTAATCTCATACTTTAAAGCTGTAGAAAAACTAATAACCTAAATTAGTAAATGAGAAAAAAACAGGAAATAATTAAAATTAGAGCCAAAATTAATGAAATTGAAAATTTAAAAATAAATACAAAGAATGGAACAAAGAGTTGGTTCTCTGAAAAGATAAACAAGATTGATAAACCCTCAGTCGAACTAACCAAAAAAGGAGAAGACTGACCCAAATTAATAAAATTAGACATGAATAAGGAGATATCATTACATACTCTACTGAAATCCAGAGGATCATTAGAAACTATTTTGAAAACTGATACTACAATAAACTAGAAAAATTTGAAGATATTGACAGATTCCTGGAGACATATGACTAACCCAAATTGAACCAAGAGGATATAGAAAACTTCAATAAACCAAAATCAAATAATGAAAATGAAACAGGTATTAAAAAACCTTCCAACAAAGAAAGTTCCAGGCCCAGACAGATCCTCAGCCAAGTTCTACCAAATCTTTAAAGAAGAACTAATGTCAATCATTCTTAATTATTGCATGAAACAGAAAAGAGAGAATGCTGTCAAATTCATTTTATAAAACTAGTATTACCCTGATACTAAAATTAGACAAAAACACGGCAGGGAGGAAAACTTCAGACCAATACCATTAGTGAACATAGATACCAAATTCATAACAAAATATTGGCAAATATTATTCAAAAACATAGTAAGAAGATAGTACACCATGATCAAGTGGGTTTCATCCCAGGAATGTAAGGTTTGTTCAACATACACAAATCAATAATACATAGAATTAAGGACACGACTCAAGGGATCATCTAAATGAATGTAGAAAAAGCAAATGGCAAAGTCCAGTAGAACTTCATATTTAAAAATGCTAGATAAACTAGTGATAGAAGGAACTTAAGTTATACTAGACCAACCCAAGATCAACATCATATTTAATGGAGAAAAACTGAAAGCATTTCCTCTAAAAACAGAAACAGGACAGGAAGCCAGCTTTCAACACTCCTACTCAACATGATCCTTGAAACTCTAGCACATCAATCAGACAAGAAAAGGAAATTAAAGGGATACAAATAGGAAAAGGAAAGTTCAAATTATCTCTGCTGATGATATGATCCTACATTTAGAAGACCCAATAAAACTCCACTAGAAGACTTCCAGGGAGATAGAAATAGATATAGATATAAGATCAGCACTCATAAATCAATTGATGTCTATACTCCAATAAAGAATCTGTTGAAAAAGAGAGTATGAAATGATTCCATTTACAATAACCTCAAAAAAAATAAAATAAAATAACATACTTAGGCATAAATATGACCTAGAAGGTGAAAGCTCTCTCCAATAAAAACTATAGAACACCAAACAAAGAAATTAAAAGAGGGAAAGACCTCCCATGTTCTTGGATAAGCACTATATCAAAATGCTTTCTTTAAAAGCAGTGTACAGATTCAATGCAATCCTCATCAAAATGCCAATGACATTCCTCAGAGAACTAGAAAAAAAATTGTTATGGCTTTGATGTGATGTGTCCCCCAAAAGCTCATGTGTGAGACAATGAAAGAAGGTTTAGAGGAGAAATGATTGGACTACTATAGCCTTAACTCAAATCAGTGAATTAATCCCCTGATGCGGATTTACTGAGTGGTAACTGAAGGCAGGTAGGGTGTGGTATGAGGGGCATGCCTGGAGGGTATATATTTTGTATCTGGCAAGTTGAGTCTCTCTCTCTCTCTCTCTCTCTCTCTCTCTCTCTCTCTCTCTCTCTCTCTCTCTCCTTACTGATCATTATGTGAGCTGCTTCCCTCTGCTACACTCTTCTGCCATTACCTCAAGTCCAGTGGAGTGGAGCCTGCTATACATGAACTGAGACTTCTGAATCCATGAGCCTCCTAATGAAACTCTATAATTGTTCTGGTCAGATCTTTTACTCACTGCAGTGAAAAAGCTGACTAAAACAAATTCATATGAAAGAATAAGAAGCCAAGAATAGACACCTCATTCCTGATCAAGAAGATCAATTCCAGAGACATCACAATACTGAACATTGAATTATACCCCAGAGCTAAGGTAACAAAAACTGAGGTACTGGCATCGAAACAGCCGTGAAGACCAATGGAATAGAGTAGAAGACACAGAGACAAACCCACATAGATATAATCATCTGATTCTCAGAAAACATGCCAAAAAGATATGATGGAGTAACGACAAACTTTTTAACAAATTGTTCTGGGAAAACTGGATATTGAAATGTACAAGAATGAAACATGATCCCTATCTTTCATTCTGCACAACAATAAACTAAAAGTGGATCAAAGACCTAGGAATTAGATCAGAAACTCTGCAAATGCTAGGCCAAAAGGTAGGCTCAAACTCCAACATATTGGCACAGACTTTGACTTTCTTCACAAGACTCCTAAAGCTCAAGAAATAAGCCAAGAATAAACAATTTGGATGGTATCATATTAAACAGTTTCTGCACAATAAAGGAAATTATTAAGAGTATAAAAAGAGAGCCTAAAATGAGAGAAAATCTTTGTCACCTGCTCCTCAGGTGGGGCAAGAAATAAAGAACTCAAAAAGTTTAACACCAAAACAACAACAACAAAAAAGGAAAAAAATGAAAAAGAAGAATCCAAATAACCCAACTAATAAATGGGCAAAAAAACTAAATAGACATTTCTCAAAATAAGACTCAAATTGTCAACAGATATGAAAAAAGTGTTCAATACCTCTACTGATCATGAAAATGCAAATCAAAACTACACTGATACTTCATCTCATTCCATGCATAATGGTGATTATCAAGAATACAAATAATAATAAATGTTGGTAAGGATGTAGGGAAAAAGGTATACTCATACATTTTTGGTGGAAATGCAAATTAGTAAAATCACCCTGGAAAGCAGTATGAAGATCCCTCAAAAAACTAGGAATGGAACCACCACATGATCCAGCTATCCCACTCCTTCATTTCCAAAAGATCTAAAATAAGCATACAATAGGAATGCAGCCATAATGTTTATAGAAATACAATTCACAATAGCCAAGGTATAGAATCAGCTTGCCTGACAACAGAAGAACAGATAAAGAAAACGTGGTATATGTACACACTGGAGTTTTACTGAGTTATAGAGAAGATGAAGTCACAGCATTTGCTGGTAAATGGAAGGAACTTGAGAACATTTTGCTAAGTGAAATAAGCCAGAATCAGAAACACAAGGGTTAACGTTTTCTCTTATATGAAGAAGCTACAGCAAGTTAAGGGGGGAAGGGAGGGAGAGGATTTCATATATCCTAAGGACAGAGGGAAGATCAGTGGAGTAAAGAAGGAGATTGAGGTGGAGGGAGAGGGATAGGAAAGAAGAGGAAACACAGAATGAATTTGACAAACTTATGTTATGTGCATGTATAAATATACAACAGTGAAATCTCTCTTTATGTACATCTATAAAACACCAATTAAAAGTAAATAAATAGAAGAAATACCAATAGAGTAGAGGAAGAAGAGTAAGGAGAAGGAGGAAGAGAGGGAAAGGAAAGACCTGGGACTGAAATGGAACAAATTAAATTCCAAATTCAAAATGACAAATTGTATGATTATTTCAAAATGAACTCAAGTATTATATGTAACGCTAATGCACCAATAAAACCATTGAAAAGAAGGCAATAGCCATTTCTCAGAAAAAAAAATCTGAGAAGAGGATTATCATAACTGACTCTGTTTCTGTAAGTGGTATTTTTATTTGTTTTGCCATATTGCTCTAGTTTAGATCTTAAAGATCCAAGTGTCTTAGTTTCCATCTTGGCACTATTGAAAGGTGGTGAAAATTTTGAGTGGGGCCTAGGTGGGAGGTCTTCTAGTCACTGCGAGCATGCCCTTGAAGAGAGAGCAGGACCCCAGCCCTTCCTATTCCTCTTTCTCTTCCCAGGCATGAGGTGAATGGTTTTTCCTCTGCCAAATGATCCTGCCACTGTCACCTGGCACCCCTCCACCAGAGCTTAAAAGCAATAGATTGACCTGACCATGAACTAAAACCTCCACCACTGTGAGCCAAAGCCAAGTTGATTGCCTCAGACAATTATTACAGTGATGGAAAGATAACTAATGCACATAAATTTTATTTATTGCATTTATCTA
Organism: Marmota flaviventris; assembly: GCF_047511675.1. Lineage (NCBI taxonomy): Eukaryota > Metazoa > Chordata > Mammalia > Rodentia > Sciuridae > Marmota > Marmota flaviventris. Next base: position 126,921,144 of record NC_092504.1, read on the forward strand.
CCTTTAGTATGTCTCCCAGGTTAGTAACTTATTATTTAACATACATTATGAATTTTGCCACTAGCTTACTTACTATGACTGTGGTTCATACTTGTATACAAGTTGCTTTTTTTCTTGTCCTTTATAGAATTAAATGGTGTCTGATAATACAGCAAAGTTATTCTTTGTATGATTAATTTTATTCATTTGAGACTTGTATTCTGTAATAGAATGTTTATAATATTTATTTTTTTTCTGCATCAAGCAAAATATCTCCAAAGGTCTCCTGATAATTAGTGTCATGATTACTCTGATTCTAAAAATATCTTGCTCACACTGTGCCCCTTCCTAAGATGAGCCTCAGTCTTAGATAATTCCCTAGAGTAAACATGTATCCCTATATGGGTAGGATGCTTACATACTTTTTTTCTTTGGATCACCTCTGGGGCCATCTTCTCCCCATATTTTGTATTCCAAACTGCATTATATCCTAAGTGTAAATAACAAGAGTGTTCTGCAATTTCCCAAGGCATGTTCTGACAATTTTCTGAATTAAACAAGTTTCTGAATAAACCATGGATCAAAGAAGAAATCAAAAAAGGAATTATAAAACACTTTTCACTGAATAATAATGGAAAAATATATCAAATTTGAGTGATGCAGTTAACAGAGTGCTTAGTAATTTATAGCTATAAATACTTATATTAGAAATAAAAGTGATAAAAGTCAGTGGAATAAACTTAATCTTAAGAACCCGAAAAAAGGAAAACCACAAAATAAACAATGAAAATGAGAACTGAAATGGGAAGGGAAAAAATGATAACAAATTATTTATTGGAAATTATCAATAATATTCTTGGATAAAATAAATCTTTTGTTGAATTGATTAAAAAAGGAAAGAAATACAAATTACCAATAACAGCAATGAAGCAATATTATTACAGACATCCAAAGAAATGATATTAATGATATTAAAAAACAACTTCATAGCAACAAACTTGACATCTCCAAAGAAAGGGATAAACTCCTTGAAAGTCACAAGTTACAAAAACTGAAGGAAATAGAATGTCTACATTGATCAATATCTTTTAAAGAAATTACATTCATAATTAAAATCCTTTCCACAGAGAAAACTCCAGGTCCAGATGGTTTAATTGACAAATTCTCCAAATAATTAGGAGAAAAAACAGCCAACTTTACACAAATTCTTCAAGAAATGTAGAATAGGAAATATTTTCCCACTTTTCTTAAGAGGTCTGAGTTACCTGCCAAGAGCCAAACAAAGATATTACATAAAAAGAAGTGCATATATGAATACCTCTTTTGAACATTGCATAAAAATTCCTGACAAAACATTAGCATAGCAAATCTAATTGATTTATATAGTTTAAAAAAAAACAGGAACAACTGTGTAATGCAAGGCTGATTTAACATTCAAAAGCTGATCAATACAATTATCAATATTAATTGAGCAGAGAAAAACATTTGACAAAATTCAGTATTGAGTCATGATAAAACCACTTAGGAAACTAGAAATAGAAAAAAAAAACAAAAAAAAAAAATAAATAAAAATAAAAAAACCTCCCTGAACTTAATAATAGGAATCTATGAGAAAATCTCCAGTTAATATGTTACTTTGTAGTGAAAGATGACTGTCTTTTCCCTGGAGTCAGCTGTTTGCTGATGTTTGCTGATGTTGTCAGATGTTTGCTCTTATCACTCCTGTTCAACAGGTACCAGAAGTCCTGAGGAATCCAACAAAACAGTAAAAAGAAAAAAGCTCATAAAGATTGGAAATAAATAGGTAAACTGCCATTATTTGCAGGCAATAGGTTACTGAGAAATCTACCAAAAAATTACTAGAAAATTCAGCAGAGCCATGGCATACAAAGTAAATATTTAAAAACAAATTATAATTTTATATGTATGCTATTCATGATTATGATGTTTTAAAAATATAATTTATAAAACTATCCAATATAAAATAATAATTAACTAAAAATACTGTTGAGAATATTTGAAGATGATCTATATCAGAAATTAGCAAACTATAGTCTATAGTCTGTGATCTATTTTTGATTTTACAATGCAGCTATGCTTATTTTTAATTTTTATGATTGAATCCAGAGGCACTTAGCCACTAAGCCACTTTCCTACCCCCTTTTTCGTATATATTTTTTATTTAGAGGCAGGGTCTGGCTGAATTTCTTAGCACCTCTCTGAGTTGCCTCATCTTCCCCAGCCTCTGAGATTACAGGCATGCACAACTGCACCCAGCAATACAGCTATGTGTGTGTGTGTGTGTGTGTGTGTGTGTGTATATATATATAGCTATGGCTGCTTTTGCCATTGAGGTGTTGCAATAGAGACCATATAATTTAATAAAGCATCAAAAGCATCAAATACTAATGCTTTACCCTTTACAAAGAATGATTGCCAATCTTTCATCTAAATGCTTTGAGAGATATATCACTATTTGGAAATTCAACATTAGTAATATTTGAAATGTACCTAAAGTTATCTATAGATTCAGTGCAATCCCAGCAGATTTTCTTATACAACTTGATAAGAAGATTCAGAAATTGATATGCAGGTGCAAAGGTCCTAGAAGAGACAAAATACTTTGGAGAAAGATCAAAGATGGAGAATCTGTACTACCAGATCTCAAGATACAGTATAAATCTATAATAATCAGAGCAATGTGCTAGAGGCCTGAGGTTAGTAAAACAATGGAACAGAGAAGAGAGTCTGGGGTAAATCCACAAATTAACGGCCAACTGATTTTGACAATTGGGTCTGGGTAAGATAGTGAAAAGATGAACTTTTCAACAAATTATGTAGAAAAACTGGGAATTTTGAAAAAGTATTATCTATTCTTTAACTCATTAATATACATAAAATTTAACAAAAAAATGGTTCATAGACCTAAATGTAAAAGCTGAAAATTGTAAGGTTCCTGAAAAAAAGCATAGGAGAAAATCTTCACAAAGATTTCTTGGATAAGGCATAGAAAGTATAAACCATGAAAGAAAAGGGATGTAATTAGATTTCCTCATTATAATACCTTTTCCTCTCTTTCTGAATTATAAAATGAATACCAATATATTGAAAACTCTATAGTGTCCTCACATAAAAAAAATTCTGGTTAGTGTTGTTTCACTTGTTTCTCACACTTACTAAGCAAAGGATCATTTAACAGTAGAACATCAATTAATCTTTTACCGAATTTGTAGTGCAGAAAATGTACTTGCAAGGTACTATTGAAGACACATTATTTTCTTTTGGAATAAACTCTATTATCAATAATAATTGAGGAAGAAGAGCCATAACAGTTGAATAACTATTTTTGCTACAGAATGTGCTGTGTTCCATTTATTTACATTTCACTGTGACACATCTAATGCTTGTGAATTATTAATATTCTCTATGGCAATAAACATTATTGTAAAACAATATTCTGAAATAACAGTACAACTTAAGTATTCCCTTACTTATAAGTATTTATAACTTGATTAATTTTGGCTTTATATAAAATTTGACTGGAGGAACTGAAATTTTAAAATTAACTCACCCTAATACATCTTAAGACATATTGCTATGATGGGGTCATAGTCCTAAAACTCCAATGAAGGAACTCATATTTATACTATATTTTGAGAAGAACTGAAAGACAGAAAACAGAGATCATTCAATTATAATGAAAAATCCAAATAATGGAGCCAGGACAGATGTCTTAAGAAGGATAGAGCCATCAGTATAGATGTTCAATTAAGAGACAATAATAAGGCCAGGTACAGTGGTGCATACCTAGAATCACAGTGATTTAGGAGGCTGAAGCAGGAGGATCTCCAGTTCAAAGCCAGTCTCAGCAACTTAGTTAGGCCCTAAGCAACTTAATAAGACCCTGTCTCAAAATTAAAAATGTAGGTCAGTGGTTGAGTGTCCTTGGGTTCAATCCCCTGTAATGAGAGAGAAGGGGCGGGGAGAAATGATTGAGTTCCAAACTACTCCCAATACAGACTAACAAAAACCAACAATGGAGGGATCAAGATGGTAAGATGCTCCAGTGTTTGTCTCTCCAAAGAGACGCCAAGATGGACAGCTTTTCTTTTACCAATCCACCTTCACAAGAGCTAAGGAAGCCAGGTAAGAGAACACAGTGCCCAGTTTTAGCACAGCAAAGAAAGAATAATACATGGAAGAAGGCTGGAAGGAGGAGTTGCCTGTAAGACCCTTCCCACAACTCCTAGATGCTACCTGAGGGATAGGAGAGGGGATTAAGTCTAGACCTTAGACTTGAAGCCCAGTACCAGATCCACCACAGCAAAAGCCAGTGTATTACAAGGCACCAAGTCTCCTGCCCCTTGAGTATTTGGATCCTCCTTAGTCAAGTGGCCAAGGGAGTGTCTGGGCCACTCTTTCCTAAACTTCGGGAAGAAAGGTGAAGAATAAGACTCCAATAGGGAATAATGCAGAAAAGAAAGCAAAGGACTTTGGTTGAGATCAATGTGGGCTCATCATGATAAAACCCAGCACCAGATAGAGCCCAAAGGCCCCAGTCTCTAGCTCAATGCTCATAGATGGAGCCTCTGGACCTACTCTGGCATCAAGCAGTGATCTCTGCCCTGATAGGATGGGCTTGTGTTTTGGGCTGCATCATCACCAACTCTTTGTGTGCTTGGGGTGTCCCCATTGATTATGCAATTTAATCAGTTCAGCTGCAGAATCCCTGTGGCTGTGAGACTCACATGTAATCCAGTTTAACATCAGCCTGGACAGCCAAAGCACTGCATCCAACACCACCCCTGACCTCAGGCAGCAAAATGAGGCACAAGATTCTAGCTGCTGAGGAGTGGAGCAAGAAAGTGAGCACAGGACTGTGTCTTGGAACTCAGTGGTAGGTCAATCAAACTTAACCCTGGGCCAGTCATTACAGTCCTTATTCCTAGGCCAGTACCTGAGGATGGAACCTCTGGATCTGACCCTCTGCTAGGCAGATATCATCCATCTCTGTTGGTCTGACATATCCCAGCCAGCATAACCTCCAGCTGGCTGCAGCAGTGTCAGTCCTTGACTCTACCCCAGCAGCAGGCAGCCCACAGCACAATAGGCCTCAGTCCTAATACCACATCCACTGGTCTTGGTAAGCTGTGGGCTCCTGGTAAAATCTGGTGTTGGTGGCCACAGCCCATACCAATTTTTCCTCAACCCCAGGCAGCATAACATGGAGAAAACAATTGACCTGTTGCGGGGAGAAAGGAGATGTAGTCACTAAGTTATTGTTTAGGAGACTGGGACTAGTCTTGCCACAAGGAGGCCCATATCCTCACAAATCCCAGCCTGACACCAGGCCATGCCCTCCACCTCTGAAAAGTGGTCCTCTTCTTTCCAATAATTTCTTCTTCCCTGTATCTGTCTGGAACGGCCTCAAGCTGCCACCTGGCTCTTGGTATTCTGGAGGGTCCCCTATTTCCTTGGTGAAGCATTTTCCAGAAAATTATTGAGATCCAAGATGGAGTCACAACTAATACAAATTCCTCTTAAGTTATTTTAAAAAATTGAAGAGAAGGAAATTTTTCCAAAATCATTCTAAAAATCTAGCATTACTCTGATGCCAAAACCAGACAAGGACACAAACACACACACACACACACACACACTCACACACACACACACACACACACAGGGAGAGAGAGAAAGCTACAGGTCCATATCCTTGATGAACAAAGATGCAAAAATTCTCAATAAAATACTGCTCACACAGTGAATAACCTTTTAAATAAGCTGTATAAATACAAATATATAAATATAGCTTATTTAAAAGGTTATTCACCATGGTCAAGTGGGATTCATCCCACTGGTGCAAAGATGATTCTATATACTCAAATTAATAAATGTGGATGCACCATGTCAACAGAATAAAGGACAAAAACCATATGATCATTGTAATAAATGCAGAAAAGTCATTTATTCAATTTCCCTTTATGATAAAAATTCCCTTTATGATAAAAATTTAATTCTCCTTTATGATAAAAACCCTAAGCAAATAAGACATAGAAGAAACATACCTCAATATGATAAAGGTCATGTACAACAAGCCCACAGCAAAAATCATACTGAATGAGGGGAGACTAAACAAGGAAAGACTGCACACTTTCACCACTTTCATTCAATGTATTGGAAATCCCAACCAGGCAAGCAAAATAAATAAAGAAGACCCAGATTGGAAAGGAAGAAGTCAAATTATCACTGTTTGCAGATGACAACATCTTAAATGTAGAAAACCTCAAAGACTGTGACAAAAATTATTAGAACTAATAAATGAATTCTGCAAAATTTCATGATATAAAATTAACATACCAACATCAATAGCATTTTTATACATCAATACTTAACTATCTGAGATAGAAATCAAGAAAGCAATCCTATTTACAATAGGTACAAAAAAGTTAAAATACCTAACAATAAATTCAACCAAGGTGAAAAATCTCTATAATAAAAATTATAAAATGCTGATGAAAGAAATTGAAGAGGACATAGGAAATGTAAAGATATCCCATGTTCATGGCATTGTCAGAATCAACATTGTTAAAATGTTCATACCACCCAAAAATAATCCAGAGAGTCAGCGTAATTCCTATCAAAATACCAGGGACATTTTTCACAGACTTAGAAAAAGAAAGTTCCTAAAATTTGTGTGGAATCACCAAGAAACTCTGAACAACCAAAACAATCTTGAGTAAAAGGAAAAAGAGTAAAAAGCGTTTCACTGGCTGATTTCAGGATATACTACAAAGCTATGTTGATTAAAACGCATGAGATGGGCACATAAACAGGCACATGGACCAATGGACCAGAATAGAGAACCTAGAGAAAACATTCACAGCCAACTGATCTTTGACAAAGGTGCTACGAACACACATTGGAGAAACGACAGTATTTTCAATAAATAGTGGTGAGAAAATTGGGTAACTGCAGGCAGAACAATGAAACTAAATAGGATGCAGAAGGTCCTGAGTTCAATCCCCAGCACCACAAAGAAGAATGGTAGAAAATATTTGAAAACTGTTCATCTGACAGAGCTAATAACCAGAATATATAAGTGAATCAAACAACTCAATAGGGAATAAAAAGTCCAAATTGAATTTGAGTGATAGAATAAACATTTTTCAAAGGAAGACACACAATTGGACAACTCGTACATTAAAAAATTCTTAACAACACTAATCATCGGGAAAATGCAAATTAAAACCACAATTATTTCACCCTGGGAAAAATGACTATTACCAAATAGATAAATAAAAGATGGAAAGCACTGGCAACGATGTGGAGAAAAAGAAACCTCCAGGCACAGTTGGTTTGAATATGAGTTAGTAGAATGATTGTGGAAAAGAGTGTGGAGAGTCCTTAAAAAGTAGAAAAGAACCTACTATATGATCCAACAATCCTGCTCCTGGGTGTATACCCACAGGAGATGAAACAGGTCTGTCAAAGAGATATCTACACTCCTATATGCTTAGTAGCAGTGTTCTAAGTACCCAAGAAATAGAAATAACCAGCTGTCCGTCAACTGATGAGTGGATAAAGAAAATGGGGTACAGAGCACAATGGAATCTGGTCATTTGCAGCAAATTGGATGGTAAAGTGGTCATTATGTTAAGTTAAATATACCAGGCAAAGAAAGAAAAATATTCCACATTATTCATATGTGGAATTTAAAAAGGTGATCTCAAAGAAGTTGAGAGCAGAATGTTGTTTCTCAAGCCTGTGGTGACTAACAGGGCGGGAAGGACAGGCTAAGCTTAATCAGTGGGTGCTAAGTTACAGTTAGAGGAAAGAATTTCTGGTGCTTTACTGCATAGGAGGGTGACCCTAGATGACAATAATGTGTTGTTTACACACATATATTTTTTAAAGCTAGAAGAGAGGATTTGAATGTTTTCACCATAAAGAAGTATTAACAGAGAAAGTAGATATGTTTAATTGATTTAAACTTTGCATAACGTATACTTGTACAGAAACATCACATGGCACCCCATGAATATACATAATTTACATGTTTTAGTTAAAAACATAAATAAAAAATGATAAAAGCTGGTGAAAATGCACTGGTCTAGGGAAAGAAAGGGTTGTCAATGAAGTGCATTAATGAACATAATACAAAGCAGTAAGGTCTCTTATGCAGTTGAAGCAGCACTTTGGAGGTAGGCGTAATATACTATTTGGATTCTTATCTGAAATAACATAGAAAATGTGCCCTTAAAGATTTACTTTTGATTGTATAAAGTCAGAAACTCAAACTGAATGGCCATTTCCCTGAAAAATGACTTTCAAAGCAGAGGGTTGACATTTTTGTTCTATTTGGAACATGAATAAGAAATGAGATTATCAATCACATGAACAGAAATCACATGTTTGCAAAGTTGGCCTTTATGCTCAAGCATAGTGAAAACAGAAAAAGATTTGGAAATAGTCATGAATGATATTTGAAATACTTTCATCCATCCATAAATAATTGATATGGGTATATAAGTTGTATTGGAAACAGTTGTTTTATTTGCATATCTTGCCAAACATATATAGGTCTACCCCCTAAAATCTACAATTGTTTGTATTTATACCTAAGCATAGTTTGCAAAGGCAAAGATTTGTGGACTGTAAATAGGTGTCTGACAGACTTAAACCTAAAGTTATGAGATCATCCTTTTGCTAGCATTTATTGATTGTTAACTCTGCAACCAGCATCTACTACATGATGCAGATTACACAGCAGTATAAGCCATAATCTTCCCTTCCCAAATGGACAATATATAACATAATTGTTACTATGGTTTACAATGTGTTGTGGTTGACTTTTTAAGTTTAATGTAACTGCAAATAGTGTCTTTTTGAATAATCCTGTGCAAAAAAGATTTGTGTGTGTATATGTGTGTATTTATGTTATTAAATATAGGATGATATTTTACATGCACTCAAAATCTAAGAAAAAGGAACTCTGTAATTAATGTGTTACAGATTCTATAATCTGTTTATGCAAGAACCATGAGTCAGACAAACTTATCTCTTAGATACAGACCCACTAAGATAGGTACTATTTTTGATACCAGTATGATGTAATATGGAACATATAAAATTGTGAAACACTTTAATATTGGCCAATGTTTAAGTCTATCTAGCCTGAATTGCTGCTTCACTAATTTAGAAACTAAGGATCAGACATACACTTTTCCAGGATCACACAGAAACTAAGGGAGGAATCCAATATTTAATCTCCATCTGCAAAAGCTCATCTTTCCTAATCTACTGTGAGCCTGATGAGGACTGACTTATATGTTATTCACAAGGACTAGTTGCTCAGCCCCACCTGGGGGCCTCAGAGCTTCAATGTCTCATTCTTAATCCTAAAACTAAATTATGTGTTAGAGATTGTGATTTTTAGCTTATAAATGGTAAAAATGGGGTTCAAAGAGTTTAGGTAATGTGCCAAAAAACATACAGCTAGAGTACTCCATAGTTCTTTCTTATTTTTTCATTTACAATTTTTCAACATAGTATCATATTCAATAAACTTTTATTGAATTATTGGATAAATTAATGAATGTGTGCCTAAAAATAATTTAAAGTACCATTTTGTTGATTTTACTTTGCTTGAATAAAACACAACACACACACACACACACACAGAATTTTCACATGCTGTAAGATAGAATCAACAATCAGAATAAAACAGCTCATGGAACAAATCTTGTAATATTATTTCAAAGTAATTGTGAAATAGATAAGTATTTTTGGGGGGGTATCAATTTCAGCTTTATAACTAGACTATTTGATCTTTTGTGTAGTCTGAATAAATTCATCTTTAATATATTTGAGGCAAAAACTCATGTCTGCATCTCAAATTTCAACTAAAAATCTCCATGTAACCAACAAGCAGATTTTATTTGGTAGCTTTTTTTTTTTTTTTTTTTAAGAACTAATATAGAAAGAAATAGATGACAAAGTGCTAATTTTGACTTAAAAGGAAAGCCCAGCAGAGATTCAACTCTGGATTTACCATTTAATTTCTGTGTGATCCTGGACAAGTCCATTTTATATCATCTGTTTCCACATGTAGAAAGTGATGAAAAGCATATGACATTGTGGAGTGGATCTAAGACAATCTGTGTGATAAAGCTTTTATTGGTGTGAACAAATAGAAACTAGGCTGTCATCAAGAGGACCGCTATCTGGTTGTGTTGAGGCCTTGCCATGTTAAACATAGCAAATTTTATATAATCCAGTTGCTTGGTCCAGGATGGTGTCATCTGAATGTTGAGCAGTGTCAGGATGCTACACTACTATGTGTCCTGTTTCTGAATAACCAAGTCAAGTAACCATGATATTTCATCAGGACACTCTTCTCAGGCAGTGAGTGAACGCATGGACACCATCCTGCCAACGTGTTCCTTCCTGTCCTGTTTCTTTACCCAGATATTTTATTATACAGGGTTTTAGTTATTAAACAGCTTTCTCTTAGCAGACTTTTGTTTCCTTCCTAATGGTAATGAATTGCTATCAAATACAGCCCTGGTCTGGATAACCCTCTTTTCTCTCTCTCCTCTCCCTCACTCACTACCTATTTGAATTGAATATAGAAATATATAAAGAAGGACCTGGAAATAACTTGTGTTCTTGGTACTAAAGGATAAGCAATGTGAGGTGCAGCATTAACTTTTTCTTCTGAAGTGATCATAGTATATAGGCAGGGTCATTCTAAATTTTATTTTAAAGTTGTATTTTTTATAGCATAGAAACAATATGCATATGTAGATCCTTTCTACTCAACATACAAACATTCTACATGCAAACATTTGACATTCTTCAAAATTTTAAAAGATTTAATGAGTTATAGTACAGTATTTTAATTAAGATTCTCCTTTAATTAGACATTTAGAAATATTGTTCTTTTTAATTTTATAGACTTAAGATAATAGTAATCATCTTTGTCATATGTTATTTTTGTTTCTAGCTATTTTGAGGACAGGCTCCCAGTAGTTAGCAATCATATGATCTTAATTAATATTGCTAACTAAAAAAGTAAATGTTCCCCTATGTGATATTATATGAGAGCACCAATTTCCCCATTCCATGGCAATGTTCAGAAACATTAGACAGTCTAATTTGCTAAGTTAAACGTTCTTGGATTTTACAATTTGTACAATGTGTAATCAGACCATCTGTATATAATTATAGTTTAGCTTACCTCCCAAAATTATATTTTTTAACAATTTCTTAAGATACTTATTGAATGGGCTATAATTTCAGAGTAATATTAAACATTAATAGTCTTCCTTCCTTATTGACAATAATTCTGGGATTTTAATCTCAAATGCAGTTTTGGCCGTTAATTAGAAAAGTATTCTTGTTATACAAAAGAAGTAAACTTATTTACATTTAATAAGATATTTTATTATAAAGGGTTTTAGTTATCAAATGCCTTTAAATTGCAACTTAAATTACCTTGTAAATGAACTCCTCTATTTGTATAAATATATTATGATATATATAAATTTTGACACGTTTAAATTATTATCTATGTGTATATCTATATTCTAATAACAAACTATGCATGTAGTTTTGGTAAAATCTTTGTTGACTTTGTGGCTTATTCGTTTGCAATTTTGATGAATTTAGTAACTGTCAACTTGATTTTGAAGATCTTGCTTTCACATTCATGAAATATATAGGTGTCTGCATCTGTTTTCTCCTTAGATCTATATGACACACGCACACACACTCACTCATATTTCTATGCTGTATTTTTTGAAGTATAAAGTTTTAACATTCTTTTCCATGCTGATAATTTGTCTATGAATGCAAAATGATTTCCTTTATACAGAGTAGGTTAACTTGAAGTTTATTTTGCTTGATATCATTATTGAAAAAGATAAATTGTTCAAACATTTGCAACAGAAAAACCTAGGTTCAAATTCCAGCTGTGGTCTTTAGCAACCTCTTCAGGGCTTAAAATTCTCTTCTGTAATTGTGGCAGTAATGTGAACCTCACGTTGGTGTAGTAGTAAATAAGATGATGAGGTGTTAGTTTTGGCCCCCGGCCTGCAAACAGGAGGCACTCAATAAACATGCTGTGTCTATTCTAATGGTTTTTTCCCCCACAGCTGTCTCTGACGTGTTCCTCTGCTCCTTATTTTTCATGCTGATTGGACTGTCATCATTTTCATCACCTTATTATTCTATTTTGCATTCTCAAAGAGCTGGGAAACTTTTTGTCAATAAACAAGGGCACTTTTCTACATCCAGTTTTCAGCAGGGCCTTGCTGTGATGGCTGACTTATTGTCCAGTGACGGCTCCTCCCATCTCCCTTTGTTTCCTAGCTCTGTATTCTGGCTTAGCATCCCTTTGTCTCCTCAACTTGCTCTTTGCATATGATGGATGCTCCTATTGCACACGAACCACTATTTAAGCCCTGTTGTGGAAACACCTGTCTACCACAGTTTGTCCAAACAGTTGTCTAAAATTTTCTTTTGCTTTATTTTACAAATTATTTACAGAGATTTTATTTTCACTGACTTTTAGGGATAATATTCACCTATTTCTTTTATGCTAAAATATTTTTTCCACAGGGACCATATGATGATTTTCATCTATTTTCAAAATTATGAAGCATTTGGTACCCATATGAACATAGGTAACATAACATGTATTAAAAAACTATATAGTGAAATAGGACGTTATGCAGACTGTTGAAGCTCCCTGTCGGCCCTCTGCAGTTGCCTCCCTGTTTGCCTTATTTCTTTATGTAGCTCAGAACTTCCTTCTAGAATCTTCCTAATCTTTTTTAAAGTGCATTCTTGTTAAAATGTATGCTAAGATGTTCCCACAGGACAGTCTGCTAGTGGTAAATCTCTAATTTCTGAAAATGTCTTCAAATTGCCTTTCTTGGAAGATGTTTTTACTGGGTAGATGATTCTAGGTTGAAAGAACTTTCGACCTTTGAAGATATTTTTCTGGTGATTTCTGTATTTCATTGAGAAGTCAAGACTAGTAATTTTATGTAAATAAAATATGGGATGAAAACATTAGAATGAAATATGTATCAAAGATAAGCAGGCATAATTGAGAAAAAGCAAAATTGAGCTTTTAGAATTGAAAAAAATATAGTCAGTGAATTAAAAATCACTGGAGTGAACAATGAAGAAGTTCTGGATAATGTTCTGTTTCACTGGACTTCTCTGTGGAGAAGTCATCTGTTAATGTAGCTGTCACTATTTTCTTCACAATCCACTTTTTCTCTCTGCCTTTTGTAAAATCCTATTCTCTTATTTGGTGCTTTTCATACACACACACACACACACACACACACACACACACGTGTGTGTGTGTGTGTGTAATTATGGTAATTTAACCTACCTGAGATTTGTTGGTATGCCTGAATTCATCAATTCTGGGGAATTCTTAACCATCTTCCATTCAAACATTGTCTCTCTTCAGTCCATTATTTTGTCTAGAATCTTGATTGTGTATCTGTTGGACTAGCTCATTCTATCTCCCACATTTCTCAAGCTCTATTTTATACATTTCCATTACTTTTTCTCTCTGGGCACCAATTGTGTGATTTCTTCATTTATATCTTCTGTGTCATTAATTCCCTTTTAAGCTCTAAATGTAACTTTAATTCACTGACTTTATTTTTCATTTCTAAAAGCTTGATTTTGCTTTTTCTCAACTATGCCTGTTGATCTTTGATAGATATTTGATCTTAGTGTTTCCATTCCATATTTTGTTTATAAAAAATTACTAGTCATTATATTTCTAATGATTCCCACGTTTACTTTCGTCTATTACTGTTTGACTGGTTCTCCCTCATTTACAATGCCTAGTTGATTTGTTCAGTGATTTTTATTTTGAGCACATGTTTATTAAAACTCTGTGAGTTTATTGAGACTTGATATGACAATGTGTTTACTTGAAAGCATTTGTCTACTTTCTCTGTGTTCTAGAAAGCTATAAACCCAGATCTTTAAATTAAAAGTCTTTAATTGTGGATAATGTGAATTCAAGTCCCAAACATATTTAAAAGCAGATCTATGACCCAAAATATTTTTGGGAAGCTACTGCATTCCTCTATAACTAAAGTAAATCCTACTCAAAGAAGTCCACTATTTTATCCTTTCCTAGACTTAGGCCTTCTGGGATTTTTACAAGGATTTCCAGTCTAATTCCTCATTATTCAATGGCCCTAGTCTATATGCTTAACTAGCTCTTACGAAGTCATTAAAGCCAAAGTTTAAGCTATCAGAAATCATGTCCTGGGACAGTGGGAAACTTCTTAGATTTGGGCTCACTCTTTATCCTGGCTTTAAAGAATTCCCATTGATTTCTTAGGTTCCATGAATTTGTGTAATTGTTATTTTTTAATCTTATTCAGCATTTAAAACAGACTTTTGACTTTTCTTATAGAATTTTTCAGAATATCCTACCAGTGACCTGGTATGAAGATTTTAAAATCATGAGTGGGTTCACACCATAAAGGCTCAGCAATAAAAAAGTGTCCAGCAGTTTCTGTTTATTTCTACTTTGTACATGATAGAGGCTTTGTACATGTCTTCACTCCCATCTAATGTGGGCACGTTAAAGTCTGGGATCGCTGTGGAATTCTGAAGTAGGAAATGGACCACTGGGAAGGTCTCCTCTGACAGACTGCTCAATGTGGGATCTCTATAATATCTTCTACCCTTACCTCTTGGCTCATTTCTTCCTTACATTTCTATCTGCCTTCTCGTTCCCTAAGCCCCAATTATGCTTAGCTTCCATAGCAAAAATGAAGATACTCTGCAAGGACACATGATAAATCTTTCTATGCCAGTTGCTCCTCTGGGTAATTGTTTTTGCTTCTGTCTTGACCCATGATGGAGATGGAGAGATAACGAGGAAAAATCTCTCTTTAGAGTACCTATGAGAGAACAAAGGTGGAGGAAAATGCACAGAAAGTGTGTAAATAAATTTTTCAAGATTTTAGGCAAAGATTCTTAAATTCTTGTTGGGATTGGTTCCCAATGATACAAGTTTTATAGGTAAGACTTTCCGAAGTTGATTGGATCAGGAGGGCTCTGATCTCATCAATGGCAGAATCCATTGGCAGGTACAAAATTGAATGGACTATTGGAAAGTGGAGAAATCTATAGGAGGTAGGCCCTAGTTGGAGGAAGTATGTCACTGGGGCATGGCCCAGCATGGCATATCTTGTCCCCTGTCACGTCCTTACTTTCTCTGCTTTCTGACTGCCATGAGGTGACAGCTTTGCTTGGCCACACTCTTCTGCCATGATGTTTCTGCCTCATCACAGCCCAGAGACAATGCAACCCGCTGACCGTGGGCTGAAAACTCTGAAATCATAAGCCGAAATAAATCTTTTCTCCTATAAGTTGATTTTCTTAGGTATTTGTCACAGTGACAGAAAGCTGACGAGCATAGTTGCCATTGTTTTCCCTTAAGGTGTAGAGGTAGCTTTCTTTCCCTTGGATTTTATGTCAATGATTTCATGTCAAAAATATTTGTGTCTTCTGGTTCATCACTATTACTTTTCAGTTTCCTGCGAAGAAGCGTATGGAGTTGTTTCACTTAGTCCTACAGAGTGTTTTCTGACGCTCTGTTGGAGGTGGTCTGTTCACTGCAGCTTTGTGGCTATTCTACAATCTCTGACTCATGAGACTAATGGAGTGCTGTTGCCTAACAGGCCTGATTTGCTGGTAACTGGCTATGGTCTCGCACTTTGCCGTTACCCTTTACCATTCACTAAAGTCAGAGTTCACTGGAACAATACTGCTCAAGAAATACCATGTGGTAACTTCACTTCATCTAGGGATGTGACCTTCATCCGATTCTTTCAGTCAGATCTGAGGTTTGCTTTCCAGTTATGAGTTGACTGAAAACATTTTTGAAAAAAATGAATATTTAAATCAACTCTTGAAGCAGGGCCCAACTCTTACAACTGCTTTGCCAACTGATAAGAATGAGAAAAGCAAGTATAACAAGTTTTCTCTTTTACTCCTGAAAATGTGTCTGTAACATCGATATAGGCTGATTTCCTTTCTCTCACTTTTCTCCCCAGTCTCAGGTATGCTTTAACTTTCTATGGGTAGAGAGATGAACCAGAGTTTTCAAGATATAGTTTGCTCATGCATAGAAAAAAGCTTTTCTGGCAAACATAGGGTAGAAAGTCCAGAAATTGCAATAAGTTTAAATGGGGAAAATATGAACTTGGCACTAGAAGTTTCTATCCTTTATCCTATGTTTCAATGAGTTATATGTTTTATTTAACATGATTTTTTATTAAATACAATCTCATAATAAATCAGTTATTTAATTTGATAGCATAGATTTTAAAAACCGTTAAAAACAATTTACAAGTTTTCCAGTGTGATTAGTAATTTCCTAGGACCATGCCGTTTTTTTAATAGCCTGGAAACTCTGAGAAAAGAATAAATATGGTTATTGAACTATATCTATGTAAAATAAATTTGAAAATAGTTTATATTTAATTTCTAACTTTGGTGTGCTGTTAAACCAAGATAAAAAATACTCAGAAAAGGACTCTTAGTTATTGGAACTGGCTCATTAAAGTTTATTTTAAGTCTCAACTTCCTAACTTAATGTTGTGAAATAGCTGCCATTATGAGCTTCTTGATTTGTTTATGAAAAATTCATCATTTTAAAAAATTTCTTCAGACTCAACTCATGGCAAAAATTCTCATTTTAATTGATAAACTCATTGAGCATTTACAATATGCTCAGCATTTGGTTGAAAGCTTTCCCCGTGTTATCTCATCACCCAGCACTGCAATGATGTATGGACAGCACCATATTAATTTTAGACTTGATGAAAGCTTAGAGAATTTAAATGACTTGGTCTTCAGAGAGAAAGTAGTGAATGCAGGATACAAATATGCATGTGGCTGGCTTCAAATCATTTATTCCCCTCTATCCTGCATTTCAATAGTTTTCATTTTGAAAAATACAGAATACAAAACTTGATGGCATCCTTAAATCTTCTAGCTATAAAAATGTTTTCTTGTGTATGAATCTCTCTCAACATGGAATTATAACACATCAGGGTTGACAGGTTCTACAAACTCGGGGTCCTCTCATTCCCACAGGGTGGGTCAATGTGCTTGGTCCACTGCCACCAAATAGCACATTCAAACTTGGAACTTTAGAACTTTTCAAAGGAAATACACCGATGTCTGATGGTTTTCAATTTGAACTACTAGATCAAAGCACTTCTGTATCAATTCTAGATTAATATTAAATTGCATTAATTACCTCTTACCTTAAGGTGACATCACTATATTGTGAAATTGGTTGATTTTCCAAGGTCAAGATGCTAAGAAGAAAGTCTTATCAGATAATCAAGGTGTAGCTAGGGATTAGGGTGGGAGGTTCAATCTGGTTTCAAAGTTTATAAAGTTGTACAGTTCTCAACCAGTGCACAAAGACCATTAATAAATAGTGTGGTTCTTCAGGAATGAAACAAAATTTTTATATCAAATTATTTTTATTCTTTTTTTTCCAATGGATACTGAGCTTTGAGGATATAAATACCTGTTAAATTATTTGGATCTAACTGCTTACAAAAAGAATGGCTTCTTATTTTGGTCTAGAAGTGCCATTACGGAGTCATGAAGGATGGCAGGAACAACAAGAACAACAAATTGGAGAACTTCTGATCCAGGAATATTTCACACAGGCACTGGACAGACCATGTGAATACAGTCAAGAACTTTTAGATGACACAGGTCTACCGAGAAGCCAGAAAACCAAGCCAAAAGCAAACGATGTAACTATTATAGTACTCCCAAATCGTGATCTGACTTAAAATGATGAAACATGGCACATTTTTAAGGCTTTGTGGCTTCATAAATTGACCCTGCTCACATTTGCTCAGCCTAGAAGTATTATATTATAATAAATAAATATATTATATTATAATTCATATTATATTAATTATTATAATACATAAATAAATTATATCCCGATTTATTTTTTTCTATATTTAACTAACACACAGGTTTTGTCATCTTTAAAAACGAGAGGTCTGGTAATTTGCAGATTAAATTATAAATTACTTTGTTAAGCATTCAACACACAAAAGGGTGACTATACAAAAATCTCAAACTATATATGAATATAATATAAACTGTGTAAGAGCCCACTCAGTAAACTTCTTTCTCTACTCTCTACAACATCCTTCTTCAGAAGTCACACTCATCTATACTATGGGGATGTCTCCTTCCATTATCCCAAGCATTTAAATGCACACAGAGTGGGATCATATTTTCTATGTTATTTCTGACTTTAGTGACTTGTTTCCCCCTAGGCATAAGTATTTTTAGGTTGTTTTTTTTTTCAGGCATACAAACAAACTTTTCCTGGGTTTATGGTTTTCTACAATGTAGATTTATCATAATTTATTTAGTCTCTTAATTATAGTTTTTATTAGATTGCTTCCAGGTTTTTGATATCACAGTAATATTTCACACAGCATTCTCATATGTCATTGTGGATATATGTGAGTAGTTTTGTCACGTTTTTCTAGAAGCAAAGTCCTTAAGGACAAAATACAAGCATGAATTACCTCTTAATAGATAGAGCCAAATTGTCTTACAGACTGGCTATAACCATTTGTATTATCAATGGTGATAGAAGCCGTTTGGATACAAAAATTTATGGAAAATGCAATTTTATTTGTAGTTTATTATATGATAAAATTTCAATTAACATTATAAGGGTTTTTTTAAGTTTTAAAGTCCAATATTAATAACAAAGTAAACCAAATCATGTGTATAGATAAATTTTCTCTATTCTTTGATAATTTTTGAGAAACATGTACTAAATTATCCAATATGGTTTGACTTTTTCATAAGATATTTTTAAAATTTCTAGTTGTTTTTCTGTTACTTTTTATTCATGAATGGGGCTAGGGGTGGAGTTCTCTGGTAAAGCATTTAACTAGTATGAACAAGGCCCTGGGTTCAATCCCCAACACTGCAAAAAAAATATCATTTTTCATGAAATATAACATTAGTAGATTATACCTTATAATGATGTATAAAACTGTCCTACTGACTTTCTTTTGTCTGACTGGAAATATATGTTTTGTGATATGACCATAAAGTGTTTTCTTTAGTGGGTTTTGACTATAACATTATGTTACACCTTTTGGGCTTCATATTGTTTTATGGGTATCTCTTGCAAAAATCAATGGCTGGAATTTTAGTATTTGCTTCTAAAATTGATTTGCTATTTACACAGTCAAAAAGCTCCTATATTTTGAAAGGGTAATTATTTATGATTATTGATATGTTGTAACTCTTGCAGGCCTCTGTTTTATGCTTTCTATTTGTACATATTCTTGCTTTCTCTTTTATGTTTTCCTTCATTAGTTTTATTTGGTTTGCATTTTTTTTTAGATTTATTTCATTGGTTTTTATTTTTTCTTTATGTTTTTCCTTTATTGCTGGCTTGAATTTGGTTTCTTTAGTTTAGAAATTTCATGTCATATTTTCATTCATCTAGTAGTTATATTTAATTTTTATGTACGTACAAAGGTCTAATATCCAAGCAAGTAAGTTACAAAGAACTTGCACATATAGTTTGATCTGTTTTGAAAACATTCCAATATAAGCTGTGTCTGACTCAAGAGCTCTGGCACTATACCAACCAGGCTTTGCCACACAGAAACAAACACTGTTCTGATTTCTGTATTCATAAACCAGTCATGATAATCCTGGAATTTTGTATGAATTGAAGCACTCAGCATGTCCACTTTTCTGTCTGCCTTATTTGAGTCTGCATGGTTTTGGTTTTTCACTGTGCACATAGCAGTTCATTCCTTCATATTGCTAAGTAGTGCCTTCTTGTATGAAATACCAAAATGATTATAGATTCACCTGTCATAGGGTATTTTGTTGCTTAAAGTGTGCTATTATAAAGAAAGTTACAATAAATGTTCTTCCATAAGTGTCATGAACTGGGAAGATTCTGAAATTTTACCAAATTCTGTTTGGCATTGTTCTTGGGTTCTGGCAGAAGATGTCAGACTTCTGAGTCAGAAACAAAACACTTTGTTCTTTATGACACAGCAATCACCATAAGTGTAGGCATATTTGTGTTAGTTCCCCTGATCTCTGAGTCTTGTGGGGTGGAACAGTAGGGTCCAGGTGGAGGTCATGTATGCAATGAGTTTACAGCTAACAAACCCTAAACTTGGGCAATCTGCCTCTTTTATATGAGGCTGGAGTCAAATCTGTGTGAACTTTGCTCAAGAGGGAAACATTACCTTTATTATATTGGCTAGTAAACAAAGTTGCCCTTCGCACTAGAGGGAGACACTATGTATGTATTTCAAAATGTTTTGCTATAGAAAACACCCTAGGTAAAGACTTCCTGCTTCCAGATCATCATGCAAAGAATTTGTAAGTTGTTATTATGATCTTCACAGAAAGGAAAAGAGGAATAAACTGAAAACAACTCTTCCTAGACAGAGTGGGAAACTAAAATTACAGAACAAACCCAAGGCTCCCAAACAGGAAAGACAGGAAGCTGCAGGGAACCTCCGTTCAGCAGGAGCAGAACCTCCCAGTGGAGCCAGAGCTGGTCGGAATGCCAAATGAGTAACTGATGAATTGCTGAGGCTGGAACAGATGGACAGACAGAAACAACTGAAGGTCCAGCCTTACAGGAGCAGGGGTGCCCCATGCTCTCATGCCTTTTAATTCCAGGAGCCTCACTATGTTCCAGGGTGAAGACCAGAGAAAAATCCCTTCATGAATCTCCTAAGGGGAAGAAGAGATAGTCATTCTAAAATATGGTCAGAGAATTCCCTGAAGGGGGAAGTTTTCACCATGGCCTAACACGCAAGGGCTTTACCAGAGCCTGACCAGCATGAGGAAAGGGAAACTCTGACTCCACTGGCTCAGATAAAAGAGGCGGGGGACCAAGAAGCACTCTGAAGGCACAACCTCTGAAAGACTGTGTCCCATCTTGCCACCACAGCAGCAGGACTCATGTATAATAATAGACTTACATCTAGAACAGCTGGGATGAGACTCTGAGAAGGATTCTCTAGGAAATCCAGAGACAACAGGGGATGCACACAAAAGGACACTCCAGGAAAGTCAGATGCCTATAGAAACCGTGAATAATAAACACAATTGAATTCCATACCAGATAAATAGAGAACCTCACAATAATGCTTAATTCCATTCATTGTACCTATTATATTATTTATAACTTTTAACAATGACAACAACAAAATTTCAAGTCATACTGTTATGGGCCAGCCTATGTGAGCAATGACCAAACAGACTCCATTTTACCCGAAGACTCCATATCATGTAAGAAATGCTTCTTACATGGGAAAGCCAGGCCTCTGTACCCATTAACAGTCACCTAGCATACATACATGGCAACACAAAATAGAAATTCTTATACAATATAAAAATTTTCTCTTTGGGTTCCATTTCTCTTGATAATGTACCTTGTCAGAGATTGATTATCTAGACGTTAATAACCATTCTCTAACTAGTACTGAACTAGGGTTATTTAGACCCACTTCCCTTCTGTTTGCTTGATGCTATGCCAACCTGGAAAGCCCCATGGGGAACACCAATGTACCCATTTCATAGTCTCACTAACTGCCCAATTAACTTCTGGATCTGCTTGCTTGCATCTACATCAACCCAGATGTAGAGTTTGCCTTTAAATATACTAAAATGCTCAGGCTTGGGGCTATTCCTTGCAGAAATAGTTATGGGTCCTGCGAGGAGTAGTAGCTGGCTGGCCAGCTAAGTACTCTTCAATCTGGAGAGGCTCGAGGGACAGCTGGACACAGCATCATTTCCCCAAGTCCAGGGCTATAACAAGATATCACTTGGTCCTCTGCTCTGGTTTTTCCTTGCTCCTCTGGTACAAGTCTGGTTTTTCCTCAGTCCTCTGTTCTAATCTGGTTTTCTGTCAGTTAGATTTGTCTTTGGCGTCTTACCTGTTGTGTGTTTTAATGTCTGTCTTGTGTTTTTTGTCTTGTCTTGTTTGTTATTGTTTGTCCCCTTTTTGCTTTGTGTTAATTTCTATGTCAGTTTGTTTCTAATGTTAAAAAATGGTTAAAAAGGTTTTAACTGTGCTCACTAAATCTTGCATTAAAATGTGCACAGCTGCCAACAGAACTAAAAAAAAAAAAATGTCAAAAGTAAAAGCTAAAGATGAAAAAAGCATTCTAGAGATTGCCTTCATTTAGGAACTGGGCCAGGCGGCCAACAGGGTAGACCATGTCAATTCCTATGGAGGGCAGATTAGAACTAAAGTGCTTTATAAAATTATTATTTCTAAATTGTATAAGAAAAGCATAATTTTGTCTAGGAAATTTGGCTTTTGTCTCTTGGTATTTGCAAGCATGAATAACTCCCAACTATTAAAAATGGTCCAAAGATTTTTTAAAGTCAGGAAAAATTTGGTGACTGCTACCCAAGAAATCAGAAAAAACAGTTTAGAATGGGACCCCAACCTGGGGGGACTCTCCTGAGGAGACCAATGGAGCTGCCTCTTGGGGAAATTCTCCTATTATTTGTCAATGTTCCCTTAACTCTTTTCACCTTTGATGAGTTGGACCGCCTCAAGGCAAAGGCTATAAAAATTCTATATTTGTTAAATATAGAATTTTAACAAATTTTAAAATTCTACATTTTAAATATAGAATTTAAAGGCTTTTAAAATTCTATATTTGTTAAATTCATGATTTTGATCTGACACGCCTCGGTTAATATGTTTTTTCTGATTACACTCTGTTCTAAGGCTAACTTACAAGGGCTAACTCTCAATCTAATAGGTTTTAAAAAAAATAACCTACAAGGCCTTTGTTTGTGTCTCTTTTGTGCAGGTGCACCAGTGTACTGTCCTTCAACATGTATTGCCATGTCTACATATATTTGGTAATAAAATTAACATATGAGCTCATAAATTAAAATTTAAAAAATGAATCCAAATACCTTTGGTTCATATGATTCATAAGGTTCAATTTAAATTGGGTAAATAAATAAAAGTCAAAATGTCTTTAAAGTTACCAATGCAATACTTTTGTTTCTAGGTGGTCAAATAGTTGTTAATAAAATGTTAATGTCTATAAAGTGTCTAATAACCATTTTTTCTAGGATTTTTCTCCAACAGGAAAAGAAATGACTAACGCTATTCAATGCACTTGTCTGATATCTTGTTTTTTTTTAAAAAATATGTAAATTAGATCTGACATGTATGGAATTAATCAGGGATGTGTTTGTTAGAGACATCTGATTGGTTTACAAAGTTAAAATGCTAACTGTTAAATACAATGTCAAGTACTCTTAACCCCTTAAATTCCATAAGGTAAAATACTTAAACATTATTGATGTTTTCATAAATTGGTAAATTAAAAAGGAATTTAAAATTACTTTGTGTCATCACTAAAACAATGTTACTAAAAGTTAAAAGTCCCAACATGTATAATTCTACATACAAGGGTCCAAAGTTTCAACTGCATTTCAATTAGAGTACTGTAAATAACATAAAGTATTTCATCTTATTAAAATGGGGTAATTTATCTAAATTAAAAAAAAATTTAAGTGTCATTTCAAAGTATAAACGGAAAGAGGAATCAATGGTAAATTATTAAAAGTTTTTAAATATAAAGATATATTTAATAAAAGGGAAAAATGTTTCCAAGTAAGAAAGTCTTTATGTGGTAAAGTATAATTGTAATACATCTAAGTAAACAATAAGAGGGTATAATTAAGTAATATAAAGGTCTACATAAAGGATAAATATTAAAATGTTTACATATAACTAATTTGCTTATATATATATATATATGTAACACAAATAGTTGGAACTATTCAAGGTTGTTCCCTAATAACAAATATTAATGTATTGATATAAACCAAAGTCTTACTTATATGTTAAAATGACAAAAAACTTTTTAAAAATATTAGTTACATTGTGTCTGTTAAGTTTTATACTCTAAAGCAACTAATCATGGAGAAATTAAGGTTTGTACATCTGTAGTTAGACAGAAACTGTTATTTTAAAATATTGTTCTACATTACAGAGTCTACCTTTTTCTTTAAAGGCTAATTTGTTTAATATAAAAACATCAGATTTACAGAAGTGTTTTATCAAGCTGGTGTTCTCCAAACTAAAGTTATCTATAATAGTAATTTTAAACTTATAAGGATAACAGATTTTATTGGGGATTTATTTATATCATTTTGGTGTCTTATAACCAAACCTTATGATACCTTTTACACTGGGATACAAAAGTTTAAAAGTATTTTAAAAGATAATGAGAGCCTAATCTGTTTAAAGGTCAATTTAATATTGTAAAATATTTTGCCACTTTTCCATAAAAAGGAAAGTTAAAAGCTCTCAGCCCTTCCTTGATTCATGTTTTAGATGTATGTCATATTATGTTCGCTAACATTTATACAAATTCAGAAAAAACGATATATACAAACTTTATAAAATGATATCTAAAAAGAGAGTCAAGGATCAGCTTCAGAACTAGAACACTTTAAGATTTTTGAAGAGCCCTGTCTTACCTGAGACAAGGCTCTGCCTCCCACATGACTCCATGTCAAAATGACTCAAAAGCAGGCCAGAGTTCAGCTCATTTAAAATTGTAGTCAAAGATTGATTTTATTGTAAAGATTACTGTGACCTCAATCAGGGGATATAATGTATAACTCAACCTAATTCAAGATAGCTATTACACAAATTAAATATATTTTTTACTCTTGTTAATTTCACTTTGTATTTTCCTTATAACTGATGCCTGTTAATATTTGGCAGAGGTAATACTTCAAGAACACACAACCTAAATTAATTTGAGATATTAAGCCATCATCTGTAGACAGACAGTAATTAAAAGGGATTAAATTAAGTGTAAAGTTATAAACATTAAAGTTAAAGCCCAGCTCTTAATTTAAGATTGATAAGACTGACTTGCTGGATGTTTAAGGCCAAGACTTAAAGATTAAGGTTAAAATCAAGGGGACAAGAAAACCAATATTTGGCTCTTGCCCTCTGAGTCAGCCTGAACCCAGGAAAAGGGGAAGAGCTTTGCAACTCTGGGTCGCACAACCTCCTGATCAGGGAGATTAATGAGACCACTGGAGAAAGGAAAGCCAATCAGTATGCCTGCTGCAAAAGAGGAGGGTCATTGGAAGGGGGAAACATCCCTATTGCTTCCAAGGGAAGCCGCATGGTCAACAAGACCTTGAACCATCCTAACGCAGATAGCATTAGCAGAGCTAAAATGCTGCTCACAAGTTCCCCAAGAGTGTACACCAAGGGAACTGAGCTGACTCTTAACAATAGATAGGAGCAAGTTAAGTTTGACCAGCTTGATGGTAAACACCTAGCAAAAACAGTTAAAACCAAAGCACAGCCATTCCTGGGCATTTAAAAAGAAACAATAGTTATTTTAATGTAACTTAAGATGTACACTTGTGTTAGCATCCCCACGAATAAGTAAGACTGGAAGCAACAGAAGAGATTCTTAGGCAAGAATGGCTGATAACTATCAATAGAAACTGCCAGAGCCAGAAGTTTTAAGTCAGTTTAAGGACTACAGATCTTCCTAACCTCCTACACAGGTAGGCTGAATCAATGTTTGCTAGTATAATTATCTAGCCCTAAATAACAAAGGTAAAGGGATCTCTACTGAACACAGAGGTCATGCCAATAAAAAAGATATTTTAAAAAATCAGATGACATTAAATAACTTAACTAAATGTGGTGTCTATATTCTTGATAACTCTGGCAGTGTTAAAGATTCCTGTTCTCCAAAAGGGGACTTTATTGGACTTTGTTAGGCCTTGTTATGGGGACAATTTCTCAGCTCTTCCACCTCCTGGTAAACAATTTTTAATTTCTATCATTTTCATGATATTCAATGACAGGTTCCAGGTGCTACAACTGCTATTTTGTATTAATCTTATTTCGGTACTCATGTCTTTTTGCTTCTCTCGTAGAAGCACCCACCCCCCAGGTAAATTTACAACCTATTTTTCCTGAACCAGATTTTTACCATGGACCCCTTGACCAATCCAATTGCTGAAAAGAATTTCTAAAATGTCCAAACTGCTTGCCCTACTGCATGTCACCTTCCCCTCTCAGCTTGAAGCAGCAAGAGAAGTCATAATCTTTTTTCCTTAAAGCAGTGGGAGGTTCCTAACATTAGAGGGGGAAATTATAGTCAATATAAATGAATAATTGGGTTAAATCACAAAATGAAGGCCGGTTTGGGTCCAGAAAATGTTAATCATGCTTTTCTCTTGCTCAGACTGTGATTTTAGATCTCATGATATTTGTTTATGGTTTCAAATCATAACAATGGCCACTTATGATTAATGTGGTTTTAGACTACAAAAGGTGGACTCAAACATTAGGAGACTTACAAGAACGAGGCTTATGCTTCTGTACCACAGATTTCCAAATGTCTTTCCACCCAGGTGTCTAATACACCCCAGGAATTTTCTAATTTCTACATGACTCCAGAAGGTGTTTGATTTGCCTGCCTATCAGAAATAACTCCTTGCTTGTCCATACAGCTTTTTAGCAAATCAGGAATGGAACAAATTTTGTATAACTGTTCACATTGTTCCCCAAGTGTATCACTACAGTGGGGAAGCTAAATGAGAACATCTGGGGTTTGTACACTGTCCTAAGAGAGCAGTCCCCATCCTAGTCCCCTTATTAGGGCCTTGGGATTGCAGGATCTTCAGCCCCTGGGGACAGCAGCCTTTTTAACTGGAAATGAAAATTTCAAAGCCCTGAGCAACCAGGTAGATTTGGATCTGGGGGAACTAGAATGATCAATGAACAGATTTGAGACCTCTCTTGATTCCCTGGTAGAAATGGTATTACAAAACAGGAGAGGTTTAGATCTCTTGCTCTTAACACAAGGAGGCCTATGTATGGCATTAGGGGAAAAAAGTTGCTCCTATGCTAATCACTAAGGAGTGGTGAGAGACCGTCTATCTCTGATTGGAAAGTGATTAAAGGAAAGGGAATAAGCAAGAAAACAAGAGGAAAGTTGGTGTCAAAATTTGTTCTCCTGGTCCCTTGGCTAACTACTCTTATATCAGCTGTAGACAGTCCATTACTGTTAGTCCTTTTAGAGTTTTTAATTGGACCCTGCATTTTCAACTGTTTAATAAGATATATAAAACAAAAAAATACATTCTGAAAAACTGACAGTCCTCCAAACTCACTATAATCAACTGTCTACCAATGATGATAAATCAATGATTTGACTAGTTTCATAAAACCAGTGGGGAATGTTATTGGGCAGGCTATATGGGCAATGACCGAACAGACTCCATTTTACCCTGACACTCCATATCATGTAAGAAATGCTTCTCCCATGGGAAAGCCTCACCTCTGTACCCATTAACAGTTACCTAGCATAGCATACTTGGCAACACAAATAGCAATTCTTACACAGTGTAAAATTGTTCTCTTTGGGTTCCAGTTTTCTTGGGCAATATACCTTGTCAGAGATTGATTGTCTAGACGTTAGTAACCATTCTCTAACTTGTACTGAACTAGGGCCATTTTGACCCCCTTCCCTTCTGCTTGCTTGCTGCTATGCCAATCTGGAAAGTCCCATGGGAAATACCAATGTACCCATTACATTGTCTTGCTAACTGCCCAGTTTAGCTTCTGTACCTGCTTGCTTGCAGCTACATCAACCCAGATGTGTTTTCCTTTAAATATCCTAAAATTCTCAGGCTCAGGGCTATTCCTTGCAGAGACAATTATGGATCTTGTGGGGAGTTGTTGCTGGCCAACCGGCTAAATAAATATTCTTCAATTTGGACAAAACTGGGACTTGGTGTGTTTTCTGAGTGACCTGCCCCACAACAATATTAAAAGGCAAAATCATGAACTGACGAGATTAAGCATCAGGATGAGCCCTAAGTAAAGCAGAGATTTTAGAATTATCAGGTTGACATTTAAAGTAACTATGATTAATATGCTAAGGACACTGCTTTAGTTAGTTCTCTGGTGCTATAAGAAAATACCAGAATCTGAGTGACCTATAAGGAAAAGAGATTTATTTACCACACGGTTTGGAAGCTGAAAGTCCAAGGCTGGAAAGCCCCTATTAGTTTACTCTCTGGTGAGGGCCTCATGGTGGATGTTATCATGGTGTTGTGTGACCCAAACCTGAAGCACAGGATGTGAGAGAGATTCAGAGGCCAGACTTTGTCTTTTAGAACTTGCTACTGTGAGAATTAACTCCTCCACAATACCAGCATTCATCCCTTCTGAGGGTAATGAACCCACGACCTGATTATCTTGCCTTAAACCCTAACTCTTAAGGGTTCCACTGCCTTTCAACTTTGCCACACTGGGGACCGAGTGTGATCCCCACCATGAACCCCAGCAGTCTATAATGGGAAAAGCAGACAAATAACAGATGTAATCTGTTATTACATCTGTTTGTAATAACAGATGGGTAATTAAAACAGACATGTAAACTCTAAGAAAGAATCAAAAGGGAATGCCAGAAGTAAAAATAAAAAACAAAAATGAAGACGTTTTTGAATGGCTATCAGAAGAGTTGATATTGTTATAGTTAAAGCTTTGACTTGGGGTTTCATAAACTGACTTCCAGACCACTCAAGTATAATCGAATCAAGTCTTTATTAAAGCACACCAGTGGCAGCTGACCAGAACATAAAGCTGTTCCCCTGATCAGCCCCGAACAATTGCAAATTGCAATTCCTTATAAGCCTGAAAACTGCAAAAGGGATGTTCGGGGGTCTAGCCAATGCAAGCAAGCCAGGTTACAGAAGAGGGACAGTGCAGTCAAGCGGAGGGAAGCCTAACCAATCACAGTTAGCCCAGTCACCCCAGTTACAGAAACAGAGCCCCGATACTCTAGTTACAGAAACAATGCCCCATTAGGTAGTTCTGTGTTCTTAAAGGTTTCTCTAGCAAAAGGAAAAGAACATCTTGCCCCAGTCATGACCCTTCTACTTGGCATGGTTGTTTTACAGGATGGAGTCACAAAACAAAATGGAGTCACATTTGCTTCTACTATCACAATATGAACAAGGAAAGAGTCAGCAAGCTTGATGATATGTTAGAAGAACATTAACAAGTGGAGAGTAAGGAGAAAATAAGTGAAAGAGAATAGAGAAGAACCATGTGGAAATTATAAAACATGATGCTTGAAAGAGAATTTTGGTAAATTGGATTTTATTGAAATTGAAAATTCAGCTTGGTGGAAGGAAGACACTGATGACAAAATGAAGACTCATCAAAATTGAAGAGAAAATATTTGCAAAACATACATCCAATAAAAATAAACCTTGTATCCACAATAATCAAATAACTTTTGAAACTAGAAATTAGAACAAAATTTTAAAACTTGAAATTAGAACAAAATTTTAAAAAGAAAACAATAGTCCACTGAAAGAAATAGCCAAAAGACCTAAACAGATATTTTAACAAATATGTACATAATGCCACTGAAATGGAAAGATGCTCAGGTCATGCGTCTTCAGGAAAGAGCAAATTATGATGAGCTAGCATTACACATGACTAAAATCTAAACCATTGATAATATCAAAGGCTGAATCTAAACCATTGATAATATCAAAGGCTGACTGGATGTAGGCAACAAGAGTTCTCATCATTGCAAGGGAGTGTCATGGAAAGAGCTTTGCAGGACATTACAAAATTAAACATACTCTTTCCAGATGATTCAGCAATCGCTCTCCTAGGGGATTATCCGAATCAGTCAAAACCTTATGAACACATGAATAAAAACTGCACACAGATGCTTATCCAGTTGTATTTATAATTGCCCAAAACTTGAAGGTGAATGGATATACATGCTATCGTACATCTATACAATACAGTATCATTCAGCAGTAAAAGACGTGAGATATTAAACCACAATAAAACACAAAAGAACATTAAATGCATAATATTAAGTAAAAGCAGCCAATATGAAAAGGACACACAATATATGATTCCAAATATCTGAAATATTGGTAAAGGCAAAGTTATAGAGACAAGTAAGAGATATGTGGTTGCCAGGAGGAAGGGAAAAGAATTGGACAGAAGGGACACAGGCCGTTTTCGGGCAGTGAAACTATTCTGTAAGATTCTACGATGTTGGATATATGACATTATACATGTGTCAAAACCCATACAAAAAACATGAACCCTCATGTGAAACATGGACTTTAGTTAATAATAATGTGTCAACATTGGCTCATCAATTATAACAAACACACCTCACAAATGTAAGATGTTAACTGAAGGGGAGACTGTACTGTGGGGTGGAAATAGAGGGTAGCAGCAATGGGTATTGGGAATTCTCCATACTGTAACTCACAAACCACTTAAAAAAATCTTAAAAATCTTATCTAAATCTAAACCATGTTATCTAAACCAGAGGCGCTAACAGCCTAACGAATGAAACATGGGACTTACAAAGACATAGCAAGATAATCTGGGACCTTCCTTTTTTGTGCCATATGGGTTCTGGTAAGTTTTCCCATGAACACGCACTCTGTTGGTAACTGTGATTAATCTGACCAACAGAGGACGGAAAAAATTATGTTTGTTTCCTACAACATTTATGTATGTACAAAGGTCTAATATCCAAGCAAGTAAGTTACAAAGAACTTACACATATAGTTTGATCTGTTTTGAAAATACACCAATATAAGCTGTGTCTGAATCAAGAGCCCTGGCACTAAGACAATTGTTAACAAGACGCCAAACATCAGCATGAGATCAACTTACAATATGGACCTCAGTCATGCCTCTTCCCGACCATTCCAAACCAGCTGAAAAAATTCCATAAGCAATGAGAGTATATCTTAAAACTCCAGGGTCCTTTTACATTTTCGTATTAACTTTTCCACTTGGCTCAGGTATAGTTTGAAGTATTAGCAGTTATACAGACTTTCCTGGCCCATAAGGAAGAAGTCTAGGGCAATACTGTCATCTATGATAAATTTAGCCAGTGAATTGAGGCTGATCTGAATCCCTTCCAGGTTTGAAGTGGTGCTATTGATTATTTCAGCTAAAATCAAGGACAAATATATAACTTTAAGTTGGATGATTACCAATATAGAAAAAAATAACGAATCAGCTTTTCTTTAGGAAATTATCCCAAGTAACCAAAGATAGTGTCATTTGGAGATGTCTCTACAGTAATCTGATCTACTTATGATACTTCCTTAAATACTACATGAAAGTTCCTCATAACCACCTCAAGATCACACTGTTTTCAGGAGAAAGTAAAGTGAATGGCTGGATTCCACATGTGAAGTACCATTTCAGAAGTATATGTGTGGTCTGGAAAAAAAATATTGCTTATAATTTGGGGGGCCCTTCAAGTGGGGCCTACATGAATTGAGGGGGTTGATGTGGTCTTACTATCCTGATAGGCCTTAGGGCACCCAATTCTGTTCAAATAATTGATTCTAGTCCTTGTTTGGAGGGACAGCTTGAGGATAGTCACTCCAATCTGTGCTGTTTGTCCACATTGCCCCACAGAATGAATAAAAAAAAAGATGGTGGGAAAGATATCTGAATCTGATGACATAGTAGGCAGAAGAGTCTGGACCATTTCCTGTTGTTTCTGATACACTTCAAGACAAGGTTGAGGAGAATGGTAATCAAGTCCTGATCAGAAGCATCCGGTAGGGGTGGATTGACCCTATAGTCTGTTGGCTCTTGAAATAGTTTGGTAGAGTTGCAGCAGGGCATCTGTTTTCATGAAAAAACTCCCAGGAGTAGTTGTGAAAGACAGACATCATTAATATGTCATTCCCCAAACCACTCTGGGTCTAAGATGTACCTTCTCCAAAGCTGTCATCATTACTTTCCTCAATTATTACAAAATCATTGTGTCTAGTTATGATCTCCACTTTGTCCTCCAATCATCCCTTAATGTAACTCCTATTTTCCATAAAGAAATGTAGGGTGTTAGAAGAACAAGGGCATAAATAAAAATTATAGAAAACCCATTTGGCTTCCATGGACTAATGTAGAAGCAATTCCTTAGCTACGTGGTCATTATCTTTATAATTGAGGATACTGTCTATCCAACAAATGAATCCAGATGGCGGAAGCAAACAGAAGTCTGAATCCCTTATGTAAACTTTGGTTTCATTTTCACCCAGATAGTGTATCTATTAGGTTGCCCTGCATTTGCTGTAAGGAGAAAAATTTTAAAAGAAATATTATATGCATAATCTCAAATATTAGATTAATCCAAAGAATTCCCCTTCCCTTTCATCCTGATCATTAAAAGCAACTGAGTGATGATGTCCAACAAATACCTTGAACATTAACCATTGCAGAGTGACTTATGATAAAATATATATCATTTCCTAATAGCAAATTATCTAGGAATTCAAAAGATCAGTTTCAAGGGACACAATAACAGGGGCAGAGTTGGCTGATCAGATTTGAAGAGTGACATCTAAACCTGAAAAATTGTCAATAGCAGTGAAGCACTACTGATAACCCTGGACACAGGTTCAAAGGTCCTACTATAATTAATCTCCCAGAAACAGCAGGGGCAAGGTGTGTGTGAGGTGGTCTTTCCTACTGCAAAATGAATGGGACAACTCCTGGGAGAGTCATGAGTCTGGAAGTGGTTGACCTCTAAATCAATAACTCGGAGTCCTTGGCTTTATGCCAAATTACTTAGGGTAGGCATGTGTTGCTGTATCCGGTACAATAAAAAATCAGGTAGCAATCATGGCTCTGGGGAGAGGACCCTGCCTTTATAGCTTGATCCCATGCAATCTCCTCAGAAAGCAGGACCTTAACCAGTGGCAAGACCATGAATGGCTCAGACAGTATGATCATTGTTCCGGTCAGCTTTGTCACTGCTGTGACAAGAATAATTTTAGAGGAGGAAATGTCTATTTGAGGTTCACGGTTTCAGAGGTCTCAGTCCATAGATGGCCAACTCCGTTGCTCTGTGCCTGAGGTGAGGCAGAATGTCTTGGTTGAAGAGTATGATGGAGGAAAGCAGTTCAGGGCATGGCAATCAGGAAGCAGAGAGAGAACTCTGGCTCACCAAGGCCAAAGTACATACCCCAAAGGCATGCCCTAGTGACCCACCTCTGTCAGCCACATTCTATCTGACCAAGTTAATCCCTATCAGAGGATTAATGATTAGGTAAGTCTCCCATTACTCAATTATGTCACCTCTAAAATTTCTTGCATGAAATTAACACATGAGCTTTTGGGAGATACCTCATGTCTAAACCGTAACAGTCATTTTTAACTATGATTTATTTCCACATAGCATAGCTCCAAAAAAGGGTCTCTTTAACTTGTAATTTAATCTGAACTTTCCCAAGTTGTAGACCAAAACTCAGGCCAACAACAAAAGCCAAAGATTCAGTAGAAGAATAATAAAGTTCATTGAAGGGTGTATTGGGTTCCGCTATGAGAATGACCTTGAGTTCTGTCAGTGAACGAAGTAACCATGTCTAGTTTTGGTTCCTTATAGTTTGGACTGAGGCTGAAGTGTGGCTGCCATCCAGTAGACATCATTTGGTTTCATCCTAGTGAAGGTATAAGTGATCAAAGGCCCAGGCATTCAGGGGAATCTCCAAGAAAGTCTAGTGGCTTCGCTTCAGGAAGCAGAGGGATAAAGTTTCCCCTGATGAGATAGCTATCATTTTTTTCTTGTAAAGTCAGAAACCATTGGAGCCAGGCCAGCAGCATTCTAGAATATACCATTTCCATTTATGAAGGTTTTATGGTCTCAGAATCTGAGTTGAACCACTCCAAAATGGAAATATCAGGTGAGAGAGTCACAATGGCTTTACGAGTTAGGAAACATGCCAAATAGCTACCTGTGATTGGAAGGGGATGGATGAACCCAATACTCGAGGTACACCTTCAGGGTATAGATGCTTTTCTTTGCCATTCTTCAACAGGCAAAACCATCAGTCACACGTTTTTCCATCTCAAAGAATGCATTAGGGTTGTGGATCCCCAAAGGTATTAGCACTTTTTCCCCCATATCTGGCATTCCTGGATAGTATAATTCCCTTTGGCACTTATGGGATTAGGAAATACATGCATATAGCACATTAATTACTACCACATATTTAGATGTGCCATTCTAAATAAATTCTATATGTAGGAGTGGTAATAATATTACATTGAATTTGCCTAAAGGGCTCCTAAAGGGTCAGATGCTTTACTCATTGTGAATTCTACCAAATTCCTTCATTTGAATATGAGCACTTCTACCCTCAAGAGTCTGGGTAGGATGGTGAATTGAATGCCAACATCCCACAGAGCTCTGGTAATACCAATGAAAATCATGGAGTAAAGACCTCCAAAAGTTCTTTCTTCCTAAAGACACTAGAAAAAGAAAAGCAAACCTAAAGAAAGCAGAGGGTAGGAAATATGGATTAGAGCAGAAGTTAATTAAGAGAGAATTAAAAACTTAGAAAATGTCACTGATATAAAAAGTTGGTTCCTTGAAAAGCCTGACAAAATTGATAACCCTTTAGCTAGGTTGACCAAGAAAAAGGGAGACTTACTAGAATCAGAATCATGAAAGAGGAGACATTGATATTGATCTTTCTGAAATAAAAAAGAATTATAGTAGAATTCTATGAAAAAATGTTTGCCAATTAATTAGTCAAGTTAGATGAAATGGTCAAATTCCTAGAAAGATGAAAATAAGCAAAACTGACTACAGAAAAATAGACAATCTGACTAGATCCATAACAGATAAAGAGAGTGAATTACTAATCAACAAACTACCCACATAAAAAAAGCCAGTCTTAGGTAGCTTCACTGGTCAACTTTAGCAAACATTTAAATAATCAACACCAATTCTTCAAGAACTCTTCCAAACAATAGAGGAAGAGTAATACTATCCAACTCACTCCATGAGGTTAGTATTACTGTGACACGAAAACAAAAGACATGACAAGAAAACTGTAGAGCAATATCCTTTATGAATATGGATATAAAAATTTAGTACAAATAGTTACAAAGAGAACCTAGTGACACACAGAAAAATAATTATAAACCATGAACAATTGGGATTTAACTCAGGAATGAAATATAGATTTGTAATCTCAATATCAGATT
Source organism: Marmota flaviventris (assembly GCF_047511675.1). Lineage (NCBI taxonomy): Eukaryota > Metazoa > Chordata > Mammalia > Rodentia > Sciuridae > Marmota > Marmota flaviventris. Next base: position 126,956,320 of record NC_092504.1, read on the forward strand.
AATTTAATAAATCATAAATAGAATAAAAATTAAAATGATATGGTCATCTCAACAGACATAGAAGGCTCATTTGATTCAATCCAATACACATTCATGATTAGAGAAACACTCAATTATAGGTGGGAGCTCCTTCTTTTTTAAGGCTAAATAATATTCCACTGAGTGTAACACAGAATGCTACAATTTCCATATCCATTTATCCACCAAAATACTTAGGTTGTTCCAATTTCTTGGCTGTTATGAATAATGGTCATATGAATATGGAAATGCCAATATCTCTAGGAGGTACTGATTTCATTTCCTTTGAGGAGATAGCTAGAAAAAATTATTGCTAGGTCATGTGCTAGATCATTTTTTGAGAAACCTCCATTCTGTTTTCCAATTACGGTTGTACCAATGTACACTACCATTAGCACTGTTCAAAGCTTCCAATTTCTCTGTCTTCTTGCCAACACTTGTTATCTCTTCTCTTTCTAATAACAGCTGTCCTAACAGATATGTCATGTGGTTGTGATTTACATTTTGCTGATGATTAGAAGCATTGGATAATTTGTCAGATAGCTTCTTTCTTTCTTTCTTTCCTTCCTTCCATCCTTCTTTCCTTCCTTCCTTTCTTTATTTTGGGTTTTGATATCAACTTATACAATTTGTGACAACATGCATGAGTCTAGAGGAAATTATGTTTCAGTGAAATTAGCCAGACATAGAAGGATACCAGATGATCTAACTGTATGTAGAATCTAAAAAGTCAAGAGCCCCATAGAGACAGATTAGAACAGGAGTTACCAAGGGCAGGGAGATGAGGGAAAAGGGAAATTGCCACAATTGAACTTCAGATTCAGTGCAATTTTAAATTACAGTTTATTTCTTTGTAGTACTGTTCAAGCTGACTATAAAATTCATATTGAACATAAAATAGTCAAAGCGGTTTTGAAAAAAAAAAACAACTACAACAAAAAAATGAAGTTGAAAGACTCAACTTTCTCATTTCAAAACTTATAATACAGAAGCAATAATCAGTACAGTGTGGTAATGGCATAAGGGTGAACACATAGATCAATGGAATAGAACAAATTATTGATCATGCATCTATAGTCAACTTAGGTTGTTCCAATTTCTTGGCTGTTATGAATAATGATTATATGATAAGGATTCCCAGATTATATGATAATTATTCCCAGATTATTCAATGAAGAAAGGAGTCTTTTCCATGAAAGAATCTGGGGCAATTGGCTAGATCTATGTAAAAGAATGACACCAGATTCTCACCTCACTTCATACACAAAAATTAACTCCAAATAGATAAATCCCTAAATGCAAGCCCTCATGATATGAAACTCGTGGAAGAAAATATAGGAATAAGTCTTCCTAACCTTGGATTTTGCAATGGATTCTTAGATAAAAACAAAATTTAAAGCACCATCAAAATTTTTGAAGTTTCTTTTCACCCCAAAGGACACTATTAAGAAGAAAAATAATGACAACCTATGGGATACAAAAAAAAATGTTTTTTATAACCTATAACTGATGAAGGAACATGCAGTACATATAGAATATATCAATAACCAGAAAAGCACAACAATAAAAAGGTAAATAACCTTACTTAAAAGTGGGCAAATAATCTGATCTAAATTTGAATACAGAGTTATCCGAAGAAGATATACAAATGCCCAGTAAGTACATAAAGAGCTCTTCAAAATCATTATTTCTCATGGAAATGCAAATAAAACCCACAATATCTTGCCACTTCCTGCCCCCTGGGACGGTCAGGGGATGTGGAGAAACAGACCACTCCTTTCCGACTGGTGGAGGTGCGAGCTGGTGCAGGAAGTTTGAGAAATAGCCTGAGATTTTCTTGAAATGGTTAAACACGGAAGTACCTTGTGTATAGTTTCCTGGGGCTGCCATGAAAAGTCACATAAAGCAGTTGTATTGACAAAGAAATGTATTGTTTCACAGTTCTGAGGGCTACAAGTACAAAGGTTGGCAGGGCTCCTTCTGAGTGCTATAAGGGAAAATCGGTTCTGTGCCTCTGTCCTAGTTTCTGGTAGCTGCAGGTGTCCCTTGACTTATATGTGCTCTCTTTATTTCCTCATGTCATTCACGTCTCAGGGCCTGGATTTTCCCCTCTTTGTGAGTACACCAGTCAGAATGGAATAGGGCCCAGTATAATAGCATTCTTTGAACTTGATGACTGTTGCGAAGACCTTATACCCAAATAAGGTTACATTCTGAAGTACGAGGAGGAGTTAGGACCTCATCATTTTTGGGAGAGTTAAAACTCCAACTATTTGGGTGAGGCACACAAACCAAACCACAATGCCACAGGGTTTAGCAATTCCATCTTGGATAAATAACTACAAGAAATTATAACACTGTGTACACAAAATCTTGTACATGGGTGCAGCATTTCCGCTTAAATTAGCCTATAAGTGGAAACAACCCAAATCTCCATTAGCTGATTAATGGTTGGTCTGCAATATGATACCCATGATATTCATTTCTTTGAATGTTTTCCCAACCTTTCCTTCTTGAGATAAACCCCACTTTGTCCAGTTATCTTGTGTGTATGTATATGTATAAAAGATTCTTAAAGTTGGAACGGAACCACCATTTGACCAGCTATCCCAATCCTCGATTTAGACCCAAAGGACTTGAAATCAGCATACTACAGTGATGCAGCCACATCAATGTTTACAGCAGCTCAATTCACAAGAGCTAAACTATGGAACCAATCTAGGTGTCCTTTAATAGATGAATGGATAAAGAAAATGTGATATATATACATATATATATATATATATATATTCAATGGAATATTACACAGCTTTAAGGAATAATGAAATTATGGCATTTGCCAGTAAATGGATGGAGTTGGAGAATATTATACTAAGTGAAAAAGACAATTCCAGAAATCAAAAGCAGAATATTTTCTCTAATATGTGGATACTAATTCATATTCTCTAATATGCGGATACTAATTCACAATTGTGAATTAGTATCCGCATATTAGAGAAAATATTCTGCTTTTGATTTTTGGAATTGGCTTTTTCACTTAGCATAATAGAATAGAGTTACCTTAGATTAGGTAGATAAAAGTGAAGAAAGGGAAGGGAAGGGGATGTGGGGATATGTAGGATAGTAGAATGAAACAGACATTATTAGTTTATGTATATATGTGACTGCATGTCCAATGTGATTCTACAAAACATACACTCAGAAAAATGAGAAATTATATCCCATCTATATATGATATGTCAAAGTGCATAAATCCAGTATACTGTCATGTATAACTAATTAAAACAAATAAAAAAATTTAAAAAAAGAATTTTGCATTCATTTGAGAAGGATATTGGGCTGTGATTTTATTTGCTTATGATAACCTTCACTGGCTTGACTGTTAATGCAATACTGGACTTACAGAGTGAGTTGGGAGTTGGTTTCTCCTCCTTTATTTTCTGGAGGAATTGTGTACTATTGGTATTATTTCTTCCTTTAAGAGGAGAAGTTGCTCATAAAGCCATTTGCTTCCAGAACTTTCTTTGTGGTAATCTGTTAAATTAAGAATTTACTTGCTTTAACAGATACAAAACAATTACAATGATCTATTTCCTCTTGTGCCAATTTTAGAAATGCTCCCTTCCCCAGGAATTATCTCTTTTATCTACATTGTCAACTTTTGCTATAAAGTTATCCTTAGAAGCCCTTTATAAAGAATAATAGACTTCCTTATAAGTCTTTGTAATTTTGTAATTGTTAGTATGTAGTGTTCCCTTGTTATTATTTGTGTGTGTGTGTGTGCTGGGGATTGAACCCCGGGGCATTCAACCACTGAGCCACATGCCCAACCCTATTTTATTTAGACACAGGATCTCACCGAGTTGGTTAACTTCTCACCCTTGCTGAGTCTGGCTTTGAACTTGAGATCCTCCTGCCCCAGCCTCTAGAGCCCCTGGGATAACAGGCACATGGCCGGTTCCTTGTTATTCTTGATGATTTGTCTTGTCTTTTTCTGTTTGTTTGTTTTTGGTACTGAAGATTGAACATAGGGGTACTTAGCCACTGAATCACATCCCTAGCCCTTTGTATTTTCTATTTTGAGACAGGGTCTAGCTGAGTTGCTTAGTGCCTCACTAAATTACTGAGGCTGACCTGAACTTGCAATCCTCCTGCCTCAGCTTCCTGAGCTGCTGGGATTACAGGTGTACCACCTTGCCCAGCTTTTTTGTGTCTTTTTTTGGCTGGGCTTCCTACAGATTCAACTATTTCCTTCTTGTTTTTAATAAACAAACTTTTGATGCTTTTGATCAATTTTTTTGTTGATGCTCTATTGATTTTACATTTTTTCATGTTTTATTTCATTAGCTTCTGATTTAATTTTTGTTACTTCTTTTCTTTTCCTCACTTGGGGTATGATTTGCTCTTTTTCTATCTTCTTAATTCAGGAGCATAGACCATGGGTTTATACCTTTTTTCCTTTTTATATTATGGACACGAAAAGATACAATTTTCCTCAAATTTGTATTTCAGGCACTTTGATATAAATCTCTTTTATTATCTTTTCACTTTCATTACCTTTAATTATATTTCTTCTTTCACCCATGGCTTATTTGGTTTTATAATTTTCAATTATCTTGTAATTTTTCTAGATGTTATAGCTAATTCCAATTTTATATTAAGTCAGTTAAGATACTGCGTATCTTTTCAATATTTTAAGATTTTTAGACACATGCTTTATGGCTCAGTATGTGATCAGCTCTATTTTTATACTAATAAACTTTAAAGAATTCTGCAACTTTTCATTATATTTTTTATTTTCATCATTTTCATTTGATTTTTATAGTACATCTCTTTGATGAAATTCCCCCATCTGTGATTAAAGGAATGAATAATGGTTCCCCAAAGTTGTCCATGCCTTGATTTCCAGAACTTTAGAAAGGCATGTTACCTGTGAAGGGGAGGTGAAGGTGTCAGATGAAGTTAAGGTGAAGTTAAGATGGCTATCAGGGTGAACTGGAGATGGGAAGTTATTCTGGATTACCCAGGTGTGCCCGGTGAATCAGAAGGTCCCAGAAAGTAAAGAAGGAAGGCAGAGGAACACATGGTTCAAGTCAGAGGGGACTTGAAGATGTGCTGATTCAAGGCCATGAGCCTTACAGAAGCTGGGAGAAGCAAGGAAACCGGTTCTCCCCCAGGAGGAACACAGCCACGCTCACATCTGATTTTAGTCCACTGACACCTGGTCTTACTCCTTCCAGTCCTCTGTTCTTTAGAATTATAAGATAATAAATTCATATTTTTCGTCCGCTAAATTTATGGTAATTACAACAGCAACTCACATGTATCACTGCACAAGGTGTGATCCCCCCCCACACACACCATTTCCACTAAATTCTTTAAAATATTTTTCACTTACATTTTAATGCCTCCTGTCTGATAGCTCCAATGAGTGGATCATCTCTGGCTGTGGTTCTAGTGACTTTCTTCTTGATGATTTGTCATCCATTCTGGTAAGTCTCATTTTTAAAAAATTGAACATTTCGTCTTTAAATAAATTAATATCAGAGACTGAGCAGACAATATTTATTCCTAGAAAAATATACCTCTTCTTCTTCGGGGTGCTAAGGTGGATTTGAGCGGAGTGTCTGCTTTGTTGTTTGCGCTCGGTGACATTTACCCCAGGCTTGGAGTTATTTGAGAACTGGATCTGAACCCTCCAGTCAGCAGGGATGGAGATCTGAGTGTCCAGGGGGTTTTGTTCAGTCCTTGGCTTCCTACTCTAAGTCTTCATAAGGCCCACAAAGCTGCACTTAGGAAAGAGTCTTGATGGATTTTCCAAAGCTCCTAGAGCCACAGGAGTCACTCTTGCATTGGGCATGAAGTCCAGAGGTGGTTCCCCCACTCTCTCACCCTTTCCCTGACAGTAAGCACCCTCCACTCCTACTGAGTATAGCGTTCCGAGTCCCTCCAGGCTCTGTCTAACGAATCTTGCAACCCTAGCCCACATTTGGACCTTAAAAATCCACTAAAGGTTTATGTTGTTTGTTTTCTTCTAACCTGGGTTTGTAAGAGCTCCCTTTTTTTTTCTTTCATGCTCTGCCAAGGATGAATTGGCAACAGACCTCTCTTTTCTGGGAAGGGCTTGCTTCTGTGTTAGGTTCATCACACAGATGACCTTACATGATAGGGCTATGGGTTTTGTCTGATTTACAGCTTCTTCTCATTATGATGGGTGCAAGGTTCTCATGGATTTTCTACACCCTAAATAGAAGTAGAAATGTTACATTGAAAGTTTAACTTTGTGTACTGTGGTCATATTGTTTTTTAAATTTATATCCAGAACTACGTAATATCCACAGTGAACCATAACACTCAAGGCTTTAACTATATCACCTGTCCTTCTCTCTGTCATTTTCTATTCCCAGGATCTATTGAAAAGACTAGAAAGACTTTTTTTTAGGCATCATTGTGTAATAATTTCCTGAAGCTTCATAGTTATATTCTCAGCTATTGATTAGTCTTAACTATAAATTTCTCCAATTTTATTGCTTTATTCTTTTGAATATTTTCATTCCCTTTGTCCTAGATTCAATTTTATTAAGCCATATTTTTTAAAAATTGAATACTCAAATTTCTTAAAATGCACTAACTTCTCATTTTTTACATATAATTCTGAATATATATATAATTTTAGGTCTACATTTTTTTCCCCTGGAGGATTTTAAAATATAACACACACACACACACACACTTACGCATACAATGTTAAATCACATTTAAACCACATGTTTATGCTAAAGTATTTTTCTATAAAAGTATTAATTAATATTGAATGCTCATGGTATTTTTACTGTCTTTACTCCATTTGACAAAATAATATTCTTTTAATAATATTCTTTAATTGAGGTCAATTTGTAGGACAGTAAATATTCCAAGATGAAGAGATAATATCTGCCATGAATTTATTTAGAAGTAAAAGGACATTTTCAATAAGGACTTAGAAGTGTTTTAATAGAAATAAATTCAGAATATAGTGCTCATGATAGAAGATATGATGATTGCAGACTGGCCCAACATCCTAGGAGGCAATTCCTTTGCTGAGTCATGAGATAATTTATATGAAGTTTTATTTTTTTAATTTTTATTGTTGGTTGTTCAAAACATTACATAGTTCTTGATATATCATATTTCACACTTTGATTCAAGTGGGTTATGAACTCCCATTTTTACCCCGTATACAGATTGCAGAATCACATCGGTTACACATCCACTGATTTACATATTGCCATACTAGTGTCTGTTGTATTCTGCTGCCTTTCCTATCCTCTACTATCCCCCCTCCCCTCCCCTCCCTTCCTGTCCCCTCTTCTCTCTCTACCCCATCTTCTGTAATTCATTTCTCCCCCTTGTTTTTTTCCCTTTCCCCTCACTTCCTCTTGTATGTAATTTTGTATAACCCTGAGGGTCTCCTTCCATTTCCATGCAATTTCCCTTCTCTCTCCCTTTCCCTCCCACCTCTCATCCCTGTTTAATGTTAATCTTCTTCTCATGCTCTTCCTCCCTACTCTGTTCTTAGTTACTCTCCTTATATCAAAGAAGACATTTGTCATTTGTTTTTTAGGGATTGGCTAGCTTCACTTAGCATAATCTGCTCTAATGCCATCCATTTCCCTGCAAATTCTATGATTTTGTCATTTTTTAATGCAGAGTAATACTCCATTGTGTATAAATGCCACATTTTTTTTTTATTCATTCGTCTATTGAAGGGTATCTAGGTTGGTTCCACAGTCGTGCTACTATGAATTGTGCTGCTATGAACATCGATGTAGCAGTGTCCCTGTAGTATGCTCTTTTTAGGTCTTTAGGGAATAGACCGAGAAGGGGAATAGCTGGGTCAAATGGTGGTTCCATTCCCAGCTTTCCAAGAAATCTCCATACTGCTTTCCAAATTGGCCGCACCAATTTGCAGTCCCACCAGCAATGTACAAGTGCACCCTTTCCCCCACATCCTCGCCAGCACTTGTTGTTTGACTTCATAATGGCTGCCAATCTTACTGGAGTGAGATGGTATCTTAGGGTGGTTTTGATTTGCATTTCTCTGACTGCTAGAGATGGTGAGCATTTTTTCATGTACTTGTTGATTGATTGTATGTCCTCCTCTGAGAAGTGTCTGTTCAGGTCCTTGGCCCATTTGTTGATTGGGTTATTTGTTTTCTTATTGTTTAATTTTTTGAGTTCTTTGTATACTCTGGATATTAGGGCTCTATCTGAAGTGTGAGGAGTAAAGATTTGTTCCCAGGATGTAGGCTCCCTATTTACCTCTCTTATTGTTTCTTTTGCTGAGAAAATATCTTCCTATTATACCACTATCTTCCTACTTCTAGGGTTGCTGAGTAATTTAATGAAAATATGTCTATATTTTGTAGTTGATCTGTTCTCTTGAAACATTTAGAATCTATCTTTATTTTCTTCAGTGTCACTCTAATGTGTGTAGGTTTGGAGTTTTCCTTTTCTCTCCTGTTTAATATTACTGTTGTTTCTCTATGAACCTTTTCAGTCAGAGTCTCTCATTTATAATTTAAAAAAATTCTTTTTATCATTTCTTCACTTATTTCTTCTTTTCTTTTTTTTTCCACTGGAATTTCAATTAGATTGAATATTTTGATTTCGACCTGTATTTTCTAGTCCCTTTAATTTCTCCTTCATCTTTCTATTTATTATTACCTGGCACTTTCTGAGAGAATTTCATTATTTGATTTTCAACACTCATTTCTTTTTCAGCTATTGATGATCCAATTTATTAGGTGCTTTATTATAGCAATTATAGTTTTCATTCCTTAAATTTCTCATTTCTCCTCTTTTTAAAAATAATTTTGAATTTTTATTTTAGACTAATTTCTTCTTTTATAGCCTTAGTGAATATTATCAATATTTTTATAAAATTTCGATCTATTTCAGTATTTCTTGTTTACACAACACATATTGTCAAGTATTTTTTTCTATTGAAACAATTATATGTTCAGTTATCTAGTTGTTTTCACTGTGAGTTCACAATGTGTGGATTTGTGTGTGTGTGTGTGTGTGTGTGTGAGAGAGAGAGAGAGAGAGAGAGAGAGAGAGAGAGAGAGAGAGAGAGAGATCTCCACTACTTTGATAATATAATTGGGTAGCTGCCACAGTTGATACCTAATCTAGGTCATTGCCAAGGTTTTAAGAAGAAGGCAAGGCAGGACATGATTTTCAGATCAGGGGCATTATATTTTGAATCTAGGATATTCTCCAAAAAGTTCATGTTAGGCAATGCAGCAATGTTCAGGGGTGAATAGATTGGATTGTGATACTTCAGCAGTGTATTAATCCACTTAATGGATAAATGATTTGAATAGACCACTGGGTGGTAAATGTAAGTGGGTGGGTCAGGGCTAGATGAAGTAGGTCACTGGGGAGGTGGCTTCAAGGATTATATCTACCCTCCACACATACCCCATTCCTGGCTGTCATGAACTGATCATCTTTCCTCTGCCAGTCTCTTCACCAAGATGTTCTGCCTCATTTGGAGCTCAGAGCAATGAAGTCACACAACCATGGGCTGAGATCTCTAAAACCTTCATTCAAAATTAACTTTTTCCCCTCTGTTTTTCTTGTCAGGTATTTTGGTCACAGAGATGAAAAGCTGACTGACACAATGGAGAATCCTAACACATGCATCAAAAACTAGACTGTTTCTTGATCTCTCCCATGTTCCCTTCTTGATCTCTTGCATCTTCTTCCTCCTCAAAAGAAAAATCTCTTGGTCAGGTTTGATTTCTAAACCTTTATAAAAGGCGTCATGTATAGGCAGTGTCTCCTTTATGTTCAATCCACATTCTGTGTGCCCAGATAGTGAGAATGTGGAGGGGCACAACCCCATTTTTGTTATTTCTGTACCTGTTTAAACCTTCATTTTTAAAAGTCATTATTATAGTTTTTTCATTACCATATATAACTTAAAAAATCCACTTTACTATGGTTTATATTACTCCCCATAAATGAAACTAACAGATGAGAGCAATAGTAATTAAATATGTATTTATTAAAACTCAGAAGTCATAGCACTTCTAAAGATTCTTTCAGTTGCTTATATTAGTAATTTTATTTATATTTTTCATTTTATTGAGATATTATCAAGAATTTTATCAGTATATTGGCAATCCTCTTAATATCGGTGAGTAAGACCATTACAATGGTAGGAAGTTCTTACCTCAAAGTGACAAAAGAGCCATCTAGAAATGTAAGCAGAAGGATGTTTCTTATCTGACCTCTGTCTGGAGGTCTTAAGCACGAGAGTTCCAGGTTTGCTTTAGCAGTATGATATTTATTGGCATGGTTGGTTTGGGTTGTTACAAAGAACTACAGACTTGTGGCTTATAAACTACCGACATTTTTTTCTTACAGTTCTAGAGGCTGGAAGTCTAAGATTGGGGTGCCAGCATGATTGAGCCCCATTAAGGGCCCACTCCAGGTTGCAGACTCTCATCTCTTCCCACGGCAGAATGAGAACTGGGTATTTCTGTGGCCTCTTCTTTTTAAAGTAACAATCCCATTCATGAGTACTTCAGCCTTATTTCCTAATTATTTTTCAAAGGCCTTCCTCCAAATACCGTCACATTGGGATTAGGGTTTCAGTGTAGGGATTTTGAAAGAGACCCAAACATTTATTCCATTCAATCCTCTTTACACCTTGCCATGCTTAGCATATCTTTAGTTTACTTCTTCAACTTTGCTTGTGGTTATAAGACAGCTCTTGGAGCCCAAAGCATCATGTTTCTACACAATAGCATCGAAAGCAGATAAGGACTATATTTGTTGTCAAGTGTGTTTCTCTTGGGGAGGAAACTTCCCAGAACTTAGTTGTCAGGTTTTGCAGATCAGGACTGAGTGACATCCCCATGCACCTACTTCAAGGGAAGCTTGGAAAATAATTGCCTAGAATTGTCTGGAATATTGACTGTCTACTGTGGGAAGCAGCTATTTTAGCCAAGATGCTGAGGGCCTGGGATCAGAGTAGGATGCAGATGACTGCTGGTTTGCAGCCAATACTATTTGCTAAGCAAAGCACTAGCAAAATGGTTTAGGCATGTAAGGATTTTATCCTCATTTTAGAGGCTGGAAACTAAGACTCAGCACTTATACTCAAATGCCATGACTATTAAAAAAATAAAGCACTTTGCAGCCATTGGGCAAAATATATCAGTCTGGATAGCTCCCAATGGGCCTCAAAGGGTCATTTATTACTTTGGTGAGAGTGTCAGTTGTCAGGCTCCCATTAATGGAACACTCAAACTGATATATTAACAGAAGAGCTATTTATTTATTTATAAAGCGAAATAAAATTTTCACATGGGTTGAAGTAAATGAGCTTTAAGACCAGTGCACTTTTTTTTCCTTTATAAGTAAACTTCAAAAGAGGAGGGACACCTGAATCAGAAAGTTGTTTTGTGTGCAGACTCCCCAAAGGGGATTGATTGGCAAGCCAAGTGACCAACATGGTCTTAACATTGGGACTAGGTCACTTGCAACCCGGTAAGTTGAGTTCTCCCTTTCTGGATGGTGGTGAGGTAGTAACTCACATTGCTCAATGATCATACATTTTCTTTTTATTAGCTGGCTTCCAGTCCCAGTTCCTGGCTTTTAGAGGTACAAATACCTGTTTGAGGAGCTTATAATCTCATTGGAATCAATGAAATTCTCCTGTCTTAAGAATTTCATGCTTTTAGAGAACCTCAAGACCTTTGATGTATCCTAAAGTTTAATAACTGAGAGAAGATCTTATCTCTATCATTTCTGTATTATTGGTACTAACTGGGCACCCCAGTGTGGACTCAGTTTCTGAAAATTAATAGATATTATTCACTCACTCATATTTTTTTGCTGAAATTTCTATTAGTAATGTGTTCTCAAACTATTCTCTCCCTCTTCTCACTTGTGTTGCTAATTTCATTACAAGCATAAAGGAAGCTGAGAGAAATTGAAATAACTATTAAACTGCAACCATTTTTCTATTAAAAAGAAAACAATAAAAACTTTACTGTATTACTTAATATTTAAAAAAAAGTCCCCCCATATCTGTTTACTTTAAATACATTGTTTCTTATTTCAGGAAAAGGTCATTAAATGAAAAAAGTTTATAGTATTATGTATATAGTTACACTTGAACAGATATTTGCAGGTATACCTTACTAATATCAAAGTAATATAATTTGTAATAGATATTTAGTTTAAACCAGCAACTCTGATTTTTCAAACAAAATTAGTTTGAAGAATATAATTACGAAAAAGTCCCATTCGATGTTTGTGTGATACAAAGGTATATTAATTTAATGTATTTTTTTCTTTTTGCCATAGAAAACATTCGCAGAATAGTTACACAGGAGAAATGAACTCATTGTGAAGAAAACATGCTTTTGTCGGTATGATTTGTAGAAGTGAACACTTTTACAGGAATTATTGAAACATGCTTTAATAAATCACTGTATTTCATACATGGGCACAGTTTCTATGTCCCAAAATTTCCTGAGTTAGTAATAGAATGATAGGTTATTGAGAAAATTCTATACCAAATAGCCGTTCACATTAGCAATAGAAGAGAACTCCTTCAGAAGCCAGTTTTGCAGTGTACATATGGCATGCCAAATTTGAAAGAAGAAGGTTCAATGATGCTAAAACATTGTTAGACTAGAAATACATATGTAAATGAAAGGACCTTAATTATTATGTCAATGAGCTCCTGTAGTAATGAAAAGACCCACATGGGCACACACAGTGTGACTGCAAATTCCTTCTCACTGTTCTCAGATGTGCAAAGGTTCTGAAGTTTCTTTTTCTTCATAACTGATCTCAGTGGTTCTTTACATAACCACATTGCTGAAGTTTGAATGTTCCTGTGCTCTTCAAAACTCATGTGGAACTTAATGCAAATGCAGCCGTATAAAGAGGTGGGGCTTTTAGAGAGGTGATCACTTTTATGAGGATTCTGTCCTCATGGACAGGAGTAAAAGCCTTATAGAAGGACTGGAGGGAACTAACTAGGGCCCCTGCCCTCCTGCTTTCTGCATGAGAGGATGCAGCAGAAAGTTACCATTTTGGAAGCAGAGACAAGGCCTTCACTAAATACTGAAACTGCTTGGAAACTTGACCTTGGACTTCTCAGCCTCCAAAACTGTGAGAAATAATTTATTTTATTTATAAATTATTTTGTTACGGCAGCACAAACAGACTAGGACACCCAGAAAGTTGGGTGGAGGACTTGGAGTGAGGAGGCAGATACAGGTTGTAGTCTCATATCACAAATGTTCTCCAGCCCAAAATTTAAATATGTAGTCTTGTGAGATATTATTCTGTCTTGTTATGCCAATCTGTTTGTCCTGTGACTGCATCCAGTTCACTGTCCTCTTGTGGTAAGTTTGTGGAATAGGTACTAACTTACATCTAGGTATAGCATTTTTCTACTGCTCTTGATCTTTTCAAGATTATTCCACAATGTCACTTCACTTCTTAGTCACCAGTTCTCTGCTGACCTCCAAAGCTGAAGCACGACTGGTGATTTTGAGGCCTTTTTTCTGACTTTGGCTTTTCACCTTAGGATCTAAGTGCCTTTCACTTGCTTACCGGAACCCACTAAGTTTTAAGATGCTATACCCACTGAGAGCTGCTTTTTCCATTTGTTCCTGTTGAAGCATCCTCTGCCTTGCCCTGGTATACAACTATTCAGTAAATGTTTCTGATGAACTTGTCAAGCTGAGACACCTGTCAAGTCTCTCCACATGTGCTTTAACGGCCTTTAGTGCATGATGCCTGAGAGTCAAGGGTGAGCTCTGAGCAGCTAACCTTGAAGCCTCCCACCATCTGAGCACACTGCTTTTGGGGTTTTAGTGAGGACACCTGGGGTTAAGTCAGGTCATACCTCCACACCAGCTCCTGTTGGACCCCTAACAGGAGGAGCAGAAGCTTGGGGGAACCCTCTGCCCTTCTGCTTATTTCTAAAGCCATTCTTCCCTTGACAGGGAAAATAGGGAAGAAAATAACTTTCCTTCCGTTATCTCTCTCTCTCCTTTCTTCCCATATTTCCTTGAGAACAAAAGACATAAGCCCCTCTTTTATTTATTTTATGTGTCAGCATTTTTCAAATTTTTGGTCATTGCTCAACAGTTACAAGAGCATGACATTAATTTAGTGCACAGCTTATTGTTTTAAAATGAAGTTGAATTGAAAAATATCAAAATGTGTTACCCACTGAAAGGGAGTGAGAATTGCTTTGTGACACTTTTCTCACACATGCGTGTGTGTGTACCTGGTAACTGAAAGAAAATATACTTCTGAATGGGAGTCAGGATAAAAATGTTCAAAAACAATGGCTGTGACAAGTTTCTTTCTTAACTATAAAATCAGAGACGGTATCTCCCTTACACTTTTTAAGAAGCCACTGAATTCATTCAATGGATGTAGCTTTTGGTAGTTTAAATAGAAGCCAAAGGAATTTAGTAAGAAAAAACAAGCAATTGCTATTTCTACTAAGCTGGGCTGTGGGTGCATGATGTCCTGGCGACCTGGGGCAGTACAGGCATGATGCTCTTTCTCTTGCCAGGGTCAGTCCTGGATTTCACCTGTCCTATTTATCCACTTTCTATTCTGCTTCACTGTCTTAGATTGTTTTCAATTTTTAGCAGAGAATTCTTGTCAATTGTGGCATCAGAGTGATCAAGATTGGGTGTGGCAGATGTCCACTTCATACCTACAGATTCTGCCATGGTCTTGTGTGGCACTCAACAACCAGGAAACCCAGGAATAACATTTTGATTTTAACTCATGATTAACTGAGAAATGATCATCAAGGGCCTTCCATTTTTTCCCCAATTTTTTTTTCAGAAATATTGTAATTAGCAGCATTTTAAAAACCATATGGAACAATGTATGCCCCAACAAGAATGGCTACAGACAGCTGGAAGTGCAAAGGAGGAGTGTATTCAGGCTTACTGTCCCTAAGAACCCCTGGCTGGATCATCTACTTGTGAAGGCTTATTCAGAAGCTGCAAGTTATCCGAGTCCTCCAGCCACCACAATCCCTAAGGTATATATGCTTTTAGGACAATCCCCTTCATTCATACTCGGAAGTTGGCATATTTAACTTGCAGAGTATTTCTGGGATTATCAGAGAAATAAAGTTACAGTATCTGAGGCATTGAAGTGCAATCAATTGAAGTGATTATTGATGAATAAATTTTGCTTTTGCTACTTTCGTGCTATTTTATATGCTCTCTGTTGGTCTTCTGTGTTCTAAAATGATCTCCCATTTCACTTTGAATCACTTATCTGCTTTAGATGTGAATAAGGGAGGTGTCCCTGACTTGCTTCCATAGAACGATAACATTCTCCAGAATTCTTTGTTTTTATAGAGGCATTATTTCAGTCTCTAGCAGAACCGGCCTTAGAATCAGTATAATGATTTAGTTTCAGCTGCTTTGAATGGAGCCCTTTGTCTCCAAATACTTCTCTTCTCAATAGTACAGTGTTAAATTATTCCCCTGTCAAAATTTGAATCTTGAGCGTATTTAAAATTTCCAGAGAAACAACATATTGGATTGGCAAGAGATTTTCAATGGCCTGGATTTCACCGATGAGGAAATGGAAGCTCAGAAAGATTAAGTAGGCTTCCCAAGTTTGTACTCTACTTTTACCTTCATAAAACCTGAGGAAATGGAAACCCAGGGAGGTGGAGTTGCTTAGGTCCTGTATCAAAATGTAACTACTCTTGAAACAAGCCATGAAATCCGGCAGTAAAAATTGCTGCCTCAAGTAAAATAACCGCAGAAGTAAAAAGTAAGATGTGATGGGAGGGATTTTTGTAAATATTAAACTGATGCATTTTTATTTCCCTGTTAAATCATGCTCACTGGCAGCCTTAAATTTTCAGAGCTAAGTTCAAGGCTTCTTTCTCAGGGGAAGAACAGGAATACTACTTAAAGCAAAGAGGCCAACAGTAGTCGGTTTTGAGATTTAAAGCTGGATTTTCTCAGTCTTTCTAGCAAGAGAATAGTCTTGAAAGCCAGGTGTTGTCAAAAAGAGAAAGGATTTCTTAGACCATTTATTCACTCTTTCACATCTAAAGAGGCTCACTTGGTGTGCTTGATTATACTATATTAGGAAGGGAGATGCCATTCAGATCATAAAAGGGGTCCTGGGGAATGGTGCGAAGACAAGGGGAGAAAGGAGGGTGGGGAAGACACCCCCCAAGACTCTGACCTCAGTCAAATCCTGATTGTGCCTCAGTTTCCTCATCAAGACTCAGACCCACCCATGTGACCTCTGCTGAAACTCCACATCAGGCCAGCACAGTGCTAGGGCACTAGGTCTCATATTCACTGAGCTGCAGAAAGAAGGACCACAGTCACCAATTCTCCTTCCTCTTGTATCTCCTGGGTACTTTTTATCATGCATAAAAAATAAATACCCACTATTACAACAAAATCCGCAATAAATGTTAAGGGAATTGCACCAGCAATAACCAAACAGCAAATATGTCACCTCTATTTCCTCTCACATTATTGCCCATTCCATGCTTTTATTTAGACATAAACCCCTCAAACCATTGACCAGTTACAATCTCACCAATTTTTCTTTCCTTCCTTTCCCATACTCATATATATTTATTTCATTAGTATATATATTTCATATAGGAAATTCACAGATATTAAATGTACAGCTCGCTGAATTTTGCCAAATATACATATCCAGGAAACCATTCCTCAAATCCAAACATAGAATATTGCCAATCACCTATGAAAGAAAGTTCCCTCACACTCTTCTAGCAAGTAACAGCCTTTCCAACTGAGGCATCCACTGGATTTATATTATCCTACCATATTTTTGCCTTTTACAGCTCAATATTAATATATGCTAAGAGTCTAAATGTGTTTTTGGTTATCTATTCCTGTGTTGAAATGAATTGTTTCCATATTTTGGATGTTATATATAAAAACACAAGGTAAACTTGTACATAATTATTTTTGTGAATTTACATTTTTCATTTCTCTGCTTAGAAGTGGAATTGGTAGATTGTGGGACAGAGGCATATCTAAAGGCATATTCATTTAGAAAAGCCTCCAATTTGCTTCCTAAAGTGGTGTAAGTATCTTTTCTCCCACCACTGTTATATGATAGTTCCATTGTTCCACATTCTCACCACCAATTCGACATGGTCAATCTGTGTTTCATTATCTTACTATATTGGCTAAAATAAGCCATGAAATTTTGAAAAGAACTGAGTCTCTTTGCCTTCTTTCTAAAATGAGGGTAAAGCTAGACAAAATGTCATCAGGCAACATTCTAGCTGTGTGTTTTTTGTAGATATTCTTTGAAAAATCAAGTTATTTTCTCTTCCTACTTTATTGAGAGTTTTTTAAAATCATAGTTGAATTTTATAAAATACTTTTCAGCATTCATTGAGGTCGTCATTTGTCTTTTATTTTTATTCAGTTAACATGGTTGTGATTTTACCGATTTGTTTTGAATGTTACAGGCAACCATGCATTTTTTGATTACCCTTCCAATCATGAAATACTGTCCTATAATTACCATGTGCCAAATAAGGAGAATGCAGCATATAAACAATTATAATTGGTATGATACAGAGTTCCATAGGTATACATTGTATATTTCTCAAAGAGATCTTTAATTCCATGAGATAATAATGAAAATGCACCTGATCTATGTATTTGTACTAATAGATTTTATGCCTCTGCCAATTTTCAGTTGTTCATTTTAGACAAGTAATGAATCTATTAAAATTTCTTTTTACTGATCTATAAATTGAGGCAAAAAAAGATAATGAACTCCAAAATTTTCACATATTTTATGATTACTGTGACCTTTGTAACTTTTAAACTGTATAAGAAATTGAAATTATTTTTAATTGTTACTTATTTATTTAATTTTTATTCTAATTTGTTTTATATGACAGCAGAATACATTACAATTCATATTACACATATACAGCACCATTTTTCATGTCTTTGGTTGTATGTAAAGTATATTCACACCATTGATGTCTTCATACATGTACTTAGAGTAATGATATCCATCTCATTCCACCATCTTTTTTTTACCCACATGCACCTTCCCTTCCCCTCCCACCCCTCTGCCCTATTTAGAGTTCATCTAATCCTCCCATGCTCCCCCTTCCAACCCCTCTATGAATCAGTTTCTTTATATCAGAGAAAACATTTGACATTTGTTTTTGGGGGATTGGCTAACTTCACTTAGTATTATCTTTCCAACTCCATCCATTTACCTAAAAATGTCATGATTTTATTCGCTTTTATTGCTGAGTGATATTCCATTGTGTATATATACCACATTTTGTTTATCCATTCATCTACTGAAGGGCATCTAGGTTGGTTCCACAGTTTAGCTATTGTGAATTGTGCTGCTATAAACATTGATGTAGCTGTGTCCCTGTAGCATGCTGCTATTAAGTCCTTTGCATATAGATAGACCAGGGAGTGAGATAGCTGGATCAAATGTGGTTCCATTCTCAGCTTTCCAAGGAATCTCCATACTGCTTCCCAAATTGGCCGCACCAATTTGGGTCCTACCAGCAATGTATGAGTGTGTCTTTTCCCCCACATCCTCACCAACACTTATTGTTGTTTGTATTCTTAACAGCTGCCATTCTGATTGGAGTGAGATGAAATCATAGAGTAGTTTGATTTGCATTTCTCTAATTGCTAGAGAAGTTGAACATTTTTTCATATATTTGTTGATTGATTGGATATCATCTTCAGAGAAGTGTCTATTCAGTTCCTTGGCCCATTTATTGATTGGGCTATTTGTTTTTTTGGTGTTTAGATTTTTGAGTTATTTATATACCCTAGAGATTAGTGCTCTATCTGAAGTGCATGTGGTAAAAAATTGTCTCTCTATTCACCTCACAGATCGTTTCTTTTGCTAAGAAGAAGCTTTTAAGTTTGAATCCATTCCATTTATTGATTCTTAATTTTAATTCTTATGCTATAGGAATCCTATTAAGAAAGTTGGGGCCTAATTTGACATGATGGAGAATTGGGCCTACTTTTTCTTCGAATAGGCCCAGTGTCTCTGGTTTAATTCCTAGGTCCTTGATCCACTTTGAGTTGAATTTTGTGCAAGGTGAGAGATAGGGATTTAACTTCATTTTGTTGCATATGGATTTACAGTTTTCCCAGCATCATTTGTTGAAGAGGCTCTCTTTTCTCCAATGTATGCTTTTGGTGCCTTTGTGTAATATAAGATAACTGTAATTGTGTGGGTTAGTCTCTGTGTCCTCTATTCTGTACCATTGGACTACAAGTCTATTTTGGTGCCAATACCATGCTGTTTTTGTTACTATTGCTCTGTAGTATAGTTTAAGGTCTGGTATAGTGATGCCACCTGCTTCACTCTTCCTGCTAAGGATTGCTTTAGCTATTCTGGGTATTTTGTTTTTCTAGATGAATTTCATGACTGCTTTTTCTATTTCTATGAGGAATGTCATTTGGGATTTTGATTGGAATTGCATTAAATCTGTATAGTGCTATTGGTAGTATGGTCATTTTGACAATATTAATTCTGCCTATCCAAGAACAAGGAAGATCTCTACATATTCTAAGGTCTTCTTTAATTTTTTTCTTTAGCATTCTATAGTCATTGAAGAGGTCTTTTACCTCTTTTGTTTGGTTGATTTCCAAAGGTTTTTTGTTTGTTTGTTTGTTTGTTTGTTTAAGGCTATTGTAAATGGGATAGTTTTCCTCGTTTCCCTTTCAGAAGATTTGTTACTGATATACAGAAATGCCTTTGATTTATGGGTGTTGATTTTGTATCCTGCTATTTTGCTAAATTCATTTACTAGTTCTAGATGTTTTCTGGTGGCATTTTTGAGTCTTCTAGGTGTAGAATCATATTGTTGGCAAATAGTGTTAATTTGAGTTCTTCTTTTCCTATCTGTATCCCTTTAATTTCTTTCGTCTAATACCTCTAGCCAGTGTTTCAAGAACTATGTTAAATAAACGTAGTGAAAGAGGGCATCTGTCTTGTTCCAGTTTTTAGAGGGAATGCTTTCTGTCTCCTTCTCTTTGTTAGCATGGCTAAGGGTTTGTCAATTTTATTTAATTTTTCAAAGAATCAACTTTTTATATTTTGTCATTTTTTTCAATTGTTTCTCTTTTTCATTGATTTTTAGCTCTGATATTAATTATTTCCTGTCTCCTACTTCTTTTGGTGTTGAATTTGTTCTTCTTCTTCTAGGGCTTTGAGATGTAATGTCAAGTCACATATTTGGTGACTTTTTCTTCTCTTAAGGCATGAACTCCATACAATGATCTTTCCTCTTAGTTCTGCCTTCATAGTGTCCCAGAGATTTTGAAATGTTGTATTAGTGTTCTCACATACCTATAAGAATTTTTCAATCTCGTCTGTGATGTCTTTTGCAATGCATTGTTCACTTAGTAGCATATTACTTAGTCTCCAGATGTTGTAGTAGATTCTATTTTTTTTAATTTTATCATTGAATTCTAATTTCATTCCATTATGATCTGATAGAATGCAGGGTAGTATCTCTACTTTTTTGTATTTGCTAAGAGTTGCTTTGTGGCATCATATATGGTCTATTGACCATATTTTAGAGAAGGATCCATGTACTTCTGAGAAGAAAGTGTATTCACTTTTTGATGAATGAAATATTCTATATATGTCAGATAAGTCTAAGTTATTGATTGTATTACTGAATTCTATAGTTTCTTTGTTCAGCTTTTGTTTTGCAAGATCTATTCAGTGGTGAAAAAGGTGTGCTAAAGTCACCCAGAATTATTGTGTCGTGGTCTATTTGACTCTTGAACTTGAGAAGAGTTTGTTTGATGAATAGATGCTCCAAACATTGTTTGGGGCATGTGAATTTATTATTTTTATGCCTTGTTGATGAATGGTTCCCTGGAGAGGTATGAAAAATCCTTCTTTGTCCCTTTTGATTAACTTTGGCTTGAAGCCTACTTTATTTGATATGAGGATGGAAACCCCCACTTGCTCCCACAGTCCAAGTGAGTGGTATGATTTTTCCCAACCTTTTACCTTCAGTCTGTGGATGTCTTTTCCTATGAGATGACTCTCTTTGAGACAGCATATTGTTGGGTTCTTCTTTTTTCAATCCAAACTGCCCATCTGTGTCTTTTGATTGGTGAGTTCATACCATTAACATTCAGGGTTATTATTATTATTATTTTAAAATTTTTCTTAATATTTATTTTTTAGTTGTAACTGGACACAATGCCTTTATTTTATTGATTTATTTTTATGTGGTGCTGAGGATCAAACCCAGGGCCTCCCAGGTGCTAGGTGAGCACTCTACCGCTGAGCCACAATGCCAGCCCTCAGGGTTATTATTGAGACATGATTTGTATTCAAAGCCATTTTTGTTTATATTTGGTATTTAACTTGAATTGGTTTTTCCTTTTATTAGATTTTTCTTTAATGTAATACCTCCCTTTGCTGATTTTCATTTTTGTTTTTCAATTCCTCTTCATGGAATATTTTGCTGAGGATGTTCTGTAGTTCAGGCTTTCAAGTTGTAAATTCTATTAACTTTTGTTTATCATGGATAGTTTTTATTTCATAATCAAATATAAAGCTTAATCTTGCTGGATATTAGATTCTTGGTTGGCATCCATTTTCTTTCAGAGCTTTATATATGTTGTTCTAGAATCTTCTAGTTTTTAGGGTCTGGGTTGAAAAATCTGCACATAATGTAATTGGTTTTCTCCTATATGTAACCTAATACCTTTCTGGTATGGCTTTTAATATTCTCTCCTTATTCTATATGATAGGCATTTTCATTATAATGTGCCTTGGTGTGGATCTGTTGTGATTTTGTACATTTGGCATCTATACACCTCTTGAACCTCTTGAATTTGGTTTTACAATTCATTCTTCATGTTCAAAAAAAATTCTGATATTACTTCATTGAATAGATTGCTCATTCCTTTGGTTTGGAACTCTGTGCCTTCCTCTATCCCAATAACACTTTAATTTGATCTTTTTATGCTATCCCATATTTCTTGAACAGTCTGCTCATGGTTTCTTACCATTTTTCACTTGTGGTCTACATTCTTTTCAAGATTATATATTTTGTATGTATTTTCTGAGGTCCTGTCTTCCAAGTGGTCTAATTGGTTGGTAATGCTTCCAATTGAACTTTTAATTTGGTTTATAGTTTCTCTCATTTCAAGGATTTCTGTTTGTTTGTTTGTTTATTTGTTTGTTTTAAGAATCTATCTCCCTATTGAAGTAATCTTTTGCTTCCTATATTTGTTTATGTAGCTCTTTGTCAAAATAATCTTTTGCTACCTGTATTTGCTCTCTTATATCATCCTTTAATTCGCAGAACAAATGTATGTCCTAAACCCCTTCTCTGTCATTCCTCCTACTGTGGCTGCCAATGATTCTAATGATGTGGTGTCTTCATTTGTTTGGGGCACTTTCTTCCCTTGTCCGTTCTTATTGTGTCTTCCCTTCTAGCACTGTGGATCTGGGGCATTACCATTTTTACCCTATAGGCTTATAGTGCCCCTGTAGGATCCAATAACTCTCCTTTGAGGTGAAGGATCCCAATATAAACACTATACACCCTAAAAACAAATGTTTGCTATTAAGACATTTACACTTTGGTCACAAAGTACAGAAATGGTGAATTCTATTATTATCTACAATAAACTCAGTATATTTGTAAAGGACGTTACAGTTTCTAATGGTGGATAAAGAAACGGGGGTGAGGAGTAGGATGATATGCTGAGGAGGTAGGAGATGAGGATATAGAGTTATTATATATTAGGAAATGTGAAAGAGAAATCTAAAGAGGAAGATTAGTAGCAGGAGAAAAGAAAGGAAGTAATTTGTGGTAGACAAGTAAGTGGGAAAATAGTAGAGTACATAAAAAAAACTTACATATATATTAGTAAAAATTTTAAAAATGTTAAAATAGTAGAAATTGGTTGGAAAAAAAAATGAATATACAACACAACTGTAATATACTATTCAGACATCCCTGTCTTCAAAATCCTAATTCATGCAAAGTACTTGGTTTCACATATATTGGGGGATGTGAGGGCAGGAGAATAAAGAGGGAGAAGAAAGAAAAAAATCTTGAAGGAAGAAACAAGGATTGTTTTGGTTGGAGAACAGTATCTTTCCTATTTCCCTTCTCATAAGTGGGGTTGTCTGTTCTTAGTGGTATTTCCACCCTCAGGGTGGTGGGGTCACCAGTGTAAGAGGGTTGGTCTTGGGTGGAGGGTACCTGGATATGGGATATGGCACCCACCTGTCCTGTTGGGAGACTGCACCTCAAGGATCTCCTCTGGGGTCTGCTCCTGTGATGTGGATGCCAGGTTTTATCTCCTCATCTCGCCTGCAGACCTCACAGTTCCTGGTCTCAAGTTTGTCTCTAGAGTGCATCTCCCTCACCCTCTCCCTTTCTACTTCCTAATCAGGAACCTTTCTCTCTGGGCCTCTTGTGTGTTGCACTCTGGTGGCTGCGCACCTGTCGTGGAGGGCTGTTTTGAATTGAGCAGTCACTTTGCCAAATTAGCAGCCACTGAGGATTGGGGGGAATTAGAAAACTAGAGATACCTGGCTATCTGGTGTTCCAAACTGGTAGTTGCCCTGACTAAAGATGGTGATGGAAGTGACCCAAGATGGAGGCAGCTGCTTTCAGCAATGGGGTGTCGGTTTGGGTGGGGGAGCCAGCAATGGCTTTGTGTGATGCGTTCAGAGATGAGCTCTGTGGAGTGCAGTGTTGCAGTTGTCTGCTTTCTTCAGACCCCGTGATGTCCCCAGATGCAGGCATGCTACTGCGAGTAGGGGACTATGGCAGTAGCTGCTGAGTCCCAAAATGGAGGCAACTGGGGGAACCCCACATTGGTAGATGGGATCCACATGGGAGTGGCAGCCGGAGTTCCTGAATGTGGGTAGCAGCTGAGTGTCCTGCCTGGGAGCTACGTCTTGCAATTCTGCACAGGTGCTGATGCTGGTGGTCCCGCTAAGGCACCAGAGACCTGCGTGGGCAAGTAGTTGGAGTCAGGAGTCCTGTTCTAATGCTGAAGCCCAGCGTGGTATGGTGGCCATGATTCCTGTATGGGATCAGCTGTGGAGGGGTCCTCTATCACTCTCAGCAAAGCAGAACTTCCACCAGTTGAGACCCGGGTCATGGAGCGACACAGAATGTTTCCTCCCTTTGGCCTGCCATCTTGATCCACCAAGAAATTGAAATTATTTATAACCAGAGAAATTGGTAGATGCTGCACAGGAGTGTGTGTGTGTGTGTGTGTGTGTGTGTGTGTGTGTGTGTGTCTGCACACACTAGCATGCTTTTGCTTAGGGATTATATAACATTCAGAGGAAAATTAGAGGAACAGCTTTTATTCATTAGTAGACTTTTATTCTGTGATACACTACAGAATAATAAAGATTTCTAATCAAAAATTTTCAGACCTTAAGTTTAATATATCAGGTCCTACACCCTAAAACCTCTATGAGCAGAGACAGAAAAAACGGAATATTTATTCCAATACATCTAGCAAGAATTGGCATTCTTAAAAGGTACCAAAGATAAGATGTACCCTTTATGTTACCATTACTTAATTGTCTCTCTCTCCTAGTCATTCAGCTTTCCTGGGGGATGCTCCTGGTCATCGGATCTTACTGGATGATTATCACATACTCCAGTGCACTGTAATTCATAAATAACTCCCACGGAAGAATGCATATAGTAGACAAGGAAGAAGGTTGATATTATTATAGGAATAACCTTGGAACTGGTCTATTCTTAAATGCAAATGATTTGCACACTTTAGTAGTTTTATTATTAATGATTTACTAGATCCCACATCAAAGGTATGTCCACCGAAGCTGAGAATCTTTGCTTTAGTGTAGCTTATCATGACAGGGCCATCAGTGTGGGCTCTTAAATGTCTTGAAGGAGATTGAAAGGACTATGTTCAATTACATAGCCTTAAAATTAACATACCTTTGAAAGTTGTAATGATAAAGGAAACTTGTTTTTCTTAAGCTTTTAATTTGACTAACAAATCTTGTCCTATTTATAACAACTAATAAACAAAAAGTAATTACTTTCTCTTTTTGTTTGGTGAATGTTCAATTAACTCAAGTTGAATAGACTAAATTAATGTAAATAATTAAGCTCATTTACAAATTTAGTAAATTATGGTTTCTAAAATATTTTAGACTATTCTTAACATATTTGTTAAAATATTTGTTAAAAACTGAATAGTTTTTTTAAAACAATTTAAAAAAACTTCCTGACAACTTACACTTCACACCACCAAGACACACCTAATTATACATTTAAATCAGCCTTGTAGTCATTGTAAACTTATAAATAAGGTACATTTTTACGTTCTGTGTTTTTATAATCTTAGTCAGGATTTTAGGTATATTTTTAACTGGAAAGTACAATTCCAGAATCCATTGTGCATTTTAATTCATGCTCTTATCCTTTAATTCATCAGATTCCATTAGACACACTAAATGCCTTAAAATGCCAAATATATTAAACTGTCCCCAAAATGTAAAAGTTTATTTCAGAACTATAATGTAATGTGTAAATTTTCTTGAGTTAGTATATTCATCATCTCTTTATTTAATTTCAAACTTTCTGTTTTTGCAAAAATACTTATTTTTCAAGAAAACACATTAACCATTTCAGGTAAAGGGTTGCTGAAAGTTCATGATAGTGATATGATTACTTAAGGTCAGTGCCTAGTTATGGATGGATTCAGCCTGACATGATTCCAGCCATCTTGAATTAAAACTGCCATGATTACCCCAGAGTTGATTTTTTCCCTGCATAATTTCCTAGGAAACTATAAATAGACAAAACTAGCAGAGTGATATACGTGGAACTTTACAAAAGGACCTGGCACTAAGAATGTGCCTAATTCTTTGATATTAGGATAAACCAGCTACATCCCAGGTAGACCAAAATCACTTTTGTCCTAACTCATTTATGTATAACCCTCTTTTTGATCCAAATTGCAAGGATCCAGTTGGTCTTGCTGCTGCCCAGGACCACACTTCCATCAGTAAGCCCTCCTAAAGAGTGAGTCCTAGTTTTGTCTGCCTCTTGTTCTTTGGTCTCAGACACCTTTGGGTCATACCCCGAAGCTGGTTGTTCTAGAACATCTAAGAATAAACCCAAGGGCCATGTACATAAAGTGGAAAGCTGAACATCTAATTGCCATGCTTAGTCCTTCTTCATATTCACTATATAATCAGGGACTTTAAATCTGTGCTCACTCAGTTCCTTCATCTGATTTGCATAGGCTTTCGCCTGTACCCTCAAGGAAGTTAGACTTAACTTCCTTTAACTAATCTAATTACCGCTGGATTGAATTCTACAAGCTTTCCAATTTGAGAAGCATGCGTAAAGAGATGTTAATGTATATTAATGACTTTATCTTGACTTTTTCTGTCCAGATACTTTTTTTCCCTCATTCCGTGGAGTGTGTAGTATCTCATAATTTGGTTTAATGTTTTGAATACAACTTATTTTCATGTGAATATAGAAGCTCAACTTTGAATATATGTCAGAGAAATTACTTTGTACAGCCCAATTTTATTGTGGCAAAATAAACATAGCATGAAATTTGCCATTCTAGCCATTTTAGATACATAATTCAGTATATGAAGTCACAATGTCGTGCAACCATGACCACTATTCATTCCCAGAAATTTTCATCATCCCCAAAGAGAAATTTTGTACCTGTTAAAAAATAATACTCTATTCTCCTATCTCCTCCAGCTTCTGCTTTGTGTCTGTGAATTTGTCTATTTTATTATTGAAGTGGACTCCTATAATTGTATCATTTTGTGTCTGACGTGTGTTTCCAGGGTCTCCATGTTGTTGTATGCACCATAATTTCATTAATTTTTAGGCTGAATGATACTCCATTAAATGTATGTGGTATATTGTGTTCATTCATTCATCTGTTAAGGAACATTTGGGTTGTTTCCATCTTTTGGCTATTGTGACTAACATTGCTATGAATATGTGTTTACAGATATCAAGTGCCTGCTTTTTTTTTTTTTTTTTTTTTTTTTTTTTTAAATCAATGACAAGGCTTTATAAATTAATCATAGTTCAGAACAAACTGATGAAAATGGAGAACAAACATGGGAGCAAAACTGGCATGGTAAATTTCGCCAGTGCACAAAACTGCATAAAAGATTCCTTTAAATGTTTTATTAATGTGGTCAAAAATCTGACTCTTAGTTTACTGTATCCATTGTGAAGTGGAAAATGTGATTAATTGTGCACATCAGAGTACCTGTATAGTACCTGTTTGATAACTAGTTCCTCTGGAGAAATTTGGTTATGGTGTTAGTGTTGGGGATACTTATTGTCACCTAAGCATTTTCCCTCTGCAGTGTACCAGGCAGTGTAATGAGGAACACCTCCCCTCCACCCATGTAATATCATTGCGAGGTGTTTCATAGAACTTTTAATTTCTGAAATTCTTTAATGTGGGTCACAAAAGTGCAGCTATTGTGTGCAAAGTGCAGTTCAGCAGAACTAACTATACTGAAGGGAAATACTGGTCACATAAATGATATTGCAGTGGTGCCCTCATGTGTGCCCCTATATAGTTTAGGAACAGGTATTGGAGAATTCAGAAAAGTGATTTTTAATTATTTTTAAGTAGCCTGTTTTTTTTTTTTTTTTACGCACGAGAGTAGAGTTTATTTTTTTTTTTTTTTAAATTTTTATTTATTGGTTGTTAAAAACATTATAAAGCTCTTGACATATCATATTTCATACATTAGATACAAGTTGGTTATGGACTCCCAATTTTACCCCAAATACAGATTGCAGAATCACATCGGTTACACATCCACATTTTTACATAATACCCTATTAGTAACTGTTGTATTCTGCTACCTTTCCTATCCTCTACCATCCCCCCTCCCTCCCCTCCCATCTTCTCTCTCTACCCCATCCACTGTAATTCATATCTCTCCTTGTTTATTTTCCCATTCCCCTCACAACCTCTTATATGTAATTTTGTATAACAATGAGGGTCTCCCTCCATTACCATGCAATTTCCTTTTTCTCTCCCTTTCCATCCCACCTCATCTATCTGTTTAATGTTAATCTTTTCTTCCTGCTCTTCCTCCCTGCTCTGTTCTTAGTTGCTCTCATTATATCAAAGAAGACATTTGGTATTTGTTTTTTAGGGATTGGCTAGCTTCACTAAGCATAATCTGCTCTAGTGCCATCCATTTCCCTGCAAATTCTATGATTTTGTCATTTTTTAGTGCTGCGTAATACTCCATGGTGTATAAATGCCACATTTTTTTTATCCATTCATCTACTGAAGGGCATCTGGGTTGGTTCCACAGTCTAGCAATTGTGAATTGTGCTGCTATGAACATCGATGTAGCAGTATCCCTGTAGTACGCTCTTTTAAGGTCTTCGGGGAAAAGTCCAAGAAGGGCAATAGCTGGGTCAAATGGTGGTTCCATTCCCAGCTTTCCCAGGAATCTCCATACTGATTTCCAGATTGGCCGCACCAGTTTGCAGTCCCACCAGCAATGTACAAGAGTACCCTTTTCCCCACATCCTCTCCAGCACTTGTTGTTGTTTGACTTCATAGTGGCTGTCAATCTTACTGGAGTGAGATGGTATCTTAGGGTGGTTTTGATTTGCATTTCTCTGACTGCTAGAGATGGTGAGCATTTTTTCATGTACTTGTTGATTGATTGTATGTCCTCCTCTGAGAAGTGTCTGTTCAGGTCTTTGGCCCATTTGTTGATTGGGTTATTTGTTTTCTTATTGTTTAATTTTTTGAGTTCTTTGTATACTCTGGATATTAGGGCTCTATCTGAAGTGTGAGGAGTAAAAATTTGTTCCCATGATGTAGGCTCCCTATTTACCTCTTTTATTGTTTCTCTTGCTGAGAGAAAACTTTTCAGTTTAAGTAAGTCCCATTTGTTGATTTTTGTTGTCAACTTTTGTGCTATGGGTGTCCTATTAAGGAATTTGGAGCCCGACCCTACAATATGTAGATCGGAGCCAACTTTTTCTTCTATCAGACGCAGAGTCTCTGATTTGATATCTAGCTCCTTGATCCACTTTGAGTTAACTTTTGTGCATGGCGAGAGGAGGGGATTCAGTTTCATTTTGTTGCATATGGATTTCCAGTTTTCCCAGCACCATTTGTTGAAGATGCTATCCTCCCTCCATTGCATGCTTTTAGCTCCTTTATCAAATATAAGATAGTTGTAGCTTTGTGGATTAGTCTCTGTGTCCTCTATTCTGTACCATTGGTCCACCCTCCTGTTTTGGTACCAGTACCATGCTGTTTTTGTTACTATTGCTCTGTAATATAGTTTTAAGTCTGGTATCGCTATACCGCCTGATTCGCACTTCCTACTTAGAATTGCTTTTGCTATTCTGGGTCTTTTATTCTTCCATATGAATTTCATGATTGCTTTATCCATTTCTACAAGAAATGCCGTTGGGATTTTGATTGGCATTGCATTAAACCTATAGAGAACTTTTGGTAATATCGCCATTTTGATGATGTTAGTTCTGCCTATCCATGAACAGGGTATATTTTTCCATCTTCTAAGATCTTCTTCTACTTCTCTTTTTAGGGTTTTGTAGTTTTCATTATATAAATCTTTCACCTCTTTTGTTAGGTTGATTCCCAAGTATTTTATTTTTTTTGAGGATATTGTGAATGGAGTGTTTTTCCTCATTTCCGTTTCAGAAGCTTTGTCGCTGATATACAGAAATGCTTTTGATTTATGCGTGTTGATTTTATATCCTGCCACTTTGCTGAATTCATTTATTAGTTCTAGTAGTTTTTTTGTAGACCCTTTTGGGTCTTCTAGGTATAGAATCATGTCATCTGCAAATAGTGATAATTTAAGTTCTTCCTTTCCTATTTTTATGCCTTTAATTTCTTTCGTCTGTCTAATTGCTCTGGCCAGTGTTTCGAGAACTATATTGAATAGAAGTGGTGATAGAGGGCATCCCTGTCTTGTTCCAGATTTTAGGGGGAATGCCTTCAATTTTTCTCCATTGAGAATGATGCTAGCCTGAGGCTTAGCATAGATAGCTTTTACAATGTCGAGGTAAGTTCCTGTTATCCCTAGTTTTTCTAATGTTTTGAACATAAAGGGATGCTGTACTTTGTCGAATGCTTTTTCTGCGTCTATTGAGATGATCATATGGTTCTTATTTTTAAGTCTATTGATGTGGTGAATAACATTTATTGATTTCCGTATATTGAACCATCCTTGCATCCCAGGGATGAATCCTACTTGATCATGGTGCACAATTTTTTTGATGTGCCTTTGTATCCGATTCGCCAGAATTTTATTGAGAATTTTTGCATCTAGGTTCATCAGAGATATTGGTCTGTAGTTTTCTTTCTTTGAGGTGTCTTTGTCTGGTTTCGGAATCAGGGTGATGTTGGCCTCATAGAATGAATTTGGCAGAGCTCCTTCTTTTTCTATTTCCTGAAATAACTTGAAAAGTATTGGCATTAATTCTTCCTTAAAGGTTTTGTAAAACTCCGCTGTATACCCATCTGGTCCCGGGCTTTTCTTGGTTGGAAGTCTGTTGATTGCTTCTTCTATTTCATCTATTGTTATTGGTCTGTTTAAGTTGTGAGTATCCTCCTGACTCAGTCTGGGTAAATCGTATGACTTAAGGAATTTATCGATGTCTTCACTATCTTCTATTTTATTGGAATATAGGTTTTCAAAATAATTTCTAATTGTCTTCTGTATTTCTGTAGTGTCTGTTGTGATATTGCCTTTTCCATCCCGTATGTTAGTGATTTGAGTTCTCTCTCTTCTTCTCTTCGTTAGCATGGCTAAAGGTCTGTCGATCTTGTTTATTTTTTCAAAGAACCAACTTTTAGTTTTGTTAATTTTTTCAATAGTTTCTTTTGTTTCAATTTCGTTGATTTCCGCTCTGATTTTGATTATTTCTTGCCTTCTGCTACATTTGCTGTTGTTTTGCTCTTCCTTTTCTAGGGCTTTGAGGTGAAGTGTGAGCTCATTTATTTGTTGGTTTTTCCTTTTTTTGAGGAATGACCTCCAAGCGATGAATTTCCCTCTTAAAACTGCTTTCATTGTGTCCCATAGATTCCGATATGTTGTGTCTGTATTTTCATTTATCTCTAAGAATTTTCTGATTTCTTCCTTTATGTCTTCTGTAACCCATTGATCATTCAGTAACATATTGTTCATTTTCCATGTGATGTAGGATTTTTCCTTCCTTCTTTTATCATTGATTTCCAGTTTCATTCCATTATGATCAGATAAAATGCATGGTATTATCTCCACCCCTGTATATTTACTGAGGGTTGCCCTATGGCATAATATATGGTCTATTTTTGAGGAGGATCCATGTGCTGCTGAGTAAAAAGTATATCCACTTGATGATGGTTGATATATTCTATATATGTCAGTTAAGTCTAGGTTGTTGATTGTGATATTGAGTTCTATAGTTTCTTTATTCAGCTTTTGTTTGGAGGATCTGTCCAATTGTGAGAGAGGTGTGTTGAAGTCACCCATAATTATTGTGTTGTGGTCTATTTGATTCTTGAACTTGAGGAGAATTTGTTTTATGAACGTCGCAGCACCATTATTTGGTGCATAAATATTGATAATTGTTATGTCTTGTTTGTGAATGGTTCCTTTTAACAGTATATAATGTCCTTCCTTATCCCTTTTGATTAATTTAGTCTTGAAGTCAATTTTATTCGATATGAGGATGGCCACCCCAAGTGCCTGCTTTTAATTCTTTCAAATACATAACCAGAAGTGAAATTTCTGGATTGGGTGTCAATTCCATATCTTCGCTTTCTACAGAATTGTCACACTGTTTTCCACTGTAGCTGCAGGACTTTGCATTTCTAGTCTAAGGCACAAGAATTCCAACTATTCCACATTTTTACCAACACTTGCTATTTTCTGCTTATCCAGAATTCCTTTGTTTTATAATACCATCCTAATTGGTGCAAGGTGTTATCTCACTGTGATTTTAATTTGCATTCCTTTAATGGCCCCTGGCATATTTGCATCTGCTTCAACAATTGCTTTTGAAGTAAAACCGAGTATTGTGTATGGAAGAGCATGGAAATTATATTTAGAGGCACTAAGTTGGAATTGCACTCAACTCATTACAACTTTATGAACTTAAATAATTATTTGAACTCCTTGTGATTCAGGATCTTTATTTAGAAATTGAGGGAAATCATACTTAACTTTCAATAATTAACTTTCAATAGTTAAAGGTACACACCTGATGATTACTGTTAATAATAGTGTAAACTAAGAACATCAATTCAATGCTGTATTTCAAGACACCTGATGTATTAGCAAAATTACAAAAGAGATTCCAGTTTTTCTGACATAAAAGATACCCTATTTTCCACATTATTTAATATAACATTAGGGGAGAACAAAGGAAGATAGACCTTGAAATAAAAAGATCTAAAACTTGCATTTGAATGTGAAAAAAGTTAAAGTGGAATAAAATATTTTCGTGTCTTTTTTCATAAATAAAACTCATCCACATTTTTTTCCACTATTCCACTCTCAAACCCTTTTGCATGACCAAGGTTCTCAGTTAAACCACAGAAGGAATTCTATATTTTCTGTAATGGAGGGGCTTGAACAAACTAATAAATCTTGAGCTACTGGCAGACATTTTTCAGTATCGGACACAAGAGTGATGTTTTATTTGTTTAATAGAGAGGAGGAATTAGGTTTGGTGGTGCTGTCACGGCACAGTGATGGATCGAACTTCTCTATCTAAATGAGAACCATTATTTTGGATAAATCCTTCCACTATGTCAAAGAAAATGGAGAGCAAGATCTTGTAATATAAACAAAACAGCGGAAGGACAGAGGACTGCCCACTTCTTTTCAGCAAAGATCTGTCAAAATGAAAGTGGGATTGATTAAAACATCCATTTTCTGACTTTATGCCCAGTTATATCACTTGTAGATAAGGGAGATGGTTCAAGAAGGAACCCAGCCAGCAGTCATTCATCACCCACCACAGCTTCTCCCTTGATGCTGGAGAACGCCCCTGTGCAGAAGCAATTCATTACTGTGCAGAGATTCATGTGATGTCGTCTAAGGCAGGAATGCCTCAAACACAAAAATTCTGTCTGACTTTCACTGAACTGTTCCTTTCCAACTTTACATGTTGGGGACTATTTCTGTGATTCTGGAAACAAATGAGTCAGTTTGCATGGTGCCCACCGAAGGGCTCAGGTTCATAATTATGGTAATCTTTTCCTGTACCTCCAGCAAGGAAGAGCACACAGAGTGCAAATGATCATTTTTTACCAAAATGATTCAGATCTGGTGTGAAATCCTCCCACTACTTAATTCTGTGGGTGGCCATGGGGCAAGATTCTTAACTTCAATGAGCTTCAGTTTTCTCATCACTAAGATGAAGCTAATGATACTGACCTCCCAGGACAGCTGTCATCCCGAAATGTGATAACATTGGTGAAAGTATCTACCATAGTGCCAGACTAGCAGATATTTAGATAAGTTTGTTTCAGGCCTTTTTTTTTTTTTTCCACAGTCATAGTTATTATTAATCATAAACTTCCCGTGTTATGTATGACTCATCCTTCCAGCTTTATATATAAGCTTCTCAAGGGCAAAAAAAAAATCACACTTCCTTTTTCTTTTATGCTAATACACAGCATTGCATGTAGAAATCAATATGGTATGTCTTTTTTCCTAATTATAAAAATAATGTATGTTCATTTTCAATGATTTAGAAAGTGCCTAGACTGTAAAGAAAATATATTCAAAATTGTTCATGATACACCACCAGAGAGTCACATAACTCATTTTGACATATTTCCTGCTGGCTTTTTTCTCCTATGTGTTTTTAAAAATGAGGATCATGCAGTACATAGAGATTTGTGGTCTGTTTTTTCATTTAGCTTTATACAATGAGCATTTCTCATATAAGTATTTTTTAAAATGTGAATTTTAAAAGCTGCAGAGTAGTCCATGAACTGAATGCTCAAACTTCATATTATCACACCCCTACTGTGCACATGGCCAAATTTCCACTATGATAAATAACAATCTAGTTATCAATAGTGTACACTTATCTTTGTGCAATTTTTTAGGACCTTAAAAATTCTTATGAGTGGTGTAAAAGATCAAAGAGAATAGATTTTAAGACTCATTCCTCTCCTCGAATTAATATAACTACATGATTTTTACTAATTTACAAAGGAGTCAGTATATTCAGGTATTACAAATATTATGACATCCATATCTCTTTGATTTACTTCTGCATTACCATTGCCTTGAGTATGACAGTGGCCCAATAAATATTTGTAAAATTAAGAAATTTGTAAAATCATGCCACTGTGACATGTTGGGAAGAATGATTTTTCGATATTCAGCAGCACCCCTGGCTTCTAGCTACTTGATGCCAGCAGTATTCTTCTCCCAGTTGTGAAAATGATCAGTGTCCCTAGAATTGCCCAATATTCCCCGAGGGGGAAATATTCTGGCCCCCACCACACACATGTCATTGAGAAACACCACCTTAAATTAAGCTAAATTGAAAATAATCAGTAATTTCATGACAAGCAATTCATTCTTTTAAAAAATTTTTTTAGTTGTAGATGGACACAATATCTGTATTTTTATGTGGTGCTGAGAATTGAAGTCCAGGGCCTCACATGTGCAAGGTTAGTGTTCCACCTCTGAGCTACAACACCAGCCCCCAAGTTCATTCTTTAACCTGTTGGTGTGTATCTGTTGTCTATGCATTTACCCATGCATGTAACTCTATTGAATAAGTCACACTACTTATGCACTTTTGCAGCATATCATTTATTTTTAATTACTTTAATTATCAAGTACCTTGGTCTCTGTTTCCAAAAATGATACAGAATCATACCATTCTTTTTAGTGAATTTATAATATTCCATCTTGTGAATGCCCAAGAACTTTAAAGCCAAATCCTCCTGATGTATATTTTGGTTATTCCAAAAAAATTTTACTATTATAAACACTATGATATCTATATCTATGTACATATGTATATGTGTATGTATATACATGTGTATGTATGTATGTATCTATATGTAGATACATCATATATCTATAAACATTCATCTTTTTTCTTTGTTAAGAAAAAAATTCAAGAAATTCAGAAATTCAAGAAATTTCTAAGTTTTCTAATTATAAGGTACAATTGGAAAATTAGATTGTGGAGATGGTAAATTGTACCAATTATTATCTGCTTAGATTTGAGAATGTACAGATTTCCCCATATCTTTAATCAAGTGTGTTATTTTCAGTACTTTTCTCTTATCACCCCCCCACAGTTTTCTGAACAAAGGTTATTTTAATTTTAATTTCTATTTCTTTGTTGCTATACATTTGAGGACATTTGTTGTCTCTTCTTTAGTCAACTGCCAGCTTTTTCTATTCATTTTCTTTCATTCTCATTAGGGATTCTCATATGGTAGACAAAGATTAAAATAGAAGAAGGCAGGTTCATGGCTGAGTGTGTCAATAGCAAGTTAGGAGTCTTTAAAGTACAACTCTTCTTAGCAGTGGTTCTTACAGTGTATGCTGTGGACCTGTAGAGATCCCGAAGGTCAACAGCTTTCATGTTTCACCAAGTCAGGGTCTGCGTTTTAGCACTCACTCCTTTATGGAGGGCACAGGGGACTGGGGCAATGACATGTGGCAACAGCATTGTTCTGCTGGCTGTGTCCCCTGAGACTTCATATCCTAGTGTTCACAGAATTTTCTGAGATGGCAGGTTTAATATGCATGTAAATATGAGCATTTAGAGGGATTAATTCATATTTTCTCAGTATTTCTACTGTGCATTTTAGCTATCTGTTTATACTTTATATATTCTGTGAGTTCATTACCTTCCAGGATGTCATTATTTTGATATCATGAAGTTTTCTTTGTATCTATACAGAAACACAACACAAAATAAATATAATTTGTTTTCTTGTTTGGCATTATTGTCTTAATGTTTTGAAAACTTTTGTAAGTTTTAGAAATTTTCATAAGACTAATTTTAATTAAATAATGTTTTGTTCTAAAATAAAAATAATTATCTTATACTATTTTTCTTGTATTTAGGGATGCATCATTGGCCTAAAAGAAGGAATCAGAAAACTTGCTTTTCTCATTCCTCAACTGCAGCATCTATATCTCAAGATTCTGGAAAAGAGAGAGGGGGTGGTGTTTTAGAGAAATTGGTTAATACTATCAAAAAAAAATTAAAAAATTAACTAAAACTATGTTTCTTCTAAGATTTATATATGCTATTTATTGACCTTATTTTGTCTTATTCAAATCATATCAAAATGCTAGTTAATTTTTGATATCATTTCAAGACAATCATCCAGGTCTTGCAATCTGAAGAACTGGATAGTTCAAATGCACATGTGATGAGCTATTTTGAAGCTAAAAATCATTTCAGCTTTTCTAAACTGAAATGAAGATAATGTGCATTTTAGCCATCTGTTTATACTGCAGGATAACATCTCTTGCACTGGATGAAGAAGCACAGGCAGCAGCTGAGAGATTATAAAGACATAAGGTTGCCCTGTTGAATGCCCACTACATAAAACATTAGCAAAATAAGTCGCTAGTCTACAACTTTCCAATGACATGGGAACTTGTCTTACCAAAGGTCTAAGTCAAAATTTGAAGGTTGAGTGCATGTATTGCCTTCAGAGCTGTTATTTTGCCTTGCAGCTAGACAAACTTATACACTTGGCTAGATTTTCTGTTTTGCTTATATTCATCTAGCATCAGTAGTAGGTAAGCATAAAAAGGCTTGCTTTTATTTGAATGATAAATGATAAATGCAAACAGTGGTGAAATAGTTAATGCTTATGTTAATCATCTCCTCTTCAATTGTTATAAAAATGGGATGCCCATGCTAGGATTATGGAGGTGAGCAAACCTAGAACACCCAACTCTGGACAGATGAGACTGATGGCAGTGTCACAGACACACAGACATGTACTTCTCTGGGGGAGAAGTACAGTGTGCTATGCAGGGCTAGGACATGGGAAATGAATGAACAGGCAGGGGTGAAGGGAGCAGGCTTTGTGTTGTCAAGAAGGTGGGATCCTTGGTTCCCAAGGGTGGATGGCAAGGGCTTCTTTCAATAATTCCAAAGTTTTGGGAAACTGAAAGCCGCCACTCAGGTTAAGCAGAACATCCATTTATTTGATTTGATAGGAGGTTTTTGCAGGGGCTTGGGGACCTTATCTATGGGACTAGAATGGGGAAATGGTTAGGCACCAAATGATCACTGTAGTTATTTCAATCTTCCCTGACACTCAGTCCCAGAAAATAAAAAAGAAAAAAAGCCACTTTCATTTGAGAAAGCCCTTAGTGAAACAGTAAAGACTATTAATCTTATTAAATGTCAATCATCAAGCCACATTTTTTTGGTACTAGGAATTGAACCCAGTACTACCAAGCTATATCCCCACCCTTTTTATATTTTATTTAAAGATGGGGTCTTGCTGAGTTGCTTACAGCATCACTAAGTTTCTGAGGCTGGCTTTGAACTTGAAGTCCTTCTACCTCAGCCTCCCAAACTGCTGGGATTACAGGCATGTGCCACTTGCAAGCAAGTTCACATCTTTTTAATACATTTTATGTAATGAAATGGAAAGTACACATAGGCAATTCTGCTATATGCAGAAGTACAGTGGCTGCCTCTAGGAAAATTGCTGTGGTTATTTGAGTTTTGAGCTAAACTAGCTGCCTTTGCAATAGAACACCATTTTCACTTAAAGCAAGGCATAACAGACAAATTGTCTTCATACTTAGGAATTTGGCAGACATCTTGCCCTTGGGTAAAAAATAACTGACAGTATTTATTGACAATGATAAATTTTGAACTTTCAAATGGAAGTTTAAAATTTGGAAAGCTTGTATCTATTACACTTAGTATCTTAATACTTGAGGACTTTTCAGATGAGATCAGTAATGACATTAAAGAATACGGTTATTTGATATTGTATAATGAAATTTATCAGTTGGAAGATTTTCATAACTCATTGAACTAGTTTCCAAATGTACACATTTATAAAATCTTGTAAAGGTGAATCATTAATTTAAAGTGCTATATAGACAGTGGATTTTAATATTTCAGAGTATAAGCAATCAATGATATGGATTCAAATTCTACACTGCAACTAATCTTTAAGAAATTAATACTGGTCAAGTTTTGGTGTAGTGTCAGAGAGGAATATTCACAATTATTTGGAAAGCCTATTAAAATATATTTTCCTTGTCCAATTAAGCATCTCTGTGAGGCTAGATCTTCTACCTATATGCAACAAATGTAACATCAAAACAGGTTGAAAGCAAAAGTAGAAAGTGCAAATCCAGCTGTCTTCTATTAGGGTAAGCATTATAGATATTTCTCAAAATATAAAATGGATCCCAAACACAGAAAACTATACATTTCAAAGATGTAAAACAAATTTAATTTTGTCTTGGAATATTTTTCATAAAACACTATGGTTAAAATGTAGTCGGTTTAATATTGATATTTTTTTAAAAAAAAATTTTAGTTGTTGATGAACACAATACCTTTATTTTGTGTGTTTATTTTTATGTAGTGCTGGGGATGAAACCCAGTGCATCACATGTGTGAGGCAAGTGCTCTCCCACTGAGCCACAACCCAGCCCCTATATTGATATTTTTAAAAGATTAATAAATATTTTAAAATTCAATCTAATTTTTATTATGGTAAATATCAATGGACACAATCTACATAAACCCAAGTTCCTTGGGATTGTTAGTAATTATTAAGAGTACAAAGGGTTCCTGAAACTTGACAGTTAGTTTTAAAGAGTATGTTTGCTAAGGAAAATAAAATGTCAGATTATATATTATATAAATGTCTACATATATATATATTTACATATGTTCTGTTAACCTATGTAATTTCTTGTGGCAACTACCTGTGTTTAGGAGAAAAAATTAGAATAACTTTATGGAAAGGAAAACTATCAGTATATTTACACATGTTCAATTCTTGCTCTATGTGTATAATTATTTATTAATCCAGGAATGCAGGGAATTTATGGTAAATGGAAGAGGACAAGTACAAACTGTTTTTTAAAGTTTGTTCAAACTTGCATCTAAAATATTGGTCATAATAAAGAAAAAAATGTAGAAATGACTCATATGTTCATTGATAGTCTTCAGAATTTGTCTCGTGATTCTCTATTTTTTTCCTCCCTTTATTTCTTATTTTCAAACTGACAAATCTACACCAAATGCTAGTTGATTGTACAATCTGGGGGATTTTCCGCTTGAATACAGAATGATTGTTGAAGGTACTACCCACATCTGTAACATCACAGAGCCAGATGTGTCTGTTGAGCCCTGTGAAATCAACATAGACCACTCTTGCCCTATACAAATTGGAATCTCACATGATTCTAACTAATAAAAAGGTAACATCTCTCCCAAAATTTCAGTCCTTGCATTTGAAATTTTACCCAATTCTTTCAATTCCTCTTTATAAGTGATGACTTGTCTTCTGCTATTGTTTCCACTTCTAAAGAATCTGTTTCTATTTTATCTCAATCTATATATATGTGTAGGGGGAATTCTAACTTCTCATTTATATTATTGGCAAAGTCTCCTGGGCCTTGATGACTCACTCTGTCAGATAAATGGTGTACCTACACTGCCTAGCCCCTGAACTAAGGGATGCATATGTAAATACTGACTGGACATGAGCAAATTCCAAAGGATTTAGTGTCTAACGGAACAGAAAAATTACAATACAGTCTAATGTTAACATTCTGATATACAAAATCTCCAGTCACTAAAATCAAACCGTGAAAGAAGAGAAATGCATGTCTTCGGTATGCAAAAGGAAATTATTTAGTTATTATCGTCATTCATTTTAAAAGTAAAAAGATATGTTTGCTATTTACTTCAAGCCAGGCACTGTGGTGAAGGCTGATGATATGGCTTTCCCTGGTTGAGGCTGGCCCTGGTGAAGCTCAGAAGGTGGAGAAGCAGGTCATTAGCAGTAGCAAAACATGTTTAAGTACATAAGCAATGGTAAGCATTTTGGAGCAAAAGTATTTTTCTATATATTTTGATAAGATCTACAGAAGGACATATTTGAGACTGAAGGAAAATGGAAAGGGTCTATGTGGAAGTAGCTTTCAAGTCAAGACTCCGAAGGATTGTGTCAGTAGTGAAGCATTTACTGTGTGAAGAGAAGTAGGCATTCTTACATGAATACAAAGGGAATGTCACAGGAGGTAATATATATTAAGCACGTTCTAAACCATAAAGCATGAACTTATGTTAATTTTTAATGGCAAAAACTAAAGACAACAATGACTAATCTCATGAATAATAAGATTGATTCCTATCATCACTCAAGAAGTATTATGATAGCAATATGATATCCTATTATTTTTCCTATGCAGTTGCTACAAAAGGAAATTTCATCATCTCTGTGATGTATGATTTCCTGTTCAGAACAGGGGAATAGAAACAGAAATGAGTTCACTTTCTCATTAAGTTAGTAAAATCAGTCACTGTGTTCTATTGATTGTAGCACAAAAATAATATTCAAATCTGTTCCTGCTTCTCTATTTTCACCTATGTTATCCAGCTGATATCTCACCCCTAAACTTTAGAAAATCCCTTCTCACACTCCTTATCTCCCATCCCCCATCCACAGACTAAGTTGCTTATGAGAGAAACAGCTGAGAAACACTGGATGACATTGCTTCCTTGTAAAACTCCACAGATTACAGAGGACAGCAGAGCCTGATGACTTTTATACCTACATTCCCTAAAGCATCAGATGTGGGAGAAGCACTGTGTTTACTGCACAAGTCAATGAGATGAAGAGAAAGAAGGGGAGACTCTGGATTAAATATGGATGATGAGAAGTATACATAGAACATCAGCCTGGGGCAAAGAGATTTGCCCACTGATTTTAGTGAGTGAGTATTTTCATGAAAAAATAGACCATGCACACACCCATGCATGTAAACACACACACACACACACACACACACACACACACACATACTACATTTGACTCTCTTTGAAAATGCTTAACAATATATTTGGAGTATCTTCTTAATATCATATAATCAAGAGGTGTTTTGCTCCTATTACCATCAAATGTGTACATGTTGCCTTCATTCATAAAAAAACATGTTGTCTTTTTCTGTGCTTAGTGTCCAATGGTAATTCTTCAAATACTTTCCGGGGTATTCTTACACATTTAATCCTTTTGGAACTCATGTGATTAAGCATAACATCTCAACATAACCTTAGAAGGATCTTAGTATTTTAACCAAATTTTATACCAATGGTTAGCTGCTTTCAAGTTGAAGCTGTTTCTAGAATATTACATGGTTTTGGTTGTGGATGGAGAGAGTCACCTGCCTAATTCTGTTTGGGTACGTTTATCATGGAAATAAAATATTTCCTATATTCTGTTCTTTATTCCTGAAAAATGTGAAGAGTATCAGTGATACCAGATATGCAACACTTTTGAAAATGCGAAGTGAAGAGGGAAGGGATTTTGGAGTAGAAAGAATAGAAACTTTCATATGGATTAGAGAAATTCCATTCCATCCCTGCCAATATAGAATAGGAAAACTTGCCCTAGAGCAAAATGAAGAAGAGCTTTGTGAGCTTTCAAAGTCATTGTCGCTGATAGATCCAGGGAACAGATGGTAACAGTGGAATCTTGCTTTTTGCAGTGCTGGGAACTGAACTCAGAGCCTTAGCACATACTAAGTGCAAGCATTAACACACTGAGCCACACTCCCAACCCAGAAGCTTTCTTAAGCAAAGCACTGTTAAAACCCTCACTTGGCTTGTACATGAACCAGATACACTTTATCCATATTTTGGTCATGTAAAGCGAGACTGCTGCTAGTAACATCAATAATGGCAAAAATAAACAAGATAGCTGTGTTGTAAAGTCCACACTACCTTCCTAATAGCTTGGCCCTCAGGTAGTTATATGTCCTATCAATGGACTGAAAGAAAGACTGCTGTTCCTTGCTTTTAGAGCTTTGCCAAGCATTAACAGATCAAATAATGTCTTTTGAAACTCCTGATAGCCCAAGATGGACAGTTAAAATCTTGTCTTGCTGCTACGTATGTCCTATCAATACCCTTCACATCGTTTTACCTCTCCTTACAAATCAAACTATGATTTGCCATAAACTGAACTGTAGCCTGGGAATCCAGCAATATTCTGTAGGCCCATATATCATCAACTATCTCAAATAACAGCATGTCTGAACTCAGGGGGCAATTTTGTTGATATATGAGGCAGAATGGAACACAGCTTATTCTTTTTGCTGTTATATTGACTTTGCTCTATGACAGTAGCAAGAACACAGCATTTCTTTTTATTTTTTGTTTTCTTAAACAACCAGGTCTTGGAAAGTAACCAAAGAGGAAAAAGGTAGCAATTTTCCTGACTATATTGTCACCCTAAAGTGCCACCAGAAATAGATTATACCTCTGAAAATAGTTGTATTATTTAATTTATAAAGATGATATTTTAAGCAATCATTCATTTATTGAATTGTTACAAAAATATTTATGTTATAAAGATTATTATCAGGTGGCTACTAAATATTTAAGAAAGGGAGTATATGAAGCCTGACAGTAGTCTGGCATTGAGGAGTGGACATTAAATTAGTGGTCTGTATGTGTTGTGGCTTGGATGTGAGGTGCCTCCCCAAAACTCACTTGTGAGACAACGCAAGAAGCTTCAGAGGAGAAATGATTGAATTATGAGAGCTCTAACCCAATCTGTGAATTAATCCCCTGGTAGGGATTAGCTTAGTGGTAACTGAATATTGGTAGGGTGTGGATGGAGGAGTTGGGACATTGGGGGCATGGCTTTGGGGTATATATTTTGTATCTGATGACTGGAGTCTCTCTCTCTGCTTCCTGACCTTCGTGTGAGTTGCTTTCCTCCTCCACACTCTTCCACCTCACCTTGAGCCCTGAGGAATGCAGTCTACAGACTGAGACCTCTGAAACCATGAGCCCCTGAATAAACTTGTCCTCCTCTACAATTGTTCTTGTTAATCACAGCAGTGAAAAAGCTGATTAAAACAGTATGTTTTTTGTTTGGTGCAAGGTACTGAGCCCTGGACCTTGGCATGCTGAGCCTGTGCTCCATCATGAGCCACACTCCAAGTTGCTGGTTGCGATGAGTTGTGTTTGTTGTGCATTGTTTTAGTTTTCCAAGTGACTCTCTATGAACCTGCTGGTGGAATATCTGTATTCCATGCCCTTACTTTATCAGCACACAGTGTCCAATTTCCCGTCACCAGCAAGTGCATTTTCTTAATTTTTATCCAAGGTTTCTTCTGCTACTGAAGCGCACAGCACTGAAATGTAATGGGCTAATGGTTTAGCTGGGACTTAGTAACCCTTGGAGCAGCCTCTTCCACAAACTGACAGGAGTTAATATTTTATCCCCTGTGCAAAAGCTACACTGACTCACAAAATATTCCCCGTGGGAATCAGCTCCAGGACTTACACAGTAACCACCCATGTCAATTTGGCTATCTTTCCCTCTCTAAACTTGACTTATTCCTATAGTTACTTGTTTTATTTTTAA
Organism: Marmota flaviventris; assembly: GCF_047511675.1. Classification (NCBI taxonomy): domain Eukaryota; kingdom Metazoa; phylum Chordata; class Mammalia; order Rodentia; family Sciuridae; genus Marmota; species Marmota flaviventris. The sequence goes on from NC_092504.1 coordinate 127,000,083, forward strand.
ATGATGTATTTGGACTCAAATTCCTCTATTAAATTCAGATTCTGAGAAAACTTAAAGACATCTCTCTATGTTTCATGTGCATTTTCTCATTGGTTCATAATAGTTACACATAACATTAGGATTCATTTTGACATAACTATAAATGCATGGAATGTAATTTACCCAAATTAAGTTCCTGGTATATACTCTTATTCTCCCCCTGTCCCCTTTTCTCTACTCTATTGACCTATTTATTTATATTTTTTGGTAAAATTAGTGTCTTGTGTATATACATAATGGTGAGATTCACTGTAGTATATTTATATACAATGTACACATTGGAAAATTAGGACAGATTCATTCTAATGGTTTTCTCTTATCCCATCCTTTCTCCCTCCCTCCCAATCCCTTCTTCTATTTCCCTGATTTTTTCATTTTGATGGAATCTCCTAATTTTAGGTCTTTTGGATATATATATCAAGGCGTGGAGTAGCTAGGTCATATGATGGCTCCATTCCTAATTTTTGAGATACCTACATTCCACCTTCCAGAATGACTGTACTAATTTGCGGACCCACCAGTAATGTATGTGTGTACTTTTTTTGCCCACATCCTCACCAACACTTTTTATTATTTCTATTCTTGGTAATTTTAATTTGGAATACAGTGAGATGAAATCTCAATGTGGTTTCTGATTTATTTTAATTTCCCAAATTGTTAGAGATATTGAACATTTTTTTTCATGTATTTGTTGGTCATTTATATTTCTTTTTTTGCAAAATGTCTGTTTAGTTATTTTCCCCACTTATTAATTGGGTTATTTGCTTTACTGGTGTTAAGGTTTTTGAGTTCTTTATGTATTGTGGTTATTGATGCTCTATCTGAGGAGCAGATTACAAAGATCTTCTCCCATTCTGTAGGCTCTCTCTCTGGCTCTTGTTTCCTTTGTCATGCAAAAGCTTGTTAATATGATGATGTCACACCTATTAATTTTTATTTTTATACCATGCACTTTAGGACCAAAGAAGTTGGTTTCTGTGCCCATACATTGAAGAGTTGGGCACACATTCTCTTCTAGTAATTCCAGAGTTTCTGGTCTCATCCTAAGTCTTTAATCCACTTTGACTTGACTTTTGTGCAGGGTGAGAGAGAGGTCCAGCTTCATTCTTCTATGGATATCTAGTTTTGCCAGCACCATTTGTTAAAAAGACTATCCTTTCTCTAAATGTACATTTTTGGCATCTTTGTCTAGAATCAGAAAACTATATTTATGTGGGTTTATCACTGTCTTCTATTCTATTGGTCTTTATGTCTGACAGTACCATGCTAATTTTGTTATTTTATCTCTGTAGGATAATTTGAAGTCTGATATTGTGATACCTCCAGCAGCACTCTTTTTGCTCAGGATTGGCTATTCTGTGTCTCTTATTTTTTCAAATTAATTTTTAAGAACTGCTTTTTCTAGTTCTGGGAAGAATGTCATTGGTAAATTGATTGGAATTTCATTACATCTGTATATTGCTTTTGGTGGTATGGCTATTTTCATAATATTAATTCTGCCTATCCAAGAATATGGGAGATTTTTCCATCTTCCTAGGTCTTCTTAAATTTCTTTCTTCATTGTTTTATACTTTTTATTGTAGAGGTTCTTCACATCATTCATTAGATTAATTCCCAAGTTTTATTTTTTTTTTAGGTTATTGCGAATGGGATAGTCTTCCTAATTTTTTAAAGCAGATCTATTATTGGAGTATAGGAAAGCAACTAAGTTTTGTATGTTGCTCTTGTATCCTGCTACTTTACTAAATTTGTTTATTAGCACTAGAAGTCTTCTGGGGCATTTTTTTTTTTTTGGATCTTCTAAATATAGAATCATATCATCAGCACACAGGGATGTCTTCCTTTCTTTTTTGTATCCCTTTAATTTCCTTTTTTTGCCTGATTGCTCTTGCTAAAGTTTCAAGGGCTATGTTGAATAGAAGTGCTGAGTGAACATCTTTCTTTTGTTCCTTTTTTTTTTGAGAGAATGATTTCAGTTTTTCTCCATTAAGTACGATGTTGACCTTGGGTTTGTCATCTATAGCGTTTACAATGTTGAGATAAGTTCCATCTATCCCCAGTTTCTCTAGTATTTTAAACACAAATGGGTGATGTATTTTGTCAAGTGTGTTTTCTGCATCTATTCATATAATTAAGACATCTCCATTTTTAAGGAGAAATTGAGGCTTAGATAAGTTAACTTACTTATCTTAAGTTCATACCACTTCCCCCAGATGCAGGCACAGAATATGATCTTAAAGTACCAGCATTTGTTCACTACACATACAACTTTCTTGTAGTCAATGTGATAGTCAATCTGGATTGTCTACTGGATTGAATTAAGAGATGCCTAAAATTAAGATTTCTGGGTGTGTCACTGGAAGTGTTTCCAGAGATGATTGGCATGGACGACAGCACACTGAAGGGGGAGACCCACCCTAAATGTGGACAGCACTGTCCAGCAGGATGGAGGCCAAGATGGAACAAAAGGTGGAAGAAGGAGAAAGTCAATGCAGAGGTAAGTCCCATTCTTCTTGAGGGGTGCCTAGATGGCTACTGCGATCACCTGAGGACATCAGACTTCCGTGCCTTCATTCGTCCAATGAGAACTCTGACCAGGGATTCTCCAGGGAGTTTCCAGCTTCAGTCTTGTACTTGGGCTGCATCATGGATCCTTCTTGTTCCGAGCCTCTAATTTCTTGAACTGAGCAGCTACAGGTTCCTTCAGTTCTCCAGCCTGTCAATGGCCATTGTGGGACTATCCAGCCTCTGATCCCAAAATCAAGCTACTAAATGGCCTTTTATGATTGTAATTACATATATATATATATATATATATATATATATATATATATATATATATATATTTTCCTATATCTATCCTGTTGATTCTTTACCTCTAGGAAAACCCTAATACAATCAAGTACAAAGTAAACAATACACTCATAAGCCATTAATATCATTTTTATGCAGATAACTGACTTCTGAATAAAATTGAGAAACATCATAAGGAAAACAAAATATTGTCCAAATAATTCAAGATCCAAACCAAGTTCAAAAATAAGTCTTAAATAAAGGGGCTAAAAGCATGCAATGGAGGAAGGATAGCATCTTCAACAAATGGTGCTGGGAAAACTGGAAATCCATATGCAACAAAATGAAACGGAATCCCTTTCTCTTGCCATGCACAAAAGTTAATTCAAAATGGTTCAAGGAGCTTGATATCAAATCAGAGACGCGCCGTCTGATAGAAGAAAAAGTTGGCTACGATCTACATTCGGTGGGGTCGGTCTCCAAATTTCTCAATAGGACACCCATAGCACAAAAGTTAATAACTAGAATCAACAAATGGGACTTACTCAAACTAAAAAGTTTTTTCTCAGCAAAAGAAACAATAAGAGAGGTAAATAGGGAGCCTACACCCTGGGAACAAATCTTTACTCCTCACACTTCAGATAGAGCCCTAATATCCAGAGTATACAAAGAACTCAAAAAATTAGAAAATAAGAAAACAAACAACCCAATCAACAAATGGGCCAAGGACCTGAACAGACACTTCTCAGAGGAGGACATACAATCAATCAACAGGTACATGAAAAAATGCTCACCATCTCTAGCTGTCAGAGAAATGCAAATCAAAACCACCCTAAGATACCATCTCACTCCAGTAAGATTGGCAGCCATTATGAAGTCAAACAACAACAAGTGCTGGCGAGGATGTGGGGAAAAGGGTACACTTGTACATTGCTGGTGGGACTGCAAATTGGTGCAGCCAATTTGGAAAGCAGTATGGAGATTTCTTGGAAAGCTGGGAATGGAACCACCATTTGACCCAGCTATTCCCCTTCTCGGTCTATTCCCTAAAGACCTAAAAAGAGCATGCTACAGGGACACTGCTACATCGATGTTCATAGCAGCACAATTCACAATAGCAAGACTGTGGAACCAACCTAGATGTCCTTCAATAGACGAATGGATTAAAAAAAATGTGGCATTTATACACAATGGAGTATTACTCTGCATTAAAAAATGACAAAATCATAGAATTTGCAGGGAAATGGATGGCATTAGAGCAGATTATGCTAAGTGAAGCTAGCCAATCCCTAAAAAACAAATGCCAAATGTCTTCTTTGATATAAGGAGAGTAACTAAGAACAGAGTAGGGACGAAGAGCAGGAGAAGAAGATTAACATTAAACAGGGATGAGAGGTGGGAGGGAAAGGGAGAGAGAAGGGAAATTGCATGGAAATGGAAGGAGACTCTCAGGGTTATACAAAAGTACATACAAGAGGAAGTGAGGGGAAAGGGAAAAATAATACAAGGGGGAGAAATGAATGACAGTAGAGGGGGTAGAGAGAGAAGAGGGGAGGGGAGGGGAGGGGGGATAGTAGAGGATAGGAAAGGCAGCAGAACACAACAGACACTAGTATGGCAATATGTAAATCAATGGATGTGTAACTGATGTGATTCTGCAATCTGTATATGGGGTAAAAATGGGAGTTCATAACCCACTTGAATCAAAGTGTGAAATATGATATGTCAAGAAATTAGTAATGTTTTGAACAACCAATAATAAAAAATTTAAAAGAAAGAATTGTAATGCAAATAATAATAATAATAAGAGAGCTCATGTATAAGGGCATAATTTGGTGTGAACATACTTTATATACAGAGTTATGAAAAATGGTGTTGTGAATGGATACTTATGATTGTAATGCATTCCACTAGTGTCATGTATGTAAGAAATTAAAAAAAAGAGGTAAACTCTGGGTATAAATCAGATTTTAACACCTCATTCACTAAAATAGAATGTAAGATATCTCAATAATTTTATATTACTTACATGTAGAAATTATAATACTTGGGATATCTTGAGTTACATATACTATTAAAGTTAACTATTTTAATGCAGCTTCTTGAAAATTGAAAATTGCATATGATTGGCATTAGATTTTTATTGCATGCCGCTACTCTGCATTCTTTGAATCCTCCCACTTTCCTCTGATTTCTTCTCAGAGTGTAGAATGTGAAATGGCTAAATTCTCATCAGAAAAATAAGAGAGAGGATGGGAATGACTTCAGAAAAAGCATCTGTGGGTGATGAAATTCCTGTTTGAAGGTAAAGAAATGGTTTCCAAACTTGACTCTGATTAGAATGACTGTAAATGCTTTCTTTAAAACACAGATTCTAAGGCCTCTCTCCTTGAGATTCTTATTCCAGGTCAAGGAGAAGGTTCAAGAGTGTGTACTTTTAACCAGAGTCACAGGTGAGTTTTCTGTAAAGGAAAGTTTGGAAAATACTAATAGAGGGAAATACAAACAAAACACTCAGTGAATTGATTAGAAAATGATATGTCCAATTTATATTATTATATTGTACGTATGTACAAATATGTAACAAAGGATCCCACAATTATGCACAATTATGAGGCACAATAAAAAACAGACAAAACATAAAAAAAAATAAGTCTTAAAAAAGCTGGACAAAGCAAACTGCTTGAATTTAAAATGCAAATGACTCTTTTTCTAAAGAATTAAGAAAAACACACATCTTCATTCATATTTTATTGCAAACAAGTTCTAAATGGGAATAGAATGTACCCAATATAGTACCCATCTCACAGAAGGCTCTCAATAAAATTGTATCAGCTTATTTTTCTTTCTACTTCTCCAGCACAGTCTTTAGTGTAAGGGGAATTTGAAGCCCCTGTGAATTCTGAAACTGAACAAAAACAAGGTCAGCTCCCTAGGTCATTCTCTATAATGCATCAGAATCACAAAGAAGCTTTCTGACTGAGAGGCCTGGGCTCCTCTCCAGGAGACTTGACTTGATATATTTGGAAATATGCATTTTTAAAAAAGCTCCAGGGGAGATCATGGAATGCAGGTGCAGGATAGCAATTCATGTCATAGACTGGGTTAAGGGAGGTTGCTGCTGGGGTCTGCTCAATCTGCACCCCATTTTGGGGAGAGAAGTTGGAAAAAGCAAACACTGGTTAATCAATCCCTTGTCCCATCAGAAGATTTCTTTCCTGAGGTTGCACTTGACTAATGTTTTCCTCTGCTTCAAATATTTGCTTAAAGATCTTTTTAGTTCAGCTCAACCTCACCTTTGCATTTAAAACTGTCTTTCACCCTATGCTGTATCCCTCTTATCTCTATTCCTCTGTTCTACTCCACACCAGCTATCAAAATCTAGCATTATAGGTACTTTATTTATCCATTATGTCTCTTCTGCCTTTTTTGTTTTCCTTGAATAGAATGAAAGTTTAACGAAAAGCAAACATAATTAGACCTTGAAATTTCTCAGAAATCTCAATCTGCTGTCTGGAATCTCTGTACCTGTTTGAATTTTCTCATAGAATCTACATTGCACCCAAGCTATAATTTCAAGATGTCACCTTCTCTTTCTCTTTCTCTACCTGTAAACAAATTTAAAAAGTGAATTTGTTATTAGGATTTTATTCAATGTGGTGAAGTATTAGGATCTTAATAAATTTTATGCTAAGGATGGTTTATTTTTATAAAACGGCTCTAGCATCAAAATAATCATGTTTCCTAACTTCCAAAATAATTTATATTGTGACTAAATGATGTGGCATTTAAAGAGAACATGGGAGAATATTGCAGAATTAAATAAAGGTCAAGAATTAGAAAACTACAATTTCTAAGGTTGAAGAGAGAATGTGAGTACTGTGTTGTGACTAATAGAAGAATGATTTATTAAAAGCTGAAGTCTGGCTCAGCTAAGATTCAAGGTGGAATCAAATTTGAAGATACAACTCCAGAGCTTGGATTAGATGTAAATACTAGAGATTTATGGCTTGGTCTTTGAAGTGTTTGTTTTTCTTGGTCCACAGACACCCTAGGGAGATGACCCTGTCTTTGTTCAGCTTCAGAATTCAGAATCCAGTTGTCTCTGATTAGAAGGCTTCAAACTGGCAATTTATTTATCAGTTTCCTAATGGCAGTGATAAGGCATGCTGAAGATAATCACACTGATTCTTTAGATATCCAAATTTCAGTGTCAGCATAGGAGAGAATCAAATTTAAGATCATTTTACAAAGGAAAATGGTGCTGTATGATTGTCGAAAGAGGCAGAGAAACCAATTAACTGAAGTCAGCCATTGGTGTGTCTTGGTGCACACAAAGCAAATCTAATGATTATGTAGGAAGTAGGAAATAAATTGAAATGATAGAGCAGATAGGCTGAAAAAATAAATCACAATCTAAAGAGAAGATGTAGATCATAGTAAATCAATTTTAGCACCTGGAATAAAAGGGAGAATATTTGTGGTTAGAAATGGAAGTTTAAGCACTATATCTTCCCAAACATACTGCAGTGACAATATATTAGTGCCCCTTTGCTGTTGAAACAAATCCCCACACATTTAGTGGCCTAAACAACAGGAGTTTATTCCCTCTAGGGGAAGAAACACCAGAGGAAATCCACTTTCTGGTTCTTTGCAGTTTGGGGAGGGGTATAGAGGATGCCCACCTTGATTGGCTCAAGGCCAACAAAGGAAACAAGAACAAAGGGATTAGTGTTATCCTTTGAATCTCTTTTATAAGAAGACTAATCCCATTCAGGAGGGCGGAGCACTCATAAATTACTTTTCCCAAAAGGCTCTGCCTCTTGATATTATCATTTTGGGCATTAGGTTCTAATAGTTGAATCTTAGGACACACACATTCAAACCAAAGCAGAGTAGTGCATCCAGTGCCCATTACAACTGAGTTTTCTTCAGTTTTAACACATCTTGGAGGCTAGAAAATGTAACATCTTCGATTAATGGAATTTATCTCAACAAGAAGATACCTGTATTATGGTTTAGATTTGGAATGACCCCCAGAGGCTATATGTTGAAGGTCTGATTCTCAATGCAACAATGTTCAGAGGCAGAACTGTGAGGAAAGTATTGGATTATGAGAGTTCTAGCCTCAACAGTGGATTGATTAATCTGATGGATGAATAATTTGAAAGAATTATTGGGAGATGGTATGAACTCTAGGAGGTGGGGCCTAGTTGAAGGCTCTATTTTCTCCATAGCCTTCTCCTTTCTCTCTTCCTCTTTCTCTCTCTGCATCCCAGATGCCATGAACTAGAAGCTTTCCTCCACCATTCCCTATGCTGGGATGTTTCTGCATTGGAGTCTGCCAACCAGGGACTGAACCTCTGCAATCATGAGTCAAAGTGAAGTCTTTCTCCTTTAAGTTGTTTATATCAGTTATTTTGGTCATAACGATGAAAAGTTGACTAAAACAACATGTTTCAGAATTCTTGTCAGTAAAACATACATGGCGTTCTAGAATTTTCTTGGAAACATTTTGCTTTCTGGATATAGATACTACTACTTCTTGATTTCCCTCATTCTTCCTCCTTTATCAAAGTGCATAATGAAGACTGGTGCTGCTGTAGTGATCTTGGGACCATGGATGCAAGGTCAAGAAATTTGAAGACACTTTGATCATGACATTCTGATATATAGGACCTACCCTCAAACTTACAATCCAAACCAAAGAATTTATATTTAAGCCATCATTAATAAGATTTTTTTAGTCTTGTGTATGCACCACTTTATATAGAGAGAGAGTAATAGAAAAAATTGTTAAACAAGCAAATTAATCTATATTTGAAATCTAATAAACACCGATAGGGATGTAATCATGTAGAATAGGTGGAAAGAGATAAATGTGAATGAGTGGAGTATAAGGAAACTCTAAGGAGGTAACATTTTCTTGAGTTCTAGAAGACAGACCAATTCAACCATGGAAAGAACCAGTGAAGAGAGGTTGGATCAGCGGGAAAGAGCATGTACTGAGAAAGTGAAGAGTGATAAAGTGTAGCATGATGGAGAAATCAGAGAACACCAGTGTGGTCTGAACGCAGAGCTCAAAGGGAAAGGAGTTCATAAGATAGGATTGGGAGGAAGGTATCCACAGATCAATTCTAGTGTTGAAAACCATTACAAGGAGATTTAGATTTTATGCAAAGTGTCAAAGTCAGTTACAAAAGGCTTTTTATGTAAGGGAATGACAGTTTTGGCTTTTGAAAAACATGCTAAAAAGATTGATTTGCAGGCGGGATTGGGGGAAATAGAGAAATAGGATAGTACCTGTAAGAAGATATTACCTCAAAGAAAATATTTTGGTGATAGTAACAAGACAAGAGTGAGGACCAGGAGATAGAGACCATAGCTGGAAAGGCAAGATCCTTGAGTGGTAATAGAGAACCATGCAGAAATATTGAGCATCTATAGGGTTCCAGGTCCTCATTTGCATCAGGAGGGGAGAATATGGGTTCAAGTTATTGAGTTGGATATCAACACAGCCATTGCAGTCACCTGAATCAATGGCAAAATTGGACTATAAGAAAGACTGGGAAATAGAAACAATCACTTCCATCAAGTGGAGATTCTGGAGATCACAGAGTCTAGGAGAACAGGGTGATAAGTCTAGACACGTGATTGACAAGATATGGATTTGCAAAAAGGAAGAGAATAAAGTTCTGGAGGAAGCAATGGAGACGAGGAAGTTAAGTATCTCCCTTCAAATCCAGTGTTCAACATGTTAAAAAAAAATTCGGCTTCCTCTCGATTTGCATTTCTCTGATTGCTAGGGATGTTGGACATTTTTCATATATTTGTTGATCACTTATACTATCTTTTAAGAAATGTTATTTTTAGGAGTTTTTTTTGCTCATTTATTAACTGATTTGATTTATTTGTTTATTTAGGTATTATATTTTTGAGTTATTTATATTGGGGATATTAAATAATCCCCTGTCAGGGAAGTAGTTGGCAAAGATTTTCTTTCATTCTGTAGGATCTCTCTTCACACTCTTGCGTCTTTTGCTGTGAAGATTTTTAATTTGATGCCACTCTACTTATTGATGCTTGAACTTTATTTCTTGAGCTTTAGGAGTCTATTTAAGGAAGTCAGTGACTCCAGCAATAAGTTGGAGTGGTAACCCTACATTTTGTTTTAGCAGCATTGGCCTAAATTCCTCAGTCTTTGATCCATTTTAGTTGACTTTGTGAGGGTTGCAAGGTGTGGATACATTTTAATTTTTCTACATACAGATATCAACTTTCCCAGCACCATTTGTTAAAAGCTAGGCTTTCTCCAACATATGTTTTTGGTACCTTTGTCTAATACAAGATGCCGTATCTATATGGATTTTTCTCTGTCTTCTCTTCCATTCCATTGGTCTTAATGTCTGTTTAGATGACAAAACCATGATATATTTTTTTTTAACTACAGCTGCATGGCATAGTTTCAGATGAAACTGGATGCCTTCAATATCACTCTTCTTGCTTAGTATTTGGCCATTCTGAGTATTTTATTTTTCCAAATGAATCTGTTTCATGGATTACACCCTTGGTGCTGTAGCCAAACAAACATGACAAATCCAATCATCTAGATTTTTTTTCTGTAGTTCTTCATCTAGATTTTTTCTCCTAGCTCTGTGAAGAATATCATGAATATTTTGATGAAGTTTATATTCAACCTTTACAATATTTTTTGGTAGTATGACCATTTTGGCATTATTATTTCTGCCCATCTAAGAATATGGGATGTATTTTCATCTTCTAAAGTCTTCTTCAGCTTTTTTTCTTCAGTATTTTATAATTTTTATTGTGAAGGTCTTTTACTTCCTTAGTTAGAATTATTCCCAAGTATTGTATTGTATTTTTGTGAATGGGATAGGCTTCCTGATTTCTTTCTCAGCAGATTCATTATCGGAGTCTAGGAAACTTACCAATTTATGTATGTTGATTTTAGATCCTGCTACTTTGCTGAATTTGTTTATTAGTTCTAAAAGTCTTTGAATGGAGTCTTTTGGGGCTTCTGGATATAGAATCATGTCATCAGCAAACAGAGATATTTTGACTTTTTGTTCCCTAATTGTATCTCTTTATTTTCCTTTTCTGGTGTGATTGCTTTGGCTATAGTTTCAAGATCTATTCAAGATCTATGTTGAATAGGAATGGTGATAATGGACATCCTAGTGTTATTCCTAATTTTTTGAGGAAATACTTTCAGTTTTTCTGTTTAGTAAGATGTTGGCCTACAAATTAGGAAGATGGTACACCATAATCCCAGGAATGCAAGATTAAACATACACAAAATGATAAATTTAATTCACCACATAAATAGAATTAAGGACAAGAATCACATGATCATCTTAATAGATGATAAAATTTTTCAACAAAATCAGCAACTCATTCATGTTGAAAGTGATGAAGAGATGAGGCATTTGAAGAACTTACCTCAACATTATAAAGGCTATACACAAGAATGCTTCATTTTGTAAGAAGCTGCCAAACTGCTTGCCAACATGACTGTTCCATCTTGCACTTCTACCAGCAAAGAATGAGAGTTCCTGACGCTCCTTAACAGCATTTGGTTTGATCTGTTTGAATGTTCTCCTTTCCAGTAGGTGTGTGGAGGCATCTCACCATTGCTTTAGTTTGCAATTCCCTAATGGCACATGATGTTGAGGATCATTTTCTATGTTTACTTACCATCTGTAAGGTGAGGGGTTTGCTGATCTCTATTCCTTTAAAAAAAAATTGTGTTGCTTGAGTTTCCATTGCTAAGATCTTCAGTTATTTGTATATTTTGGATAATAAACTTTTCAGATAGGTCTTTTGCAAATATTTTCTCTAGGTCTGTGACCATCTTCTCATTTTATTGACAGGTTAAGGTTTGAGACTCAATAAAGTCCAGTTTATCAATTATTTGTTTCATGATTACACCCTTGGAGCTGTAGCCAAACAAACATGACAGACCCAACTTCATCTAGATTTTTTTTCTGTTATCCTCTAGGAACTTTAGAGTTTTTGCTTTACATTTAGGTTTATGATAAATTTTAAGATAACACAAACAAGTTCAAACTATTTTGTGAACAGTATAAGGTCTGTGACTACAATTTTTTTCTGCATATAGATATCCACTTGCTCCTGCAACATTTGTTGAAAAGATCGTTGTTTTTTCTGCATTATTTTTGCTCCTTTGTCAAAGATCAGTTGTACATTTGTGTGGGTTTATTTCTTCCCAAGAGTTTTTACTCCTCTAGGAATTATTTGTGGAAAGGCAAATTTTAGAAAAACACAAAAATCAAAAAACGTATCTTAGGGGAAAAAAAGTTTTACCATCTCTAACTAGGAAGTTAGAGAGCACTAACTTTAATTAATCTTTTTCTCTCATCATTAAACTACTCCATCTTTATATTACTCATTTACAAAGCTTATAACTATCATGCATGGCAATATTGTAGAAATAGAGGAACTATAAATATGGTTGAGAAAAATACTTGAAATTGTTTTGGCTTTTCTTGACTAAGCTTATAGGAAATTTAATTGTGAAATTTAGCTTAGTTTGTAATGCCTTGTGGTTTATATATATATACATACACACACACACACATACACTCAGAAGTTAAAAAAGAAACAAAACAAAACAATATCACCTCCCACCACTTAAAATTATTTGAAGTAAGAACAAGCTACATACCTAAATAATTATCACCTGAGTTAGGCATTTAACCGCTTTTTCTTTTATGTAATAAAATTATTTTCAATAATAATCAGACAGTAGTCAATAACAGCCTTTATTTTCTTGATTCATTATTTAGTTTTGGAACAATTAACAATTAAAAACAATACCTTTTCAACTAACCACATTTAAATTGAGTTTAATTGTTTATGTATGATGGTATATTTGCTCTGGTCAAAATAATACACACTTTGAAATGAAATTCATACCATGTAGAGTGTCCAGGCAAGTGCTGAGAAAATAATGCTTTCTTTCATATTGAAAGCTGAGAAGGAGTCTGCAGCAGTAAGGACCACAGAAATCAGGTTCAAGCATCGCAAAAGCATGTGCAAAGGTCCTGAAATAGGAAATACTTTACTGTGTTTTACAATTTTTTAAAATGCCAGTTTTTCTGACATGTAAAGGATGAGGGAAAAAATGGCATATGTATAAATCTCAAATAAGTAAAAACTCCAGGTAGTCATATTGAATGACAGAATCAAAGTAACTGAAGTTCTGTCCTCTTCACAATTATTGCTTTTTTTCAAAACTCCTTTGGTGGTGGGGGTGGGGTGGGTTGTTCAGTTGCTAGGAATGGAGTCCAGGGCTCCACGCATACTGGGTCAGTACTCTACCCCTGAGCTACATTCCCAGCCTGCAAACTTTTTAAATGAAAGAATATTTAGTAGTACTCTAGGTTTGGTGCTAAAATGTACCACAAACAAGTTCAAACTATTTTGGACTGTTACAAACTCACTCCCAGAGGGAACACGTACCACACACTCCACAGGTATCCAGGACAATAGATAGCTGAGAGTTCAATAAATTCACCTTAATATAATATACAATTATTATTAAAGAAATAACAAAAATGAGCCAATTTGAAGGAGTTTTTTGTACATTATTCAACTCATTAGTAGCTATGGAAATGCTCTTGAATTTAGATCAACCAAAATTTTATTTGTTTGTTTGTTTTGTTATTGTTCTTTTTTTTTTTTTCAGAAAGAAGAGAAAACACTGAAGTTTTATTACTGGTAAGGTTTAGACTTGCCTGTTGAAAGCACTAATAGAAACCAAAGTGGCATTTACTCATCACTATTATTGTTTTTAAATTTTCTGAAAGCCGGCTCTCTGCTTTACTGCCTAAGTTGTGGAACTTAACTAGAACCTCCACCTTCCTTCACTTGATCTGCCATCAGTAAGAATGAAATGTCCTTTCCAGTCCATCCCAATAGACTCTTGTATTTTCTTCTAATAAATAATCTTTGTAAAGCAGTTAGTATGTGCCAGCTCCTGTTTGAAATGCTATTAATTCACTGAAACATCATGATAAGCCTGTGACATCAGCATGATTTTAATCTGCATTTTAGAGGTAATAAAACTGACACATAGAAGAATTATTAAATATTTTCATGATCACTCAGCAAGGGAGTGGTGGGGCCAGGTTTCAACCCCAGGCAGGCAGATGACTCTGGAACCAGGCTTACAGACTGATACAGATGGATGCAAACACCTCCCTCCTTATTCACAAAGGCTTTTGATTTTACAAAGAAATCATGTGTTTGGGTGAGAATCGATGAGGGTTGGACTTTCAACAATCCATCAAGGAATTTTGCTTCAGCTCAATGATCTATTTCACCACCCAGAAATAAAAACATTATGAAATGTGTTTGAACAAAACCAATATTTGATCTTTGTGAAAGGTATTTGAAACAAGACAGTCTTTTAAATAACTGATATTATGTTTCCAATTTTTATATAGTATTGATAGGCATGTATTATCTTTATTTTTAAAACTTAGTGATATGTATTAGAAATATCTCTGATATTATCAGTGTAAAGCAAAATGCCAAACATGTGCTTAACATAATAGGAGCTATAAATAAAGAGAAATGAGTAAGATGGTTCAAAAAAAAAAAAAAACAATAAGAAATTTTGTGATAGTTCTGCTATTGGCACTGTGGGACATCTTTGTATGCTTGTTTTTAAAATGTCTTCTTTGTTCATTACCCATTGCTTTGTCTGATTTTATTTTTGATTGTCTCCATTTTGGTACAAAGAGCTCCAACCAAGTTGGAGTAGAATTGTAAGCAATGTTTCTATTATCTGTGTTAAAAACATCTATTATTTCTATTATCTGTGTTAAAAACTCTTTCGGTTTGCTCTTTTTCTCCTCACTTATTTAGGTTATCTTCTCCTACCCAGAAGTCTTATATTTAATTAGTCAAATCTGTCAATACGTTTCTTATTTTGCTTGGAAAAGCCCTGCTGTAAAAATTTTTTTGTACATTTAAATTTTCGTTCCCTCTGCAGTTTACTTCTGTATTTGCTGTGAAATAACAGAAGAATCTAGCACATTAATCCTGATTCATTTGTTTAACATTAGTTAAATTAAACCATATTCTATACACTAATTTAGGCAAAAGGGATATAAAAAGAAGATTAATAAAATTAAAACAAATTTAAATGTCTCCATATTTTTATTAAAGCGTCTCAGGATCCAGCAAAGGAAGCAAATACATATAAATAAAACCAAGGTGAAATGTGCATGAGAAAAAGTCTTCCAGGAAGCAGAGAGTTAAACAAGGCTGGGAAGGAGCAGGTGGGATTGAGTTTGGAAACGGGGAAAGGTAAATAGGACAGAGGAGGTGGAGTTGAGTTTCCACCTAGTCAGAGAAGCTTCAGAATTTTTTTATTTTGGTTTTGGCTAGAGCACATGTGCATGGATTTTAATAAAAACATATGAATATATTAAGGTATTGGGCTTAAAAGTTAGGATTAGGTAGTGCTATGGAGAGCAACATGCATGTAGACACTGGTGTGTATGCCCACATACTATATGAATAGTATATATGTTTACACAGGAGTACATGTGCTCTTGTCTATGACATAGATGTAGATGCAGTATATACAGTTATGTATATTTCCTCTGCATGTCTATTTGTGGAATGATAAAATTAAGGTAACTAATAAGAGACTTTTGGAATAAAAACCATAATATTGTAAATTTTTTTCTGTTGGATGCAGGATGATAGAACAATCTTATGTGGATTATTGCTGGAAGGAACAGGAACAGAATGCTGATTCTTTTTAAAGTTAGCTAAGAAGTGACACATGTCATCTGTTCTCACATTTAATTGACCCTTGATATTGAGATCAAGGCAAATTTAAAGCTACAGAGGACAGTCACTGAATTCAGAAGTCAGAGTTGGGAAGAGAGACACCCAGTCAGCTCCCAAGAGCTGCTTGGAGCTCACCCCAGCCAACCTCTGCTCCTTAGCCTTTTCCCTAGTCCTACTTTATTTTATGGGCTGTGAATATTTCTCAAAATGTAACAGAAGGGATAATTATTATTATCCATATGTTTTCAAATGAGGGTTTGGGTAACAGTTAAGAGGCATAGTAGGGATGTACTGAACATAAGGGAAATATGAGTAATTCAGGAGTTAGGTGAAAAACGGTGACCCAATCAAGGACTGAAATAGCAGAAGCAGCACTGAAATAATCATGTGGAATGCTGTGAAGGTAAATCCGTTACACTTGGTGACAGATTAAACCAGACAGCAGGAGGGACAAGGAGAGCAGGGGTGGGACTCAGCCTGAGGTCTTGAGGTTGGCCATTTATAAAACTGGCGATATCTAATGAGGAAACGCAGGTTTGCAGGAGAAGCAGCATGCATTGGTTCAAAGGGAACTGAAGAGCATCTAAGTGGTCCCGTTCAGGAGGCATTGAGAAATAGGAATCTGTGCCTTGGCAAGAAGATCAGTTTTGCATTCATCACGGAGAAGATCACTCATGAAAATAAGGTAAGAAACAGAAAGGACCAAGAATAAAACTCAGGGAAATGCCAACATTTAGGGAAAAGTATTTCTAAAGGAAAATGAGAGGGACCAGATACACAGGGGAAATTGTGTAAGATCCATAGGAGTCTTCAGACACCTAAGAATTCCAAAGCGGAGAAAGTGGCCAGTGGTTTCCAGTGCAGGCAGCAGGTGGGAGCTACTTTGAATGGCAGCAGGTGAGAGCTACATTGAAGTCAGCTCAGAGGAAATGGGAGACAATGTAGGAAGCAGATAGATTAATGGAAGCACTACTATCAGAAGTGACGCTACACAGTCCAAGCAATGTGCCAGAGGCAGAGAGGAAACAGCAAAACAGAGTCAAAGGCAAATTTAGTTGATTGATGCAAATCAAGCCCAAGTATAAAGACCAACCGACACACAAAGACCAACTAATATTGGGCTCCCCAAGCTTTGAACTTTTACTTTAAATCCTACTATCTCATGAGTAAAATTTACTAAAAATCCTTCCCAAAATGTCATCTCTTATAATGCACGAATTTAGGAGTTCAGGTCAAATGAGATTACTATTAAAATGAGAGTCACAGAGGTTCCCTTGGGCATTAAATATGCCAGAGAAGATTCGACTTTCACCTTAAATTTTCTAGGCTTCAAGATATTAACAGTGCTCTAGGGAGAAGCGGTAGTAAAACTTCAGGGATTTTGTTATTCTGCTGGCCTAAAATAATTGAAAAATTTCTCCCAAATGATTGAAAGGGAAAGAAAACTCAGTAGAACAAATTCTGATTTCATCAATGTCAATGAAATAAAAGTCATTTTTTTTTTTTATCTGATGCTGGAGGTGAGCTCTTGCAAACAAGAGATGGCCTACCAAGTTAATCTCACTTTGCGTCCAATCTCAGTGTGATTTTTTCTGTGTTGTAATTCTTTGCAGCTGATGTATGAAACAGGTTGACAAATGGTTTTGGAAATTAGAAAAAAAAAAAGTGTCTGCTTAGGGAGTCTTGGATTTACCTTTATTCTAAACTCTAAAATATGCCCAATCTTCAAAATGTGGAGCTATATATTACCAGTCCCCCTTTCATTTTAGCATAAATTTTATTAACTGTCTGGATTAAATATCAGGAGCTCTTCAGTTTTAAACATTGGCAACATTTTAAAATATCTCTATATTTTTTTCATCATGGAAGATGATGGGCTTTGGGATTTGTAGGAACTGGTTAAACTCTAAAAGCCTTACATTTTAAACTGCAGGTGCACACATCGAGGACATAAAAGGGTATTCTCCATTTCCACTTTACATTTCCCTTCGCTTCAAGGAACTTTTTTTTCATTTTTATATCTGGCAATTATTTGGTGTCTTTTTTGTTTGTTCAAATTCACTCATTTCTGAAATCTGAGCAAACAGTTCAAAATCTGAAACATGGGTAAGTAGTTAAGTAGATAATTTGGGGGACAAAAGCAGAAATCTGGGTCATTTCGTCTAAAGAGTATCCAGAAAGCGCAGTGAGTCTATTTCCTTCTGCGTTCCTTCCCTCATCTCTCATAACATCTGATCCAAGAAAGCGTGAGAGGAAAGAATCACTCAGTTAGAATCAACTCCTTCTTTTAACCGAAAAAGGTACCTAATGTAATTTTATCAATCACAGATTCCAGGCACTTTATTCTGTCTTCTATGAGATTTTAAAATTAATCTCTTGTGCACCCTGCTCTTATGGAGTTTATGATTTTGCAAAGGAATTAAGGCAGGTTGGGAAATGATGATAATATAGGACACAAAAGTACTTTTCATAGATAGGGATTTAGAAGGTGAGTTTTGTATGGAGAGAATTCATAAAAAGTTGGCATTTGATTCAGTCTTTAATGTTATCTGAATTTGAAAATGCAAGTTTGGGTGGGAAAAATTATCTAGCAGGTGAACATGCAAAAAAAGGAAAAATATTATTGGCAGAGTGCTATGGTTTGAACAACTGTTCCCCAAAGGCCATGTGTTAAAGATGTGGTCTCTAGATGATGGCACTACTGAGAGGTGGTGGAAGCTTTAGTAGGAAGAAGTGAGATACTTGGAGGTATACACCTGAAGGGAATATTGGGACCCATCCACTTTTTCTTTCTTCTTGTTTTCTGGCTGCTGTGAAATTAGCAGCCTCCTGCTTTACCACAGGCCAAAGGCAATGGAGACAAGTGAATATGGACTGAAAACTCTAAAACCACAAGTGAAAGTAAACCTTTTCTCTTCATAAGTTGATTTATCTCCGATGCTTTGTCATAGTGTTGGAAAGCTGACTAACACACAAAGGGAGTAATTTGGACAAAGGCACAGAGAAGAGTATTGAGGGAATAGTGAACTTTGGCTACAGCCTAAGATGAGAAAGGATATTGGGAGGTAATTGGTAACCTAGAGTCTGAAGGACTCTGAGCATGAAGTATGCTCAAGGAGTCTTTTTATTTGGGGTAAATGAAAAAACATTCAGATTTTTGAGCAAGAGAATCATGTAATTAGAGCTAGATTTTGAAAAAAAGAAGGATAATTTTGCAGTAGTGGGTGGAGTTGCCTGGAGTGCAGTTACACTATGTCATCTCCTTTAATTGTTCTCACTCTAAAATATTGTTGAGGGTAGAACAGTAGGGGCCAGCAGTGAGGAAGGAGCAGGGAAGAGCTTGGTCCACTGTACAATGTGTGATTATTACATAGAAAGAATAAATTCCTGTGTTTTATTGTGCAATAGGGTGACTAAAGTTAACAATATTTTATTGTATATTTTAAAGTAACTCAAAGAGAGGATTTAAATGTTCTCACCACTTTGAGGTTATCAATACGCTTAGTGTCCCACTTTGAACATTATACCCACATGGATATGTGCACATGCATATCCTTCTATTCCCCATAAACGTACACAATTATTAATGTTGATTAAAAATTAAAATAACTCATTGATTAGAAATAAAAAACTTTGTTAGAGAATTCAAATACATAATAATCACAAATTAATCTTATAAAACCTTAATGGGGAGTAAAAATAATATTGAAGGACTTCATTTTCACATGAAGTACTATGAAAGTCTTCAGTGATATTTCACATTTTATTAAAATTTTGGTTTTCTTTTTGTAATTCTTTTCTATGAGTATGGATGTTTACTTTCAGGGAAAAATAGAATACAGCATGATTTATTTCCACCAACTCCTTGGTTTATGGAGCTCTGTCAATAGAATGACTCATAGCACATTATACTTTGACGGTGTATGTTACAGTGTGTTGATGAAATGAATTATGGAGCTTGATTAAAGATTTAAAAGAACACATCATTCACATAAAGAATAAAACATAAAAATCCTCCTAGTGGAAAAATGGTGATTAGAAAAATTAACTTTATAAATATTTTCAATTTCATTCAACTCAGTATCAATGGGTCACATTATTTCATCTATAAACTTTATAGATGTGGAAAAAATGCCAGTTTGGGTAGATTGTCTGTGATTCTGTATATTTACTATTTCTTGAATGTCTTGACTTTGATGGACTTTGTATGACTTCTTTTTTTTTTTTTTTTTGGTCTGTGGGTATAATTTGACCTTTTATTAATTTTTGCCTCATCTGTTTTTTATGTTTGTTGATGGAAATGATAACAATCTCTGCATTTTATCGGATAGTTTGGATTTTCTTTACCTCCACTTATAACCTAACATTTCGTTTTCCAAAGGGGAAAAGATTGAACCCTTGAGAATATGATGCATAAGTTGACCTCTCTCTTTTAGGAAGGGAATGCTCCCCTTCAATGGAGAGCCAACTGTCAAGCAGCACACACACACACACACACACATACACAATGTTTAGACCTTTAAGACCCTGAACTTACTGCATCTGGAGCATATGGAATCGTCACATGGGGGGCTTCCTGGCAGGATCTTACCTTCCTAATCACCCAACATAAACCAAATCCACTGTACCCAGATTGATAAAAGGGCAGCAGCCTGGAGAGGTATGGGGATCTAGAAAACTGCACAAACTACTTCAGAAAGCTTAGTTGGTAATGCTCCAATACATAAAGGACA
Organism: Marmota flaviventris; assembly: GCF_047511675.1. Classification (NCBI taxonomy): domain Eukaryota; kingdom Metazoa; phylum Chordata; class Mammalia; order Rodentia; family Sciuridae; genus Marmota; species Marmota flaviventris. The sequence goes on from NC_092504.1 coordinate 127,020,497, forward strand.
TTTTGAGCAGTTACAGATATAAGAACTAAGACTTTTCTACAAATGGAAATGTAGACTGATTCTAGGAGGCAGCATTTCAGAATATACTCATAAATGAGAAATATGAAAGAATTTAGACAAGAAAAATCCATACTGCACAGAGAGGGTTTTCGCCAGCTTTCTCTATATTGTGTCACTCACTTATTAAAGAAATATGTATTGGACACGGAGTAACGATTTACAATTTATGATTAAGGTACTGCATATTTTACAATAAATAATATATTTCATAATCAGTCAGTTTCAATCAATGCTTTTTATTTGAGTAAAGATCTTTCCTTAGATTTTGAAAGGTATCTGGGTAGACAGTCTTTGCCCAAGTACTTTAGTCATTGTATAATGTACATCCCTTCTTGCACAAATCAGGAAAGCCATCTTTACCAATGCTTATCAACTCAATGTTACAATAGATTACACAAACCTAACTCTAAAGTTCCATTGACCAGTTTTTGTTGTTGTTGTAAGACTAGGAAGGCAGCTATTTTCAAAAGGATAGATAACATAAAATAATTTCACAAAGAGTCTTAAGGTGATAAACCCCAAATGTATACACTTATTTCAGTGTATGCATTGTGTCTATGATCTCACTTAAACCTTTATGTACACCCTCCATTTTAATCATGGCTGACATCCACAGTCATGACCCCAGGGCCCATATTCATAATAAGTGGAAACGCATACCATTTGTATTAACTGTGGGCCTTATTCTACTCCTCTAAAAGTTATTTAATTCTCACAATGATGTAACTCAAAAAGTAGGTATTTTTGTTATGGCCATTTTAAAGACATTCTGTTGTAATGTTGTTGTGAAGCAAGCAAATTGCCTGGTTAAGAAGTATTGGGCCAGAACTCCAAAGCTAGCTGAGTTCACATCCTCAACAGCTGCTCACCTGCCCTTTGTTGAGAGATGGCTTTGCCAGAGTGAGCATGCTGAAGGATTGAGTGGGCCAACAGGACATTCTCCTTCATTAGCTAAGGTGTCCTGAGCTACAACCAGGTGCCAGAAGACACCAAGGACAAGTAACTCTGACCCTTGACCATGAATAATATTCAACTGATAAACTTTAAAAGGTCAATTCTTCTGAGTGCTCTGAAACAATAAGGTTTAATTCTATATATTAGTCATTTGAGCTACTCGTCAAATCCTATCTTAAGAGTTGTGCTGAGTTATTATTTCAGCTCCCCTGAGTTTTTACAGACAATTTTGCTGCTCCAAGGGCAAGATTTCTAGGTAGTAAAAAGCCCAAAGGAAATTAAGGTTACTGAGGTGTCTGCTGTTTTCAATGTCTACTAAGTTTCATATGCAGACTGCGAGCCACCAAGACTAAGGTACTTTATACCTCTGTGGAAGCATTTTTGCTGTGGTGGAAGGCCCAGGGCTTCACATCTAAAGCTGGTTCTTATCTGCCATGACCAAAAGTCTTTGGAGAGTAACTCACTGTAGCCATCAATCCAAAGAAACCAAACTAATGCATTTCCTTGGGAGGGAGTGGTGGTGGGAGAAATATGGCTGGACAGAAGATCCAGAGATACCATAGAAAAACATTCTTTTCAAAGCTAGTCAGAGGAATCTTTAAAACTTACAAGTACTTAGCAACAGAAAAGTTGCACTGTTCTGAGAAAGTTCTCCTTTTTTGGAAAAATTAATCACAGGCAGATTTTCAAAAAAGAAAAAGAAAAACAGCCATAATAGCTATTTTTTTTTTTTTTTGTAAACTAAATTTCCCTTCCTTCTCCAACATGGAACATCTTCTGAGAATAAAATATTATTTTTCTCACAATGTGAAGTACTTATACTAAATTACTCTACTTAGATTCACTGTTTCTTTTTAAGATCTCTGACTAAAATACCTCCTTCTGCATGAAACTACAAACCAGAAACATTCCTCCAACCCTACTCCCCTATAATATACTCTTATTTATTTGCTTGTTCATGGAGATAAAATTCATACAATGAACTAATGACAATTTTAAAGCAGATAATTGGAATTTAGCACAATCAATCACACGGATGTACAACTATCACTTCTACCTACTCCTAAAACATTTTAATCACCCCCGAAGGAAATCCTCTATTGTACCCGTTAAGCAATTACCCCACAATTCCCAGTCCCCAGCTCCTAGAACACTATATGGTCTCTATCTCTACGCATTTACTAATGCTAGATATTTCCAATACACAAAGTCATAGAATATGTGACCCTTGATATCTGGTGCATTTCACATAGTGTAATGTTTTTGAGGTTTATCCACTTTGCAACATCAATCCATATTCGTTTTCTTTTTTTGGTTGAATGTTGTTCTGTTGTATAGAAATAACACATTTTGTTTTATTATCCATTTATCAGTCGATGGACATGGGAGTTGTTTCTATCTTTGGGCTATTATGAAAAGTGCTACTATAAAATTTCTTGTACAAATATTTCCTTGAATACTAGTGTTCAATTCTTTGGGGTATACTCCTAGGAGTGGAATTGCTGGGTCCTATGGCAATTTTGTATTCAACTTTTAAAAAATTTATTTTATTGTGTCAAGAACACTTAACATCATATCTATCCTTTTAAGACATGTGTAAGCTGACTCTAGGTACAATGTTATAAAAAAAAGATATCCAGGAATTATTCTTGCTTAACTAAAGCTTTATGCAAGTTGATTAATAACTCATCATTTATCCTTCCCCTAATCTCTGGCCACCACCATTCCACTTTTTAATTCTGTAAATTTCACTATTTCAGATACATTATGAAAGTGAAATCACATGGTGTTTGTATCTCTGTGCTTGCTTTTTTTCACTTAGCATAATTTCCTCAATATAATGCACATCATCACATACTGCAGGAGGTCATTCTTTCATGAGGCTCACTAATTCACCATTGCATGTACATACCTCATTGTCTTTGTCTGTTGATAGACATTTAGGTTGTTTTCACACTTTAGCTATTGTAAATTGTGCTCCAATGAACATGAGAGTATTAATGCCTCTTTTAGTTCCTGATTTCAATTTACCCAGAAATGGAATTGCTACATCACATGGTGTTGTTCCCTCCCTCCTTCCTTCCTTCCTTCCTTCCTTCCTTCCTTCCTTCCTTCCTTCCTTCCTTCCTTCCTTCCTCCCTTCCTGCCTTCCTTCCTTCCTTTCTTGAACCTTCATATAGCTTTCCATAGCGGCTACATCCTTTTACATTCTCACTGACAGTGCACAAGCATTCAAATTTATCTCCATCCTTCTTAATACTTGTCTTAAAAAAAAAAAAAAAAGAATAGCCATCCTAAGAAGTCTGAGGTGATACTTTCTTGGGCTTTGACTTGTATTTTAAGGTTAGTGATGATGAGCATTTTTCATATACACCTTGAACACATGTGTCATTCAGGTCCTTAGCCCATTTTTAAATTCCTGTTAGTGTTTTGCTACAGAACTGTAGGAGTCCTTTATACATCTTAGAGATTAACCCCTTATCAAATACGAGGTAAGTTTTCCTTGACTCTTTGTGTTAGCATCTGCACATGAGACAAAGCCACCTAGTCTAGTCTTCATGGATTTCCTCATATAGGAGAAGAGTGCTCAGTCAGTTTGATCAGAGATGCTGGGGCTTCTTAACCATGAATGCTAATCCAACCCACTCTCTTTGTTCATGATGCAGCTCCAAAGCATCTAGGGTGTGGTGAGTTTGGTCAGTACAGTGGGCCAAGCAAGACTGAAGCCAGTTCCTCAGGAATTCCTCAGCAAAGTTGAATCACTGGGTGCTCTCTATAACTCTTCCATTCCCCAGGGAGCTGGGGTTTCTCTTACTGTTGTGCTGTGCAAGAGTTAATGAAAATTGATAGATTTCTCTAGTATTAAATTTAATTAGCCCAAATAAAAAATATGGGGCAGAAAACTCAAGGACCGATTGGCACCAGCATAAAGAAAGTTTCATGACTCCTCTTGGCTACAATTTCTAAATATCATCCCCAAACTCTCCTTACTTGGGGACTTGTGGTCATGAAAGAAGAGGCTGACAAGGACCACTTCAGTCAGTGAAGGCATCAGCTGTGGGATTTCTTGAATTTTTTTATACCTGGTTTATCAGCAACTCCTTTTCTCCTATGCTGATGTGTCTTATAAGTAGCAGCTGCTATGACTTAATGCACAATCTCCACAACGAAGTGCATTCCAACTTCAACCAGGGTGCATCCACCTCAGATACAGTGCATATAATGTAAAGAGGTAAACAGTGTAAATAGCAAATCAGTACATATGTGCAGTGAAGGATTAACTACACACTTAGTCCCCAGATCTTGGAATGTCACCTCTAAGCCTTTGGAATGCCCTACTGGGTAGGAATATCTTTGTTTTTAATTTGTTTTAATTAGTTATACATGACAGGAAATGCATTTATTCACTTTGATATATCATACATAGATGGGATATAATTCCTCATTTTCTGGTTGTATATGTTGCAGAATCACATTGGTCATGTGGTCACATATATACCTGCAGTAATAAGGTCTGTTTCATTCTACTGTCTTTCCTGTCCTCACATCCTTTCCTCTCCCCTCCAATCACTTCCCTCTACCTAATCTAAGGTAACGCTATTCTTCTCTAGTGCCCCCTTCCTTATTGTGAATTAGCATCAGCATATTAGAGAAAACATTTGGTTTTGTGGGGTTGGCTTATTTGGCTTAGCATAATATTCTCCAACTCCAACCATTTACTGGCAAATGCCATAATTTTACTCTTCTTTAAAGCTGAATAATATTCCATTGAGTATATATACCACATTTTCTTTATCCATTCATTTGCTGAGGGATACCTAGGTTGGTTCCATTGTCTAGCTGTTGTGAATTGAGCTTCTAGAAATATTGATGTGGCTGCAAGGAATATCTTTGTTTAACTGGAGGTTTTGAGCTACTCTAAGTGGTCCATGTCAACAATTTAATTTATGGTGAGGACTTGGACCAAGTGGTATCACTGGACCTCCACAAAAGCTGGAGATGAAGGTCAGCCATGCAGGTGGTCAGCTGTCTCTATGTGGTTGATTCTTCATAAAATCTCTGGACCCCCTGGCCTGGGTGAGTTTTCCTGGTTGGCAATACCTGTCAGTGATCATCATGTGTCATTGTTGTGAGAAACAAGCACTCACTGCCCACAAGATTTCACTGAGAGAGGACGACTGGAAGCTCATGTTGGGAACTGTCCTGGAAACTGCCCTGTACATTCTTTCCCTCGGCTAATATTTCCATAATGATCTTTTGCAATAATAAACTGTAACTATAACAGCTCTTCTGAGTTTGATGAGTCCTTCTAGGGAATGCCCCTGAAGGTGGTCATGAGGAATCTCCTGAACTTGCAATGTCCTCCTATAAGTGTTATAAGTTAATACTTCAAGGAATCCCAGGGGCTAAAGGAAAGATCACAGACCTGATTTTAACGATGTCTTTCTATGTATGCATTAGCATCCGAGGAACGTGCCTCTGTGAAAGAATATACCGAGCAACTGAATTCAAAGCTATGGTGGATATAATGGTCAAGGCATGGTCTCCTGGAGGAACAGTTTGTTAGAAAGAAAATACATGAAAATAAAAACAATATAGAATCTAAAATGATAGGGGCATTTATATTCCTAATTTCTCTTGATGTCAGTTACCTGCAAAAATTGATAGAAAAGTCATATACACAAAGAAAATAGATTTCTTTCATGACCTGATAGCTAAAGAAAAGGAGAGATGTTCATGGAATACTTTTACAAAGATCTTGATTCTTGAAGAAGTTGCTTGGTATGCCATCAAAGGTAAGCTGCTTCATTTACTATCAAGTGCAACTAGGGATAATAGCCTACAAGTCCTTACTATACTCTCCTTTCAGAGGAGTGTATTATACACCAATTAAAATGAAATATATAATTGGTGTGTGTTTTATTTCCATGTTCTTAAAGTTGTCATATTCCAAATTAGTCTCTCCTTGTATGTTTGTTGATTTTCATGCTATTAACAAGATGCCATGACATTTATTAGCCTGTAAATTACAACTCTATTTAGAAGTCTTTGCTTCCAATGAGCTTAAAGACAGTTAAAGACCTGTGTTTCATCTTTTCCCTTTCTGTGCAATACCTTCCAAATTTTATTGTCTATACCTTTGTTTTATTTAAATTTAATAAGAGCAAAAGTTTATCTGTGACTTTTGTGTCATTTGGTGTTCTTTCCTTTATGCTGTTAAGAAGCATCACAGTTCAAGTTGGAAAATTTACATGTTCTTAGAGATAGAAACAAGAATGAAATTATTTATAGAATCTTTGTAAGTGGCAAAGTAAGATTCATTTAAATTGATTAACTTGGAAAAATTATTATTTTTTCCCTTTCTCTTTACTGGCAGGGCCAGGGCACTCAAATTACTACTTAATTTTTATATCCAAAACCATATTCAATAATGATGAAAAATACATAGTAATAAGCTATTTCTGTGACCTGTGAGTTTCCTATTTCAATAAGGTTCTAATGAAGCCAAATAACACTCTCAACAGTGTTAATGACTACAGAAAGTTTTACAAGCATTGACCCATTTGTTCCTCACTACACCATTTTCTGAGGTCCCTAGAACAAGTCATTATTATTGCTTTAGGAATAAGAAGATTCATAAAAGCCAAGCGACTCGTTTAAGGTCACATAATCCATAAATGGGGGTAAAATTTTGACATGTTTTCTGACATTGATGCTCTTTACACTCAATAACACTGCTTCAAATTGGATTTGTTAATTTTTCCCATGTAAATAATAAAATGACTATGATACTCACCAACCTATTAATTTTACCTACGGTTAGAAGACACCTGACTTCTGGGTTGAGATCATGACAGGCTACCTCCTAAATTACAAACAAATTACAGGCAGAATTATACAGAATGGTAATGATTAACAATGGCTTTAAAGAATAAGAAGAGAGAGCAAGGTGTGGTATGGAACATCTGTAGTCCTAGCAACTTGGGAGGGCGAGGCAGGAGGATCACAAGTTCATGACCAGTCTCAGCAACTGAGCAAGACCCCAGTCTTAAAGATTAACAAACCACCACAACAGAAAACAGTCTGGGGATGCAGCTCCATGGTAAAATGCCCCTAGGTTAAATCTCCAACACCAAAAAAAAAAAAAAAAAAAAAAAAAAAAACCACAAAACAAACAAAAAAACTTTAATAATAATAAAAACAACAGAAATGAAATGTGTCAAAATGTGTCAAAAGTTAAAGGACATTTTCTTTAACTTTAATTTTGCAGTAATTGGACGAAGAACCGTTGTCCCTCTGACCTAGAATAATATAAGTGGAGATGGAATGGAGAAAAGCTTTGACTCATTCTTACGGCTTGTTTTTTAAAGAACAGATATAACATTAGAAAACAGTGGCCACCATTTCCTGTTTTTGCGATGGCTGAGATCTTGTCTCTCCCTCCACAATTTCCTCATCCAGTAGTGTCTCTAGTATGAGGCCAGCAGAAGACAGCAATGAATGGTGGCATTTACATTCTAGGAAAATGACTTCAGGTAAAGCTATATAAATACAAGTGGAGGAGGAAGAACCTTAGGAATGGAACATTTTAAAAAGAGTGATCTGTCACTAATCATAACTGGATTTTTTATTAAGCATTTTTAAATTTGATTTAATTAGTTATACATTACAGCAAAATCCACTTTGATACATCATATATAATGGAGTATAATTTCTCATTTGTCTGGTTATACATGATGCAGAATCCCACTGGTCTTATAGTTATATTTGTACATAGGTTAATAATGTCTGATTCATTCTAGTATCCTTCCTACCTCCTCACTCCCTTCCCCTCCCTTCACTCCCCCTACTTAATCTAGAGTAACACTATTCTTCCCTAGCCCCCTATTGTGAATTAGCATTGCATATCAGAGAAAACATTCAGCTTTTGGTTTGGGGGGATTGGCTTATTTCGCTTAGAATGATATTCTCCAGCTCCATCCATTTACTTGCAAATGCCATAATTTCATTCTTCTTTAAGGCTGAGTAATATTCCGCCATGTTTATAATCACATTCTTAATCCGTTCATCTGTTGAAGGGCATCTAGGATGGTTATATAGTTTATCTATTGTGAAATGAGCTGCTATAAACATTTATGTGGCTGCATCAATATAATATGCTGATTTTAAATCCTTTAGATATAAACTAAGGTGTGGGATTCCTGAGTCAAATGGTGGTTCCATTTCAAGTTTGCTCAGGAATCTCCATACCACTTTCCATAGTGGTTGGCACCTTTGTCTAGAATGAGGTAACCATATTTGTGCGGGTTTGTTTCTGTATCTTCTATTTTGTACCATTGGTCTAAATGACTATTTTGGTGCCAATACCATGCCATTTTTGTTACTATGGCTCTCTAGTATAGTTTAAGGTCTGGTGATATTATGTCTCTTGCTTCATTCTTCTTGTTGAGGATTGCTTAGGCTATTCTGGGTTTCTTATTACTCCAAATGAATTTCATGATTGCTTTTTCTAGTTCTATGAAGAATTTCATTGGGTTTTTAATTGGAATTGTATTAAATATGTATTATGCTTTTGGTAGTATGATCATTTTGACAATGTTATCCAAGAACATGGGAGATCTTTCCATCTTCTAAGGTCTTCTTTAATTTCTTTCTTTAGTGTTCTGTAATTTTTACTGTAGAGGTCTTTTATTTGTTTTGTTAGATTGATTCCCAAGTATTTTATTCTTTTGAAGCTATTGTAAATGGGGTAGTTTTCCTAATTTCTATTTCACTAGATTTATTACCGATGTATAAGAATGTGTCTGATTTAAACCATAACTGTTTAAACAACTGAAGGCTACTTTAAGATACATGTGGTCTCTCTTGTAGTAAAGAACATGGAAGTAAAGAAGAATGTTCCATTTCAGTGCCAGATGAATGTTCCTGGAGTATCAGAAATTGAGCTTATGCTGTAGGCAATTGAGGGAACAGAGGGACAGACCAGATGGCCATGGGAAATCTATGCCAGCTATGTGTCTGCAAAATCCAACCTAGAGAGATACTACTTCAAACAAGAATGAAAACATTACAGAAAGTCAGTGAGGAAATTAAAGAACCAACCAAAACACAGTGAAGAAATTAAAGAAATTTTCAAAAATTTTATTAACAGGATGAAAATCTTCACCAGAATCATTCAACTCAGTAATGTAAGCAAAAACCTTCAAGCTCACTTCTAGGAAAAAGAGATGAAATGATAAAAAATGATAAGTGTGATAACAGATATAAATAGAGAAAAGAGATCAAAAATTGATAACAAGATATCCACAAAACAAATAAGATAATTACAATCAAAGGTACTTTGTAAAACTGCTTCTCCAAACAGAAAAGAGCAGAATCTCCAGCACTTCAGAAAAAGAAAAACAAAGTGAAATAATTTGGATTACAAATATAAAGATGTGTACTCTCTTGAACAATAACTTTCAGAAGAGAGTAGAATTATGTCCATGGAAAAGGGGGAAGAATTGGGGACATAAAATCTCAAATCATGACACAATGTCATTCTTGTGTAATGCTATCGGAACACTCTTACATATGCAAAATCTCCAAAGGTATCACACATTATGTCCCTGTCCCTCTCATGAATGACAGAAACGAATCAGAATCTCAGAGATGTTCTCTACCCATCCGGGAATTTAATCATCATCAAGCTTTCTAAAATGGGGCAGTATTTGTGACTTTGCTCATTCTGAGACACGAAACTAACAAATATGCCATTAAAGATTTTTTTTTTTAATTTTTTATTGTTGGCTGTTCAAAACATTACATAGTTCTTGATATATCATATTTCACAATTTGATTCAAGTGGGTTATGAGCTCCCATTTTTACCCCATATACAGATTGCAGAATCACATCAGTTACACATCCATTGATTTACATATTGCCATACTAGTGTCTGTTGTATTCTGCTGTCTTTCCTATCCTCTACTATCCCCCCTCCCCTCCCCTCCCCTCCCCTCTTCTCTCTCTGCCCCCTTTACTGACATTCGTTTGTCCCCCTTGTATTATTTTTCCCCTTCCCCTCACTTCCTCTTGTATGTACTTTTGTATAACTCTGAGGGTCTCCTTCCATTTCCATGCATTTTCCCTTCTCTCTCCCTTTCCCTCCCACCTCTCATCCCTGTTTAATGTTAATCTTCTTCTCATGCTCTTCGACCCTACTCTGTTCTTAGTTACTCTCCTTATATCAAAGAAGACATTTGACATTTGTTTTTTAGGGATTGGCTAGCTTCACTTAGCATAATCTGCTCTAATGCCATCCATTTCCCTGTAAATTCTATGATTTTGTCATTTTTTAATGCAGAGTAATACTCCATTGTGTATAAATGCCACATTTTTTTTTATCCATTCATCCATTGAAGGGCATCTAGGTTGGTTCCACAGTCTAGCTATTGTGAATTGTGCTGCTATGAACATCGATGTAGCAGTGTCCCTGTAGCATGCTTTTTTTAGGTCTTTAGGGAATAGACCGAGAAGGGGAATAGCTGGGTCAAATGGTGGCTCCATTCCCAGCTTTCCAAGAAATCTCCATACTGCTTTCCAAATTGGCTGCACCAATTTGCAGTCCCACCAGCAATGTACAAGTGTACCCTTTTCCCCACATCCTCGCCAGCACTTGTTGTTGTTTGACTTCATAATGGCTGCCAATCTAACTGGAGTGAGATGGTATCTTAGGGTGGTTTTGATTTGCATTTCTCTGACTGCTAGAGATGGTGAGCATTTTTTCATGTACTTGTTGATTGACTATATGTCCTCCTCTGAGAAGTGTCTGTTCAGGTCCTTGGCCCATTTGTTGATTGGGTTGTTTGTTCTCTTATTGTCTAATTTTTTGAGCTCTTTGTATACTCTGGATATTAGGGCTCTATCTGAAGTGTGAGGAGTAAAGATTTGTTCCCAGGATGTAGGCTCTCTATTTACCTCTCTTATTGTATCTTTTGCTGAGAAAAAACTTTTTAGTTTGAGTAAGTCCCATTTGTTGATTCTAGTTATTAACTTTTGTGCTATGGGTGTCCTATTGAGGAATTTGGAGCCCGACCCCACCGACTGTAGATCGTAGCCAACTTTTTCTTCTATCAGACGGCGCGTCTCTGATTTGATATCAAGCTCCTTGATCCATTTTGAATTAACTTTTGTGCATGGCGAGAGAAAGGGATTCAGTTTCATTTTGTTGCATATGGATTTCCAGTTTTCCCAGCACCATTTGTTGAAGATGCTATCCTTCCTCCATTGCATGCTTTTAGCCCCTTTATCAAATATAAGATAGTTGTAGTTTTGTGGATTGGTTTCTGTGTCCTCTATTCTGTACCATTGGTCCACCCGCCTATTTTGGTACCAGTACCATGCTGTTTTTGTTACTATTGCTCTGTAATATAGTTTGAAGTCTGGTATCGCTATACCGCCTGATTCACACTTCCTGCTTAGCATTGTTTTTGCTATTCTGGGTCTTTTATTTTTCCATATGAATTTCATGATTGCTTTCTCTATTTCTACAAGAAATGCCGTTGGGATTTTGATTGGCATTGCATTAAACCTATAGAGAACTTTTGGTAATATCGCCATTTTGATGATGTTAGTTCTGCCTATCCATGAACAGGGTATATTTTTCCATCTTCTAAGATCTTCTTCTATTTCTCTCTTTAGGGTTCTGTAGTTTTCATTGTATAAGTCTTTCACCTCTTTTGTTAGGTTGATTCCCAAGTATTTTATTTTTTTTGAAGATATTTTGAATGGAGTGGTTGTCCTCATTTCCATTTCAGAGGATTTGTCGCTGATATACAGGAATGCCTTTGATTTATGCGTGTTGATTTTATATCCTGCCACTTTGCTGAATTCATTTATTAGCTCTAATAGTTTCTTTGTAGAGCCTTTTGGGTCTGCTAGGTATAGAATCATGTCATCTGCAAATAGTGATAATTTAAGTTCTTCTTTTCCTATTTTTATGCCTTTAATTTCTTTCGTCTGTCTAATTGCTCTGGCCAGTGTTTCGAGAACTGTGTTGAACAGAAGTGGTGAGAGAGGGCATCCCTGTCTTGTTCCAGATTTTAGAGGGAATGCCTTCAATTTTTCTCCATTCAGAATGATGCTAGCCTGAGGCTTAGCATAGATTGCTTTTACAATATTGAGGTATGTTCCTGTTATCCCTAGTTTTTCTAGAGTTTTGAACATAAAGGGATGCTGTACTTTGTTGAATGCTTTTTCCGCATCTATCGAGATGATCATATGGTTCTTATTTTTAAGTCTATTGATGTGGTGAATAACATTTATTGATTTCCGTATATTGAACCAGCCTTGCATCCCAGGGATGAATCCTACTTGATCATGGTGCACAATTTTTTTGATGTGCCTTTGTATCCGAGTGGCCAGAATTTTATTGAGGATTTTTGCATCTAGGTTCATTAGAGATATTGGTCTGTAGTTTTCTTTCTTTGAAGTGTCTTTGTCTGGTTTAGGTATCAGGGTGATGTTGGCCTCGTAGAATGAATTTGGAAGTTCTCCCTCTTTTTCTATTTCCCGAAGTAGCTTGAAAAGTATTGGTATTAGTTCCTCTTTAAAGGTTTTGTAAAACTCTGCTGTATACCCATCCGGTCCTGGGCTTTTCTTAGTTGGTAGTCTTTTGATGGTTTCTTCTATTTCCTCAATTGATATTGGTCTGTTTAGGTTGTCTATATCCTCCTGACTCAATCTGGGCAGATCATATGACTTAAGAAATTTATCTATGCCTTCACTATCTTCTAATTTATTGGAGTATAAGGATTCAAAATAATTTTTGATTATCTTCTGTATTTCTGAAGTGTCTGTTGTGATATTGCCTCTTTCATCCCGTATGTTAGTGATTTGAGTTCTCTCTCTTCTTCTCTTCGCTAGCATGGCTAAGGGTCTGTCGATTTTGTTTATTTTTTCAAAGAACCAACTTTTAGTTTTGTCAATTTTTTCAATTGTTTCTTTTGTTTCGATTTCATTGATTTCAGCTCTGATTTTAATTATTTCTTGCCTTCTACTTCTTTTGCTGTTGTTTTGCTCTTCTTTTTCTAGGATTTTGAGATGAAGTATGAGATCATTTATTTGTTGGTTTTTTCTTTTTTTAAGGAATGAACTCCAAGCAATGAATTTTCCTCTTAGAACTGCTTTCAATGTGTCCCATAGATTCCGATATGTTGTGTCTGTGTTTTCATTAATCTCTAAGAATTTTTTAATTTCCTCCTTGATGTCTTCTATAACCCATTGATCATTCAGTAACCTATTGTTCATTCTCCAAGTGATATATTCTTTTTCCTTCCTTCTTTTATCGTTGATTTTCAGTTCCATTCCATTATGATCAGATAGGATGCATGGTATTATCTCTACTCCTTTGTATTGTCTAAGAGTTTCCCTGTGACATAATATATGATCTATTTTTGAGAAGGATCCATGTGCTGCTGAGAAAAAAGTGTAACTGTTTGATGTTGGGTGGTATATTCTATATATGTCAATTAAGTCTAGGTTATTAATTGTGTTATTGAGTTCTATAGTTTCCATATTCAACTTTTGTTTGGAAGATCTGTCCAGTGGTGAGAGAGGTGTGTTGAAGTCTCCCATGATTATTGTATGGTGGTCTATTAGACTCTTGAACTTGAGAAGAGTTTGTTTGATGAACATAGCTGCACCATTGTTTGGGGCATATATATTTATGATTGTTATGTCTTGTTGGTGTATGGTTCCCTTGAGCAGTATGTAGTGTCCCTCTTTATCCCTTTTGATTAACTTTGGCTTAAAATCTATTTTATTTGATATGAGTATGGATACTCCTGCTTGTTTCCGAAGTCCATATGAGTGATATGATTTTTCCCAACCTTTCACCTTCAGCCTATGTATGTCTTTTCCTATCAAATGCGTCTCCTGTAGGCAGCATATTGTTGGGTCTTGTTTTGTGATCCATTCTACTAGCCTGTGTCTCTTGATTGGTGAGTTTAAGCCATTAACATTTAGGGTTATTATTGAGATATGGGTTGTTCTTCCAGCCATATTTGTTTATTTATGTTACTAAACATGGTTTGTTTTCCACTTTGATTATTTTCCCCCCTTTAGTGTCCTACCTCCCACTGTTGGTTTTCATTGTTATTTTCCATTTCCTCTTCCTGTAATGTTTTGCCAAGGATGTTTTGAAGAGATGGTTTTCTAGCTGCAAATTCTTTTAACTTTTGTTTATCGTGGAAGGTTTTAATTTCATCTTCCATCCTGAAGCTTAATTTCGCTGGAAACACAATTCTTGGTTGGAACCCATTTTCTTTCAGTGTTTGAAATATGTTATTCCAGGATCTTCTAGCTTTCAGAGTCTGTGTTGAAAGATCAGCTGTTATCCTGATTGGCTTACCCCTAAATGTGATCTGCTTCCTTTCTCTTGTAGCTTTTAAAATTCTCTCCTTATTCTGTAAGTTGGGCATCTTCATTATAATGTGTCTAGGTGTGGGTCTCTTATGATTTTGCACATTCGGCGTCCTGTAGGCTTCTAGGATTTGGGGTTCTGTCTCATTCTTCAAGTCTGGGAAGTTTTCTCGAATTATTTCATTGAATAGATTGCTCATTCCTTTGGTTTGAAACTCTGTTCCTTCCTGTATCCCAATGACTCTTAAATTTGGTCTCTTGATGTTATCCCATATTTCTTGGATGTTCTGCTCATGGTTTCTTAAGTCTTGCTGAGCTGTCTATGTTCTTTTCATGTTGAAATACTTTATCTTCATTGTCTGATGTTCTGTCTTCTAAGTGTTCTACTCTGCTGGTAGTATTCTCAATTGAGTTTTTAAGTTGGCTTATTGCTTCCTGCATTTCTAGGATTTCTGTTTGTTTGTTTTTTATAACTTCTATTTCCCTGTATAGTTGATCTTTTGCTTCTTGGATTTGTTTATGTAATTCATTGTTGAAGTGATCTTTCATTGTCTGATTTTGCTGTCTGATGTCTTCCTTGAGACTCCAGATCATCTGAAGCATGTATATCCTGAATTCTTTATCTGACATTCCATCAGCTGCAGCTATTACCTCTTCTAAAGTTGAGTTGACCTGCAATGCTTGTGGTCCTTTCTTTCCTTGTCTCTTCATACTGTTCGCGTTCCTTTCTTCTTGGTGAAACTGTTGTGCTATTGAATTTTCCCCCTATATATTTATATTGGTCTTGTATAGTTGCAAAGTCTCCCTCGCAGGCGCGGGCGGCGGCTCTGCCCCTCCGCCAATTGGGGCAATGTGCCTACCACGCCGGCAGGCCGCTGGGCCTGCTCTGCCAGTCGGTAGCAGGTCCGCCATCCTTGCAGGCGCGGGCGGCGGCTCTGTCCCTCTGCGGGCCGCTAGGCTTGTTCTGTCGGTGGTCGCAGTTCTGCCTACTTTGCAGGCGCAGGCAGCGGCACTGCCCCTCTGCAGGCCTCTGGGGCTGTACTGCCAGTGGGTCGCAGGTCCGCCTACTTTGCAGGCGTGGGGGGGGGGCGGCTCTACCCTTCCTCAGGCCACTGGGCCTGTTCTGTCTCTCGGTTGCAGGTCTGACCTGTTCTGATGGTGGTCTCAGTTCCGACTACCTTGCAGGCGCGGGGGGGAGGGGGCGGCTCTGCCTCTCAGCAGGCCGCTGCTCCTCTTCTGCCGGTGGGTCGCAGGCCCGCCTACCTTGCAGGAGTGATTGGAAGCTCTGTCCCGCCGCGGGCCACTGGGCCTTTTCTGTCGGTGGTCACCCTTCCCCTACCTGGCAGGCGAGGGGGGTGGGGGGCGGCTCTGCCCCTCAGCAGGCCGCTGGGCCTGCTCTGTGTTTGGTCCCAGTTCCCTCTACTATGCCGGCGCAGGGGGAGGGGGCGGCTCAGCCTCTCCCATTAAAGATTTTTTTAAAGAGTGTTCTACAAATTCTCAAATTATAATGAAAACACAAAAATACTCCTGTAATTAAAACTTGTTACTGTTGGAAATTCGTAACAAGTTTCTATAATCCCAGAGGACTAGGAGATGGAAACAAGATGATAAGAAAAATGAATATATACTCAATTCCTCGTGACATCCAGGCTGTCTACCTCTGAACCTTATAGAAAATGAAAATAAAGTAAACATGAGATACCAAAGTTTTCCTGAATTAAACTGTGGGTTTTTTGTTTGTTTGTTTTGTTTTGTTTCTCAAATTGTTTCCTGGAATACTGACAAGTTCCTGGGCCACAGTCGGGGCTGGAAGGAGGATGCAGGAGGAGCTGGCTGGAGCATGTGGTGCTTGGTCTCCTACCTCTGTCCGAAGAAGAGGCCGAGTAATTTTATGTGGTTTACCTGTAAAACTTCTGAGTTAGTCATCCATTGTTGTACTGGTAAGAGTGTTTGAGAAACATGTTCCAGACTACACTGGCCAGAGAATAGAAAAATCATTGGCTCTCGGACAGCATGGGCCCCACGCCCATTAGATCAGTGCAGTCACTCAGGACACCATACTCGGAAGGATCTATGCTGGAGATTTACTACTCTCCATTCACTCTTAAAATTCTGAATTTTGTCTTTGAAGTTGCAGGTTGAGAGTGAACTTGACAAGTTTCCATTGGGAAACCGTAGCTTGGGCTTGGAGCCTCAGCTCACAGGTGATCTTGCACCTATGCTGTCTTGACCTAGGTAGGTCCTCCACATTATGATCCTCCCCCATGCCTCCTCATACCCTCTTCCCAAAGATCTGCTCCTTCTCCCTACCAGGAACCATTGAACCTTCTGGTTTCCTTCAGGGCCTGAATGTGACATGGGAGGGTCTGATTGGACAGGAGCCTAACAGCATCTCAGATCAGAGCTGCAATACTTGTCCTTCTATGGGTCATTTACCCAAAAGTTATTTACTTTTCCAATCATATGATCTCTGAAAGGAGATCATATGATTGGAAAAGTAAGAAATTCCAATAACATGGTAACTAAGCACTCAGTGGCTCACCAGGGAGAGGTGAACTTCTCATCCACTCCATCTTGAAAATGGGCTCCTCCAGGTATTGAGGTTGTAATTCTTGGAGGTCTCCCATCTGCTATGACTTATGGTGACAGGTCAGGATAAGTGAATATTTGTTTCCCTATTTCCAGTTGAGTATCTGGTGTTGTGGAGTGGTGGTGAGAGGAAGAGGAAACCCTGCAGCCCGTGGTACATGCAATCCCCTATATTGGAAGTACACTAGGAAATCTCTTCTCTGTCCTTTTTCTTTCTACACAGTGCCTTCTATATTGCTCTGGCCATGTAGTGCAGTGCAGCTCAGCTCAGCTCAGCACTAGATATTTGGAGGCAGAGGAATCTTTCTGATTATTCATTTTCTTCCTTTTCCCCTAAGTCGACCCTCTCTTTCACTGAAGTTGTGGGAATCAGTCATTGGGCGGAGATGAAAGTGAAATACACAGAATTTAAGAGTAAAGAAAGCAAGGCTCAAATCAAATCTCTCTTTGCAACTCTTATTAGAGCTTTGAATAAGGATAAAACAATCATGTAACTATTATCGAAGTGATTGTTATCCTTATAAGGTTTGCTTTCTTGTGAAAAATCAGAAGGAGACATAATAATAATAACAGTAATTTCGATTTTTTTCTGGCATCAGAAACATCTAATGGCACTCAGGTATGAAGAGGTGAGGACTATAATGACAGTTTTGAGAATAGACTAAGACTGATACTTAGAATCACAGGAGTGCCAGGATGCCTCTGGGCAAGGGGAGGAATGTGGAATGAGAAGGAGACAGAGCAGTGAGGAGAACATTGAGATTTCCTCTTATGAATTCATTTAAAGGTGCCCAAGCTTTCTGACCTTATTACCATGTGCTCCTTTCCTAGAAGACAGATCCTGCTAAGCAAGAAAATAAAGGTCCGTTCTCTTGGACAGTTTATTTGTTTTTGTAATGCATTGCATAAGTCTGTTTCCACTGTAAAAGAAACAAAAATCAGTTTATCCTTGTCCACAGTGTAGGAATAAGCTGGTATTGGTAACCAAAGTGAATGGTGACTGAATTCGACTCAGAGGACCTCAAAGATTTTCAACTGGATCTTCCTGTCTGTCTACAAATCCTGTCCTTAGGAAAGAGGTTACAAGGATAAAACAAATATTTCCTTTGAATGGGCAGTGATGTACTGGCAGAGGTTTGCAAGCAAAGAATGAGCATCCCCTCTGTGATCTTGCCTCATAGACTTCACAACTGCCTGGGGTTGGAGAATCTGGAAAAATGAGGAATGTGAAGCATGATTACTTTCATATAGAATACAAGGGTGTTACAAACATCTGCTGTTACTACTAATAGTCTAAATACTTGCCACTTTTCAGTGCTCTGTTGCATCTTTTATACACTTTTGGTTATTATTCATTAAGAATTGTAAAAGCAAGGATTCTTTCTATTTTACAGATAAAGATTTTGAAGTTAATTCATTTACTAATGAAGACCACACAGTATGTATGTAAAAGATGTGGTTCTTGGATTTAGGTCTATCTGATGATAACATTTATGCTTTTCCAATAATTTATACCACTTTCTATAAGTCGGAGAAATTGTGGGAGTGAATGTTATCACAAAAACACAGGTATAAAAAGTTACTGTTTCTAGATGTTGACATATTCTGGACATATTCAATGTTTCAAGGATCTAAGTGAAATAAGATCTGAAAGGAGATCATATGATTGGAAAAGTAAGAAATTCCAATAACATGGTAATTAAGCTCATACAGTAAGGTTTCTATTTATTTGTTTATTTGTAACTAAAAAATAACCCCAAAAAATTTAATACTAAGATAAGTTCCAAAAAATATAAGGGGAGGGGAGGAATTCCAAAATGCCAGAAAGAAAAACAAACTCAAATACATACTGAGAAAGAAGAAATTCCTATTGAGTTGGTGGGTTAGGGAATGGGGAGCCATAAACTGGTCCTGGCATTTTTAATACCCGTGGAGATCTGAAGACAGAGTTTGATACATGGAAGGTCTCAAAAAATTTCCCTGGCTGTTAAAAATGAAATTTAAAAAAAAAAAAAAAACTAGATCTACTGGGAGAGAGAACACTTGAGTAGTTTTCTATTCCCATAGAACAAAGACCGACAACTTGTCACTCCTGAGACATCTGGACATATACTACTTGCATGGTTCAAAATTAACAGCAACAAAAAGTTTGATCTAGAAATATAAAGCCCTTTTTACAGGATACTTTTATAATCCAGAGACAAGGTATTCCCACAGTTAAAACAACTGCTAAAGAAGAGCTGAGCTTGCAAAATTAGGCCTTCTATAATGGAGAGTCTAATGATCAACAATCAGTGGGGTTATTACCTTAAGAAACAGGGTGAATT
Source organism: Marmota flaviventris (assembly GCF_047511675.1). Lineage (NCBI taxonomy): Eukaryota > Metazoa > Chordata > Mammalia > Rodentia > Sciuridae > Marmota > Marmota flaviventris. The sequence goes on from NC_092504.1 coordinate 127,039,829, forward strand.
AAATAATTGAAAAGAGACCATCAAGCAAGTATATTAAAAAGGCTTAAAGAGATTTCAAAGGAGAAAAATACTGCAATTAAAGCATACATAAATATAAAAGATTTCTTTCATAAAATAATAGGTAAGTATAAAGTTTCAAGACAGAGCTAAATAAAATTCCTAAAGGGCAATAAATATTGTCGTTAAAATTTTATAAGGATTTTGATATCTTTATTCACGTATGTCATACGTATCTGAAAATTCATCCATTATAAGAACACAACTCAAAAACTTTTAGTGAATGTTTGGTGGCCCACACATTGCCACTGTCCTGTTTTGGAACATTTCCATTTTGAAGTAGTCCTTTCCAGGTGAGCCTGAGACCAATGCAGTCTGTATGAGACACAGAGCAGAGGACCCTGCCAAACTACAACCAGATCCCTTACCTACAGAAACTGTAAGATAGTAAGTATGGCTGTTAAGCCACTAAGTTGGAGTAACTTGTGACGCAGCAATAAATAACTAATACAATCAAAGACATAAAGAATAGAAAGTACAGCATTTATCCTTAAGAGTTCCAGAAGGAGAGATGATATTTGAAAAGGTAATGACTAAGATTGGGTAAAGGCAGTAATTAAAGATAAAATAGTTAAAGGTTTTCCAGAACAAAAGAAAAACACATGTGTTCAACTTGAAGAAACAATTAGCACCTAGAAAAATAAATGGAAATACATCCACAGAAGTTGTGTCCTGTAAAACAGTACATCATGGTGGTCAGCAATTATGTCTCTAAGTGGGAGCTGAACTCTGTGAAGGATATTCTGGTTCTCTCTGCACTGAGACAGATGCTGTGGGCTGCAGATGACTTCTGAGAGAATTTGCCTCTTGAATAAACAGGTAGATGCTTTTGGTGGTGTAGAAGTTTGAAAGTATCTACTTGGCTACTTCCTGTCTGGATCTATTGTATACCTGGTAGTTCTCTGTCTCCTTGTGGGTCTTGCCCTGTGATTAGACCTGCCCTTTAACCCACTAGCTGGATGAACTGTCCTGCCTCCCCTTTTTACCTCCTCCAATATATTCTGGAGAATTCATACTAGTTCTCTTCCTCCCTATCTTTTCTTTAAATTAATTTTTCTAAATTTACATATGACAGCAGAATGAATTATAATTCATATTGCATATATAGAGCACAATTTTTCATATCTCTCGTTGTATACAAAGTATGGCTCTGTCATTTCTTAGCACTGTCAATAAACATTGGAAATGTTAAAAAAAAATACAGTACATCAAATACCAAGAGCTAAAAGCAATTAAAGAAAAGTGATTACCTTGAAAGGAACAGTAATTCGGTTGATGCAAAGTCCTCTTCAATGACAGTAGGAGGCAGATAAAATAAAATAATATATTTTAAAGTTGGAGAGGAAATAGCTGTCAGTCTAGAGTTCTACATTCAGTTAAACCATCCATCAGGAGTTAAATGGGAAAGAAAAAGCAGGCATTTTAAGATGCATACAGGAAGTTTATCATTTACCTCGGAAATCAAAACCTTTGCATAATAAAAAGAAACTGAAGACTTTACCAGGGCTGATTCAGTGGGGGTGATGGTAGGCACAGGCTAGGGGTTCAGTAGTGAACCTGAGGAAGTCAGGAGAGACTATCAAGGTGAGGCCTTTGGCATCTCTGGTACCACAGTGAGTGAAAATGTTCTTTATGAAGAGTGTGTGGTTGTGGACAGAGCTGCAAAATCCAGAACAGCTTTTTAACTGAATAGGAGAGGGAGCTGAGCAAACAGAGGAGAAAGAGTTATTGAGAACGGTTGGCTGTCAACTGAGAATGGAAACCAAGAAGTTGCTATGATAACAAAATATTTGGGCAAAATAATTAATTCAGAGGACAGTGAAACTTTAAAGACAGATTATTAGCTCTTTGGTGATATTATTTTTTAACTCCAGGTTTTTACAAGAGAACTCAAAATAGTGAACCACCCTGCCATAGTAAGCAAGATTTTCAGTAGGTATATGAATCTCAAGGAGGTTAGGAAAAGGGAAAAAGCCAGTTGTCAGAAGTATTGAAGTTCTTGCCATTACATAATCCTTGCTTTTTTTCAAAAACCTCCTTGAAAATATTCTGGGTAGGAAAATTTTTAAAGAAAGACCTGATTTTAATAGTATATAAGCTCCTTTTCTTTAAGAGGAGACTATTTTAATTGCAATGGAAGAAATTTATTTAAAAGCAAAGAGTGCTGTTAGAATATGAAAAGGTGAGTCCTCAGGAATGTGTCTTATTAAGGTCTAAGGTGTTTGGGGCCTCCTCTGTCTCTGAGCAGGACCATAATTTCATTCTTTCTTCTGGCACTGAGACAGACATTTCAGGACATTGAGAGAGAACCAAATGAGCTAACGGGGTTCCTCATTTCCACGAGCACTTACTTCGTTTCCTAGCTCTCCTTTCTAATAAGGGGATCTCTGGGCATCTCACTCTTGCTGGGTGTCTGGTATCCAATGATCAGAGGGCGTTTGCTCTCTCCTCACAGCCTTCCTCTGGCCTCCTCCAGACAGTTCAATGGATTTTTTTCAACCCATTGAAAAAAAATATGGAGGTGATACCTTGACACCTCCATATTGGTAAGAACTTTACTTCTGTGACCAACTCAGTATAGACACAGCTGGAACTCAGCTGTTCACTCAGAGTGAAGTCTTCTACTCAGAATCATCCATCAATATTCTTAGCCTTCACCAGGGACCTCTCTTTTATTACTTGTGGTATTCAACTAAATTAATCTGGACTGTTAATAGGTTTTACTTTAGTGCCTCTGAATATACTGAGTCGATTTTGATTTAATGGTTATTTTTATCCTATAGCTCCTGTTTATTTTTAGCAAGTAGGCTTTATTGCCAGAGAAGGACCACTGCTACTAACTAAAAGCTCTATCACTTAGATTTTTAATATCTTTAATTCAAAGAATTTATTAGACCATCTATTTTCACAGAAAATGCCATATACTCCTACCCCCCCAAAAAAACATGTTTCATTTATGATTACCAAGGCTGAGATTTGATCTTAGTATTAGAAAGGAATTTAGAAATCATCAAGCAACTGTCCTCACTTTACATGAATAAGTAGAGTATTAAAGCAGCTAAACATATGGTACAGGTCACATTATGATGAACAGAACAATCACTAAACTCTTGTTTCGTAATTATGAGCAATACTTAGCATCAACTCTGTTAATAGATATTATATTCCAGAATACAATATATTATTATTAACTATAGTCACTATATTATATAATAGATTATCCATCTCTCCATCTACCTGAAATTTTGTATCCTTTGACCACCCTCCATCTCTCCTATTGTCTCCAATCCCAACATCCCCAGCTCCTACTAACCACCATTCTACCCCCTAGTTCTATAAGATCAACTGTTCAAAATTCCACATCTGAGTGAGATACTGCAGTTATGTTTTTCTGTGCCTGGATGAAGGGGGAAAGCTTTATCTTCCTTGAATCAACAATGCTATTCTGATTTCTTATAATGGAATCTCTGCAAGTCTCTTTTCATTACTAGACTAATATTGAACACTCTGCCTGGGTATAGTAACTAAAGTTTTTAATTGGAGTTCAAATGAAGTAAGAACCCAATCTGCATCTATGTGAAGTTGTAAATTTTCCCTATAACTTTTAGTTATATCAATTTCAATATTTTCATTTTGTCCCAGTGCCTCCCTCTGCTTTGACTCTATTAGGAAGGCCTGGTTGGATCCGGTAACAGAGATGATTGTATGTGAAATGAAGGAGAAGTTGTCATGTTGGCAGCCCAGTTGTACTGCAGCTGTGGGGCAGCATTGTGATTTAGATATGAGGTGTCCCCCAAAGGCTCATGGGTGAGACAATGAAAGAATTATCAGAGGTGAGATGATTGGCTTATGAGAGCCTTGACCTAATCAATGGATTAATCCACTGAAATGAATCAATGGGTGGTTCTGAAGGCAAGCAAGGTGTGGCTGGAGGAGGTGTATCACTGGGGTCATGCCTTTGGGGTTGATATATTGTCCCTAGTGAACAGAATACTCTCTGCTTCTTGGTGGCCATGTCACGAGCTGCTTTCCTCCCCCACCCTTCCACCATGATGTTCTGCCTCACTTCAGGTCTAGAGTTACCCAGTCAGCTGTCTATGGATGGAGACCTCTGAAACCATGAAGCAACATAAACTTTTCTTCCTCTACATGTTCTTCCTCTACATTGTTCTTGTCAGGTCTTTTGGATCAGATGGATGCAAAAGCACTAAAACAGGTAGGTTACTCAAGGAGAGAGGGTCTGGAGGTGGGTGCAAAACATGATTTGTTGGGAAAAGTTTCCAAGAGATGAATAATGCTTCAAAAAGAGTTCATGGTGACAGGCTGAACAGAGAGAACCTCCATCCCTCAAGATGCTTCAGCAAATGGTGCCTCTTCCCCCTCGTGGTGTTTAATCCAGTGGTGTCCAACTGGACAAGTGACACACATCCTTATCGTAGTGCCCTCAATTCCAGGCTTTTATACGTTAGACTACGGAAACAATGACATCCTCAATAAGCATGCTTGTTTGACCAGTATCCCAAGCAGACTGTCCTGGAGTACAAGCAAGAAATCAGCTTTCTACAGACAACATCAACTTGCCCTAGTTCCTACAGTGCATAAGAGAAAACCAGTGTCCTTAAAGACTGTGTATCTGGTCTTTCAATCACAATTGTTCTAATTGTTCCCTCAAGTTAAGGGAACAGAAAGGCAGCATTTAGGGACATGGTCTTTTATCATTCCGCCTTTTCTTAAAGATTATGCAGAAGGCTCAAGCCAAACTTTTTTTTTACTTTTTTTCTACTTAATCAACAAGCCATGAAAAGGCCCAGATGTTTATTTATAAAATCATAAAAGGCAAAGAGCTTCCACTGATTTGTATTGTGTTTAAAAAAAATAGTGTGTTTGTGTGTATGTATGTGTGTGTGTGTGTGTGTGCTGTACTCTACCATAGTTACTGCATTTTTTCAATGAAGATTCATTTTCTAGTGACATAATGTCAAAATCCAAATAACAAGTACATTCTTAAAGTTTAGGTTCAACACATGTGATCCCCTCTTACACAAAGAAGACTTTTGACAGATATGTGTTGCTCGATTGAGTACATACAAAATTAAAAAGTACAATATGTGCTCTTAAAATTTTATCTCATTACCTTTTAGAGAAATTTTTAAAATGAGGGCAACATTCTACATCTTTGAATTTAGAAGCTATAGTGACTTTTGTCTGTTTCTTATCTCTGGTCTTATTCTCTTGTTTATACAAACAGTAAAACATAACTAAGCAAGGAATCCAGAGGTCAAGTATGAAGAAAAGGAAGGAAACAGAAACTGACTTGTCAAGGACACTGGGAAGACATTGGTCCCTGAGATAATAAAGCAAAGGTCCAAGGAGGACAGGCAGACAGTGGATTACAGAACTGTCTACATGTGGCCTCATCTCAACATCTCAGTGACCAATTTAGTAAAATATGGTTGGTTGTTGCTTTCTCGTTTTAAAATATGAGAGGCAATCTGTATTAGGAAAAGCAGCTCTAATATGACTTTACACTATTAATATGTCATTTCCTGCCTCCTTATTATTTTTTACAGTTTCCATTCCCGTAAACTGAACTCAGCAGAATTTGTCCCTGATGCAGAGCATCTTTGAAAACATGAATATCTAATGTCAATGAGTACCATAGGTCATTTAAAATAGACAGTCAAAGGAAGAGTTATGTTTGCTGTATTAGTTTGCTCGGGGTGCTGGGTGGCTGGGTGGCTTCAGCAATAGGCATTTATTTTCTCATAGTTATGGGGGATGGAAACCAAGATCTAGGTGTCAGGATTAGTTTCTGGCAAGGCCTCTCTTTCTGGTTTGTAGAATGGTCACCTTCTCACCGTGTCCTCTGCGCTCCTGCAGGAGAGACAGAGAATCTGATACCTTTTTCTCTTCTTATGAGGATAGCAGCTCTGTGGGTTAGGGCCTCACCCTTGTCACCTCTTTTTGCTGGGAGCCATTAGCCAAGTAGGTATGACAATTTCCTTGCCAGCGTACCCCATGTTGCTGACATGTTGCAGCGACATTGAATGTAGGTGACCTTGCTCAAGGACCAAGGCAGATTAGGGTGTTCCCGGTTTTAAGATAATCGTGTTTAGGGCGTTCCCAGTTTAAGTTCCAGGTTTAAGGTTTAAGATTATTCCTGCTGGGAATAGGGCGTATCCTGCTGCCTGAGTTCCCCTTGAGTTCTCACAGGATTTAGACAGTATATTTTGGAGATAGAAGCCCAGTGGAGGTGGATTTGGGCAGAGAAGGTGGATTTGGGCAGAGAACGTGGATTTCCCCAGAACGTGATTGTAGACGGCTGGTGTGAGTTCGGGAATAAAGAGTTGCTGTTTGAATCTACAAGCTGTGTGGTGGCTCGTGATTGTGTGCCCAGCCAGACTGCGGCATGTGTGCCCAGCCAGACTGTGGCATCTTTTTAGCCTCAGTTCTCTGAAACGTTGCCTCTACAGACACACGCATTGGGATTAGGCCTTCAACAAATGGATTTGGGGGGGATACAGTTCAATCCATAGAAACTTCCTGATGGAGACCATCTTTATTATCCTGATTACCAGAGTTAGAAAGACCACATCAAATCAGTGGTGTCAAGGAGTTCACAGTGGGGAATTCTGACACCTTTACCCCCACACTCAATTATTAAAGGCCTTTAAGGAAGGGGAGCGAACAGTTGGCCCTTTTTGCTGGACAACCTACAGGCACAGAAATCTTTGAGCAAGAGTCAAATTTAAGTGATGTTCTGCCCACCCTGTCCTTTCTGGCATCTCATACTGTACAGGTGAGGCTGCCCCAGGGGCAGTGATGGGAGAGAGGAAACAATATTGTCAATAATTTATTGTAGGGCTGGGGATGTGGCTCAAGAGGTAGCGCGCTCGCCTGGCATGCGTGCAGCCCGGGTTCGATCCTCAGCACCACATACAAACAAAGATGTTGTGTCCGCCGAAAACTAAAAAATAAATATTAAAAAAATTCTCTCTCTCTCCTCTCTCTCTCTCTCTCTCTCTCTTTAAAAAAATAATTTATTGTATGTTATGAGCTATAATAATAATAAAAAATCAAATATCCACTATGTTAATAAGTCTAGCAGATTTTTCTTGATAGTTTAAATGTCCAACATGAGAGATTTCCTTCTATCCCTGTTAAGTGGTTTGTGGTCCCATATTCCCAGTCCTGATAACCATCTTAGCATACATGGTGAGATTTATTTAACAGTTTTCTGCTCCAAAGTTCTATTCCATTGTAAGTGTGTTGCCCACCATTTAAGGGGTGGCACAGATGTTCTGAGCACTCTTGTGCTTTTATTTTTAACTCTTCCAAGAACTTCTTATTTGGGAAAGTCTCTACATTTTAATGAGGTAGACACTCTCTTCCCAAATCAGCCATTCAGTTTCACATTTCTGTGGTACTCATTTGAGGCTGTACAGTTCACACAAATGGATTTTATTTCTTTTCTTTTTTTTTTTATCAGCAACATCTTGTTTTAAAGACATGAAAGAGATTGAGCAGAGCAGAGATTCCCTCCTTCCCCTGCTGAACATTTTAGGGATGATCTCCAGTATGGATTGAGCCATTTTGTTTACTCATTATCAAGAACATCCGTCACAGGTTTTGAGTTTTTGTGGATACTGTTTGTTTGGGGCATTTCTTTTACGTTGACTTTTTGTTCTAAGCCCTATCTATCTGAAAGAGTTATGGGCTACGGATGTATCTCAGTGGTAAAGTACGTGCTTAACGTGCAAGATCTTGGGTTTTGCACAATAAATAAATAAGAAAGAAACCATGTGTGCTATCCCAGGGGCTGGAGAGACTGAGGCAGGAGGATTGCAAGTTCAAAGCCAGCTTCAGCAACTTGGTGAGGTGCAAAGCAACTCAGCAAGATCCTGTCTCTAAATAAAACATAAAAAATGGGGCTGGGGGTGTGATGTGGTGGTTAAGTGCCTTGGGTTCAATTCCTGGTAAAAGAAAAAGAGGGAGAGGGAGGCGGGGGGCGGGGCGGAGAGAGAGAGATTGAGATTGATGGGGGGGGGAGGTGAGGGAGATTGGTAGAGTCTTACAGAGTCTTATCACCATTGTTACCCAGTGACAATGAAATACATAACCATTGTTACAGACCACTGATAGAAATTCCTGTTTAAGTATGATCTAATTTTACCTACCTCTTTGAGACAAATGTTTTATATAACCTTAATAATAATAACCAGGTCCTCTGCTAATAAATGTAAAATCCCATCTGGCATTTTGCAGTGCCTTTCTGATATTATTTGACAAATATTCATTCCATAATTAAATCAATGATGAAGCTAAATCATGGAAATTTTAGTTTTCTCAAGAATGGTGTAGCTAGTAAGTCAGGTGGTAGGAATCCAAGCCCAGCTCTGCATGAATTTAGAGCCTAAGAGGCAAAAGTGCTTCATTTAATGTGAACCCATTTAATGTGCACCAATAATAAGACGTCACAGTGTGCCTTGGTTGTCCACTCTAGAATTTTGCAAATCAAAATTTAAGGAAGCATTTTCTTTTTCTTTTTTTTTTTCAAATGAAATTCTTCATATTACTGTTGAAGCACTACTTCTTTTGTAATGTTTATCAAGCAAATGCAGAAATTCCATCTACTGATATTCTCTATTTCAAGATATGTCTGGGTGTCAGAATAGTTAAGCAGAAGTTTCACAAATGGAGTGATTGTACTGAAGGGATTACTTTCCTAAAGCAATCTCATGATGAATTACTCCCTGCACAATAGCATCCCATGGAGAGTTTTTAAAATTCCTTATGCCCAGGTCACACTGCAGACCAATTAAATCAGAATCCCTGGGGGTGAGTCCAAGGCATCAGTGTGTTTTTAAAGCTCCCGGGGTGGGGGTGGGGGTTCAATATGAGGCCACATTTGAGAATTCCTACCTGAGAAGAAAGAATCCACTGCAAGCGTCTCTAATCAGGAGAACAACCTCCTCCCTTCAGCCACATCTTTCCCCCAAATACTCTTTTATTTTCTTTTTACCTTTTTTATTTCCTTAAACTCTTTACTCTGACTTATATTTTTTTCTTTAATTATTTTACTATGTCTTTTATAACTCTTTGCCCAATCCTTTCCATGTAGAAATGCATTAAAAGCAGAACTGTAATCAAGCTCAGACATATTCTATATATTATCCCAGACTTCTTTTTAATGATTATAGACAGTGAAATTACAATATATGTGAAATGCCCATGTTCTAATTCAAATTATTCAACTCACAGTAAAAGGTTCAAATGGTACAGACTTCCATGCAACCACCATTGAATGTGGACACTCTTGCTACTCTAGGGTCATTCCAATAATCCCTCCATCAGAGTGGCAGAGCCCAATGACTTACTCAGATTTCAAACCTAATATTTAGTGCCACATAAAATGGACAGTGGCCTCTGATGCCAAAGAGCCATTCACTCTCCTATTTATGAATTCAATGACATACTACAATATATGGGAAGTGGTTGATCATAATTTATTTCTAGTTGGATTTTTTCCATACTTTCTTCTTTCTTACTACAGATATCAATAAAAATGCGCACACAAAAAAATCATCTTAAGCAAAACTCACTAGACGTGAACCTTCTAGTACGACAACCAGGAAGGACAACTGTCAACTTTTCATTGCTGCATGAGAAGTTTCAACTTTGTCTAAAGTTCAATTCAACATTCTTGGAAGAAGATTTAAGATTCCCATTGCTTAGAGAAAGCAGACTAGATTATTTACACACACACACACACACACCAGATTAAAAGCAAGGGGAAATAATACTAAATAAAATAATTTTCTAATCTCAAAAAGCTTACAATAATAGTGAATAATTATCAATGAGAAAATAAGAGCACAGAATGGTAAGCAGCATAGTCAAAGTCTGCTTTGGACCAGAGGCCCTCCGTCCAGGATAAAACAAAGTTGGGATGGACTAGATATTTGTATCTCCAACCCCTCCCCGTCCCCCAAATTCTTAGATGGAAATATTACAGGGCTGGGGACTTCTGAGAAATTGAGGCAATATGAAGAACCCTTTCAAATCCCAATTCTTGCAACCAAATCAGAATGATATCAAACATGTTGTCAGAATAAGAGGAATGAGTTTATTTAAGGAATAGGAAAGGGAAAGGCAACACTCTCAAGGGAGAGAGTGGATCCTCTCAGAGAGGAGAGGGACAATGTGTCTCTCCTGAACTTCAGTTTTATTGGGGATCCCAGAGAAGCTTCCAGAAAGTCCGGTCCAGGTCTATCTCCTGACTTTTGACTGACAGCGGGGTGAAATTGAAACCAGTCTGGAAAATCAGGACGTGTTCACCTGCTGCTGAAAATTGAACACCTGAGAAACACCAGAGCAAGAGTAAAAAGTTTGAACAGAGAGAAAGACTCCTCTGGAGAGGAGGGGGTCCAGAGCTGGTGCCAGGGAATAGGGTGTCCTGCCCCCTTAAATAGTTTTTAGGTTTTCCTTCTCTTCTCTTGCCCCCTCATCCTCTTATCTTTTCTACATGACCAAAAGTGCAAGAAGAGAGACATCCAGGGGATACCTCTCTCTATTTTCCATATCTTCCCAAAAGGCAGGAAGGGAGACACCCAGGGGGGACTCATTAACAACCCCTTGTGGGAAGGAACAATTCCCTGGAGGCAGGTGATCTTGGCAACCAACTGGAGGAGGGGCTGTGCTCTCAGGGCAAAGGCATTTTATTTCCTTGTGAATCAGCCCCCATGTTCCTGACCCAATAATTCACTGTCTGCACTGAGGGTCCTTTTGCCCCCACCCAACATCAGACTTTCACATCCCCACTGCCATGGCAAATCTAGGTCACCATGGCCCAGGCTGACCAATTCTAATTGGATTTTTAACTGTACATTCTTACAGATTTTATGCTTAGGAGGAACTATCCCAGGATCTGGTCTGTGAAAAGGGTCACAAAATCCTCTCCCATCAAAGTAAATTGGGTTCCTCTTATCAACATTGTTTCCTGGCTGCATTTCCTTGCATATACCAAGTAATTTGTTGAATAATTTGACATCTCCTGTCTAGTTAGGCCAGGCAGATGCAGGTAAATTGCTTTTTGGCAAAGAAAAGCATGCGGGGTTCAGCATAGTGGGCCCATTTTATAGAATTATTCTCTGAACCTTATGTTCCCACCATCCTCATCTATCTGTCCCCTAACGAACACCTAAGGCCCATCATAAAGCCATTAGGAAATGGGGCTTTCATGAGGTACTTAGGCCGTGAGAGTAGGGCCGTTATGAATGGGAATCATATTTTTATAACAGAAATTCCAGAAAGATCCTTAGTCCCTTCTACCATATAAAGAAACAGCAAAAAGAAAACCATCTATGAATAAGGAAAAGGGTCCTCACAAACACTGAACCTGCCTGTGCCTTGATCTTGGACTTCCCAGCCTACAGAACTACAAGAAGTAAATTTCTGTTGTTTGCAAGACACCTAATCCATGGCATTTTGTTATAGTGGCCCAAATGGACCAAAATAAGACTGTGAGGCAGGTGCTAAGATTTTGACAAACTTGTGGAATAAGGACAAGACTCTTAGCTATAGGTCTGCTAAGACTATTTCTTCAGGGTAAGGTTGAGTCTCCAGTGGCTATATTTTCATTATGGTTTGGGGGAATGCCCCCCTAAATGCTCATGTGTTTAAGACTTGGTCCCCAGTGCAACTAGATCCAGGAATGAGAGCTGTAAGTCCTCAGTGGATTAATCCATTTGATGGGTTAGTCATTTAAATGGACTACTGGGAGCACATGGAAATTGCAGTTAGAGGAAGCAGGTAACTAGAGGCATGACTTTGGGGACTATATCTTGTCCGTGCGTGACCCCTTCTTTTCTTCTCCCCTCCTCTTCCACCTCCTGGTTCTCCTCCTCCTCCTTCTTTTTCCTCTCCTCTCTCCTGCCAGGTTGCCATAAGCTGAGCAGCTTTCCTTCACCCACACCTTTCCATCATGCTGTTCTGCCTCACCTGAGGCTTAGAGCAATACAACAGGCTGACCTTGGACTGCAACCTCTAAACTGCGATCCCAAATCAACCTTTCCTCCTTTAAATTGTTATTTGCATGAATTTAGGTCATACAGGAGAAAAAAAAAAGCTGCCTATCATACTTTCAGAGAAAGAAGGAAATAGAAATATGTCTGTTACCTTCCCACCAAACTCTAGGTCTTGCAAAAAATGTACATTGGCACTAAGCATATTAGAGAGACTTCATGTTTAAAAGAACTAGGTATTAAAACCATGTTTGGTGTTTCTGCAGTTAAGGTTATTATTTTTTTATCATCAAACTGTTCCAAGAAACTACTAAGTATGGATTTAAATCAATATTAAGCTAATAGTGCTCTTAAACACCTGAGAGAAACAATATACATAGGGAAAAGGCCATTATTTTAAGCCTCAGAAAATCCCCACAAATAATGTTTTTTAAAGACAATGAACTTCACACAAATAAAGATAATTGAGCCACACATAGAAATAAATTGACATAAGCATAAAGAGCAGAAGCAACACCCGTAAGAGTATAAATATCACCATGATCAGTTTTCTTATAAAAAAATGACGTTTGGTGCACATAAATAAAAAGATAGAGAAACCTGAAGTCATATGTGTGAGAGAGGAAGTTGTGAGAAGTAACAGAAAATTTGGAAAAGAATCAAGAGAATTTTAAGAACTGAAAAATATACCAACTTCAATGAAAAATGCAAAGCAGCAGTTTATACAAAACAGCAAGGCTCATTATTAGTGAACCATAAGGTAGTTTAGAAGACATTATACACAATTTAGAACAGGGAAAATAAAGAAGAAGGGAAAGGAAAAATAAAACTGGAGTAGAGTGGTGAGGAGATAGCCAGGCTGGAGTAGGAAAGCCTTACATGTCTTACCATAGTTTCTGAAGAAGACTAAGAAGTGCACAGGCAATGTTTGAAGAAATAATGGTGTGAGTGGGGAAGAGGCTAACTGTCTGCAGAGCAGCTTGTGCTATCCACTTGGTTATTCAAATCTTCCTCTGCTGATGTCATCTTTTAGAAAACATTCACATGGGATATATTCTCCCCACCCCCAATTCATAAAGGTCTACCTACCTACCTCTTCCCAAATTTCCTGGTCAGCAGTTCTCCAATTATATTCCCTAGTTCCTGATTCTCCAGCCAAAACATTGACCCCACAGCCCATGAGTCAGCATCCAGTTGCACTCACAGTCCTTTCTTCTTTCAATCACAGTGAACAATCAGAGGTACTGCTTGAAGTTCTTCCAAGTGGACAGATTCCCCTTTACTACTGTGCAGTGATGTCCCAGAAAGGGGCTGTAGCGCTTCAGCTAACCACTTTTGGAGGGTGTCTGCATGTTGTGTGAGACCATCAAAAAAACATGCCCTCCTTTTCTCTTCCTCAGTCAATTGATTATAGGAAAATTCCCAGGAGGGTATAGACTGGAAAGAGAAGCACATGCAGCCGGAGAGAAGAGATAAATAAAAGCTTTCATGTCACTTCCTTATGTCTTCACAGGCCCGCTCAAGCCCAGTTTTGTATATGCCACTTCCATTGGATGATGGTATGATGCTCCATTATTAAATGCAACTTTATTTGTTTGAGGGTCAGACATATTCCAGTTCATCGTGGGCAACTCATGTGACATGGTAGCTTGGTAGCCTATAGTTAAATGTTCAACTATTAAGGCCTAGTTGTAGGCTTAAAGAAGTTACTTAAAAGAGGAATACTCTTCCTCAGCTGATAGCAGATTTTTCTCAAATCCTAATGGTTTGTGTCATGGTTCACCTACAGGAGCTTGCTAAAGGCTGGTATGGTTTAGGTATGAGGTGGCCTCCAAAAGCTCCTGTGTTAGACAAAGAAGAATATTCATGTATGAAATAACTTGATTATGAGAGTTGTAATCTAATCAGAGGATATATCACTGATATGGGTTAAGTGGGCAGTAACCCTAGAAAGGCTAGGTGACTGGAGGAGACAGGTCACCGGGGGTATACCTATGGGGCTTATATTTTGTCTCTGAGTTTTCTTTGCTTTCTGCTTGCCACCTCCTGAGATGTTTCCTTCTGCCTCACCTGGGTCCAGAGCCATAGAGTTGGCTGACTATGAACTGAACCTCTGAAACTGTGAGCCAAAATAAACTTTTCCTCCTCTACATTGTTCTTGTAAGGTATATGGGCCATAATAATGCAAAAGCTGACTTTAAAAAGCTCAACACAAATTCTCTGTCGCCACTGATAATCCAAGTGCTGTTAGATCTGCTTGATGGTATGGCCCAAGTGGTAGAGCAACTTGAATGGTAATCTGGATTTTGTTGAAGAGCCTTTCCTTGTTCCAGGTCCTATTCAAAACTAGTTGTTTTTTAGGTTACTCAGAAAATGGGCAGTGTGCATGCACAAATGAGAAATATCTTTCCCCAAAGAGGCCTACTCTGGTTGTAGGAGGGGCTGGATGAAACAACGTATCTCTCATTTTATCTTTACCAAGAAGGAATATGTTGACATGCCCAACACCACCAGACGCCTAGAAATTTTACTGAGATAGCAGCCCCCTGAATTTTTGTCTGATTAATTTCTCACCTTCTGACATGCAAATGTCTTATAAATAAGTCTATAATAATTGCTACTTCTTAGGTCCAATAGGTAAGGGACCAGTGTGATATCTTTTATAAGGGTAGACTCAATTATAACTTAGGATTTTATACTTGATATTACCTAACATACAATATAAAGAAGGTTTCTGGCTCTGAAAACTGATGTCAAACTTCTTTTGGTGGTTTTTACTAAAGGATATAGAGAAAAAGTGTTTTCTAGATCAATAAACACTAGGTTTCAGGGAATGTGTTAATTTGCTCCAGTGATGAAATCACATCTGAACCAGGAGTGGTAATTGAATTCACCATCTGATTAAACTTACAACAATCCACTGTCATTCTCCAAGATCCATCTGTTTGGTGCAAGGCCCAATAAGTGAGTTGAATCATGATGTGTTGAAATCCGTAGCCTAGTATCCTTCAGATCATGAATCTGCAATCCCACTAGGAATGCAGAATTACTCTTGTTTCACTATTTTTCTATGTAGCAAAAGGTCTAATTCCTTCCATTTTCATCTGTTCTACCTTAAAAGCCCTAACACCCAGTCATGGAACTGATATAAGAATTCTGTTAGTTGCTGAGTCTGTCTGTGCAATTATATATTTTGGAAACGGGGAAATAACCACTGTGGCAAGATGGGATCAAAGATATTCTAGGTCTACTATGAGATGGATCTAAGTTAAAATTCTGTTGGTCGCTTGATTTCTCTAAGTTCCTACTCTGCTTCATGGGCCATAATAGACATTTTGGGTTCCTGTCATTAGTACCACTTCAGAGCCAGTGTCAAATAATCCCCCCAAAGTCTGATTATTTCCTTTCCCTCAGTGCACAGTCTCCAGGTGAAAGGTCATAAGTCTCTTGGGAAAAGGAGGGAGAAAGATTAACTTAAATGATGGCAGTGCAACGGGATGCCCCCTCAAAGCGACTCAACTTCTCCTTTATTCAGGGGTTCTAGGTCCATCAACTGGTTCAAATATGAAAACTGATCAGAAGGATGATGTTCTTCCTTTTTAATAATTCCAATTAGATATCTTTTCAATTGAACTGGAAGCTTTTTGCTTATGTAGAGCAAGTAAGTATTAAGTAGATTGTCCAAACATTTCACTTGTTGGGACACCACAGTCGATTGGCCATTGCCATAGGTGCCTGGGAGTCAGACCATTTGGTTCTTACTTCAACTCTGCCACCCATATGGTAACCATGCCTACCTTGTCTTTAGAGATTAAATGCCACAACTTGCCCTGATGCTTCAGAATATAATTATCCTCATCACATTTAGGGATTCTGGTAGTGTCAGCAGTTCCCACTGTAATATGAAACCCCAGAGAAAAGTAACCATGGGTATTTCCAAGAGTATTGAGGTCCTCTCTAAACTTCTTCTTCGCATCTTGAAAGCTGTCCTTAAAGACAGATCATACTTGATATTACCCCAATAAATGATAAATGCACTCTGACATTTAAAATTCCCTAAGCCTTTGGATGCAGCCTCTCTGGGGTATCAAGGCAGTTCTGTCCTTAAAGCCTCAGGTATTGTAGGCCACCATTTGTTCTGTGTTTCAGCCCACCTGTCAAACAAACTGTAAGAATCCTTTTCAGTCTCTCAAGTTTCAATACTGAATCCAGATGTCTGCTTATTGTGCCTAGATTAACAAATTATACCATATTAATAATTTCTGGTCCAACTTTATGCTCCTTCTTCCATTATCCCATACCCTTAATATCTGTTTCAATACCTAGTCCCCAGATTTCTGCATACATAAATTAGAAACACCAAGTAGTTCTTTTGAAATATCACATGACTCCTTATAGGTCAAATTTTGTGCCTCACCTTTTGGGGCCTTAGAGACTTATGTCTACTCATAGGTCTAGAAGCAGACAGGTATTAAAGGTAGATCTTACAGAGCATCAACCATGTCTTGCAAGGCAACGACTTAAGGTGAAGCTTAAGGTTCCTCTAGCAAAGAATGGTTAACCTCCTCAGATAGCAACAGGGTGGATACTTCTGCTCTCAAAAAAAGATATGTCAGAATTTGGGGATCCAATGTCCCCAGCTTCATCAGAATCTGTCTTTCTGTCCCTCTCACAGTTTTGAGATTACAATCAATGCCTGTACTTTAGCAGCACACATCCTGTGAGCCTGGAAATTCAATTGATGTTACAGTTCTGGCACTCACAGGATGTGACTCTGGATTTGATGGTCTGTTTAGATATCTCAGCTTTTAAGGTACAAACCAAAGGCTTTCTTTCAGAGAGACATAGAAACTCTAAAGCCACTTATGTAGCACTTGAGGTGGAAATTGATGGGCACAATCGCTTCTTTTCCCACTTTGTTAAATGCAATGAGGACCAACCAGTCAATCCAATGGTGATATTTTTGCACATCTCTAGTTCAATACCATGCCACTAATAATCAATGCCCTTTGGCAATAGAGTCATTCGTGCCTGTAAACCTAATCATATTAGGGAACCAATCCCAGAAACATCAGAATCAATTTAGAAAACTCATCTCTGAAATTGTGTTTCTCCACAAACAAACAAAATCTGTACCTGTCAGTTTTCCAGGAAAAAGAGAACCCATTTGGTATGTGTATACATTAGGATTTATTTTGAGGAATTGTCTCATGTAAGTGTGGGAGTTGGCTGGTCTGAAATTCATATAAGAGGTCAGCAGGCTGGATAATCCAGTAAGAATGTCTTAATGACATAGGAAGGACGTACTGGAGGCTGGAAATGTCAGCAGAACTTCCGTTATGGTCTTATGGAAGAATTCCTTCTTCTTTGGGAGAACTTGATTTTTTTTTTTGCAGACCCCAAACTGATTAAATGAGGCTCACCCAAGTTACTTGGGACAATGTCTTTTCTTTATAATTAATTGATTCTAAATTTTAACCCCATAGGCAAAACACTCTCATAGCACTGTGACCAAGCAACTTAGTTCTTAAAATTAACTACTACAACATCCTGTTCAAATATAGATTTGTGATGAATTACCACACTCAACCAAAAAGAATAACAGAGATAAATATATTACACACACACACACACACACACACACACAAATATGTAAATGGTGGATACATTTAACTACCCTAAAAGTTTTCATTAAGAGATGCCAATTTTGCAAGTAAGAATAGAAGCCTCATACCAAAACACAGAAAGAACTGAAAATCAAAAAAATTTTCTGGAAGTATTCAATAGAAACTTGAACTAGAGAGACTTGAATCTGAAATCCTCAAAAGAGAATATCCAAATGCCCAATAAAGTTATGAAAACTTCTCAATCTCATTTATATTGAAGAAAAGATGAACTCAAATCACCACTAGACACCATTAAAGACCCTCTAGGTTGTCAAAAAAAATTTTAAATGAACATAAAAAAATCTGAGTGTGGAAGATACAGACATCACCACAGAATGCTAAGGAACTGAGTCTCTTGAGATAAACTCTCTGCCACTTTCAAGTTTGTAGCTTGAGGCAACTCATGTCACCTCTCTGTGTCCCAATTTCTTCATGTTGAAAGTGGGATTACAAGGAAAATCTAACCTGAATTATATTACAAAGTTTAAACCCATGTTCTTAGACTTGCCTGGCACTTGATACACTTGGTAGGTACTATCAGCTGTTTATTTTATGTAAGTGTTTACATTTTAATAAAATAAAACGTGGTAAAACAGAAACTGTGAAACTCTGATGGTATGAGGATTGAAACAACCACTTTGGAAAACAAGTGGCGTAATCTATTATCCTGAAAGATACAGAAACCCTGTAATACACAAATTCCGTTCTGCAGTATGTAACATAGAATACACAGAATAGACACATTTATAAGAATGCTTATAGAACCAGTGCTCACCATTACAGAAGTATAAACAATCATCTGCAAAAGAATGGGTAAATATATTGTAGGAGACATATTCAGTAAAATTCCATGCAGAATGAAAAGAAACAAACCACAGTAGTAAACTTCAGCAATACCCAAGAATGTAGATAAATCTCATAAACATTCTGTTGAGTGAAAGAAGCAGACACAAGAGAATATAAGACATGATTCTATTTTCACAGAATTTTTAAAAAGCAGGCAAGGATGAAGTATATTTGGTAATACTTAGGGAATAGTAACCCAATTATTACCATATAACTAAGGATATTGGGTACCAGTAAAAGGAGACAGAATGAGTTTGGATAGAAAGAATTATTTCTCAAGAGACAGTTGTTTCAGTTCCATAAGGTTAAATAAGTTTGTGACGAACATTCTTTTTCATGTGCCCTAGTTTACATATTTCAGTTTACTTATCTAGAACTGGAATTACTGGGCCATAGAGGCATTAGGGTTATCACTAGACCTGTAAAGAGGTTACACAGATGCTTATTAAACTGTAACATATGTATATTTGTTCCTGATTCATGTTAAATCCCATATTTAAAAAAGTGAATGATTATGAGTAATTGGGGGATTGAGCAGAGCAACTTGTAAGAAATTGGATTTTGAAGAAGAAGGTACAGCAGCGAGGAGAAGTAAATGGAAAGTAGAGAAGAGTTGGTTAGTTTTGACCCTTCCTTGAAAAAAGTAGTTATTCAAGAATTTCTAAATATTATGGGAGTACTTGCTAAGAGGAGAATAATTCAAGTGTATAGGAAAGAAAAGAATAATTAATTGAGTATAATTTCTTAAAAGTAGGTAATGTTGCAATGCTACCCTCCAGGGACCACGAGGGTTCCTGCAAAATGGAAGTCTGTTTACTACAAAGAGTAATAAATACCTCCCTCCATGGTATATGCCCACCAAGCTTACTAACCATTCCAAAACGATTCTGGTTCTCTCCACACAGGGTTCCTTTTTTGAATGCCCTCCCTGTATTTTCCCATCCTCCTAGCCCTTGCGCTATTGCTCTGGGGAAACTGGGGATCAGGAACAGGAACAATCACTGATACTCTGGCTAGTGCTCCTGTGTGTAGCTAGTTATCCTCTGTGTTTGATTGCCTGATCCTAGAAGTTTGTGTCTTATGCCAGCAACTGTGAAAGTGTAGAAGATTAATCTGTTAGTTTGGAAGTAAGGTAAACTTCTGACCTCTACAGGGCTCTTGATGGGGAGGGCAAAGACTCACATCGTGGGACTTGCGGTTATCTAATGCTACTTCAGGAATGCTGCCACCATATTGGAACTCAGCTTGGTGTCACCTACAAGACCCTGTGTAATTTTTCTCATGGGTTATATAATTTTAATCCTTACAGCTTCCATTAGAATTTCCATTTACAGCCAAGCAAAGTGAATCAACTAATATCAACAGGTCTAATATTAATAAGCACCAGAGATCAGATTCAGCTGTGGATCTCTTGGCTGATCTCCAAGCTGCAGGTCCTGCCTTCTCTGCCAGGGTTTCCCAAATTGTGGTTACAGACCAGTGCCAGTGCTTGAGGAGTCCTTACAAACTGAAATAAGAGAAGTATTTGTGAATGGGAAAAGAAATATCAGAGTTGGCTGTATATGTACCTGCAACTAAATATACTCAATCTAAATGGCTTTTATCTGAGCTCTAGTCTTTCCTTTGGAGAAGTATTCTCTAGTATTTTTTTACATAAAAAAGAAAATTGACAGTAAAATTTTGTTTCAGGATGCATTCTTTCTTGGCAATATAAATAGCTGGCAAGTTTATAGTGGTTCTTTTATTATTTCTTCTTTCCTTATTGTGAAATCCAGAATTCTTAGAACTATAAACTCTAGTTTTTCTTCTAAGTGTCATTGCCTCTTAAATGGGCTTCTAGCTGGTTCACATCTCTAGCGTAATTTTGTCAGTGGGTTTGGGTTTGCAGAGTGCAGACATATCTGCATATTAGCCTTTTGGAAGGCTCTTACATTACAGAGGTCTTACATTATTGTCTCTCCTTGTTGACTTCTATGACACTTGGAATCTCCACAGGTAGCCCAGGGCCTGACACAAGGTAGATACTGAGCAAATATTGATCATGGGAATGAATAAGTAAATAAAAGCATGAATGGGTACATTGCTGAGCTTTGAGATTCTTGGAAATTCATTGGTACATACAGTTGAACAGCCCTATTCTTTTCACAGGTGCAGACTGTTGGTCCTGAACACCATCCCTCTCCTTAAAGAGAAATAAGAACTCAGTGGCATTTGTCACCTGAGACACAGAGCTTAAAATCATTCGATTTATTTTTTACATTTTTTAGAGAAATGATAAATACAGTGATCTTTTGAAAGATTTCCAAACATAGGCAGACATCTGCCTTGCGAATGAACAAACTAGTAACCCAATTACACTTGGTAGGTTAAAGCAGCAGTGACTGCATATTAACCTCTAAGAAAGTACGGGGACTTTTTAGCACTCTGTGGTTGTTTTCATTGATCTGCCATATTTTTTTTCCTTTTCAATTCTATCGCTTATAACATCTTCAAAATATTTCTACTTCTTAGCCACCTAAAAATAACACAGAATTTATTTTCTCTCAACATCTGCAAACAAATTGAAAAGATAATGTTTTGGTGTCTTCAGAATCAATTGTTAAATTTACTTGAGAATTGACTCTTCTGTTTACTGCATCCTAAGATTTTTAGTAAGTTGGATGATCAATATCTGCTTTTGTTTAAATAAGGTATGGTCATTAGACTCCTCTTCATAATGTTCTTTTCTTTCCTCTTAAACAGTTCCAGAACTAATGATAAACAGATTAATTTTGTGTAAACAGGAAGTCTTTTGTTCACTATTCTTCTTGTCCCTCAAGACTGATTTGTTTGGTGTTTGCAATATCGTACTTTGTCTCCATGGAAATAAGTATAATGTGAAAAATAATTGGGATGAATAAAACAGGAAGAGGCCGACCAGCAAGGAATAAAGTTTGTTGCTGGAATCTCAGTGATCAACAAAACTTATAATCTTAAAAAAACTACATCTTCCATAAAATTCTCTGGAACATGTCTTTCAGCCTTAATAAGTACGCTTAAGAAGCCCTTCCAAGCCTGTGAGTAAATAGCTGATGTAGTCCTTCTTCCCTTTTAGAATGACTTCAATGATTCCCTCTCTTTGATATCATAGATAGATTCTTCTTTCTCATATCCCATCACTTTAACTACTTTCTTTATATATATATATATATATATATATATATATATATATATATATATATAATTTACATTCAGAGCAACTATATGGAATTCAGAAATGAAAATGGGAATAGTTCTCATCCTGTTAGCTCAACAAGGTAATTTGGAAAAGAAAAAGATGATAAAATAAATGACATGGGTTTTGGTTTAGCCTTCATTACTTATGGACTCTTGATTTCTTTTATAAAATGGCTGCTTTGCTATTTCATAAAGAAGTGGAAATAACTGAAGTAATATATGGAAAAAAAGGAGAAACTTTGCTGAATAAAATTCAGAACAGAGTGCTGTATAATAATCTCAATACAGCACAAAAAGTAATTAATTTATATTGTTCTCATTCACATACATTGGTACATTGGTCCTTGATGGATCATAATGAACCTGTCCTTTAACTACAGTGCCATAAAATGTATCGATAGACCAGATTTCCCAGAAATTACATGACCTTCATGCTTTACAACATGAATTATACAAAGTCCTGGAAGGAAAAGTGCTAAAATTGATTTGGCTTTGGCAGAAAGATGTACTAGATGACTGAATAGGGATTAGAGGGTTTTGCTTCTAATTTCCAAGGTTGTAGAAAGAGTAACATCTCCGCACTCAGCTCTCAGTACCCTACTGAGCTAATTCATACCAGGAGTGCAGTGCACATTGCTACTTCCGGTAGGGTTCTACTTAGGAACTAAACACTAATTCTCTTTAGTAGGAAACAAATGACCCAAATTGAAAGTTCCTGTAGGTTTGAAACAGCAGAAGCATCCAATTTTAAATAGACTCTAAGGACACATTTTTCTACAGTGAGTGGACATAAGATGTGAGTAATTATTAAACTCATAAACTAACTATAATTGTGAAGATAGTTCAATAGATTAACGGTCTGTAGAGGAGCTCAATCCAAATCTGCAGTGAGAATGAGGAGAATGGGAAGCCATCCGTAGAGGAGAGAGTTGGTGTGGGTGATCTCCCTCCTGGTCCCCTTCCTCTCTCTGGCCTCCTTTCCTTTCCTTCTCCCTATTTCCCTTTCTTCCCTCTTTTTCTTGCCATCCAAACTCTTGCAGTGCAATTATGCAGACAAGTATGTTGTTTGCTTTGTGCAGTATTATCAGTTATCTTTTTTAACCTGAATGTATCTGATAATCACTTTACCAGGTATGTCAATATTAAATTCATTAAGTAATTTTTGCCATGCCATTTTGCTGATGTTATTTAGACTTTGTTATGGGTTGAATTCTTTAAAAAAAAAAAAATGATATGTTCCGTACCTTAGAATGGGACTTGATTTGGGAACACAGTTGTTGTAGATATAATTAATTGAGTCAGAAGTAAAGAGGGCCCCTAATTTAATATAACTGGTGTTCTTATGTTGAAATTTTAAAAAAAGCTATATAAAAAGAAAGACATGAACAAAGGGGAGATGATATAAAGAGGCAGAGAGAGCACAATATAAAGATAAAGGCAGAGATTAGAGCCAGATAGCCACAGACCAAGAATTGCCAAAGATGGACAGCAAACCATGCAGAGATAGTAAACAGAAGCACAGAGCAGATTCTCTCCCATAGTTTTCAGAAGGCATCAACCCTATCAATACTGAATGTCTAACTTTTTGTCTAATATTTTTTAAATTTTTATTGTTGTTCTAAGATTGGTTATGACAGCCTAGCAAATACAGACCTGGACTTTAAGCTTTATTATATTTTTTATTTTCTTGAAAAGCGTATTTATATTATACTGCCTTTACTAGTACATAATGTTGGTGGACCATTCCATGAATGATTGGGTTTTCCGCAGCCTTTTCTAAGTCACATTCCAACTGCTTTATTAGGCTAAAACTTTAGCAACCAGAGGGTCACATTTATTTGAAAATATGTTTTAGAACAAGAGCGAAATATTTTGCAGCTCATAAATAATAAGCCAAGAGAAACAGAAAGAAACCAATATTGCCATTTTAATTCAAATTGTAAAATGGCTTCTTAGTTCTGGTCCTGGGATTTCCTTTTGGAATATGGAACTTATGTTTAGAAAAGGAGCCACAAGGAAAGTTCAATGGAAATTCCAAATTTGAACGTTGGAGGGAAATGTGCATTGGTTTGTGAGTCAGATGTAAATTTTAAAACCTTAGCTTAGCCTCATTCTTGGTATAGGACTTACTCATATGTATTAATGCTGAGGAGTCAGTTTTCTCTAGAAGTGTCTGGTTACAGGCAGGGCTCCTTAACATTGGCCTGTTTTTTTTTTTTTAATACAGCTTCCCTATTTCTGGATACCAAAGCATTTATTATATATAGCAAGGCCTTGCTATGTACCACCCTGCTAGTCACTCAACAAGAAATTCTTACCTTCAATTAATTTAAATTTTTTCTATTTATTGAATAACAACAACAAAAAAAAAAAAAAACCACACATACACAGTCATGGCTCTTAGAAAACCTTCTCAGTTTACCTCATTGTGATGATCCCTGGACTTTTAAATAATTCAAAACCAAAGGATAAGCAACACAGCCAGAACTTTGAAGCTACACTGTGAGGACTCTTAAAATCTCAGATTCTTTAAACTTCAGTGTCAAATCTAAAGTTAACCTTCACACCTCGCTTTTGAAAATCATTGCAAAGTTGCATTTTAGAGTTTAGAAAGATAAATCCAAGTTAACACCAATGCTAAAAGTATAATTTATGACTGCCTGGTAAAAATCAACTTCTTAAGGTCCTGGTGCTTACAGAAACCTATAACAGAGCTTGAAATCTTACTTTACAAAGGATTCACCATAGGAAGTGAGAAAAAAGCTGAGAGCAATATTTGTTTCTCAGTGTCTTTCTGCAAAGAGCCCTGGAGAGAAGGGAAGTCAGGATTGCTGGATGTTGCAAGTAATTCTGGGCATTTAACTGATACCACGCCATTAAATCGATCTGCATAGTGCCCTATAGAGTAGGGCATTTATCCCCATTTTATGGATAAAGTAATGGAGTAATTCTGAGTCATTGATTGAAAATGGAAATCTAACCCAGGACTGGCGAACCCCACAGTCCATGGATGGAACTAATGTGAGTTAAGAGTTTAACTTCCCAGTCTATCCTGACAAGCTGAGTGACCTCGAATAACTTGCTGAATCCATCTGGATCTCAGGGTCCTCCTGTGTAGAGCTGATGGTATTTTAGAGTAAACAATTTCACAGATTCTTTCTGGCTGATGATTTCTGCTTGGGGAAAAAAAATCAGTACAAGCCAGAATAGCAAAGGCCAAATTGGATAATTGTTGACTCCCTGTGATATTCTACCATGACTTCATTATGATCATTTGGATTTGTTTAGATATTCACTAGAACTTATAATACAGTAGAGAAGGGGAAGGGGGATAGGGAAGTTGAAATGGAGCAAATTATGTCATATGCATATATGAATATTTCATAATGAACCCCACTATAATGCATAACTATAACACACTAATAAAAACATAAAAGAAAAGAAAGGGTCAGTGGTTTAAACCCAACATTTGGCCAAGGTAAGTATGGAAAAGGTATTGGAGAATTATTTTATAGTTTTGCAAATATTACAAAACAAGGACATTTTAAAATTCTAAACTAACCTCCTGTATTAATTATTAAGGGAGATAGTACTGTTATACTTTTCTATCAAGGTATATATTAGTATGCAATAATATTCAGTGTTTACAAATAATTCTAAGAATATTTTTATAGAACACCTGTTACAAAATATTTAAGATAGTAACCTTGCCATGTTTTGTACAGGTCAGTATTTCTTCAAGTTTGTTCAAGCCTATTCTATTTTTTCAGTTAAAGTTAAATATGCACTATAAATATGATAACATTCTTTTTAAAAAAAGTTTTGATGAACTAGAGAATCTTCTTCTTCTACCATGAGTAATAAAGTTGAGGCAATTAAAAACCCACTTCTAATAATGTTATGCCTCTAAACATAAAGGTTATCTCATAATTCAAAATATTATATGTGTTACTTAAAACATGGGCATGAAAGAGCTAAAATGAAGGTAGAAGTGCAAAATAATAAAGGCTACCCATTTTTATTTTATGATTTTTAAATGAGAATATTATTTCTTCAGCAAATGCAGTGCAGCCTTTTAAAGCTGGTTTCTAAAATGCATATGATTTTACTGTAATTAAGACAAACCCAAAAGATTCATAAGGGACTAATCTACCTAAAAAGTTTTCTATGAACTGCACAAAATATCATTCTAACTAAGAGATTTGAGATAAAATCATGTGTAGCATTGGACGTAACAAAGGCAGCTATTGCCATAACCCTTATTGTATGTATCTAATCAAGGTTTACTTACATGATGACACACTCACTGATATAATAAACCTAGCAAAAACAACATGGATGTATAGCATGCCTTTCTGCAGTTAACCATAGTGCTTATTTCTTTGATTGCCATTCATTTGTCAAGAGACAAAAATATGTTGCTAAAGCTATAAACAAGCAATTTGCTGTTAAATGGTGATTGATGGAAGGATTAACACAGCACTGTGGGGTAAATCTTATGAAAATGGGCCCTACCTCGAATTACTGAAATAATGCCATAATCATGGGCCAGCACATCCTGGCCAGCATCGAAACACCCTGTTCATCCTGCCATCTCACTTAGTAAAATTGTGAAAAGCCTGCCCAAGGAAAACAAGAAGGTACATTGCTTTTGCAGAGGATCCAAAGCAAATGTGCAAATTGGGATTCATCAGGGAGAGCCAACTGACATAGAAACTGGACGGGTTTTACATAAACCAGTTGGACATGTTGTGAAATTGTATATTTACCACCCTCTGAGAATAAATATTCAACAGAGCACAGGGAGGCACAAACGTTTCTTTGCATGAATCTATTGATCTTTTCCTTATCCTGGGTGCTTGCTATTCAGTTTGACCTGTGTCTATGATGCCTTAGGTATTTGTTCAGGAAAGGGCCCCCAGCAAAACCACTTCCTGGTAGGCAATTGAAATTTCTGTTCTGTACTTGGTGAAATTGTTCTAATATGTAGTTTTCTGATTTTTGAACTGGTCTCTGACCTAGCCGTAGTAATTAGAATTCAATTTCTCATTTGTAGGCCATCAAGAGAAAACGTAATGGTGGAGATTGTTAAAAACACAGATGCAATCAATATGTCAGACTGAACAAACACTTAAAAAAAAACTTTACCAGATATAAACATTCTCTGACCACCCTTGGATTTTTTTTTTAATTTATTCTGATTAGATTTGAGCTTCCTTGCACTACAATTTTGTAATCACAGAAAAAAGGTGCCATTAAAAAAATAAAAGAAAAAAATTAAAAAAAAAAAAATCCACACTGTGCTTGTTTGCTTAATTGCCTGGAAGCTTCTCTTCCTTTTTTATAGTGTAATTGGATGCCAAAGAAAGATGAATTGGTTTTAGAAGAGTTTGGTACACACAACCGAATAATGGAAATAACTCATTTTAATTATCTTAATGATTATCTTGATAATTTCTACATCACATCATGTCTTCAAAGCCTTAACTAGATGAAGAGAGTATAAAATCACCCACGTAGTAAAGAAGTGTGCTTTAAAAAAATTTCTGTGAATTTTGCATGTAATAGGAAAGGAACCATCTAGATATGTTGTTTAGGGATTCCAAGTTAACAGGGGCAGGGAATCAGGGTTTGCTCGCCTTCTCCCATCCTCCGATGCTTCTCTGCACTGCCAGTGTAGGGACATAGGGCTACAACAGTAATTCAGGGATTTTTTTTTTTCACCTAAGAAATCTATCTACCATCAGTCAGACATCTCTAAGGTCAAATGTGTATGTTATTTGGAATATAAACCCAGGACGCAGCTTTCAAAGACAGATAATAGAATTTAGCTGACACACACAACTCAGAAAGGAATCAAAAAAGAAAACTCTTTTTCTCTGAGTAGCTCACACTGACAAATAAAAATGGCATTTCAGTCTCTCCAATCCAAGTTTAGATTCTGTTGTGTTTATTAATTTGTTCATCAAGACCAAAGTTTCCTTGAGATTAAGGTTAAGCAAAGAAAAAAAAACCAAAAAAACAGGAGCAGACCTCTACAGATCAGCAAGCTAGCTCTATTAAGCAGCGGCAGAATCGCACATTTTCAGGGGAGAAGAAAATGGCAACTGGTTACAAGAGGGGTATGTTTTTTAGAGGTTTTAATGAGGGTTAATCATAGCAGAATGTTTGGCATGACTTAATCATTAGTAACTTAGCAGTCAAGAAACTAGTTGTGCAGGAGCAAAGATTAAATCAGGAAAACAGTTGTAAAAATTCAAAACCCATTGTTACCAGGATGAAAGCCCAAAGTCCATAGTTTGCCTCCTCCACCCAGGACTCATTGTTACTGCGAAGAAGAAAGTCCAGATCCAAGAGCTCATCGTTTGCCATCTTTCTGCCCCCGGGCTTGTTATTCCACATCCTTCATTAAGGACTTGTAGGCGAGAATTACACAGATCCCAGTTGCAAGGCCAGGCCATTCATGCCAGACACAGTGGCGGTCTCTGTCCTGCCGCTCCGTCCCTCTATCTGTCTCTGTGTCTTTCCTATAAGTTTTCCAAGGTAACAGCATTTTTACTGGTACTAACAGAAATCCAAAGAATCTGAAGTTCTTCGTACCAAAAAATTAAGAAATTGTTTTCTTTAATGTTGATTTTTCTCCTTCCAGGCAAATACTGAAGATAGTTTATTCTCAAAAAAGATATTTATATGTTAAGGGGGAAACTGTAAGGAATAAAAGCATTATATTTTTGTCTTCTAGAAGTAGACTCCAGTACAAACAGAGATATGAAAAATTGTGGTATATATGTGTAATAAGAATTGTAATGCAAAAAAAAAAAAAAAAACAAGTACATGTATAAAAACGTGAATTGGTGTGAATATACTTTATACAAAGATATGAAAAATTGTGTTCTGTATGTGTAATAAGAATTGTAATACATTCCACTGTTGTGTATTTAAAATAAAAAATCAATAAAAAAATAATAATAGCTAAAAAAAAATAAAAGTAGACTCCAGGTATCATCTCCCAACTTCAGTCATTTTCTCACTATCTTTAAGATATTGAAATTTTTACATATTGTCTCTGTACCTAATTTTTATATTCAAATATCTCACTAATGTATCGTAGTTTCATAGAAGAAGGATTTTTTAATACTTTTTCACAAAGAAATGATAAACGTTTAAGGGAATATAGATTGTCTATCCAGATTTGGACATCACACAAGTTAGACATTATCAAAACATCACAGGATATCCTGTAAATATTCACAATTTATACACATAGGATAAAAAATAAAATAAATGAAAAAACTCACTTGTTTTTATAAACAAATGCATTAATGGTGGAAAATCATTTTTACTGAACCCAAAACCAGTATCACTTGTCAAAAATTACAGAATAGGAACATAAAAATAAATACATCATTCTTACATTCTTAAGATTAAAATTAATATCATATTTTGAGATAATGTGATTTTAAAAAATCTATACAAGGAGTACTAAAGGAAAGCTGAGCCTATTCGAACAGAACATGCTCCTGGTTTGTGCACACCCTTCCAAAGAAACCAGAACTCACACACATGTGATCTCTGCACAGGATACTACTGCAGACCCTGTCTGCTCCAACACACAACTCCTGTTTTATCAGCCCAGGCATAATTTGACCTCTGCCAACTCTACCACCCAATTCCCCCCTGTTCTCTAACTTTCATCCTTTCTGGTTAGGCAAGTCTTGACCATCTCTTACATGTTCATTTCAGCCCAAGTATCTTTGCTTACTCTCTCCTCCCCTACATTTCCGTCTCCTGCTATATAAATTCTATCCATTTTTAAAACACAGCTCAGGTCTTAATCTTCCATGAGCACATTAACTCAATGCTTTCTCCTTTTGGGGCATCATGCTGTGTTGGAATCACTACTAGTCAGTTCAGAATAAAACTGTATGCTTTTTTTCCCTTTTCTTGATGTGTGTATATTAGCTATTTCTCTTCAAAAAAGTTATAAATTATAAATTCAAAAATATATAAATTCTTCATAGCTAGAGGTAGGTAGTATACTTTCTGGGGTGGCCTTGATATCCTGAATAATATGTGTTGGTGGTGATTGTAAGACTGGAAAACGCTGCACCACACGACACAGATTACCAAAGAGGTCTCCACTTTATTACAAAAGGCTGTGTGTTTATATAGGTCTAAGAGAGGTAGCAGGGGCTGAGGTAGATAACAGGTCACCCGTTTATTGGCAAGCTCTTGCATATGTCAGTTCCGGGGGCCCAAGAAGTTAATTCTAATTGGGGCTAAGGCTTCCTACTGGCAGGGTTTGAACATTGGCACCGGCAGGAATGTTTTGCGCCAGTGAAAGAAACAAAGAGGAGAAGGAGGGTCATTAGACGCCATGCTGGGGTTTTTCTCTGGGGTGCAGCTGCTGATATGTTTTCCCAACAGTGATCCCAATACAAACCAATGTATTCCCACCCAAAAGACAAATTTGGTCACTTTTTTAGGATAAAGGGTTTCATGGTTAGCAGTCTTGGGAAAGATAAATGATTAAGACGATGGCAAGACAGTAGCTCGTGATGTAAAGAGAAAGTAAAATTTAGAAAGTGATAAAGAGAAAAAGACAAGAAAAGGCAAGGATGGTTTTTATTCCCACCGCTTCAAAATACATACTATCTAAAACTGTCTTTATTTTCCTCTGGGGAGATGAGATGCTGTGTAAAGTGAAACCTCTGAGCCATTATTTCTTGAAGACACATAATTCCATAGAGTGCTTTAAACCAAAGAAAATAAGGTCTTTTTTTTTTAAGTATGTAAAAAAAAAAAAGAAAGAAAGAAAATGAACGTCCAGTCTGCAGGTTTTTTGAGGGCAAAGAGGAACACACACGCAACAATCTTTACAATTCTCTATCCATCTTTACTTTAGTAATTGTATTTGACAGTCATAGGTTAAAAGATAAAATAAAAATTTTTTATTTTAAAAATAATCATTTTTTCTGTATTTGTAACCTGTTATTAATGAATATTTTGAACATCTAAAAATAAAAGAAAGAAAGAGGGGGAAGGAGGGAGGGAGGGGGAGGGAGGGAAAGACTATGTGAACCTTCCCTCAGGCTGTGTTTACCATCTCAGGGCCATTCTGTAATATCATTACCTCCTACCTCTCCACCCACACCATTTTGAAGAAAATTCCTGACTCCTCATATTTTCATGTAAATATTTCATTATGTGTCTCTAAGTGAAAAATGCTCCCCTTATCAAAAAAAAAAAAAAAACCCACAATGTTTTTATTAAACAACACACACACATTTCCTTAGTGCCATCAAATACCTACTAAATGTTCACACCTCAGGTCATACTTTTTAACATTTGGTATATGTGAGCTAAGATCCTCGCACTGGGATGGTTATTGTGTAAATATATTAATGCAGAGGTTCCTACTCTATTGCATAGGTGTTTTTACTTGCCATAATTTGCATGTATTATAAAAATTCCCTGCAGTGCATTTTATTGCCTAGATTCCTTGTGCTATCATTTAACATGTTTCTATGGCTCTTCCAGTTCTTTGAAAGTTTTAGGTTAATTTTTTTTTTCCAAAAATTGCTTCATAGCTGGTATCATATACTTCCAAAAATAGGTGCTTACTGATTCTCTGGTTCTCTCTGTAATTTTAGTGCCATTGATGATTCTTACGTGAATTAATTAATTCTTTAGGTGATACAAAATATGAATTTTTCTTTCTCCATTTATTAGTTGGAATATTTTTAAAAAATAGAAATTTCCCCTCATCAACCCATCAAGATAATAATTTCATTGTTAAAATTTAAATACATGGTTCTTTCCATTTACTTTCCCATTTTGTAAATAAATTATCAAAGATATTTTAAGGTATCATTGTAAATGTATGAATTTAAATGTGTTCAGTGCATTTCAAGCTTTCTAGTTATGTGAGACAATACAAGAAGGTTCAGAGGAAAAATGATGGGGAAAATAATTTTTACTGAACTCAAATCTAGTATCACTTGTCAAAAATTACAGAATAGGAACATAAAAATAAATACATCCATTCTTACATTCTTAAGATTAAAATTAATATCATATTTTGAGATAATGTGATTTTTAAAAATCTATACAAGGAGAGTCTTAAGTCAATTAGTGAATTAATCCCCTGATAGGGATTAACAATATGTAGGGTGTTGCTGGAGGAGGTGGGAATTGGGGCATAGCCTTGGGTATATATTTGTATCTGACCAGTGTAGTCTCTCTGTTTCCTGAACACTGTGATGTGAGCTGCTTCCCTCTGCCACAGTCTCTTGCCATGATGTTCAGCCTCACATGGAGCCCTGAGGAATGGAGCCGGCCTTCTATGGACTAAGAACTCCAAAACCCTGAGCCCTCAAATAAATTTTTCTTACTTACAGTTGTTCTGGTCAGATCCTTTAGTCACTAGAACATTAGTCATCATTTTTATTGTATCAATTGAAGTTAGTAGCTAAGTTTATCTAGCTGATGTCTGTACCCTTTTAGACAGAATTATAGTAGTCTTTGATAACATCTTTACTTTCTGGCATAAAAGAATATTTTTTAAAGACAAAACTTCTGCAGTTGGGCTTCCTTATCACCCCCATACCTGATCTAGCTACCACTACTGCAGAACACCAAACATGCCAAATTAAATCCCATGTTCAAGCCCCCAAATATCATCATCTCTTGAAGAAATCAAGCAATTAATCCTAGCCTTTTAGTTACAAGTTGATTAGACTAGCCTCTTCCATTCTAGAAAAACAAAATTCATCCTGACCAAGATAGGTTATTTAGATATAGCTTTGCATTTCCTTCTCATAGCTATGAGTCATTTGGAGACTCACAATTTCTGAGCTACTAACATAAGATCCTACTAAATAATTGCTTGGACCAAAGGACTTGCTTTTCATCTAAAGATGGGCAGCTGTGGACAATTATAGGATCCCACGGCTACCACATTCCACACTGTGTAGAAACTGCTTGTCTTTTGAAAGGCAAGGCTGAGGTACCAGATTAAAGGTGAGACACCAGGAGAATGGAGGACAATCCTTCCTGATGAAATTCCCCTTAAATTAATGGATACTATGTGGTTCTATGTCTGTAATAGCTGGAATACCTAAGGCCAGGATAAAAAAAAAAAAAAAAAAAGGTAGAAATAGGAATGAGCGTGCTCACCATAGTGCATGGTGACTCATTTGAGTGTTTTGTGCTTCATATACCTCCAATTTTGACTCTATGAGATGATATACTTAGGTGATATACCCAGAGATGATATACTTACATCAAGAGAATACTAATATATATACTTACATCAAGAGAATACTAATGCTGTTATTATACTTAAAGTCTGGCCACATTGGGCTCCTCCTGTCTGGAGACCAACTATCAAATACAGTGTTATCATATTGGCACAGTGTGAAATAGCATGATCATCATAAGGATCCTGGGTTACTGATAGATAAGGGCACAGAGATGCAGAAACAGAGAGGAATGTTTGGTTCTCAGGGTATTTACTGAACATCTCTTCATGTTTGCATGCCCATGTTTCATTACTTTTAATTGCAAAATGGACAAATGTAGCAACTGTAGGCTAATTAAGGGTGTTGTAACCAGAGGCTCAGGTTTGAGGATCTGGTTTATTTTACCAGGCTGGAAACCTATACCATCGTAAATGCTAGCTGAGAATGTTGGAAATTCAGAAAAAAAAAATGGTGGAGGAGAGAGATGAGAAATGCCAGTAATTACCTTGTAAAGAACTGCAGCAGTGGGCACAGTATTTTGTCATACTAGCTTTCCTCTTGCAAAGTTCCCCGAAATTGGTATTAGTCTGAACCATGCAAAAGCTTTCAGTGGACAGAGAAAACTTAATAGGAGCAGAAACTGCATATGAGTGGTGAAAGGGTGAACTTACAGATACTGTGGCTAGCTGCCCTGTTCCCACTACTAGGCCAGAGTGACCATTTCCCAGCTGCAGAGAGATCAGAGTTTCAATGGCTTGAACCTCTGGCTTTCTCTAGAGAATTGCCATTGGCTGATGGAAACCACCTAATGCATAAATGCTTTATAATTGATGCATCCACCCCCATTAGAATTGGTCTATAGCCAGTATCTGCAAGTGCGTGTAATAGTCTAGCACCCTTGCCTTGCTCTGGGCAAGACAACTTCTATGGTTGTCTCCAGAGTATCCCATTTAAACAGGCTAAAGTATCACTTCCCACAAAGCTGTATCTTTGCTTGGCTTCTTCCTCTGCATTGTATCTACCTCCTCCTCCATTTCTTTGTACCTCTTTTTGAAATTAACCTTCAATAGACCACTTGCAAAAAGTTTCCCCATCTTGAGTGGTATTTCTAGGACACACAACCTAAAACCATATTATTTGCAACAGTTTTGTTAATAGTCTTCTGAGTCATTTTGTTTCTACATGCACATGTATTGGGGTGGTTATATAGATAACAGGATGACCAATGGAGCAATTTTGTGATATTCTAATTCTATCATTCTCAGTATAATTATAAATGAGATTTTTTATATTGGATGAAGTAAAGACAGTGGTAAGGTAGTAGAGGTTTCTTTAAAAATCTGCAAATCAGGATATAGTTTTCTTACTATAATTTAAGAAACATATTTCATAACTCTGTTCATTGAAAAGATCTAGAAATTATCAGACCCAGTTCTCAGATTGTCCTAAAATACTACTTGCTACTAATAAAAACCAGAATTTCTCAAAATTATGGATGATTATAATTCAATGGCATGAAATATACAAGATGTGACTAAGATATTTTATAACAGATAGCAAGGCAATTATCACATGCTACTAAGATCCAAAGTAAAGAGGCTGAAACTGGCCAAAGATAGGGTAATTTTATAATGAAAACTGCAGTAAATTGAAATACATCAAATAAGGTTAAGTTCATGAATTAATACTTTTTTTTTGAAGCAAACAAATTGTTCACTGGTGGACAATGTTTAGTAAACCTGTTCATTAGTTCTAAAACTGATAAATAAAAGGAAAGTATCAGGTACTATACTCATCACTTTAGGCTACTACAACAAAGTACCATAGTCGGGTGATTTATGGGTGCCAGATGCTTAATTTTGTTGAATACCCTCTTCTAACTTGTAGGCTACTGACTTCTCTTTGTGTCCTCACAAGGCAGAGAGCAAAAGAGCTCTCTGGGGTCTCTTTCATAAAAGTCCTAATCCCATTCATGAGGGTGGAAGCCTCATGACCTAAATATTTCCCAGAAGCCCTACCTCCTAATATATCACACTGTGGGTTTTATTTCAATAAATAAATTTGTAAAGGAGCATGCAAAAAGCCATTCCACCATAGGTGCTTATCCTACCTTTTCTACTCAAATCATACAGATGAATATCTATAAACAACCAATAAGGAAAAGTGCGTACAATAGAAATATTCAAACAAGAAATTAAAAAGTGCTTCTTGGAATACCACCATTTTCAATTCCTATTGAATTAAGAAAATGTTCATCAATGAAAGCGAGCATCATTAAAAAGGGACAGCATATATGTTATACTTCCTGATGGAAGAACACAATATCATGCATGAATTACCTTTGCCCAAATTTTAATTAAATCTGATCAGATCTTTTAACTATTGACATAATGAAGATACAGAAACAACCAAAGAAATTCAGTCTGTGGGAAAACATTGCAGCACAAATTAGTGAATGGAGAGGGAAACAGAGAGAGTAGAGGAGTCTTAAGAAGCACTGTATAAGGTCATTTAGGAAACCCATGGGAAAAATTGGGATTTAACATATAAAAAATAAATAAATCAGTCAGGACCACAGAAATCATCATTATCAGCAGAGTATAAAATCAGAATTATATAATTACAATATGACAAGTTATTGAGAAAAGCAAAAATGTCCTCATTTCTTAATTTTACAAAGAAAATGTCTATAAATACCATGGCAAGTTTTTGTTTGTTTGTTTGTTTTGCATCTCCCAAGTTTAGTTCTTGAAAAGTATTATTATTTATTACATATTGTATATACATACATGATTGCTTTCAGCTTTATTTTCAGTTTTAGTTGGATAATTATTTATTAATTTTTATTCATGTAGCTATTTCAGGCTATAAATGTTCTTTTAGGTTAGCAAACTCCATCCTGCAAATGCCATGATTTTATTCTCTTTTAATGCTGAGTAATATTGTTAGCACTTTCTGAAATATCATATTAAAAAGTCTGCAATTCAAAAATTAAAAAACATCTGTATTCTACATCATAACAAATAGAAAGACAACTATGGGTGTCCACATAAGAGAATAATTTTGGAAAATAAGAAATGAGATCTTCCAGTTAAACATAGCAGGTTAAATCACATGTGCACGTACTCTCTTGAAATTCTACTAAAATATCAGTAAAAGAGTAGAAAAGGTATGAATCCACCAAGACAAAAAACTCTAGAAAGTAAAATAGACAATGGTGACAACATTTTGTCATGACAACAGTAGCAAAACTGCTCCCCTTATGGCAGTCAGGAAGCAGAGATAGAGTTCAAGGGAGGAAGAGGCGAGGGTGGGTGAGCGGGGAGAAATACGGCCATCTGGGACACACCCCTAGCGACTTCCTCCAACTAGGCACCCCTAAAGTTTCTAGCGTCTTGCAATATCCCTCATGATCCCATCATCTCCCACAGATCCCTACCTTTGAACATTGCTGCCCTGGGGACCAAGCTTTTAATAGATGAGCTTCTTGGGGAGACATTTCAGATGCAAACCATAATACTCAGTTTACCACCACTTCCTAAACCCAAACTCGGCCTGCTAAATGAAATTGAAAAGATCCACACCTGAGAAAGCTCAATTCCACAGTTGTTCTCAGTAAGAGAATTATGTGAGTTACTCTGTCACGTACAGACACAGAAGTCATGTAATTAAATTCCAACTTTTACTTGAACCCTTTGAAGACTGTTTAAAATGATTTTTAAAATTCACTATGATCAAGAACTGATTTAAAAATTATTTGATATGTAGACAATTCCCTGCCATATATGAGGCAATTCAATTAAAGATAATAGAAATGGTCAAATCTCTTGAAATAGATCATAGACTTTGCAAAACTAGAGATGTTCTATCATGAATTACTACCATATTTATTTGCCCAATTTCTCAGCTGATTTTCAGGATACCTTTTCTATTTCTAAAGTTATTATATAATTTGAATAAAAATAAAAATTCAATAATGCAAATATATTGTTGATGTATAACTTCTTATAAAATATTTTATGCCCTCATTAACTATATTTATAATACTTAAAGATATTAAATATAATTTTTAAAAAATATAACATTAAAGTGATCTTGGAGATCATAAACCAGTATCTCATTTTACAGATCAATAATTTGCAGATTTTATGTTTCTAAGCCATCATCCACACAGCTATTCGGAGGTTTCTGTTGTGGAATTGAATACTGGCTCTAGAAATCATTGCATGTCAAGAGTCTGTACTCCCTTGTTCCACAGCAGAAGATCTGCTTTGGCCTTTGTTATCATTGCTACTTGATGAGTTCTTGCTGCAGCCTTTGGGTATGTTGGGGAAAGACTTTCTTGCTGCTACGTGAAGTGTTAGAATTTTCTTTAGCACTCATCTTTAGGCTCATATTCACTGTAATGAGGAGGTGGCTGTCGTGGGCCACAGATGCATGAAGGATGGCCCACATCTGTATGTGTGGTTGTACAGGAGAAGAGAAGGAGGCTGCAAAAGAAGAGAGAAGTAGCCACAAGGGCCAGATCATGAAAGCAATCTTAGAAAGAGCTTCTAGACTATTCTGGATATTTCTGTGACCAGGAAAGGTTAGGGTGAAGGAACTGATCAGTGGATTAAGAGTTCACAGATGATTCTTCATGACTCTGTTGAACCCATTATTGGATAATCATGTGAACATTGCAAACAGGATAGTAATGGAGATGGGAAGGTGAATCATATCAAGTTTCTTGCCCTGCAAATGCAGAAATGCTACAGGACAAAGCTAAAAAAATACCCGTAAGTTCATTCATGAAATTAAATGAGGCAATAAGACTGTTAAAATCTCAAATATGTTAGGTAAATCATACATAGATCATTCACAATAGAAATAAAGCAGCTAGCTTTTCTTAATATAATGTAGTATTTTCTACAGAGAAGACTACTAGTATCTAGACCCCTATCAGAGTGAGGAGTATAATTCTTAATCTTAAATGAACATGGAAAAGTAGTCACCAAAAAAAGCAGAGTTAATTAAGCCAGGTTCAATTACAATGAGTTCTGTGGGCTTGTTTTAGTACTTTGCACTGGAGTCCTCTTATGCAAAATGGTATATTATAGTGTGCATCTCCTAAGATTCACCAAAGTGGAAGCAAAAAAATGTAAGCAGAGCTGATTCCTATGGTACCCACCAACACCTCACTGTGCTGTAATGGCAAAGTTTAGCAGTGTCGACAGAGACATAGGACCCACAAAACCTGAAGTATTCACTGCCTAGCCCCTTACAGGAAAAAAAAAAATATGACCCTTAATCTAAATCAATAATACTAAGTACTTGCCTTTCAGGGATTCACCCAGCACCTAAAATGTCTCCTATTTAACTTTAGTTGGAATTTCAGGCTAAAAGCTGAAGAAAATCTTATTGCTGAATTAGTCTAGAGAGACTATGTTATCACCCAAACAACAATCATTATTTGATGTGCTGTTCCTTAGATTCTGAGAGTTCAAGAATGCAAATTAGAAGCCAGAAAGCTATATTCCTTGATTATTGTGCTCCATTTCTTCATGGCAGCTCCTTAAAGAAATATAATTTGAAATGTTGGCCTTGATCACATGAAGAGTAATTTTGTGTCTGTATTAGTCAGGGCTCTCCAGAGACTCAGAACTAATGGGAAACAGATACAAGAGGAGATTTATTATAGGAATCAGCTCATGTAATTTTGGAGGCCAAGAAGTCAGAAATATGCTGCCTGAAGGTTGAAGTACCAGGGGTTTCAATGTTGAAAGGAAGGAGAAAATGGACTTTGCAGCTAAAGGAGAGAGAAAATTCACCCTTCGCCTGTCTTTTTGTGCTTTCAGGCCTCACTGGATTGAGTGATGCCTACATAGGTGAAGAAACCTCTTCTTCACCCAGTTCACAGATTTTAATGCTATTTTTTTTTCATGAAACTCCAGCACAGAAACCCAGAAAAAATGTTTTAATAGCTCTCTGCCATCCCCTGGCCCTGTCTTGTGGACACATAACCATCCCATTTTCTTGAATAGAAATAGTGTTAAAGTACTTGTCTATTATGTCATGAGAAAGTCCTTGGAAATGTGTATTCTGAGTATATTAGTTGACTTCAACTACACTGTGACATGTTTGACCAATTTGACCACTTTAGAGAAATGCAGATTATATTTCTGTTTATAAGAATCTTGCATCCAATCATTCTTTGATGTGCTGTTCTTTTAGTAAACTCTCATACTTTTATTTATTGGTACTGAGGATTCAACCCAGCGCTAAACCACTGAACCACATCCCCAGCCTGGTTTTATGTTTTATTTAAAGACACTGTCCCACTGAGTTGCTTAGGGACTTGCTAAGATGCTGAGGCTGGCTTTGAACTCATGATCCTCCTGTCTCAGCCTCCTGAGTCACTGGGATTACAGGCAAGCGCCACAGCACCCAGCTCATACTTTTATTTTTAGTGCAATGAGAACTATAAAAATTTCCACACTTCCCCCATTTGATTTAGGCATGTAGTGAGCTAGAGGGATGGAAGGTGGGGAAGCAGCAAGCTAACCAAGTCTGCATTTCACACTTGGCCCCCACCAGAAACTCAAAATGCAATCAGATGCTGGTTCCTTGCAAACTGAGTTTTATTCACCAACAAAGCTTCGGGTCTTATATTCACCTCAAGAAGAGAGGAAAATGATAATGGAATAGGGTCCCTGCCAGGAGCAAAACCCCATGGATGTTCATTGGGCTAAGAACAGTTATACCTTCACATAAGATTCTAAGACCATAGGGGGCATGCGGATCCTTTTGCCCATGAGCTACAGCTAGAATACTTCTTGCTCTCCTGAGCATTTTTCCTAAGAAACTCAGAGATAAATTCTGTGGTTAAATGCCCCAGAACTTACAATGCCATCATTTTGATATGCATTATGTTTCCAGTTTTTTTTAAATCACTACTTAATGATTACATGGTGTTTATTATTATAGGCCAGCTCAAACATTTTTGAAGAAGTAAGTAGAGCCTAAATATTAAATAAGTAAAAATAATAAATCCCCTCTTTTTACCCAGCATGTGCTATGCCCCTTGGAAAATATGAAAAACTTAATGACTGCTCTCAAGGATACATCAATATCAATTGGGAGATTAGAAATATACTTGGGAAATGAACTAGAGAATATCTCAAGATTATTTTTTACTTCTCAGCTTGTCTGATAAAAATGACATCTATTATAGAGATTGAGAAAAGTGAGTTTAGTATAAACAGAATTGATTAGAGCACACTTCATACACAGGATGAGATGCATTCCAACTAATGACACTTCTCTGGCCAAGAGGCCCCCAACCAGTGTGCCAAATGGATGTTGGTCCACTCCTCCTCAGGGTAGCTGGGCAGGACACAAGGTGGCAGGAAGGGCAACTAGCTGGGAACAGCCAAACTGCATACACTGCCTTCTTCTTTATGTGAAAAGCAGTCTTAATAAGAATAATGGAGTTATTTTCATATATTAATTTTAGTTACTGATTATATTCAGCAAAATTTCTATTAAACAAAGCTCAGCTATCTGAATCTTTCTAGTTGAACTGTTGGCTTTTCAAAGAGTTTCCCAAAATGTACAGTCTTAAAATCAGTCACTGTGCCTGCTTGCTGGAAACAATTTTAGCAATTAGTTTTTATGTCCTGAAGGCATTTTATAGTTATTTATTAGTTGATAGCTACTTACATAAAAAAAATAATCTCTTTCCTTCTCACTACTTTGTATGTAAGCTTACTCCCATGATGGCTGACATGGAAAAAGAAAATATATATCCAAATGGTTTGCATGTGCGTACACCTGATAGCACCAAAAAGACAAAAGTACATTTTGATTTATTATCAATTATAAAATTTCCAGTTCAGCCAAAAGTTTAAGTACTTGGACTGAATAGATTTCTATCTAATCACTCCAGTATTTATTGAGTAATAATCATCATTAATAAATTGATAATAAGTAATAAAATCAAAAGGCAGCAAGAAGAGATAAGCAGAAAAATTCCAATCATGATGAGTAATGTAAAGAATCTTCTGTTCCAAATGTGAGGAAATAATCGACAGCAATTTAGAAAAAGAAAACACAGAAATAAGGAAAGGAACATTTTAAAAATTGCATTTTGCAACAGTGGTCTGTGTTCGAAAGCCTTCAGTGGAAAGAAAGAGACCTCTACATGTACCTTTCTGGAATACCCCTGAAGCCCTCAGGCATGTGCCAAAGACTCTTTAAAGGAGAAGCTATAAGTAGCTGGTAGCTAAAGGTGGATGATGAAGCCTCTTCAGGGGTACCCTCATGCTTCCAAATGCTTCCAAATTTCATGGCCTACACATGCAGAAGGGCTTATTTTTCTTTGTATATTTTAATATGAGTCTTCCATAGAAAACAATAAAAATCCCATAATGTTCTGAAAAGAACTCCTGTTTCTAGTGAGTTAATTCTTTATAGCCAATAGAAAACACCAGATCCCAGCTAGTCAGATGTTCTGAGTTTTTTATGCCTGCTGAAAAACCTAGATCAGGGTAAAACAAGGTTTATCTGTAAGGGATCAGATAGTAATTTTTCGTTAGGATTTGCAGGCCATATGGTTTGTGTCTCAACTATCAACTTTGTCATTGTAGGGGAAAGGGCCACAGACACTGAATAAACAAACGAATATGGTTCCCTGCCAATATAACTAGATTTAGGTACACCAACATTTAGAATTTACACATTTTTTATATATCACTAAATATACTTCTTTTGATTTTTTTTTCAACCATTTGAAGGTGTAAAACCATTCTTCTCTTGTGAGCTATGTAAAAGCAAGCTGTTCTTGGGTCCTGCTGACCCTTAGTCTGAATCATTTGTTTGCAATTTGTGGCCCATAAACTAAGTGAATGTGGGTCGGTGGGTGGGAGAGAAGAGTTTTGAGAACAGAGTGATTACAGAGAATCTGAGAACGAAGAATTGCCTCTGGACTAAATCAATAATCTGCCACATGCAAATGTTATTGCTCAATATATTTCTGTACAAAGGAAATTAAATAAAATGAAACATTATGGAATCTTCACTGAATTTAATAATGTAGCACAAGATGGAGAAGCTGACTTGGATCTACCTATTCCTGAAGAGTTATTTTGCCTTGTGTTTATTCACTGAGAGTATAGTGATTCCATTCTTTAAAACAAAATTAGGTAGCATTAGAATAGTATGAATGAATGAAAAGAGAAAGAAAAAAGGAAGGGAGGGAGAGAGGGGGGAAGATCTGAAGAAAGCCAGGCAAAATGGCAGAAAGAACACGATCTTATTCAAACTGTGTTACCAGCACAAAGACAGACACACTGATCAATGGAACAAAATAGAGAGCCCAGAAACAACTCCACACATTCTAGGTCAACTGATTTTCAACAAGGATGCCGAGAATGAGGAAAGGGTCATCTCTTCAACAACAGCATTGAGAAAACTCCATAACATGCAAAAGGATAAAATTGGATCCTTTTTGTATATCGTCACACACAAAAAATTCATAATGGAGCAAAGCCTTAGCCGTGAGACTTGAAACTATGAAAATCATCAAAGAAAAAGAGCAGAAA
The DNA here is from genome assembly GCF_047511675.1 of Marmota flaviventris. Classification (NCBI taxonomy): domain Eukaryota; kingdom Metazoa; phylum Chordata; class Mammalia; order Rodentia; family Sciuridae; genus Marmota; species Marmota flaviventris. Next base: position 127,082,461 of record NC_092504.1, read on the forward strand.
TGCACTTGGCAATTATTTCACTGCTGACACCAAAAGTACAGGCAATAAAAGTAAATTAGACCTTTGGGACCACATCAAGGTCAAAAAGCTCTGCCCAGCAAAGGAAAAATCAATAGAATGAAAAGGCAACCATGGAATGGGGAATGATGTTCCCAAACCATGTATCTGATAATAGGTGATCTCTAAGGTCTGTGGGGACCCCTTCGACTCACTAGAAAAAACAAACAACCCCCCCAACAAAATAGCAAGAAAAAACTAATAACTTGATTTTAAAATAAGCTAAGGAAATGAACAGACATTACTCCATGAGCTACAGGATTGAATAGATATTACTCCAAGGAAGACATACAGATGACTAAGAAAATGAAAAACTTTCAATATCACTAATTATCAGGGAAATGCAAATCCAAACCACAATGAAGCATCACCTCATGCCAGACAGGATAATTCTATAAAAAAAAAATAGATAAGTATTGGTGAGAATATGGAGAAATTGTACAGTGTTGGTGAGAAGCTGAAGTAGTTTAGTCATTATGGAAAACGGTATGGACATTTCTCAAAAAATAAAATAGAACTACCACATGATCCAGTATTTTGCTCCTGGGCATTTATTGAAACCCCAAAACACTGAAATCAGGATCTCAAAGAGATACTGCCACTCCCATATTCATTGCAGTACTATTCACAATAGCTAAGATTTTTGTGGACACAACCTAACTGTTCATCAACAGATGAATCAATGACGAAAATATAGCATATGCATGCAATAAATAATAATTCATTTAAAAGGAAGCAATTCTGTAATATGTGACAACATGGATACACTTTAAAAATATTATGCTAAGTGAAATAAGCTGGGATAAACACTGCATTTTTCCACTATTGAGTGTCTAAAATAACCAAATTAATGAAAGGAAAGAATAGATTGTTGTTCCTGGAGGACTGTGGAATGTGGGGAGTTAATTATAAACTTGAGTAAAATTTCAGTTGTGCAATATAAACATTAGGGACATGCTGTTCAACACTGTACCTACAGATGACAATATTATATTGTACATGTAAAAATCTATTATGAGGGTATTTCCCATATTAAATGTTCTTACCAAAATAAGAACAAATAAGAATTAGATTTTTTATAGTAAGGGGTTCAATGATTGGAATGATAACTTTTAATCTTTCCATGACAGATAAAACCTTAAACATTAAAGAGACTAGATATTAGAATTACAAATATGCTTAATTTCATAAGTACAATTTTTTCAACCCAGATCATTCCTTCATTTAAATACAAAACTGCCAACACTGTCAGGAGTGACAGCCTTTATATGAAATGCAAACTTATACGTTTGGAGAAAAATAAAATATCCAACAAAACTCATTGGGGTACTAGAAAGGTTATAATTATGTTAATAATTTAATAATAAAAAATAATAGCAGTAATAGTACTTGCAGTGATAATATTTATAGAAGTCCACTTCGGCAGCTTCAAAAATAGAGGGAATAATATGGCAACTTAATGGAGTCAACAAACATTTCTAGATTCTTAAGAAAATTTTAAAATGCTATATTTACATAGAAAACTCTTTCCCAACACTCCCTTTACCAGAAAATGAATGTATTTCCCCAAAATTCACATGGTAAAACCTAACCCTCCACATCATGGTACCTGGAGATGAGGCTTGGGAGTCCACTCTGTATTGGGGATAGAGCCCTTATAAAGAGGATTCGTGCCCTTGTAAAAGAGGTTCCAGGGAGTGCCCTTGTCCTGTCCACTATGTGAGGACAGAGCAGAAAGATGTGTGTCTGTGAATCAGGAAGCTGAAACTCACCAGACCCTGATACTTCCATAGCCTTGAACTTGGATTTCTTCCCAGTCTTTAAGAACCACAAGAAATAACTTTCTCTTTTTATAAATTATTCAGTTTAAAATATTTTTGTTATAGTAGCCCAAATGGACTGATACATTTTATCAATATCTATATTTTTTATTTCATAAGGAGACTGTTTTAGTCAGCTCTTTTTGTTGTTGTTACTAGATGACCTGACCAGCACATCTGTAGAGGAGGAGAGTTTATTTGAGGGCTCACAGTTTCTGAGGTCTTAGTCCACAGAAGAGTGGCTCCATTCCTTGGGGCTTGAGGCAAGGCTGAACAGCATGGTGGGAGAGGGAAACAGCTCACATTTTGATCAGAAAGGAGAAAGAGAGAGTCTCTACTCTCCAGATTCAAAATATATATCCCAAAGCCATGCCCCAATTCCCACCTCCTCCAGCCACACCCTACCACTTCAGTTACCACTCAGTTAATCCCTACCGGGATTAATTCACTGATTGGGTTAAGACTCTCACAACCCAATCATTTCTCCTCTGAACCTTCTTGCATTGTCTCACACATGAGCTTTTGAGGGACACCTCACATCCAAACCATAACAGAAACTACAGCAAAAATTACTAATCTTTGAAAATAGATATATATTTTTTGAAATACCATTTGATTATTACATGTTTTTATAATGTTTTATTCCTTACTTTCTAGAAACCTAATTATAGATGTGTTTGATTTTGTCCATTGCAGTTTATCACCTAACAAAATTACTAGCTAAAAAAAGTGAAATTCAGTGTGACTATGCTAAAAATGCAATATGTAACAAATTACAATAGCATATGAATTTATGTCACATAATCTATAAATTTTATCACATAATCTAATCCTAATATCTTAATCTTATCTAAGCTTTAAGTATATAAATAAATGTCACTTTATTTAGTTATATTTATCTTATGAATAAATATAACATTTTATAGTTTTATTTGCCTTTATGTTAAAAAGGTACACATCCATATGTGTATCTGCATATGCATATATGTACATATATAGATGTACTCTAAGTCTTTTTTGATTGTCACTGAACAACAAAATCTAATATTATGAAAATGAAAATTGATATTTTCAATAATAAGAAATTGAGAGAAAAGAATCAAATTTTAAAAAGGAGAAGGAGACCAAAAAAAAACACAAAAAAAAGATGAAGTCAAAAGGAGGATTAAGGAAGAGAATGAAGCAGAGACGGAAGAACAGGAAGGAAAACATGTCTGGGCCTGCTGGTGAACACAGCATGGCCGCCATCTTGTCCTTTTGAACAAGTACTTCTGGGGAAGAAGTGGGAGAAGTGCAATTATCCTTAAAGAGTTGAGAAGAATTAGAACACAAATGACACTTTAGGACACTTGGCTCTGTAACCTTAATCCTGCATCTTCCCTTAAGAGTTCTTGACTTAAAGTTTCTGGTATGTTCAGTGGAAGAAAGGGAAGCTTTTGATTGAAGCAATTTACCTAAAGATATGATGGAGAGATGGGAGGAATGTTGCCTTATTACTGGTACATGATATTTCCAGAACTCTGATGTGCAGTTGATAATTAAATAACATGGTTTTTTACCCTCTCTTTAGGATGTACTCTTTTAAATTAACATGTATACTTTTAATAAACTATTTCTTTTTTCTTCTCTTTTCCTTCTCTACTATTTCCCTTTTCTGTGAATGTGTGTACTGGGAGCAAAAAAGACTGGTAGTTGTCCCCTCAGTATCTATATGTGCATATGCACATACATATACATACATTTTTTTTAATGCATAGAACTTCAGCTAGGCTTATAGTCAAAGACTGTATTTCCCAGTCTTCCTCGATACCAGATACAGCCATGGTTCTGGGTTTTGGCCAATAAAATGAGAATAGAAATGACAGTGCAATTTCTGTGTTTCACCTTTCAGAAGAATGTAGCATGGTCTTCCCTCTTTTACTCCTCCCAAATTCTTCCCCTCTCTTTAAGGTCATATGATGGTAGAAGCCAGGGCAACCACACCCCTCCCACCTCTATCCCCTTCACTGTACTTTATATTTTTCCCATTCATTGGGAAAATAGCATACATTGCCTTTTAATTACACACACACACACACACACACACACACACACACACATATATATATATATATATATATATATATATATATATATATATATTAGCTACTTATTATACTAACTTTTCTTTCTCTGCAGAAGCAAAGAGCAGGTATTTTGTTTCCCCACTGCCTAAAGCATCACAAGATGTATAGAGGTTGCTCAATAAAAAGTAATTGGATAAATGAATACATATATATGTACAGAATCCAGAAAGCTTGGAAAATAGAACTTTAGATTCTATCGAAATCTTTGGTACCATGTAGTTGGTAAGGCAGCAGGGGACATGGTGGAAATGGTCAGTTCCTAATTCCAATCAAGTTCTCTTTCTTCTTCTCAGGATCTGGTCCTATCAAAGCCCTCAGAAAAAAACCAAAAATGATTTTTTTTCATATGCACGTTTTTAATCATAAATACATGGAAAATTTTCACATGCATGAAAAGCACACACTAAAACCTACACCATCTGAAATATTCAATGAAAAAGTGAAAATAAGCTTTCCATAGACAATCCTTGTATTGTTGTCTTGAAGTAGACAGAGGCAAAACCAGACAACAGAAGTCCTTTGAGATCAATCATCCCAGTGTCTTAAAATCTAAGGTTTTTCAAATGATGCAAAAGACTAAGTAATGTTTCTTTTATTTCCTCATCAGACTTTCTAGGCTTTTTCTATTTTTAGCCCACAGCCGAGAGCAATGGTTAGGAAAGAGTAGCTGCTAATGACAAAATGGGTATTTGGATAGTGATTTATTAATTGTATAGTGCCAAAAGTCCCATAAATAATGACCATGGGAAGGCAAATAAATTTTAACTTTATTAGAAGATTTGACCAAGTATCAACATCTCTCCTGGGAAGAATTTACATTTACAGTTGAATCCAGTTACCCTTTACAGAACACAATAAATGAATAAGTTATGTGTAGTATGGTGTGTGTGTGTGAAAGAAAGAAAGAGAGAAAATTTAAATACCACCCTTAGGTACTTAGAATACTCCCAAAGTGACAGGCTCTGCTAATACTCTCACTGTAGGCAGACATTACTTTGGAAAGGAATTTATCTTTAGTTAATTACAGTACCTTTTTTTTTTTTTTGGCAAATAAACCACCAAAGTGGACAGGTTCTGAAGGACTAATAGGCTTAATATAGCAAGTCATAAAACATTCAGATCCTTTTATCTTCAAGCCATGCAGTGATTCTGGAGGGAAGAAAGTAAAATAGAACGGTTCAAATTCAGCAGCTCTAGTGAGAGGCATCTATCTCCTTGCTGACTACTTTCTCAGGTCTGTTTTCTCCTGGAAAACTTCCTCTTAATCTTTATAAATATGTCTAATATGTATCAAGCATTTGTTAGATGCATAGCACTGTCTTAAGACTTAACATACATTAGCTTATTTGATCCTCCCAATATTTTTACTAACCTCATTTTAGATGAGGAATTTATAGTCAGAAAGGTTAAGAAACATTCCCAGGCTCATGCACTGGTAATTGGCAGTGTGACTTCAAGGACCCTTGCCATTATGCTCCCCCTCATCTACATTTAAAAGATTATTACTCAATATTCTTGCAAATTAGAGAATACCATCTTTTATGGTCCCATAAACTTCATCTTTTCTTTGGTCAACAAGCTACTCATTTTTCAGATGCAATATCACGGGTCCTTCCACCTTTACTTATCATGTTGCCATATGATCACTCCCATTTTTGAATCATGGTAATGTATTTTTAAGAGAGCACATTAAAAATAAGTATATGCTAGTAGAAAATTGTAGACCTTGGAGGGTCTATCTTCCTGTTTATGATGCTATCAGAATAGCCTGATCTGGCTACAAAATTGATTGAACAAGACCAACATTTTTTTCATCCAGTAAAAACAAAAATGTAAATCATTTAATGTGTGTGGGTATATACATACATATTTCCAACTCTTCAGCCACCCTTTTACCATGATGACAGCTGCTAAACTTTCTCCAAGATGTATGAGCGCCATTTTATCAGGTCTGTTTCTCTCCTAACTCGTCTTTCCTGGATGAGGAACTAATTATCCTTAGATCCTGCTGTTCTCTTGTCTGTTAGCTGCCCTAATAAACCCATGGTGGAGAGAAAAAAATAATGAAGATCAATAGAGAGAATGAAAATGAGAAGAAAAGAAAAAGCTATTGTGGAAAGTAAAAAAATCAGAAGTGTTACAGGAATTGATTTTTGCTCATCAGAGTCTGGATTCCAGAGTAGTTATAATTTTATTTCTTTATGTATTTCTTTTCAATTTTCCTTAAGTTTTGATTTTCCAGGGAAAGAAACATGAGCTGGGGAAATAGAGAGACCACTTAACACAGGCTCGGTCACTCCCCAGACACGTGATCATAAGCAACATAAAGAAACCCAGCCCCAGTTTCTTCACCTATGAAATGAAGAAAATTGCACATACCTCATAAAGTTGTTATAAAAAGTAAATGAAATTATATGTAAAAAAAAGTTGTGAATAAATGTAAACATACATTGCTTAATATAAATAAATGAGAGTTTATTTTTCATGTTGTCATATTTGCCTCATATCTAATATGCATTTATATTATAATAACATAATATCTTATTTTTTAATTTCTATTTTTTTTAGTTGTACATGGACACAATACCTTTATTTTATGTATTTTTATTGAATTTATGTTATTTTATTTATTTTATGTGGTGCCAAGGATCAAACCCAGTGCCTCATGTGTGCTAAGCAAGCACTCTACTACTAAGCCAGACCCCAGCCCCATAATATCTCATTTTAATGACATAATTTTTAAATTTAGATATGTGTAGAGGAAGAATTCTTATTGGCAGCCAATCTATAGCAATAAGCAGAGGAAATAATTTGAAGGATTAACTCATATTTATTTCATAAAGAGAAAATAAAATACAAAGCAAGCCTGAGGGTATCAAATTAAAAATGAGAATTTTTAATATTGTTTCAGGAGAATTCCATTAAATCCTAAAATTAACAAATATTAATTAATACAAGTGAATATCAAATCTAATTCTAGGCAAGTCAAAAGACAACATAATCCCTAGTAAAGTTTTTACATCTGAATTGATTTTTAATAAAACAAGTTTTTAAATAAAACCTCTTTTATTTTTAATTCTCATCATTTATCCATTATTTCCCTTTTGTAGGAAATCTTTCAAGACCTATTGTTAATGGATACTTCAATGGATGCTCTTCTTTGCTTCAGATAAAATCATCTTTATTTGTTTATAAAAGGTAGCAATGGGAATATTTAGTGTGTACGCTGCATAATGAATGATCTCCTTTTTATTTCAATCAAAATTACCAAGTTCCTGCCCTTTAGAAATAAAATGCATTCTTCATTAATGTTTTCCAGGCTCACCGTGAGATCATGGAAACTTACCCAACAATAAATAGCTCATGCTCCTCATCTGTCAAGCAGGATTAAACTAGATTTTTCTCTATAATTCTCCCAACTCTTCTTTTTCATATTTATGTAAGAAATATTACACAATTACTTACTCTGTACATAGTACAAAAGTAGGAGACAAGACAGAGGAAGAGAGGAAAACATGAACATGCATATCCTTACCCTAAAGTAAGATTACCCTAAAGTAATCTGGAAGGTACATCATGGAAGTATGTAGCCTCCATCATTGAATCAATCCCCTCCTCAAAAATAGAATCAATCCTTCAAAACGCTTAATGTTTAATAATAATTATTTAATAATAACCCATTCAATAAATGGACAAAAGAACTAAACAGATATTTCTCAAAAGAAGAAGCACAAATGGTCAACAAATATATGAAAAAGTGTTTAAAATCTCTAGCAATCGGGGAATTGTAAATGAAACTACACTAAGATTTCATCTCTCTCTAGTAAGAATAGTAATTACCAAGAATACAAATAATAATAACTGCTGACAAGGATGTGGGGGAAAAGGCATCACTTATACACTGTTGGTGGGATTGCAAATAGTACAACCACTGTGGAAAGTGATATGGAGAGTCTTCAAAAAACTAGGAATGGAACCACCATATGACCCAGCTCTCCCACTCCTCAGTATTAAACCAAAAGGACTAAAACTGGATACTACAGTGATACAGGCAAACTAATGTTTATAGCAGTGCAATTCACATTAGTCAAATTATGGAACCAACTCAGATGCCTGTCAATTTATGAGTGGATAAAGAAAATGTGGTATATGTACACAATGGAATTTTACTCCGCCATAAAGAAAAATTTAATCATGGCATTTGCCAGTAAATGGATGGAACTCGAGAACATCATGTTAAGTGAAATAAGCCAGAATCAGAAAAATAAGAGTCAAATGTTTTCTCTCTCATATGGAAGCCAAAACAAAACAAGGGGGGAAAGGGGGAGCATTGAACATCATAAAGACAAGACGTAGAGAAGATCCTAAAGATTTAGGGAGTGAAAGAAGGCGATCGAAAAGGAAGTGAAGCGATGGAAAAGAGTTGGGAATGCAAAATGCATTCAACAAAATTACCACACGTGCATGTATAAATATATCACAGTGAATTCCACTTTTATCTGTAAGTCTCTGTAAGTCTGCAATCAAAACTAAATAAATGAGTGAAAGGAATACCGGTAGAGGAAAGAAAATCGAGGGGAAAGATGAGGGCACCAGACTCTGAAATAAGTAAATCAAATTCCATCCATGTATGATTTTGTCAAAGTGAACCCAGCTATTGCATCTAACTATAATGCACTAGTGAAAAAGAGAAAAAAGAATAAAGTTGTACACAGAGCCCTATGGCTCCCACTGATCACATATGGCAAGCTCACAAATTAATGGCAGAGGAGAGTGTGGGCTTTCTTCCTCTCGTGATTGCTACCAGGAAGGATGCTTGCACTAAGGGACCCCTTTGGTTTCTCTGCAAAACAGACAGCATGCCTCTGACATACCATGATGGCTTCAGATGATTTTGACCACAGTTTAAATGCTCACCTTTAGATGGGCTGATTCTAGTGTTGGATCAGAGATATCTTAAAGGATATCTTAACATCTTTGATGGATATCTTAAATTCTGTTAATGCCATTCTCTAATTCTGTTTCTAATTCCCTGATTGCAGCAGTTTTGAGTGGGAAACAGAAGAGCACTTTCAGGAAGGGCTGTCCCTCCGCTCCTGTTATTCAGTTGCAGTGTATAGCTGAAGTGTAAGCCCCACTGTCCTTGTTTCTGTGGTTTATGATCACCTTGCTTCTCCAGCTTTCTAGGTTTTGTTTCTTTCCTCTGTGCTCATCCTGAGCATCCATTAGGAGTTTTCATTTTGTGGCACAAAAATCTTCATTTATAGCAATTTTCAATTTCTGGGAAAATATTGATTCTAAAAGTGGAACATAGAAATATCATGTAAACCCTCTTCAATATTCCTCCCACACAATTTTAATTAATTAAGTGAATTTAATGAATCCATAAATTCATTTTGAACTGTAATCAATGCAATTATATTAACAAAGCTACGGAACTTCAAAGGCAGAAAAATCAGACTACTGTTTGATGTCACAGAAAACTTATTATGACTTTCATGTCATCAAACAAAAAGAAATTGCTTTCTAAATTTAATATGTATAGTAAAATGTATTTATTATTTTCTTTGTTTCATTAATATATTAATATATTATACATATGTACACACACACACATTTAAGTATTTTGAGCTCTAAAATGGCCATATTTTTGTTCAGGATGATTTGTTGGCAATAAATAGACATACTTGACATTAGCATTCAAAGGCATATTAACTGGGCTAAAAAAGATAATAGGACTTATTTATAGAAAAACAAAGTAACGCACAAACTTTCATTCTACTAATTATTCAACTGTTGCCAGATTCAAATACATAAGTGTTTAGTCCAGAGATGACACACAGTATCCAAAAGGGTGGGAGGCATAGGCCTGGCTGAAGGAATAGGCAATGTCTGGGATTATGAGAGAGAAAATTGGATAGCATGATTACATCAGATTTGAATTTATTTTGGGGGCAAAACTGAGCCACTGGCAGTTTTTCATGTTTGGATTACACCTGATGATAGGATTTACACAAAGGATTAGAGCTAGGAAAGACAATGAATTTCTTCATGATCCCAGATGGAAACAGAAAACATCTAGCTATGGTTAAAATTTTATAAAATGCTGTTGGAATTGAAGAGACAGAAGAAAGGGAGAGATTGCAAAATCAGGACTGGCAGATTTTTCTCTCTTTCTCTTGCAAACTGCCTCATTTTTTAATTTCTTTTTTTATCCTCAGATCACCTGACTTTTACATCAGAATTTTTTTTCAACTCTTTCCTTTAAATTTGCTTGCTCCATTAAACAAAATCAGAATTAAACTTCAGACTTCAACAAAATATAAAACAATAAAGCATTTTTGAAATTTGTTTATAAAAAAAATTCCAGATTTTCAGCAAATTTTCTTTCATGTTATAAAATTGGTTACAATTAAGATTAGAAACAATGAAATGGGAGTTGCCTCAAGTAAATATTGTGAATCTTTTATTTTGTATTTATAATATCAAAACCTACCCAAACATTCTACTTTGTTCAGTATTTCGGCAAAAATCATTAAGAGTTTAAGAAAGAAAAAAAAAAGCCATGCTCTAATACTGTTGCACAGTTTTTCAGGATCAATTGACTTGCAAAATACAAATATGATATTTTTGTTTTTAGAAGCTGCCAGAGGAAAAGTTAAGCTATAGCTGTGACCATCAACAGGCCAGAATACAGTGATCAGTGTACTTTAACACTAATACCCTGCAAAGATAGACAGACATCCTACTCCTGCAAGTCATCTCAACACTATCCATCTTTCTCCACTTCTCTGAAAACAGATGGAGTCCCTTACGCAACAAATTGGTGTCTCTCCTAATTTGGTCAAACAAAGAATGATTTCAATCCATGCTGTATCAGTGAAGTCTTTGGCCACACAATATAATAAACAATATTTTAAAACACAGAAAATATCCATATTCTTCTTACAGAAATAGGAGGTCAGACAAGTAGCCCATCTGAGGATCATACAAAATCAGGATTAAACCACAAAGCCAGTTACCAGAAAGTATTTACACTCTCTGTGTTGATGAAGATAATAAAAATGTGACCCTTCAAATTTATATTTTCTAAAAGTATCCCTGCACAGAGATGGTGATAATTTAAACAATGAATCAAGAACACCATCCTGAAGGGTCTCTCACCTGTGATTTAATGGAAGGCTCGGAACCAACTCACATAGTGTTAGCTCCAAAGTCACTACAGCGTTTCTCAACCTCAGCATTCTTGACATTTGGGATACATTATTGTGAGAGGATTTTCTGCTCATTTTAGGATACTCAGCTGCATCCCTGGCCTCAACTCAATGGATGCCTATAGCAAACTCCCCATCCTTGACCCCAAGTTGTGCCAACCAAAAATTTAAATGATCCTAGGGCAAAGCTGACATTGCTGGAGAACTGAATTAGTTGAATTGGTCACATGGCCCAAATTAAACATAGAAAACCAAGAAGCATCTGGAAGGGAAAGAAATAGGCATTTAAAGCCCAGGATAAAAAGACTTCAATGTGTACTCTCATAACAACTACATTAACAGATCCATGATCCTCAAATTTTACTGTTCATAAGAAACACTGTGGCATTTAAAACTTTTTTTTTTTTTTTTTTTTTTTTTTTTTAATGCTCGGGCACCAACCCTAGAGTTCCTGACTCTCTAGACTTGGAGCAGGACCTATCTGATTCTTTAACAAGCACTGAAGATGACTTCATCAGATGGAGGCAGGCCAGGAGCTTGCTCTAGCATTGCCCCCAGGAGACCTGTAAAGATGGTCAACTGATTTTGTAAAAGAAGGGACTAGGGATTGGCAGTACCATCTACTGTGTGGCTTGAGGACTTTAGCTATGTAGAGTGAATCATATTGTTCATTCATTCGATGAATACTTGTTTAGCATCTAGTTCAACCTAGAGTCACTATAGTGAACATAAGGACTGTCATAGATTAGATCTGAAATGTCCCCCAAGCCCTTTGGTGCTATTGGGAGGTGGTAGAAACTTTAGGAGGTGAGGCCTACTTGGAGGAAGTTGGGTCTGTGGAAGCATGGCCTTGGGGGATATTGGGATGCTGGTCTCTTCCCATCTCTCTTCCCTTCCCATGGGCCATGAGGTGAGCAGATTGCTTCACGACACACTTCCACCAAGAAACAACAGGGCCAAAGAATTTGGCTTCTCAACCAAGGACTAAAGCCTCTGAAACCAGGTACCAAAGTAAACTGTTTCTCCTTTTAAGATGATCCTCTCAAGTATTTTGTCACAGTGATAAAACGCTAACACGTAGATTAAAATCCCAACTTCACTGATCGCCTAAGTTCAACAACACTCTATTTATTTTGCCCTTCTTTCTTTCTCCCTCCTTCCCCTCCTTCTTCCCTCCCTCCCCCTCTCCTTCCTTTCCTCCTTTCCTTCCTTTTTCCCCAATGATTTCTTCAAGTACCAATTCATAGATTTTTTTTTTTTGAAAGATCAGATCATGCAGATACCAGGGAGACCCAAATACTGTAATGAATAATTGGACCCAAATAGTGGGATTTCCTCTTCCTTATTTATTTTGCATATTTGTACATTTTCTCTTTATGTTTTGAATAATTTAGCTAAAACTATGTTCCTTATTGTTCTTTTATTTTTCCTTCAAAAATTAAACTCTTGGACATTTAAAAGTTTTAAGTGTATTGAACTTTCCTTCAAGCACAGTTTTAATTATATCTCATTGGTTTTAATAAATTTAAAGAGCATTATTTTATACATATTTTGTCATTTCAATTTTATTTTTCTCCTTCCAAGGATTAAGCAATATTTTCAACTCCAAGTCATTTTAATTATTTTTGATGATGTGGAAGTGTTTGATCTAATTATATTGAGACCAGAGAATTTTTTTATAATATTGCTACTTTTAACATTTATTAAGATTTTCTTTGTGTTTGAGCATGTGATTGGTTTGTGTAAATCTGCATGAGGATTTGAACAGATGACATAGCCATGGTTTTCAGAGTCTGCAGTTTATTAAATACAGATGCATCTTATTAATCACGTTACTGATCTTTTAGATCCTCGTTGTTTTTCTTTTGGTCTTTCATGAATGAGAAAAGCTGTGTTTCTACTTTCTATTTTTCATAGTCTTTGCATTGTAGGTAATATTACCCTCTGTGATACACAAGAGATTTATAATGGAAATGCATTTGATGTGTACAGCACCCAATGGGATGCTGTGCCTGCTCATATTGGCTGTTATGGTTGACCATTAAATATTCAGAAATTTTTTAAATCCATGATTAAATACAGTCACTACTAACCATTAAATTACATAAAACAAGTATATTATGTTAAAAACAAAGGCTACTCAATTTTACCATTATAGCATAAAAGCAACAATAGGCTACAATAAGTAAATAAATGGATGTGGTTATTTTCTAATAGAAATTTGCTTATAAAATAGGTGATTAGATTGGACACACAGTCCATAGTTTAATAAATCTTGGTTTAGACTTAAGAAATTAATGGGTAAATTTTGAATAAGATGAATTAAATATAAAGCATATCATTTCTAGTACTGAAGTTTGAAGATTTTACATTTGATTAATATAATTCATGTTAGAGCAAAAAATAGTTTAACAGTAGTTCACAAATAAAGATTTTTTAATTCATGGGAGAACAAGTTAGTGGACTGAAATGCAGTTTCATCCGCCAAATGATTGTTGAACTGGAAAGAGAGATTGGCTGTGGATCTCAGAGTTTGGAAAAAAAAATTAATGAAAACATTGTGAAGATCAGCTGGTAACATATTTAAAATAGAGAGTATTACAATTTTGAGGGGGGCGGGTACTGGGGATTGAATTCAGGGGCACTTGACCATTGAGCCACATCACCACCCCTATTTTTTTGTTTTATTTAGAGACAGGGTCTCACTGAGTTGCTTAGCGCCCTGCATTTGCTGAGGCTGGCTTTGAACTTGTGATCCTCCTGCCTCAGCCTCCATAGCCACTGGGATTACAAGCATGCACCACCATGCCCAGCCATATTTTATTGTTATTTGTGAATTATGTGCAACACATCCTTTGTATCAGTAAAACCTGTAACTTGTGCAGTAACTTGTACATAAACTTTTTAGAAAATCTTTTTCCCCAGAGAACATGCTACCAACTGTACCATGGATTATGAACTTCATTTATTTCACTTGAAATTCTTCCCCTGAATTCAACCTTATCTGCTATTAAAATGTGATTCTATTTACAAGTTTCACAGGTAGTACATTCACATGTTAAAACTTCAGAAGGAACAAACTGGAAAATGTCTTTTCTCTTGACAAATCCCCTCTTTTCTACCATTCTCTGCCACATTCCCACTGATGCAGCACAGTTATTAAAGTTTTATTTTTCTTCTGAGAAACTGTATGTGAAACTTTTGTTTTTGGAAATTTTTATCCACCTGACTTTAATCATTGTTTAAAGTACCCTGGATATTGACCCACATAAATATATAAAAATCTATGCATTACTTCAAGTATCATAATAATCCATTGTGTTAGGAGCCCTATTTGCTCAATCAAAAGCATATTCATTTAAGTCTATTTGTACTTTTTCAATCATTTTAAAGTTATGCAGCTATGAACAAATTTACATATATATAGTTTTACACAAAAGTATCTACAGATATGACAAATTCTTTAAAAATGGCTTCTTAAATTATATATTCAAATTTTTGTTTCTTTTCTTCATTCTTTTCCTCAGAAACACAATTACATGTATGTCAGATTGCCCTTGCCTCTTTCACTAAGTACCCTTTTCTCTGTATTTAATTCTATGTCCATTTCCATTTTCTTTTGATTATTTTCCTTATTCCTGCTCTTTCTGTCCTACTGAATTTTTGGCCTCTCATGGCTGATTTTTCTTCATTATGTCCCCATATATTCTCTTCCATGAAGTTTTATATATTTGTTTTGAACAATTTTTTCTATTTATTTATTTATTTATTTAGCAACAGCAAAAGGGGTTTATTGAGGATCCAATCCAGCGCGCTGGGGTTCTGTGCCTACTCAACAAGAGAGAGCGGCTCAGAGCCCAGAGCAGGGGTTGAGCAGTGCTTAAGTACACTTTTTGGGGAGGGCGGGGGCTTTGCATACATCAGAGCAAATCATCATGAGGCGCAGGAAAATCAAACAACAATTCTCAAACTTGATTAGTACATTCATTGGCGGGAACAGGTCGTGCGGCGGTGATAGGTCAGTTCTAAATCGGGGTACACATTCAAACTGATTGGTTTAGGCCCTGCGATGTCTATGTGCCAAGCGGCACAGGGTCCTAGGTTATTAAACAACCAGATGGTCAGGGGGAATATTTACTGGGCAGTTCCGGGTATTGTCCTAACAGCTACAGGAATTTCAGGTTTTGGGTGTAGCATAGGAACTTAACAATACCTGGTCCTTTACTTTTTAACTCAGGCCTTGCAGCTTAGAAACTTTACAATGCCCGGTCTTTTACACTTTAACTTCAATTATGTTTTGAACAATTTTAATAAAAAATTCTTAATTTAATTTTCAACCCTTGGTGACATAATGTGTAACAAGTGTCATCTGATGGCAACAATTTTTTCTTTTAGATTTCTTTTTTTTTTTAGTATGTACTTTGCTATTTTGATTCCTTCTACTTTTTTAGCTTTCTATCAATCATGTTTATTTCAGCTTTAAAAATTTCTCATCTTCAAATGAAATGAGTTCTGGCAGAATCGATAATTTACCAGGGGCTTATGAGGGGAGGAATCAATACGATGTTCCAGAATAGAAGAAATTTCTCCTATGCACCAAGGTTGGTCATGTGGTTTTCTCGCTGTTTACTTCCTCCCAAGTTATGCAAAGTCTCTCTACCCCTGACAATAACAATCACCTGCAGACAGCGCTTACCTGAAAGATATTTCATCTCTCTGCCTCTTCCATTTTTCTTTTCTTTCCTTCCTTTTCTTCTTCTTTCTTTTTTTTTTTAAATTTTAATTTGTTTGAAAACAAAACCAAATCTAGGGATCACTCTGTATCTATACACATTGCTCCTGTTGTTGCAAAGGGGTGTGCTTGATAAGCTTTTGCTGAGATTTGCCAACTTGACCATTCTTTCTTCACAACTTCTCACATTTCTCTGATTTTAGATGAATTTTAAAGAAATTTCTGGTTTAAAAACTGAATATGTTTTTGATTGAGCAAATAGGGCTCCTAAATTTCTGTTTTAAAAAACTTTCTGGTTTAGAGTTTGAAATTTAGCCTAAATTCATTAAGGAAATGAAATGAAATGGATCCTATTTCTCATCTCATTCTCCTTTTATCAGACAATTCTGTTAGAATAGTGAAAGAGTATACCAGTCCATTAAGGTTATTATAACAATGTAGGTGGCTTGTAAATGATAAAAATTTATTTCTCACAGTTTTGGCAGCAGGAAATTCCAAGGTTAATGTGTAAGCAGATTTGGTGTCTGGTTCACCAACTAGTGCCTTCCAGTTGTATACTCACATGGAATCTCTTTTATAAGAGAACTGGTTCAATGCATAAGGGTTCTGCCTTTATGATCTAGCCACCTCCCAAGGTGGTACCTCTTTTAAAGCCATCATATTGGTGATATAGTTTTCAACATTTAAATATAGAGGGAACAGAAAGCTCAATCCATAGCAGGGGGGAGACATTGTATTATTTCTCAAAATTAAAAAAAAATACTTTAAAAAAATATATTCTGTCCCCTTATTTTAAGTGAACATTTTAAAATATGGCTGTATAAAGACAAATAAGGTTTAGTTTTTGTTATTGGATTATAAGAGTTATTGGTAAGTGGCCTAAATAAGGTTTCTATAACAAGTAGCCATAGACTGGGTGACTTATAAACAACAGAAATTCATTTCTCATGATTATGGAAGTTGGACGTCTGAGATTGGCCAGCATGGTCAGGCTCTGGTGAGGTCTCTCTTGGATTCTGGACTGCTGACTTCTCCCTATACCTTACGTGGTGGAAAGAGAGCCCACTACATCCATGGATTTTTCTTTAAGCGGATTAACCCTAATGAACAAACTAGTTCTCCAAATTCCCACCTTCAAACACCATCACCTTGGAGATTACATTTCAATATACAAATTTTAGAAGAATGCAAATATTCAGTCTAGATTTTTTCACTTCTGGCCCCTGTTAATTCATTTCCTTCGCACTTGCAAAATATATTTGTTTCATTCCAATAGTCTTCAAAATTCTAGACTCATTTAGTATCAATATAAAATCTAAAATTCAAAGTTTCATCTAAATATTATCATCTAAATATATCCCTTGATGTTCAAGGTCTGATTTGTCTGGGAAAAAAATCCCTCTCAAACTATGAATCTGTGAAACAGGAAGTTATGTGTATACAAAATAGAGTGGTGAAATGAGCATAGGATGGACATTCCATTACCAAAGAGAAATATAGAAAATAAAGTTCAAAACATAGCATGGTTGACTTCATGAGATCTTGAAGCTCACAAGGGATACTGTTAGCTTGTTGCTCTGTCTTCCCTGCCCACTGACATAAAGTTTTGCTCCTGAAATAATTCTGTTTTCAGGTTTCTTCTGGGTTTCCCTGCCCCCATGACTTTGGGTAGAGGCCACGGTCTCACCTTTTGAGGCTAAGGAGTCAGTCTTGATGATCTCTGACTTACTTCATCTTATTCATCCCATGTATTAAGGAAAAGCATACATTCCCTGCTGAATAGCTCCACAGCCCCATCCTGTACAATTCAAGAAGTCCAACAGCCTTTATTCCTTCTCTCACCTTTGTCTTTATTTCAAAATGGCAATTCACCTTGCTAGGGTAGCAAATTAAGTCTTCAGCCACACAAGCAGACCATTCTCTTTAGCAAATGATCACTTGGTCACACCCTTAGAGTTCTCTTCCAAGCATTCAGTCTCACTTTTTTGCAGCATAGAAATGCTGAAAATTTTCCAAACATTTATGTTCTGTTTTTTTTTTTGTTTTTTTTTTTGCTTAACAATTCTCTATTTAAGTGATTTCGCTCTTTTTTATTATAAGCGGTCAGGAAGAGTCAAGCTATTTGTTCAAAACTTTTTTAAGAAATCTCTCTAGCTAAGTGTTCAATTTCATTGCTTGCAATTCCATCTTCCACAAAAGCAACAGAATGTAAAAACAAGTCTGCCAAGTTCTCTGACACAATATAATGAGAATTGTCTTTTACCATTGTTTAATAACGTGTTCCTTATTTTAAAGACCTTACAAATGGACATTATTGTCCACATATCTGCTCACGATTTTGTACATGATTATACAGTCTCTAAGAAGATAGAAGCTTTTAAAAAAAATTGATTCTCTTTCTTTCTGATTCTTCACCATAATTATTTAAAAATTCCCTTCATTAGAATCTCAGCTTCTAGTATATACTGTAAAATTCTTCCAGTCAGTCCCCAATTCCAGTTCCAAATCCACTTACACATATGTATAGCAGCACTCTATTTTTGCTATCAATTTCTGTCTAAATCAGTTTAGGCTGCAACATGAAGGAACCATAGACTGGGTGGCTTGTAGATGACAGAATTCCTCAGACTTCTGGAGTTTAGAAGTCCGAGATAAAGGTGCCAGAATGGTCAGATTCTGATAAGAGACCTCTTCTGCTGACTTCCTGTTGTAGCCTCAAATGGTGGAAGGAGCGGAGTAGCTCTCTTGCTTGTTCTTTTAAAGGCACAGATCCCATTCAGGAGAAGTGCACTCTCATGACTGAATTACCACCCCAAGGCTCCACCTCCAAATACCATCATATGGAGTATTAGACTTCAACATGCGAATTTTTCATGAGGAGAACACAAACATTTGATATGTAACAGTTATAAAACTAATTGTGTAGACTGAGCATTAAATATGAATATAAAGGAGAAAAAATGGATAATTTTTATGCTAACTTCTGAGAGATGCATTATTTGAAAAAATGTAAGGAAACCTTTGTAAATAACAGAGAATTTTGTTTGTCTTTTGCCACTTGGAGAAAGAAAGCGTAAGCAGAGTAGAGAAACTTGGAGATGTTCACGGAACATTTTCCTCATTAGATCCTAAGAAGACGTCATTGGCTTTTCTTGATTTTGTAAAAACTGAAGCACAGGTTAATACATGTAGGAGGAACTAAAATAAAAATTCAAGTACTAAAATTCTATTACTAAAAGTTTGGATTAAGATTCAACTGTTTTACATCATTAGTGGAAAACCAGGTAAGCAAAACACAAAGACAATTTTTAAAATATCCTGATAAGTACAATGAACCTTAATGCATTTTCATTTTTCACCACATATGATGTTTTCTTACATGTGGAGCACGTAGATAACATCAGTGGCTTTTCTCTCCCCGCCCCCTCACTTAATCCTCTTCTGGGAGATGTATTTGTTTCTCTGATTATTGAAGTTGAAGCAGCAAATAAGAAGGTGGAGCTCCTTCCCTTCTGCTGTATTCATCTTGGTAGGGAGATGCCTACAGAGTGCACACTTTTGCTTAGCTCCTCTGTGCTACAAGTGTTATAGTAGGTCTTTCATAGCAAAAAAAAAAAAAAAGTCAAGAGTTGGAAAGAATGATGATGGCAGACTTCCAAATAGGCAAAACTTTATATTTCCCAATCTTTCATAAAAGTTACTACAATGCCTAGAATATAAATGCTTAATAAATTTTATATAAATAATAGATAATTATAACCTGATACATTTTATTTTTCTTTTTTGCTCTAAACTGAAACAATCAGAATAATCTCAGATGATTTTTAAAATAAAAACTCATGTTCTGATAACATACCAAATGATACAGATAGAACTAAACTGATGTAAGTTGTAATAATGTAATAATCAGGACATCCGTTCATTCACTTAGTACACTACTGTCTTTGTGCTCGGAACACTGAGGGGAACAGAGATCAACAGGACAAAAGCCATCTGGCCCCATTGGGGTGGACTCCGTGAACCCTGCCTCCTGTGTTATCCCTGTCACATTGTTCCCTGCAACATGGGCAAGAACTATGTCTTGACACTAACCAACAGAAGATGGCAAAGATGATTGATGTCATTCCCAGGCTCATGTTCCTTCCTGTGAAACTCCAGCTTGCTGGCAAACTCATTTCTTGTTTACTTTGGAAGATGCAAGCTGCCAGGTTTTGAGAAGACATGAGGAGAAAGAGACATGGCAAAGAGCTGCTAGTGCTTCCCAGGGGTTGAAGGCAACTGCTGGCCAGGAGGAAGCAAAAAGAACCCTGGAAAAGAGGTAGGATGATGGGAGATTGATCAGAAAAATACAACATTACTGGCTTTATAGTTGGAGCATGGAGGTCCTAAGCCAAGGAAAGTGAATAACCTCTAGATGGAAGAAAAGACTAGGAATGGATTTTCCCCTCAGCCTTCAGAAAGGAACACAACCCCACCGATGCCTTGATTTTAATCCACTGCAACCCGTGTTGGATTTCTGGTCTGCAGAACTGCCTAATCCATTGCCTGACTTAAAGCCAGTGTTCAATGTACGCTTAGTGAATGAGCGAATGGATGAAGATCTGGATCCAGTTTACAGGCAGAAAAGAAAGTGGTCGAGCCAGAGGGTAGAAAGCTTCGAAGTTTAATAAGCTTCAAAGTAATAAGAATACAATCTGTGCATTGCTAAATTATAATGAAAATTGAATTCCTGATATCATATAGTCTCTTGGTAAACTTGGGGAATTAATTGGGAAGTAATGGGACACTGACAATTGGGACAGGAACTTATGAGGAAATTGCAATGAAGTTGCATACTTTGAACCCTGAAACCTTGAATTTTGCTGAGCCTTCTTTAACTAGAGAAGCAGCCTTTCCATCTTTGCCTATGATAGCTAAGTCTCTTCTTGCCTGAAGAAGTAATATTCTTCCCAGAAGTTGTTGACTTCCCTGACACTACTGATCTCCCTCAAAAATCACCCTAGACCTGTAATTAGACTGACATCTCTGAAAATCCCAGAGAATGAAGTCCAAAGAATATCTCACATAGAAATGCAATCAACACCAAAAGGATGCATGATTTTGCCAATTTGCATTGGCAGAATCCTGAGGAATATGTAAGGTAATATATCACATGAGTAATATATGACAATATATAAAAAGAGTGTGAAATCAGGATATAAGGAATATAAAGATGGATGAGTCTGAATTGATTAATTTAAGCTCACAAAGCAATGATTCCACATTTATTTATTTACTTGGCCTCTGCAGAGGACATATGGATCCAAGACAATGACAGTGGTTATCATAAACTCAAGTAATTGCGGCTGCTGTTCCAAATGTAGTTTCAATGCTGGAGCAAATAAGCATGTTCTCTGGTACCTGCTATACAAGGTACTGGATCTGATACTGATCTGGTGAATTCTATTTTTTTCTTAATCTGTTGGTCAGGACCATCAAAAGTAATTTGTTTTCAGCTGACATAGCCAGCAATGTACTTTGATCATCCTATCTCAGGGACATAGCAACTCTCAGCACTACATTATAATCTAGTCTGCAGAGGCTCTTCTTGTCTTTGAATTCCAATGGAATCTTGCTGGTTCATTATATTGACAAAATTTTACTGATCAGATCTGATAAGCAGGAGATAGAGAGTAATATGCACTCATTAGTAGGACATTTGCAGGCCAGAGGGTGGGAAATAAACCCCATAAAGAACTCAGGAGTTCTCCACCTCAGGGCAATTCCTCCCAGGGTGAAGAGTGCATTACTGAATCTGGCCTTTCCTAACACTAGGAAAGAGTCACAACATCTGGTGGACCTATCTGGAGTTAGGAAGCCACATATGCCTCGGGTGTACTATTCTGATGCACTCCCAGGGGCACCTGAAAACTCCCATTTGTAATGGAATCCAAAGAAAGAGAAGGTTCTTTAACAGGACCAAGCTGATGTACAAACACTTCCACCACTTGGGTTCCATGACCCAAGATTCAATAATGCTACCAGCAGGAGCCTTTAGATGATTCTTAAAGGAAATCATAGTACAGGGGCTGGGGCTGTAGCTCAGTGGTAGAGCACTTACCTCACATGTGTGAGGCACCGGGTTTGTTCCTCAGCACGATATAAAAATAAACAAATAAAATAAAGATATTTTATTAAAAAAGTAAATCACAGTACCAATCTTTAGGTATTAAAGTGAATCCATACCATCCTTCATAGACAAATTTCCACTGGGGAAACAGCTTTTGGCTAAGGATGGGGATTTAACAGAGACTGGTTGCCTGATCCAGTTACTAAGTGATCTAAACTACCAGTCATGAATGACGGGTTTTCCAACCAAACAAGACACAAAGTTGAGCTTATGTTTCATCAGAAAAATGGCAGTGATATAACTGAGATTGGAATAACTCCGGCCTAGAAGACACAAGTAAATCACATGAGTTCTACTCCTACTTCTTCCCTTCAACCCACATCTATGACTCACGATGTTCCCTATGACTAATTGGCTGAAGGAGAAAAAAAAAATCTGATCTTGGTTTATAGACAAATGATCTTCTACAACGCAGGCCATAATGAAATAGGTCAGCTATAGTGATAGCCTCAGTCTGGGATGGCTTTGTAGGTTTGTGGTGAAGGGAGAACCACACAGAAGGCAGAATTCATTGTGCATGGAAAGAGACAAACCTTAGGTCATGTGGCTAAAGGTTTGGCTAAAAGATGAGAGTTGGAAAGATATGTGAAAAAAAATGGTGACAAGGAGATCTGTGCAAAAAACCTGTAGGTAGATCTCTCTGAATGAGAACAGAATGTGAAGACATTTACATCTCAGGGGATGCTCACCAAAGGATGACCTCTAGAGGAAAGGGTTTCTGTATTCATGGAACTTTAGATGACCCTTTTCTTTCAAGCCTCAGTCCCTTTCTTGGCTCCTCCATCATTATCCAGTGGATGCTTGAACAAGGCGACTGTGACAGCAGGAAAGGGAGAACGCACAGGCTCAGCCTCAGGCATTTCCACTCAGAAACTGGTCATACTGCAAATTTGCCATTTGCAAAATGGAGCTGGGTGAATTACCTTCTGAAAACTTGCTTTTGATAAATAGGAATTTAGCAATTGGACCCATAGCCAATAAGGTACGACTCACAAAAGTCAGAAAAGCATACCAAACATGTTACTAAACACCTCAAGGCCATAATTATTAAATCCATTTGACTTAAGGAGTGTGTACTTCAAATACAAGGTTTTCCAAAAGAGTAATTTCCACAGATTAGCCTCAAATTACTCCCATATCCTTCACCATGTAAAAATAATGCATGTTCAGTCTTTAAAGTGCAAAAGCAAAATTTGATACTGCATGAATGTATATTGTTTTAATATGTGTATTTAGACTTTCGTGATGAAACATATATGAGGTCAATAAAAGTGTTTTACTTTTTGTTTTTCCTTTTTATGATTTCAATGAACATATACTCATGAACACATTCATATATGCATCCAATAAACTTTTACTTTGATTTCATATAATGAAGTATATCCCACCAATAAGGATTGGTTGTATAGGAGTTTATCATCCTCAAATGAATGGATTTTGGCACAGGTATCAAAGTCCCCTCCTGCAGAGAGGTGAAAAATCTTGTTTGAACCTTTCTGATAATGATGCAAATGGAATCTTAGTTCTCCAGACAACATATACAATTTAGTGCTTTCAGAGAGAGAGAATCAGACTCAACAGAAATCAAGACCATTTTCAGAGGAAAAGAAACTTTGCATGGAAAACTTTTCTGGAATATAACTTCAAAACAAATGTTTGAATTAAAAATAAAAACTTGAAGAAAATCCCTTTTATTTCCATGTGATAGAGTCTCTCTCTCTCTCTCTCTCTCTCTCTCTCTCTCTCTCATATCATAGTAATTTGTTTTCCTTCATGGTATTGAACAATAACTTTTCTCCAAACAGGGGCATATCATTGTTATTTTCTTTAAAAATTGGGCTTCTCTGGGCTTTTTCTAAATTATATAATTACCTGAATTTGAATATTCATGGAAAAAAATCAAAAGCTATAAAAGCAGCATTCCTTGATTTATAGAACATGTTGAAACAAAGGATACCTTATTTTCTGGATGCCTTTACCATGGTTATTTGTGAAAGTTCATACTTGGCTTGTAAACATTTTTCAGAATCCCCCTTCCAATTTAAAAAGGAAATTTGTAAAGAAGCATGAATAGGGCCAGGGCAAGCCAACTTCTTTGTTTGCTGAAAGCTAATGAGCGTTTGTCACTACTTGACCAAGGCAGGGCTTCATATTTCTGAGTTTATGTTCACTAGTGCTGAACAATTATTTTTATGACATATTTCCAAGTTTCTTCTGGTTCTCCTATTTGAGAAGCACCACATGGTGTGACTGGGCAGAATTAAGCAAATATGATAGAGTTTTTAAGTGTTCACAAGTTCTTCACCTACCAATATTCATGACTTTTCAAGTAACACTTTTGCAATGTGATGCCCTTGCAAAACTATGTTGTAGGTTCTTCTCCATAGAGGTGTAATACTATAACTGTTCACTTTAAATTTGCATAAGCCATGTGACTAGCTTTGACCATGGGACATTAGTGAATGTAACAGAGACCTAAATGTACTTGATACACTTGAAACACTTTTGCCACTAGGTGAATAGTCATAGGATCCCCTACAGAAGGATAATAAATCTTAGGGAAAGAAGCCATCCCTATTATTGAAGATGATGTCTCAGACATGTGAAATAATTCAGCCAAAATAGTTGAATCAGGTCATGTGCAGTGGCACACACCTGTAATTCCAGTGATTTGGGAGAGAGGAGGATTGCAAATTTAAGGCCAGCCTCAGCAACTTAGCAAGGCCCTAAGCAACTTAGCAGGACCCTGTCTCAAACTAAAAGAGGGCTGGAGATGTTGCTTAGTGATTAAGTGTCTCTGGGTTCAATCCTCAGCACCAACATTAATTAATTAATTAATTAAAATTTAAAAAATAAATATTTGAATCTGTTTCTGAACACAAAGACTGCCCAGCAAAAACTATTGAAAATGCCAACCCACAAAATCATGAACTAAATAAAATACATTTTTAAGCCACTAAGTTTTGGGAAGATTTATTATATGGCATAGAGGAACTACTACAAGTAATTGGCCACTCAGTAGAGTGAATAAGATCTCAGCTACTATAAGAATATGGTGCTAGAGAATGAAGACAGTAGAGTGGAAGTAGGCAGCAAAATCTTGGCACCCCACAGCAGTGAGAGAGCTGCTGATCTGAGTTTAGTCATAATTTTACTTTCTTAACATCTAAATTCTCAGCATATTCTACAGTATTACTTCTATTTTCCACTTGTACTGATAGAGTTGTGAAGAACATTTTCAATATATTTTTTAAGGGTTTATAGTATATTGTGGCTTTGTTCTGAAGTGGATGTAGTTGCTGGGGATTAGTTTCTCCTCTCATGAAATGTTAGAGATTGAACATTCAAGTGTGATCACGTTGAGTGGGTGTATTGACACTTAGAAATATGCCGAGCCTCGTGCATAGAGTAAAAAGAAAGCATCTCCCTAAAAAATTCCTTGTATAACAGTAGAAGAGATAGATAATCAACCCAGCAGATATGCAAAAACCAGTGTAGAAATACAGGTAATATGAGAAAACAGATAATATACCTCCAAAAGTTTATAACACTCCAATAACTGACCCCAAAGACATCCAAGTAGAGTAAATGCTGGATGAATAATTCAAAAAGTTAATCATTACAATGGTTGATATACTACATGAAGGTCTGAGGAATTAACTAAAGCAGAGAATGCATGATATTAAAGAATATTTCAATAAAAGGATAGCAATTGTGAAAGAGAAGAAAAGGAAATTTTGAAAATAAAAAACTTTATTAATGAAACAAAGAATTCAATTGAAACTCTCACCAATAGATTAGACCACATAGGGACAGAATTCTCAGCCTGGAAGACAAGGCATATGAACTTGAACCCTCAGATATCAATAAAGAAAAAAAAAATAAGAAACCATGATCAGAATATGAAAGAACTCTGGGACAACATTAAGAAACCAAATTTAAAAACCATTGACATTGAGGAAAGAATAGAGAAACAGGATAATGGAATCAATACCTATAAAATAATAGAAAATTTCCAAACATTGGGAAAGAGGTGAACATTCCAGGATTCATTTAGAACCCCAAATAGATAAAAAGAAAGAAGAAACTTTCTGCAACATGTTATAATTAAAATGCCAACTATACAGAAAAGGGATAGAGTGCTAAAAGCCTCTAGAGAAAAGTGTCAGGTAATATTTAAAGGAAAATCAATCAAAATAATACTGATTTCTCAGAAGAATCTTAAAATCCAGGAGTGGCTTTTAACATGTTTGAATCCCTGAAAGAAAAGAACTGCCAACCAACAACAGCTAAGTATGCTTTCTTAGAATCAAATGAGAACAGAGATACAACCTGCCAAAATCTCTGGGACACTATAAAGGTGGATTTAAAAGGAGAGTTTATAACTATGAATGACTAAATAAAATATTAGGAAGATCCTAAAAAGAACAAGTCAATTCCAAAACCAGTAGAAGGAAGGTAATAATTAAGATAAGAGATGAAATTAATGAGAGAATAAAAACTGCAAAGGATCATTACAACAAAGAGTTGCTTCTTTGAAGATATATAAACAAGGTTGATAAACCCTTAGCCAAACTAACCAAAAGAGAGAAGATCCAAAATAATAAAATTAGAAATGAAAAGGGAGCTATCACCACAGATATCAATGAAACCAAATCATTAGGAACTATATTGAAAATTTATGGTCCAATAAATTAGAACATGTAGAAAGGCTGGATGAATTTCTAGACACATGTGATCTACCAAATTTGAACCAAGAGAAATTAGAAAACTTAAAATACTAATAACAAGCAATATGATTGAAGGGGGAGGGATCATTCCAACAAAGACAACCCAGGCAGATGTATCCTCGGTTGAAGTCTACCAAACCTATAAAGAATAACTAACAATCATAATCCTCAAATTATCCCATGAAATAGAAAGAGTAGGGGTCATTTCCAAACTCATTCTATGAAGTAATATCACTTTGATATCAAAACTAAACACATCAAGGGGGAAAAAAAGAAAACTACAGATGGATATACTTGGTGAAAGTAGATGCAAAAATCCTTAATAAAATATTATCAATTCATGTTCAATAACACATTAAGAAGATTGTATATAATAATCAAGTTGGTTTCATTCCAGGAATATAAGGATCATTCACTGCATTCAAATCAATACATAGAATTCACTGCATAAATAGATTTAAGGATAAATAAAATCACATAATTATCTCAATAGATACAAAAAGACTTCCAAAAAATTCAGCATCCATTTATAATGAAAAAAAAGACACTGAAGAAACTAAGGATATAAAGAATTTACCACAACATCATAAAGACTATATTTCATAAACCCAAAGTTGACTTCATACTGAATGGGGAAAAACTGAAAGCAATATAGTACTTGAAGTTGCATTCAGAAAAATTTTAGCCAGAACAATTAGTTAAGAGAGGGAAATAAAAGGAATAGAAGTAGGAAAGAAAGAAATGAAATTGTCACTGTTTCCTATACTTAGGAAATCTGAAAAGCTCCATCAGAAGACTTCTAGAACTGATAAATTCAGCAAAAAAGCAACATACAAAATCAACATACAAAAATCAATAGTTTTTCTATAGACCAATAAAAAAAGTCTGCTGAAAATGAAATCAGAACAAACAAAACTATTCAAAATAGCCTCCAAAAGAGTATATAGGAATAAATCTTACCAAAGAGGTGAATGACTTCTACAACAAAAATTACAATCAGAAATAGAAGCAATCACTAGAAGATGGAAAGACTTCCCATGATCAAGGAGAAGCAGAATTAATAATGTTAAAAGGGCCATATGGCCAGAAGCAATCTACAGATTTAATGCAATCCCCATCAAAATACCAATGTAATTCTTTGTAGAATTACAAACAGTCCTAAATTTCATATGGAAGAATAAAAGACCAGCTAAAGCAATTTTGAGTAAAAGGAGCAATGCTGGAAGCATTACAATGCCCAATTTCAAATCATACTACAGAGCTACAGTAACAAAACCAGCATGGTACTAGCATAAAAACAGACATATAGACCAATAGAATAGAAGACACAGAGACAAACCCACACAGAACAGTCATCTAACCTGGACAAAGGTGCAAAAAAATACATTGGAGAAAAGATAATAACAAATGTAACAAATGGTAATGAGAAAACTTGATATCCATATGTAGATATGAATGAAACTAGATTCCTATTTCACTTTGTGTAAAAGTCAGTCCTAAGTGAATCAAAGAAGAGTTGGTCAGATTGTAAATTAGTGCAGCCACTATGGAAATCAGTGTGGAGGTTCCTGAAGAGAGTAGAAATGAAATGACCATGTGATTCAGCTATACTAATCCCTGGTATTTATCCCAAAGAGTGAAAAGCATACTATATAGCAATACATGCACACCCATGTTTTTTGTTTTTGTTTTTGTTTTTTTTGCGGCACAATTCACAATCACCAAGTTATGGTATATATCAAGAAATGAATGGATACAAGAAAATGTGATATATATATATATATATATATATATATATATATATATATATACACACACACACACACACACACAATTTATTTATTGAAAAGAATGAAACTATGTTATTAGCATGACAATGAATAAAATTGGAGAACATCATGTTATACAAAATAAGCCAGTCTCATAAAGTCAAAAGTTGTATATTTTCTTTCATATGTGGAAATTAAAGAGAAAACAAGAAAGAAAAAATGGGGGACAGGGATCTCACAAAAATGTAGAAGGGAGACCAGTGGAGGAAAGTAAGGGGGACAGGGGAAGGAGGAAAGGAAGGGAAGGGGAAGTACTAGGTAATAAATTTAATTAAATTATTTGCACATACAAACATGTCACAATGAATCTCACCATTAAGTGAGGTGTATAATCACAATGCACTAGTAAAAATGGGCCATATATATATATATATATATATATATATATATATATATATATATATATATATATGGCAGAGAGAGTCCTCCAGAGTAAAGACCATGTTGAGTGCCACCTCCATGAAATTAAGTATGGCCTCTGTCCACCAGTGTTCTAGCTCTGTAACAAATGCCTGAAATGAAACAGAAAGGCCGATTTGGGTTCCTCTCTAGAGAAGTCTCAGTCCATGGTGGCTGCCCCAGTGCTTCAGGGCCTATGGCAAGGCAGTACGTCATGGCAGAGGGCACTTGGCAGGACAAAGCTGTTCACAATCAAAAGCAAATGAAAATGGAAAAGGAAGGGGCTGGAATCCAACGGCACCCTTCAAGGACATGGCTCCAGTGGCTGGATGCCTCTCTAGGCCCAGTTCCTAAAGCTTCCACACCCTCCCAGTTGCACCAAGGTGAGAACCCATGGGTTGTTGGGAACATTCCATACACAAACTATAAGAAGCCTTTGAAATCAAACAGAACTAGGGCAATCCAGGTTCTGTTAAGCCATTTAGAGCTAATCACTTCATGCTCGAAGATTAGATTCTTCATCTATAAAGTAATAAAGGGATCGCTATAAAGTGATATATGGGTGATGATACCAACCTTGTAGAATGTTAAGCAGATTGAATAAGATCACATTTATCATCTGCTTAAATAGCAGCTGGTACATGGCAAGAAATTAAAATGTAGCTTTGTCATCACACAAATATGACAAAATCGAACAGCCCAGAAGAGAGATTAGGTATATTATAAGTTCCCTTTGTAGAGGACACAACTCCAAGGTTTGTGTTAGGCTCACTGGAAGCTGCTAACATGTTTTGCTCTTGCAAAGAATATCGCGCACTTGGTTTGGAGGCCACATTAAAGTGATCTCCCCTTCTCAAGGCTGCCAGATCTCCAGCTTTGTACTCCAATCTTCTCCCTTGAATTTTCCTCCATGGGTACACAGTGACTTCATATTACTTTAGCCCCCCCACTCAGCCACCTGGCAAAGCTACCTTCATGTAGGGGGGTCACCATCCCATGGGACTAAGTTCCTGGCCTGCTCCCCTCCATTAGCTCACCCTTCCTTTCCCCTATTGCCTGTTCTGGTTCATTCCTGGAGAGTAAAATGATTAAACTACCATAATACCTGGTGAAACACACGGGTCACTCCACTCCCTGTCCTATGCAACACACCCATATCTTTTAAGTGTTTCAGAAATTTTGTTTCTAAGAGGCTGGAGGCCTCAGACAGGTATCTGAAAGGAGGGCTGGGGCTGCTCTCGTCAGTATCTAACATCCTATTTTAGGGTCACTTGGCTGCTGCTTCTGTCTCTCTCTGAGTCCTGACATTCAAGGCACAAGAAAGCCCAGTTGAACAAGTGCTCCACTGTGGAACAACCTAAAAGGAATCCTGATCCCTGATAAAAGGTTTTTGGTGTGGTTTCTGCTTAGCTATAACAAATATATTTTACAAATATATTTTATAAATTCACCACTAAATTTAGTGATTGCTTTAAGCAATTATCTTTGTTAAAGACCCGATGGTCAAAATAACTTACATGTGTTTTCCTCATTTCTTAAAATGTGTTGAAAAATAAGAATCTATTTTAATAAAAATAAAGGAGAGAATGATAATAAATTCTTAACTGCTCAAGTTACTCACAGGTTCTCTTCCATTTCCCTTCCAATCTAAAGGTGCTTCTACTATACTTAACCCAGACCTGTATTAAGGCAAACAACAGTCGGATCAAGAGAAAAATGTGGAAGAAAAGCAGTATGGTAGGGTACCAAAACAAAGGACACAGGCAATCTCCACCACTATCCCAAGAGAATTTCACATTGGAGTCCTCATAAAGTGATCAAAGGAGCAGATGACCCGGATGCTTTGTAATTCATCTGTCATAGTACCTGTGCTCCCAAGCCTACAGTTTTGTCATAAAAGCCAAGGCCAGCTCCCCACCCAGCTGGGTTTCACAGCTCTAGGGTGTGCTGGGAAACAAGGGCCAGAGTCTCTCAGAGGCTCCCAGACTAACCAGCCTGCTGCAGAAGTGCTCTGCCCAAGCTCCAGTCAAAACACGTGGTTATGATATGGAGCCTCGGGAGAGCCACTGAGGAGGAGAAAATTTGCATGGAAAAGTAAACCCATTATTAGATTATTGCAAGGCATTAAGTGAGTTCAAGTGGGTTTCTGTTCATATTAGTTTGGAATACAGAGGTGAGAATGCTGTGGCAGTGAGAAAGATTTTCAAGTTTGGAGCAAAATGCCTAAAGCTTAGCAGATGACAGTCAGGGGCACATGGGGATGGCAACTAATTTTATTAATTGCATGTTATAGTTTGGATATGGTCCTCAAAGACTCCTGTGTTGAAGGCTTTGTCACAATCTGTGGCAATGGTGGGAGGTGGTGGAACCTTCAGGCGGTGGGCCTTAGTGAAAAGTTGTCTCTGGAAAGTGCTCTTGAAAGAGATATCAGTACCCTGACCTCTTCCTCTCTCTCTCTCTCTCTGCCTCCCAACTGCCATGAATTTAGCAGTTTCTTCCCCCAAATGCTGATGATGTACTGTCTCACCACAGGCCTAAGAGCAAGAGAACCTACTGACCCTGGAGCCAAAATAAACCTCTCTTGCTTATAAGTTGTTTATTTAAGGTATTTGCTCTAGTGACGTAAACCTGACTAGCACATCACCGGATCTGGATTAACAAACAACAAAGGAAATGGAGTCTGATAGCTGTCTATGGCTGGTGTTTGCTCATGTCTCAGGTGACTGTTATGAGAGTAAGTCTTTAATAGTGGAATTTGAAGACAAGCCTGACCACTCCCCTGAAGTCTTAGTTCTGAGACCCTACTGAAAGGCAGCTCGGATACTCATCTCAGTAATGACTTCTGCAACTGTCAGAGTTAGCTACCAGGTGAAAAGAAGAGGAAGTATAAAAGTGGGACTCAATCCTAGAATCAAGATCATCTCATTTGTCAACCCACAAGCTGAAAGACTGTGTAGGGTGGGAACAGCTCCTGGAAAGGGAGTACCCTGATGTATCAGAGTGGGATCAGGTTGAGCATCCATGCAGCGTGACCTGGTGAAGTCAGAGCTGGATGAGAGGAGGAAGACATCCAGCTGAAGGGGTGTCCCAGGAAGAACAAGGAGCGTGCCCACCTGTGAGGAAGCCTCGGACTGAGAAGGGTGAATAAAAAGGTCTGCTGCAGGGCAGCCAGCATTCGATGAAGAGGGCATCTGCTGCTGGGTAGCCAGCACAGAGGGCCAAGCACAGCCTCCTCACAGAGGGGAATGGGTTACAGACATGGAGATGGATTATAGTGCAAATGTATTAAGGATCAGGATGGCCACTTCTCTCAATGTCGGAAAAGGGGATTACAAATACAGAAAGAAGAAAACTGTATTGAATCCTATGATATGAAAATGGAATTGTATTGGTGCAAACTTGTTGGGAAGAAAAAAATATATAGTGTGTATGTGTGTGTGTGTGTGTGTGTGTGTGTGTATATATAAAATCTCCCCTAATTTTCCAAGTCCCTAACTCCCAGTTCAAGAATGTCAGGTCATACTGCAGAGACACCCCAGATCTAATGAACAAATTAAGTTTTCAGGTATTCTAAATATCATTCTCCATTAAATGGAGAAATTCCTAACTCCAGGGTTGTGACAGGGAAACATACAAGATGGCTCTTCAATGTCTTGTTCTAAAAAGCAAGGGATTGCTCAAAGGAGAAGGACTTGTCAAAAAGAATTCAAAAGACAGTTTGGAAGGGTTCCCACTGGCCAATCAGCCAGGAGTTGAATGTGAAAATAAATAGTGATAATAATGGAGTATAATCCATTGAATAAAATAAGATACCACAGGTCCACATATGTTTAAATGAATCAATTAAAAGTTTAACAAGTGATGAGATGGTCACAGTTTCGAAATACTTCACCACGAAATCTTTCAGTGAGTAAACTTGCTCACTGTGAGACATCACCTTTACCAAGTTATCAAACATTATTTGTAATTGAAGAAATCAAAACTGTCCCCTACCTAAAAGGATGTCAGAAAAGTACAAAAGCATGGTGTCTTTGACATTCCTGCCAAAGACACACAACTCAAATCCAGTCACAGGAAACATTAAACCAATCCATATAGAGAGATGTAAGAAATACATTGCCCAAAGTTACAAAACCAAGGAAAGATTTGGAACTCACTTAGACTGAAAGAGAAGGGAGAAACTTGATGAACAAATGTAATAGATAGTTCTGACCTGGGCCCTCTTGCTGTAAAGGACCATGTTGATCAATTGGTGACATTTGAATGGTGTCTGTGAATTAGCGAGTGTATGTATGAATGTCAATTTCCTGATTTTGATCATGTAGTGTGGTTATGTAGGATAAGGTCCTGTTTATTAATGTACTTGAAACTCATGGGGCAACACAGAGACAACTTGCTCTCATGTGGTTCCAAAAGCACCCACAGACATTGCAAAATGTCTCTGAGGGTGTTGGGCCAGGGGGAGAACATTGTTTCCAGTTGAGAACCATTGGAACAGGTTAAACCTGGGCTCCACTTGAATATCTTAAGGCCTCTGTTATAAGACTACCCAGAAAACCAACATCTTTGTAGACAGTCACATAATATTTTACACGAAGATAAATGGAGCAGAAAATCCTAATAAAAACGACTGTGTTAACTTACTCTCCTAGGTACATAAAATATTAGACCTTGGGGAGTATACTATCCAATTTTTTCATTTCACTTAGGAAGAAGAATCATCTTACTCTTTAAAAATAATTTTAAATTTTAATTGATGAAGTATTTGCACATGGACACAGTATGATAATTTGATATATGTATAGAATATATAATAATTTTAGCAATTATTAAGCTAAAATGTGCTCAACACAAGAGACTTTGACCCAGTTAGACTTCCACTAAGACATTTTTTAAAGCCTCCTTCTATATATTTGCATGACAGGAACACAGTAGTTTTAGCTTAGCTTTCACTATTTTTCTTGGTAACGTTTTGCTATTGCTGTATTATAGATTACACTTCTCGGTTGTTTTCTGTATACTTACCCTAGTTCACTCTTATTTCATCAGCTGGAAGTGCTAAAAATTGTATGACATAGGGAAATGCTTATTACTTCATTCTTGCCTACTCCTACTGTTACTCATGAGGGAGCTCTTATAAATAACACAATTTTTAAAGTTGAATGTTTCTTCTGAAGAAAAGCAACATAAATCAATTCCTTTCTGAAGCTAAACATTTTTATACCTAAGGATAAGCCTGTATGGGAAATGCTGATCAGATATAGTGCATCAGAGAAATGCTGATGTCCAGTGCCTTCTAAGCAATAAGTAGATCTTTCTAAATCAATATCCACAGGTACCAAAATATAGTTAGATAAGAGGACCAAGCACTATTGTTCTATAGCAGAGTAGGGTGACTGTAGTTCAGAACAATCTATTACATATTTTGTAAAGAAGCAGAAGAATTTAAAGCTTCCTGACAAAGAAGTGTTTCAAAATACAGAAATGCATATCACCCTGCCTTAATCACTTATTTATTTAATCACATGGCAGGCTTTTATTGAGTTATCCTGTACCTCAAAACACGTACAACTAATATTTGTTTACTTAAAATTTTTTGAATAAATAAAAATCCCCATACTCTTACCTCCTTAGTTGTTGAGTCTGTCACCTCAACTGGCTGTTTGGAGGCATGAAGAAAGTGATGATAATATTATCTGTGATGGCAAGGGTTCAGGATATAGAGGTATGCACATCTGTGAGTGACACGCTTAAGATTTGTGCATTTCACTGTGTGCAAAATGTTACTTAAGCAAACAGACATTTAACTCTAGTTAGTGATGTGTATGTTGTAGTATTTATGGATAAGGTAACTGTTTTGAAATGCAGCAAAAATAAATAAATAAGATGAATTGGTGAATCACATAAATAAATATTAATACACTACTATCTAAATCAGAATCTGTATCTATAATGGTTAAGTCATATGATGAGAATAATTATCAGGCCCTTTGTCTGACAAGTTGTTTTCTCCTTGATGTGGAGTCTACCTAGGCCAAGGTCATCCAATGTCACAGATACGAGGGTTTCCTTCATTTACTCTCCTAACAGCTGTCTACCCACCAATACACCTTTTTACCCAGCTTTGCACTAGGTGAAAGAACTCCTAAGCTGCAGTTCTCACATTTCAGTTGGGAAATCATGAACACACCTGAAAGGTTAATTATGATCATAAAAGCTCTATGCTGACAGAAAGTATATAGGAGCTTAGAGCTATGAAGAATAAAAGACTGGACCTGGTTGGGTAAGAAATAGAGATTCAAGAAAGAAGAAAACCTTTAGTCAAAAGCTGAGTGGCATAAATAAAGACTTTCTTTCCATATTAAAAACTTTCTCCTTCCAGTCAAAAAGACTGTCAAAATTCCATGTACCCTCTGTTCTTGTCACCGTGGCTCGTGTAGCATTATGTCTGTCTCCTGTAGAAGGAGAAAGGCCATATGGCTACTTTTATTCTTATAATAACATTACTGGCTTTAAATTCAAGTAACCTTTCCTTGGATCACAATATGGAGTACACATAGTACAAACAGCTTACAATCCCCTGTTCACGGAGCTAATGAAGTTAACATTGGTCTCTTAATTTTGTTTGCCTTTTCATTTTCTCAACATCAAGGAAAAGAAAATTAGATCAAAATTAATGTTTAGGCTCAAGAGACATTGGACTTCATGCTACTCTCTTTATTACTCCAAATGTAATTAAGTATGTTGACTTCAATAAATGTACCTTCTGCTATGCATGCATTGATTTCAACAGTAATGAGTTTGCATTCATTATAATTTATTTTAGCCAGATAATTAATACTGCTCTTGTTTATTTCTTCAATCATGAAAAAGAATGAGTGTTTGCTTATTTGTTTGCACATGGTGATGATTCAATGGTCTTTTGTATGCTACTAAATTGTGGTATATAATAAGGCACAGACTAAAAGGGAGCTTCAAATCTTCCCCCATTGATCTACTGCTCAGGCCCAAGAACACAGAAACCATTCCTTAAAAACACCCAGGTACATCGATTTTTATTCTGTGCAGTGCAGGGGATTCTAAAAATCACTATGCACAGGTGGGCATATTAAGAATTATCAATTAAATTCTTAGATACCTAAGATTCACCTTGAATAATAATCTTCAGTCTGATCATTTTGCTTTGCTATTTGGGAAGCCAAATTTTCCATCCAACTTGTAATTTTTCACACTGATTTCGTATCTTCCTCTCCTGCCTGTTTACTCTATCTAGTTGTTTCTAGTATTTTGGTCCCTTTAGTCTTTCCCTGACTCACAGGTAAATATTCTGGATCAATTTCCTATTCGATTTTGAAAAGTTAGGACATAGAAGAAAGAAAATCCAAGGGACAGACTTCACCTTTGCATTGTTTACCAAAGACTTCTTTTCCTTCTTTCCTTGGTGTTTTAGTGTTCTCCAAAGAGACAGATTATATAATGGGTGTGTGTGTGTGTGTGTGTGTGTGTGTGTGTGAGTGTGGGGAGGGGGGGGCAGGGATTATGAGAATACAAGGAACCAGCTCACATGATGATGGAGGCCACATTCCAAAAATGACAATGAGCAGGCAGGCCAGAGCCTTCAGCAGGAGGGCTGAAGATGTCTCTTCCAGTCTAAAAGCCAGCAAGCCTGAGACACTGAGACACGGAAAAAGCTAAGGTTTTAGTCCAAGTCTGGAGGCTGGGAAAAAAAACAAAAAACAATGTCCCAGCTCAAGCAGACAGGAAGATTTTCCTCTCAGATTTTTAATTCTATTCAGGTCTTCAATTGATTAGAGGAGGCCCACTCACATTAGGGAGGAGCAATGTGGTTTACTGGGTCTGATTCAAATGCTAATCTCCTCCAGTAATGCCCTCACAGATACACACCAGAATCATGTTTGGCCAAACATCTAGGCACCCTTGGCCCAGTCAAGTTGACTCATGAAATTAACCATCACACTTAGTTTCTTTCTCACAAAATACATGAAAGCAGCACATTTATACTTTTACTGCATTTCTTTAGAAACTCACCGAAATGATGAGAGAAGACATTTTCTCAATATTTAAATTCCAGTGATTTTTGCAAAAAAAAAGAATTACTTGTTGTGTATCAGTAATGCAGTTCAACTGACATCTCTGTAGTGAGAGAAGTGCTTTATGATCATCCATCCAACAGTGTCCACTAGTTACTTATAACTGTTGAGCCCTTGAAACATGGCTAGTGCAACTAAGAAAGTGAATTTTTAATTGTATCCTAATTGATTTTAATTTAAACCACCTTCTGTGACTAGGGAGTTATCATATTCAATATCACAACTCCACTGATATATTTTTTGAAAAGGAGATTAAATTCTCAAATATCCAATGCTCAGATGTGTGAACCTTCTCACTGACCTTTCTTTGTAGGAAGAAAAATATCAAGAAAAAAAAGTAGATGATAGATATCTTGATGATTTATATCTTGAGATTAGGTTTGAACTTCAGAGTACCGACCTCAAGGAACCACCAGAATGAAAATGAAAGACACTTAACTCTTTTCCTGCTCCATGTACAACTCACTCTAAAATTATTGCTCAAATGAGTTCACTCACTTCAATCCAATAGAAGTTAGACATTGGGTCTCAGATACACTGATGTACTCCTCAGAGACTCCATTCTTTTAAGAACTACATTTGCATTTTAATTACATGTTAAAAGAGCTACAATGCCAGCTTCCTACAGGAAAGAAGGGGGTTTCTAGAAAAAGAATGCATGTCTATCATTGTACTTGGAAACTTGGAAACTCACCATTCTATCGTGAGCTCAAGGATTGTTTTAGTCAGCTTTTTCTCTACTGTGACTAAAGCATCTGAAAAGAATAATTTTAGAAGAGGAGAAGTTTATTTGAGTTTCATAGATTTCAGTCCATGGACAGCCAGCTCCATTCCTTGGGGCTCAAGGAAAGGCAGAACATCATGGTAGAAGAGTGTAGTGGAGGGAAGCAGCTCACATGATGATAAGAGAGCAGAGAGAGACTCCACTAACCAGATACCAAATATACACCTCAAAGGCAATGACCTCAATGACCCAACTCCTTCAGCTACACCCTACCTACCTTCAGTAACCACCCAGTTAATCCCATCAGGGGTTTAATTCACCGATTGGGTTAAGGCTTTCATAACCCAGTTATTTCTCTTCTAAACTTTCTTGCCTCATCTCATACATAAGCTTTGGGTGACACCTCGAATCCAAACCATAATAGGGGTCTCCCTGTCGTATTATATAGATGTCATCTTCCATGTCCCAGGCCTTCCATTAGAATTGGGGGATAAGCTGTAACACAGCAGAGAATTCTCAAAGGAAGTATGACATTAATGATACTTACAGATGGTGAAGAACAAAATAATCAGAGAAAACAGAGTTACTACTGTGCCAATATTTCATGAATCAATTATCCACAGAAGGTAAAGCCAGTAAGTGCATTAGAATGTCATTCTAATATTTGTTCTAAATTTTCTAAATGCCACATAGATTATATTTGAGCCTTATTATAGTATATAAATATTAAATCAAACCAACAACACTGTTAAGTACACTATCACTTCTTGACCAGATTTTCACCTCTTGAATTAAATATTTTCAATACATAATACCTGATCCTCAAGAGTTTAAAAAAAAAAAAAATTCTTGGCATACTAATAGAGGTCTTAACAGCTCTTCAATACAAAGAAATAGACTGCTTACAATACCCCAAGGCCAAAAGAAAATAACTGTACTGCCAACAGACCTTTAGTAATTCAAAGTAGTCACCTGAAATTATACATTCCACCTCCATATGAAGAATATCAATTATCTTCACTTCCAATATAGAGTACGGCATTGTCAATATCAGATGGAAATTTGGCCTTTTGCATCCTCAAGTAATAAACAAATAAATTTAAGAGAAATGCAAATTTAGTCCCATGGCTAAAATTCTCTATTAAACCATGCAAATAATGTGTTTTTGATGAAATTCATTTTATTGACTTAATTTTTTCCCAAGGTCTAAACAGTTTTTCTTCTTAAAAATTTCAGTGTTGCCAATGTTCTATATCTCTTCAAGTCATTCTAAATATGTATTTGCAGTCTTTCACTCCCAAACATATCAAAAATATGAAAGTTCTGCTATCAAACCAAGCCAAAATC
This sequence comes from Marmota flaviventris, assembly GCF_047511675.1. Classification (NCBI taxonomy): domain Eukaryota; kingdom Metazoa; phylum Chordata; class Mammalia; order Rodentia; family Sciuridae; genus Marmota; species Marmota flaviventris. The sequence goes on from NC_092504.1 coordinate 127,121,719, forward strand.
AACTTGCGGAGATAGAGATTGAAAAGTCCATTTTACTCAGGCTGTGATGCTTCAGTAGGACAAAATGACACTCACACAGAATTAAATATGTTACTTTTCCCAGAAAAGTGTTTACTTTTTTCCTGAAAATCCAAGGTATGGGCTTCTCCTAATGCAGAAGCTCCAGTATATGCCAGAACACTGAATTGAGCCATGGAGTAAGCACAGAGGCATTTGTGCAATAGGATGACAGCTGTCTTTGCTGTCGACACTATAGATTCATCTACACAGATTTATCCCATTCCTGGAAACAGTTCTTCATTGGCTTTTAGTTCTTTATTGGTTTTCAGAATTCGGTTTTGGTTTGGACCAGGGTTTCTCCATCTCAGCACTATTTATATTTGCCTGGATAATTCATTGTGGAGGGCTGACCTAGGCACATAAAATGATTAACAGCATTCTTTTTTCTATCCACCAGAAGTTTGGGGCAACTGTGCCCTTTTTATGAATTGACATAAGGTGGGGAAAAAAAGGAAAGAAAAAAAAAACTCCTTACAAGGATGAAAATTTCCCTTAATTCATTTGCAATGGGAAACCCCATTTGGGTTATCCTTTCAGTTGTTTCAGATAATTCAGATGGTCACATCCATTCTTCCCTCACTCTTACGAGCCATGCTTCTCAGAGAAGTTGTGGTCAGAAGGCACATTTGAAATGAATTGGGAAAGAGTTGAAGCAAACCAATAGTTGATCAATTTTAAATGCGTAAACATGTCTAATTTCTTGATGGTAACTTCTAGAGATTGCAGCAGAACATTCACTTCATTAATAGAAAATAGAGTTTTGGAAATCTTGTCTCAGGAGGGCCTCGGTGACCTCTTTAGCTTCCAGTAAAAGGAAAGTAAACCATATGGTTTTCTCCTGCTGCCCCACCTTCTCTTGTTCCCTCCTCAAACAGTCAGCCATGCAGGTGATAGATAGATAGTATGTGGAAGGGACCCATGTTCTAATAAACAGTCATATCCAAATTTTTTGAGTTTTAGATTCTCTTTGCTTTTACTTAAACTCAATATTCTCTCTACTTTTTAAATGTTTTTGTTAGTGCATTATAGTTCTGCATAATAGTGGGGCTCATTTTTGACATTCATAAATGCTCATACTATAAATTGCTCCATTTAAACCCCCAATAATTCCCCTTTCTCTTCCTTCTTATTCCCCTGATCCCTTTGCACTATTCTACTGCTCTTTCTATAAATTTGTTGTTTAAAAAAAACAATGCACCATAAATATACATAAAAGTAAAATTCATTGTGGTATATCCCTACATGCACATAGCATAGTGTGGTCAATTTCATTCTGCAGTTCCTCCCTTTTCCCACATCCGTCCATACCACACCTCAATTCCCTTCCTCTACTCTACTGTTCTTGCTTTTTTATAATTCCTTAATTCTCTCCAACTTACACATATGAGATAAAAACATTTGGTCCTTGACTTTTTGAGCCTGGCTTATTTTACTTAGCATGATGTTCTCTAGTTTCATCCATTTACCATACAATGGCATAATTTCATTCTTTATACCTGAGTAAAGCTCCATTGTGTGTATGTATCATACTGTCTTTATCTCTTCATCTGTTGACGGGCACATGGGCTGGTTCCATACTTGGCTATTGTGAATTGTGCTGCTGAAAACATAGTTGTGCATATATCACTACACTGTGCTGATTTCAGTTCTTTAGGGTAAATACTGAAGAATGAGATAGCTGGGTTGTGTGGTGACTTATATTCCTAAGTTTTTGAGGATCCTGTTATTGGGGCAGGTCGCTCAGAAAACAAATCAAGTCCCAGTTTTATCCAAATTAAAGTGTTAGCTGGCCAGCAGGCGACTACTCCCTGCAGGACCCATAACTGTCTATGCAAGGAACAGCCCTAAGCCTGAGCATTTTAAGATATTTAAAGGCAAAAACGATATCTGGGTTGACATAGCTATAAGCAGGCAGATACAGAAGCTGAATTGGGCAGTTAGCAAGACAATGTAATGGGTACACTGGTATTTCCCATGGGACTTTCCAGGTTGGCATAGCAGCAAGCAAGCAGAAGGGAAGGGGTTCAAAATGACCTTAGTTCAGTTACTAATGTCTAGACAATCAATCTCTGACAAGGTACAATGTCCAAGAAAAATGGAAACCAAAGAAAACAATTTTACATAGTATAAGAATTGCTACTTTGTATTGCAAGTGTGCTATGCTAGGTAACTCTTAATGGGTACAGAGGTGGGGCTTTCCCATGGGAGAAGCATTTCTTACATGATATGGAGTCTCAGGGTAAAATGGAATCTGTTTGGTCAATGTGTATATAGCCTGGCCCATAACACTGTATGCTATTTTCCAAAGTGGTTGTACTAATTTGCAGTCTCACCCACAATGTATGAGTGTAACTCTTCTCCACATAAACAGAATTCATGAATAGTAAGTCAGCACTACCCAAAATACTTATTTCTCTCTAATTTTAAATCTGGATTAAATGTTAGTTTGAGGTAACTTTAAAGAGTTCACATTAGTCAACATTATATAGAGAGCTATGTTGCCAAAATGACTCTCAGTGTTAAAACTCTAGTTTGCCTCACAATATGGGCAGCCAGAGTGTGGAAGACTGCCAACGCACAGCAGATTTTGACATCAGGGTGATGGAGATTGGTAGGAAATATAAAACCAGTCTTGAAAGGCAGGTCGGATTAGAGGTCAAAACAATCCAATCACGGCATGCCAAAAGATGGGGAAAGAGGATTTAAATAGAGAGTTCATATATAAGAAGACAGAAAAGAGCCTGGAACACCAAATATCAGATGTAAAGTAACAACCCAGCATCATTCTCTGGGAAGATTACCTGGGTTTAAGTAAAGTAAACTTGTATACAAATAGGCACCTCCATTTATGAGCAAAAGATCTCTGTCTAGGCCTCAGTTTCCTCACCAGCAGAGTATGTCTCATAGGGGTGTTGCAAGATAACACAAAATGACAGGTGTAAATACTTAGCATAGTTCGTGGTTACACAGCAGTTTTAACTAAATGATATGTTTGCTTATTTTTAACCTTCCTCTCAGGAGCAAGAAGAACATGATCTGAAGAACTAAAAAGCACTGGCAAGTCCAACATAAGAAAACTAAAACAAGACCAGGGACACATCAATGGATGTGATGATAAATATTAATGGCCTAAGTCTAGACAGAGCATGTTATATGGTGGAGAATACACCAAACAGCTGTAGCTCTGTTACTCTTAAACTATAATTACCACCAGGGCTGGGGAGCCTAAATCCCTAAGAAAATACTGAAGGGAGAACATTTACAGAATTGACCAGATTATATAAATGACCTGATCTCTGATATTACATATTGTGAGAACTCAGATTAAATTTAATTATAGAAAGAGAGAGAGAGAAGAGAGAGAGAGAGAGAGAGAGAGAGAGAGAGAGAGAGAGAGAGAGAGAGACTGACCACACTAGGTTTGTGGCCAGACAAAATATTATATGGGCACTCCTGTGATGTTCCTGAACAGAATGTTCCAACAGAAATTTCCTAATGGCCCGAGATAGCTAAGATAGCTCCACTTTAAAAGACTGGGAAAACGTTCTTTGCTCATTCATGATCAAAAGGAAACTTAGATTTTTTTTCTGCATAAGTAAAACCAAAGAAGTCTGAGGAAATACTTGACAATAAAGACGTGTTAATTCATTTGGGGCTGAGAATGGAACATGGTGTTTGGGATTTAAGAGTTCTACCCAACTAGCATTAAGGGAAAGAAGAACTTGCTAAAAGGAGACCCATGAACAGGAACACCCACATGATTAGGTCACCACTAAAAACTGGAGTGCTCTGGAACTGGACACTACTTAGGTCTCCTCTATGTCTAATTTTGTTTATCTCCAGCTGTTCCAGGTGGGTATCTTTTCCTGCTTCTCTCTGCATATTCATTCCATCTTTGGCCACATGATTTTTCTGAGCATTCCTATTTGCTGTCCACTGTAGCCATGTCTTAACTCTACATCTGCCTTTCAATCTCAAACAATACCATTGCCTGAAACAACCATTGCCAGATTCCTGAACTAGAGAAATAGATTGGAATTTTTCTCCCTTGAAGTAGACCATACAAATAGCAACCCTCTGGCCAATCTTAGACAGACTGCTTGAGGGTCATTTACTTTCCTAAATCTAATCAACTTGTTCCATTAGCATAAGGAACTGCACAGGTGAAGGCTCACCAGGGTCATAGGGATAAGGATTTCTACAATCATGGAACTATTTTACCACCAAGGTCTATGTGCGGGAGAGTTTTAATCATACATGGGCAGTGGGTTTGGAATTATGGTCTTGGTCCATCCATAACACCTGGGCAAAGGCTGTCTGAAGAGCCAGCCATTTTCTCTTCTCAAAGAATCTTCAGGAAAGCCTAGCAGGAGACCTTCAGCACCATGGGGTAGGTGCAATGAACATGCACCTTTTTTCATATTTTCCGTAATATGAGCTTCTCAATTGTTTGCTCATGTTCTAGTCTATTATTATGTCTCTATTTTTTAAAATGTCATCTATAATTGGATGATTATAGAAATATGTGATTACCTATTCTGAGATTGGCTGCTATTGGAATATGCTGTGGTGGCCACTCAACCTTTGATTGCTTATTATATAAACAATCCAATAGCACCTCACATGATGAAACTGCAAAGACAATAGCATAAGCACCAGGACAGCTGTATGCCTTAATTTTAGTTTAGTTTTTAGAGTGACATAGTTGGATAGTGAGCACCTTCACCCCAACCAACACTTTAAAGTCCTTTGCAGCAATGAAAATGTTATATTTCTTTTTCTACTATCTCTAAATAATTAGGTAGGCTCTTATACCCTTGACTTCCTGAGTTAATCTGTCAGCTCCTAGCTCTCCTGCTCTTTCATCAAGACCCAGTGTGTTTCTCACCTTCTCTGTGGCTAAGCAGACTCTGATGGTTAAAAAACAAACAAACAACAAACAAACAAAAAAGTCTTCCCTGATACATCTGGACCCACGTACAATTCAGGAGCTTCTTTCTCTGAGGACTGAGGGCCGAGCTGAGCTGTCAGATGTTTTCACACTCTGGAGACAGCTCATCTGGTCTAAAACAACTGCTGCTACAGGGAATAAATGATGAAAAAGAAGTTTTGCTAAACTCTATGGCAATTGGTCAGGTCCCAAAGGTTTGGGGTTGTTGCTGTCGTTATTTCAGGTGTTACTTATAGTCATAGGTGAACAATGTGTATTTCCCAAGTGCTGGGGAAAGATGTGCATTCTTGTTGGATGATCTGATAATTTACAGGATGACTCTTGGTGAGATTTGAAAAGTAGACTCAATGATAAAGTAGCCTCTCGGGATTTTATAAAGGGAGGTTACAACTACACACAGAGTAAAGGCCTGATCAAGTTCATGATAGAGCAGGGATTTGACCTGTAGCACACTGTATGACAAAGAGCATAAAGCACATAGGGCCCTGAGGGGCTAACTTAGGAGCAAGAGGAGAGGAAAAGGAAGAGAAGTGTCTGCCCACTGCCATGTCTCAGCTTAGGTGAATCTTAGGAGCCTGAGGGAACCAGGGGACCAAAAGGCCAGGAAGGCCCATCAACGGCTGTTTCATTGGTGGAGGGAAACAATGTATCCACTAACAGTTTTCAAGTGTTTTGTCAAAAGAACCAAATAACTGATACATTCTCTCACATGTTGTTAGAATCCTCAAGTCAAAATATTCTTTCAAATAACTCCTCTAGCTGAGAATCAGCTCCAACATTCAAAAAAGTAAAAGAAAAAAAAAAAAAACAGTGTTTAAATGATTGTAAAACTTTCACACAGATTACTAAGGTCAATAAGATAACACAAGCTGCAATTGCCCACAGGATGTTTAAAATTCAAAGAGCACATGCTTCAATGTTAACATGCAGAGAGCTAAGTAATGTTAAGAACTCTGACACTTTTTCTTTGTTAGGGCAGAATTTAACAATACTAGATTGCCAGAGAATATGATGCAGGTAGATGAGCATGAATCAGCAAGGTGGCTTTGCACTTATACCAAGAAACTGCTACTGCTTTGCATTGTCCAGGCTGGTGTTTTCACAGAGCTATAGGCCAGAGAAGTTGACTTTTAGTAAGACCCCATTTGTGAATGTCCATGGGCTTTAAACATTATTGCTTAAAATGTACTTCATAAACAGATGAGCTTTGTAACATTTCAGGAAACTTGGAGATCATTTAGACTAGTCTCTTCTAATGTCAAGATGTGAATCATGGAGCAAAGAGGTTGAAGGTCATACAGCCCTTTTGGTAGAATAAGGACCATAGTTTGAATAATATTTAGCATTCTATTTTAAAAGATGGTTCAAACCTAGTATTAAAAAATAATCAGGTTTATGTGTGATACATATATATATTTAACAATACCAGATTGTGAGATAATATGATGCAGATAGATGAGCATGAATCAGCAAGGTGACTTTGCATTTATACCAAAAAACTGCTACTGGTTTGCATGTCCAGGCAGGTGTTTGCACAGAGCTATAGCACAGAGAAGTTGACTTGTAGTAAGACCCCATTTGTGTGTATATATGTATACACACACACACACACACATACACACATATATATACATACATACACACACACACTAGACATTCAGTAAACCTTTGAATAGTAAAAGAGACAGTAAACTAATGAGTCCTGATTGTTACTGTGATGGGGTGGTGGAGTATTATAATTAATATATTTGAATCCATCTCAAAAAATTGGTGAAGAGATATTCAAATTCAGACTAAAGTTATGGAACCTTCTTTAATAGCCTAAGAATATAGCAGATAACCTCTTTTGATTCAGGTTCTTATTCTCTTACCTTTGGAGTTTATATATTCTCAAATAAATTATAGTTTCTAAAAAGAAAATACATATGAAGGATCAGGGACGTAAAAATTCAAGGATTTTCAATCTGCTCCAATTTATTATTAAAGACACATATGCCACTTTATTTTCCAGTAGCCTGAATTTAAATTATCCCAATTGTTGGCATAAGATTTCTATTTAGCTCATACACAAAAGAAATGCTACTGTAAGAATATAACTCTCAACAGATTAAACCTTGGATTTAATGGAATCTTTGGGATTAAAGAATATTATCCTAAGATGTGTGTTTGCATTCCAGTGCCTCAGCATCATAAATTTAATAAAATCCGGCTAAACCCAGGTGAGGAAGGACACAAAGATTCTGGTTACAAATGGCATAAATCCAAACCAAGTAGGATTAAGCTAAATAAGGAAGTTGTAGTTTCACAATAGAAACATTCATAGAAAGGAAGGCCTGGATCCGAGTGCTCAAAAGACACAGCGAGGAAGATATCTCCACCCATTACTTAGCTCACCTTTTCTTCACATAGCATCTTTCTCAGGAAAACTTCCCCTGTATGATATTCCCTTGAAGAATTAGACCTACATCATCATAGCTCCAAGTTCAGCAGAAAGAAAGTTTCACATTTCCATGTATGACAGCAGGAGTCCCGAAATTGAGGCTAACCTGGATAAATGGGTCTCATAGAACCAGTACCCACAGTCATGGAAAGTAGGTGTGCTGATCATTCAGGCCCAGGCAAATAAATCCAACCATTACCCACTAAACCACAAGGGCTTTGAGCACAAGAAGAGTGGTTTACAGAGGAAAATCTGAGTAAGGTTATCCATCAATAGAAATATAGATGCCAGGTAGTAAAAAATAATGGTGAGTGGGAGTCAGGTTACTCATTGTGGGAGTTGGAGGTTACAGAGAAGAAAGACGAGGCTGGAATGATCCACGTGGTGAGGGAACCAAGGTAGGACATCAGTATAGATACAGGTTTAGCTGATATTGGTTATCTATAGAAATAGCTATAGGTGTGTGTATGTGCAAGCATCAGTATACACCATGTATTTCCATGTTCAGCTGAGAGGGCAGAGGGGGGACAATATGCTGATGGCAACAAGAACATAGGGAAAGATCTTGTTTTCTCATATAATTCTCCAACCAAAGGAACCAGGGATCCATGAAGCAATGGTTGACTTTAGGACTAGGACAAACCTGCAGAACTGTTTAGGGTCAGAAAGTAAGAAAGTACTTTCAGAAGCAAACAAAGAACACACACAATGATGGAGGCTTGTTAAAGGGATACCAAGCCAACTGAAAAATTTCTGAAAGACCAAAGACAGAAAACGTTGAGTAACAAAATAAGTAAAATAGTATTGAGTTTTCACACAAGGCATGTAATGAATATCTATGAGTGCATACCGATAGAAATGAGTGAGTAAATGAAGTAGATATTATGAAGCCTCCCATGCAGAAGGACTCCAGATATTTGCATAAATGCACCCTCCTCAAAGAGGGGAACACTCCTACTCCTTAAGTTTGGGGTATATTTAGTGACTTCCTTTCAAGATGTATAGACAAGAGTAACTGAACAATGGGAAAACGGCACAAAAACCACCTCATCCAGGTGAGCAAGACTGATATCAATGGTGACTATACATATATATGCTTGATGTGACGGGAAGAGAACAGTATTTTACCTACATGGTCTTCCTTCGAAAAGCCATAATCCAGTCTACTCAAGAGAAAAACATCTAAAAAGTTCCCCTTGAGGGACTGTCTACAAAATACCTGGCTAGTATTCGAAACTCCAAAGGTCATCCCAAAGAAAGTGAGAGACTATCACAGCCAAGAGAAGTTTAAGGACACATGATGACTCAATATACTTTAGAGTCTTGGATGGGATCCTGGAACAAAGATGTTAGATAAAAACCAAAGAAATATGAATGAAATATAGACTTTAGTGAATAATAATATATCAATACTGGTTCATGAATTGTAACAAGGGTGTCACAATAATGTATGATGTTACTAACAAAGTAAATGGGATGCAGAAGACTTGAGAACTCTTGTACTACATTCTCCATTTGGTGTAAATCTAGAATTGTTTAAATTTTTTATTTTGAAAAATTAAGCAGAGCACAAAAAAGGACAAAAAGGATAATGTGACAAAAAAAAATAGATCACTATTCATCCATAAAGAATTTAAAAGGAGAAGGTAGAAGAAATAAGGGAGAGATAAATGACAGCCTCACAGAAAAAATGCCAAACATGGCTGCAGGAAGAGAGTGAGCCGCCCCTGGCCCTGATCCACCAGACCCGCAGATCTCACCTAGTCGGAATACTCCATCTCTGAGAGTGTTAGCGCACCCCTATCCAGCTGCTCTCTGCAGAAATCACCAGCGCTGTGACTCCATGCGGGGCTCTGGGCCTAGGCTATGGAGCAGGATCCAAAGCCAGAAGTTCCAGTCCACACAAGACTGAGCGAGCACCTTAGCAGAATCACCTGTCAACACATCTGCACATGGCCAAGACTCCGCTCCACTCCCAGGCAAGTCACTCAGCTGCTACCTACCCACGCACAACGCCATAGCCTGGCTCCCCCCACCTCATCAGGCTCCCCCCGCCTCACCAGGCTCCCCCCACCTCACCAGGCACCTGGTGTTGAAAGCAGACCTCCTCCATCTTGACTCAATATTCTCGCCATTTATCTGGGCCCGTTCCCAGGTCAGATCTCCAGTGGCCAGGTACCAGATTTCCAATTTTCCCCCCTCCCCAGTGGTAGTAACCCAACACAGTAGTAGCCCAACACAGCTGTGCAGTGCGACCAGGGAGCAGTCCACAGGAGCTCGGGGTGAGAGCTTCCTCAATTGGGAACTGACTGCCAGGGGAGAGGGAGAGACCAGGAACTGGGAAATCTCCAGGCAAGAGAGGGAGAAAGTACTGGGTGCTCACATCATACTAGCGAGCGGTCCCCAAAAGAGACCATAACCCGTGAGGTGCAGTCTTTCTGCAGGGACTGGTGGGTGCCACTCCCCCCTTCCAGGCCCCCAGTGCCAGAACCAGTCTTCCCACCCTGGTTTCCTCCACCATCCAGAGAGCAGATACCAGCTTACAACAGACGGCGCCACCTAGTGGATGAGAAGAGAAGCAGGAAAGATACGCATCTCTAAAGCTAGCTGCAACCCTGGCTTCTTCCTGAGTTTTTTGTTTGTTTGTTCCTTGGCTTGTTTGTTCATTGGTTTGTTTTTGTTTTGTTTTTTTTTTCTCTTCAACCCCTCTATTCTCTGGTCCTCACATCCCCAACATTTATGAAACCAAAAGCTTTGCATGAAATAGGACTTTGAGGACTGAGTCATCTGAATAATATAATATAGAGGAGTCGGATGTGTCCTTTTTTTCTTTTCCTTTTTATTCTTTCATATTTCTTTCCCCCTCCAAATTTACTGTTTTAACATTTATATTTTTCTAAATACATATGTGGGTTTGTTTTACATACTCTACTGTCATCCCATGTACTTGCCTACCCTAAATTACTTCCTGTCTATTCTCTTCCTAATAACCCTCTTCACTAGATTTTTCCTTCACACTTCCTAAGATATATTAACTCTATATCCTCACATCCTACCTCCTCAGCATATCATCCTAAGCCACACCCAAGTTTCAAAGAAGAAAATCAAATCAAGTTAAATTAAAAAAAAAAAAAAAAACATGGCTGGGAACACAAACCATGTCTCAATTGAAACCCTGAATGTTAATGGCTTAAAATCACCAATCAAAAGACATAGACTAGCAGACTGGATTTAAAAAAAAAAAAAAAAAGACAGGATGGAGAAGATGGCGGCGAGGGGAGTGCATTGCCCCCATGTGCTGCTTCACTGTGTGGGAGTATGACAAGTCAGGACGGCTAAAGGATATCTTTTTAGGAATTTCCAGCAATAGTGGGGTGCTCCGGAACCTGGAGGAAGGATTTCCATCGCACGAGGATCGGCTACAGGGACTCAAACGCGAGAGGTTTGTCGCACGGAGGGTAACACTGCTTATTCAGCAAATCGCCCCGCGGCTAGAGTCTGCAGCGCGTGCTGGGAAACGAGGAGATAGCGACGCAGGGATACAGCGCTGCAGTTTCTGCCAGCCGTGCAAGCACCGTACTCAGGGCTGAATTCTGGGTTCGAGACGGGGGAAGGAAGCGGTCCATCTCGGTTCTCCACACCGGTCAGACCACAGAGGAGGCCAGCAGCCACCATGTTGGAAAGCTGACGTCACCATCCCTGTTTTCGACTGACCGCAGCTCATTCAGCCATAGAACAGGTAATTTCAGGCTGCAATTCGCCTGCGGCTTGCAGACAGATTGCTAGGGTTCAGTGCCTGGGTGCTTCTTAGAACCTGATCTTATCGGAGCGAACACCGAGCGCGGGGCAGCCAAGTTCCGGCTCCCGGAACCGTCCGGAACCGCCCTGGCCCAGGGCTGCGGAGCCTGCGGAGGCTGCTTCTTGGACCCTGCTCCTATCAGAGCATACACCAAGCACTAAGCAGCCGAATTCCGGCTCCCGGAACTGAGCCCGTGGGGACTGCTTCTTGGAGCCTACAATTATAGGAGCTTACACCGAGCACGGAGCGGCCGAGTTCCGGCTCCGGGAACTTCCCTGGCCCGGGGCTAGGAGCCCGCGGAAACTGCTTCTCGGTCCGGGTCCTGCTGAGGGCCGGTCAGGACTCACCCGTTGCTTTGGTTGCCTGGCAAGGGGAACGAAATGCTGCCATTCGCATAGGATACCAACATGGCAGGGATCTGATGTCATCAGAAAGCGGCGGAGGAGAGGACTTCATCAATACCAGCGGCGACTTAAACAGTTGGTCTCCTGGTAGGGGGGGTGAGGCACAGACACCCGAGTCTCCTCAATTTGTCGTCGAGCCAGAGGGGAGGAGCCGGGCCGACGCCAGCGCCCGGAGCAGGCCCAGCGGCCCGCCAGCGTGGTGACCGCGTGACCCCAATTGGAGAGGGGGCAGAGCGGAGCCGCCACCCGCACCCGCAAGGTGGGCAGACCCGCGACCCAGTGCTACATGGGCTTGCTAGGAGGGGCAGGGCAGAGCTGCCGTTCGCGCTTGCAAGGTAAACAGACCTGTGACAGCCTGGCGGGTCAGGCCCAGTGGCCTGCCAGTGTGGTACACACGTCACCCCAACTGGAGTAGGGGCAGAGCAGATCCTTCTCCCACGCCCGGATCAGGCCCTGCCAGTGTGGTGGTCACGTGACCCCAATTGGAGTGGGGGCGGAGCGGAACCGCCACCCGTGCCCGCAGGGTGAGCAGACCTGTGACCAACCTGCAGATCAGGCCCAGGGGTCCGCAGGCGTGGTAGGAGGGGCAGGGCAGATCCGCCGCCCGCGCCTCCAAGGTAGGCAGACCTGCAACAGACCGGCAGATCAGGCCCAGGAGCCTGCCAGCATGGTACACACACCACCCTAATTGGAGTAGGGGCAGAGCAGAGTCGCCGCCCGTGCCAGGAACAGGCCCAGCGTCCTGCAGGCGAGGTAGTCACAACACCCCAATTGGAGTAGGGGCAGAGCAGAGCCTCCACCCGTGCCCGAAAGGTGAGCAGATCTGCGACCGACCAGCGGGACAGGCTCAGTGGCCTGCCGGTACGACAGACACGTCACCCCATTTGGAGTAGGGGCAGAGTAGAGCCGCCGCCCGCGCCTGCAGGGTAGGCAAACCTGCAACCGACCGGTGGATCAGGCCCGGTGGCCTGCCGGCGTGGTACACTCGTCACCCCAATTGGAGTAGGGGCAGAACAGAGCCGCCGCCAGCACCCAGAACAGGCCCAGTGACCTGCCGGCGTGGTAGCCACGACACCCCAATTGGAATAAGGAGAGAGCAGAGCCGCCACCCGCGCCTGCAGGAAAGATACGCAAGCAGTATGAAAAGACAAGGAAAGAAAGGACCACAAGCAATGCAGGTCAACGCAACTTTAGAAGAGGTAACAGCTGCAGCAGATGGAATGTCAGATAAAGAATTCAGGATATACATGCTTCAGATGATCTGGAGTATCAAGGAAGACATTAAACAGCAAAATAAGACAATGAAAGAGCACTTCGACAATGAATTACGCAAACAAATCCAGGAAGCAAAGGATCAACTATACAGGGAGATAGAGGTTATAAAAAACAAACAAACAGAAATCCTAGAAATGCAGGAAGCAATAAACCAACTTAAAAACTCAATGGAGAATACTACCAGCAGAGTAGAACACTTAGAAGATAGAACATCAGACAATGAAGACAAAGTATTTCAACTGGAAAAGAACATAGACAGCTCAGCAAGACTGTTAAGAAACCATGAGCAGAACATCCAAGAAATATGGGATAACATTAAGAGACCAAACTTAAGAGTCACTGGGATACAGGAAGGTACAGAGCTCCAAACCAAAGGAATGAGCAGTCTATTCAATGAAATAATACGAGAAAACTTCCCAGACTTGAAGAATGAGACAGAATCCCAAATCCTAGAAGCCTACAGGACGCCAAATGTGCAAAATCATAAGAGATCCACACCTAGACACATTATAATGAAGATGCCCAACATACAGAATAAGGAGAGAATTTTAAAAGCTACAAGAGAAAGGAAGCAGATTACATTTAGGGGTAAGCCAATCAGGATAACAGCTGATCTTTCAACACAGACTCTGAAAGCTAGAAGATCCTGGAATAACATATTTCAAACACTGAAAGAAAATGGGTTCCAACCAAGAATTGTGTATCCAGCGAAATTAAGCTTCAGGATGGAAGATGAAATTAAAACCTTCCACGATAAACAAAAGTTTAAAGAATTCACAGCTGGAAAACCATCTCTTCAAAACATCCTCGCCAAAGCATTACAGGAAGAGGAAATGGAAAATAACAATGAAAACCAACAGTGGGAGGTAGGACAGTAAAGGGGGGGAAAATAATCAAAGAGGAAAACAAACCATGTTTAGTAACAGAAATAAACAAATATGGCTGGAAGAACAACCCATATCTCAATAATAACCCTAAATGTTAATGGCTTAAACTCACCAATTAAGAGACACAGGCTAGTAGAATGGATCACAAAACAAGACCCAACAATATGCTGCCTACAGGAGACGCATTTGATAGGAAAAGACATACATAGGCTGAAGGTGAAAGGTTGGGAAAAATCATATCACTCATATGGACTTCGGAAACAAGCAGGAGTGTCCATACTCATATCAAATAAAATAGATTTCAAGCCAAAGTTAATCAAAAGGGATAAAGAGGGACACTACATACTGCTTAAGGGAACCATACACCAACAAGACACAACAATCATAAACATTTATGCCCCAAACAATGGTTCAGCTATGTTCGTCAAACAAACTCTTCTCAAGTTCAAGAGTCTAATAGATCACCATACCATAATCATGGGAGACTTCAACACACCTCTCTCGCCACTGGACAGATCTTCCAAACAAAAGTTGAATAAGGAAACTATAGAACTCAATAACACTATTAATAACCTAGACCTAATTGACATATATAGAGTATACCACCCAACATCAAGCAGTTACACTTTTTTCTCAGCAGCACATGGAACCTTCTCAAAAATAGATCATATATTATGTCACAGGGCAACTCTTAGACAATATAAAGGAGTAGAGATAATACCATGCATCTTATCTGATCATAATGGAATGAAACTGAAAATCAACGATAAAAGAAGGAAGGAAAAAGCATACATCACTTGGAGAATGAACAATAGGTTACTGAATGATCAATGGGTTATAGAAGACATCAAGGAGGAAATTAAAAAATTCTTAGAGATAAATGAAAACACAGACACAACATATCGGAATCTATGGGACACATTGAAAGCAGTTCTAAGAGGAAAATTTATTGCTTGGAGTTCATTCCTTAAAAAAAGAAAAAACCAACAAATAAATGATCTCATACTTCATCTCAAAATCCTTGAAAAAGAAGAGCAAAAGAAGTAGAAGGCAAGAAATAATTAAAATCAGAGCTGAAATTAATGAAATCGAAACAAAAGAAACAATTGAAAAAATTGACAAAACTAAAAGTTGGTTCTTTGAAAAAATAAACAAAATCGACAGACCCTTAGCGATGCTAGCGAAGAGAAGAAGAGAGAGAACTCAAATTACTAGCATACGGGATGAAAAAGGCAATATCACAACAGACACTTCAGAAATACAGAAGATAATCAAAAACTATTTTGAATCCTTATTCTCCAATAAATTAGAAGATAGTGAAGGCATAGATAAATTTCTTAAGTCATATGATCTGGCCAGATTGAGTCAGGAGGATATAGAAAACCTAAACAGACCAATATCAATTGAGGAAATAGAAGAAACCATAAAAAGACTACCAACTAAGAAAAGCCCAGGACCAGATGGGTATACAGCAGAATTTTACAAAACCTTTAAAGAAGAACTAATACCAATACTTTTCAAGCTACTTCAGGAAATAGAAAAAGAGGGAGAACTTCCAAATTCATTCTATGAGGCCAACATCACCCTGATACCTAAACCAGACAAAGACACTTCAAAGAAAGAAAACTACAGACCAATATCTCTAATGAACCTAGATGCAAAAATCCTCAACAAAATTCTGGCGAATCGGATACAAAAACATATCAAAAAAATTGTGCACCATGATCAAGTAGGATTCATCCCTGGGATGCAAGGCTGGTTCAATATACAGAAATCAATAAATGTTATTCACCACATCAATAGACTTAAAAATAAGAACCATATGATCATCTCGATAGATGCGGAAAAAGCATTCGACAAAGTACAGCATCCCTTTATGTTCAAAACTCTAGAAAAACTAGGGATAACAGGAACATACCTCAATATTGTAAAAGCAATCTATGCTAAGCCTCAGGCTAGCATCATTCTGAATGGAGAAAAACTGAAGGCATTCCCTCTAAAATCTGGAACAAGACAGGGATGCCCTCTCTCTCCACTTCTGTTCAACATAGTTCTCGAAACACTGGCCAGAGCAATTAGACAGACGAAAGAAATTAAAGGCATCAAAATAGGAAAAGAAGAACTTAAATTATCACTATTTGCAGATGATATGATTCTATACCTAGCAGACCCAAAAGGCTCTACAAAGAAACTATTAGAGATAATAAATGAATTCAGCAAAGTGTCAGGATATAAAATCAACACGCATAAATCAAAGGCATTCCTGTATATCAGCGACAAATCCTCTGAAATGGAAATGAGGACAACCACTCCATTCAAAATATCTTCAAAAAAAATAAAATACTTGGGAATCAACCTAACAAAAGAGGTGAAAGACTTATACAATGAAAACTACAGAACCCTAAAGAGAGAAATAGAAGAAGATCTTAGAAGATGGAAAAATATACCCTGTTCATGGATAGGCAGAACTAACATCATCAAAATGGCAATATTACCAAAAGTTCTCTATAGGTTTAATGCAATGCCAATCAAAATCCCAATGGCATTTCTTGTAGAAATAGAGAAAGCAATCATGGAATTCATATGGAAAAATAAAAGACCCAGAATAGCAAAAACAATGCTAAGCAGGAAGTGTGAATCAGGCGGTATAGCGATACCAGACTTCAAACTATACTACAGAGCAATAGTAACAAAAACAGCATGGTACTGGTACTAAAACAGGCGGGTGGACCAATGGTACAGAATAGAGGACACAGAAACCAATCCACAAAACTACAACTATCTTATATTTGAGAAAGGGCTAAAAGCATGCAATGGAGGAAGGATAGCATCTTCAACAAATGGTGCTGGGAAAACTGGAAATCCATATGCAACAAAATGAAACTGAATCCCTTTCTCTCGCCATGCACAAAAGTGAATTCAAAATGGATCAAGGAGCTTGATATCAAATCAGAGACGAGCCGTCTGATAGAAGAAAAAGTTGGCTACGATCTACAGTCGGTGGGGTCGGGCTCCAAATTCCTCAATAGGACACCCATAGCACAAAAGTTAATAACTAGAATCAACAAATGGGACTTACTCAAACTAAAAAGTTTTTTCTCAGCAAAAGATACAATAAGAGAGGTAAATAGGGAGCCTACACCTTGGGAACAAATCTTTACTCCTCACACTTCAGATAGAGCCCTAATATCCAGAGTATACAAAGAACTCAAAAAATTAGACAATAAGAGAACAAACAACCCAATCAACAAATGGGCCAAGGACCTGAACAGACACTTCTCAGAGGAGGACATACAGTCAATCAACAAGTACATGAAAAAATGCTCAACATCTCTAGCTGTCAGAGAAATGCAAATCAAAACCACCCTAAGATACCATCTCACTCCAGTAAGATTGGCAGCCATTATGAAATCAAACAACAACAAGTGCTGGCGAGGATGTGGGGAAAAGGGTACACTTGTACATTGCTGGTGGGACTGCAGATTGGTGCAGCCAATTTGGAAAGCAGTATGGAGATTTCTTGGAAAGCTGGGAATGGACCCACCATTTGACCCAGCTATTCCCCTTCTTGGTCTATTCCCTAAAGACCTAAAAAGAGCATGCTACAGGGACACTGCTACATCGATGTTCATAGCAGCACAGTTCACAATAGCAAGACTGTGGAACCAACCTAGATGCCCTTCAATAGATGAATGGATAAAAAAAATGTGGCATTTATACACAATGGAGTATTACTCTGCATTAAAAAATGACAAAATCATAGAATTTACAGGGAAATGGATGGCATTAGAGCAGATTATGCTAAGTGAAGCTAGCCAATCCCTAAAAAACAAATGCCAAATGTCTTCTTTGATATAAGGAGAGTAACTAAGATCAGAGTAGGGACGAAGAGCAGGAGAAGAAGATTAACATTTAACAGGGATGAGAGGTGGGAGGGAAAGGGAGAGAGAAGGGAAATTGCATGGTAATGGAAGGAGACCCTCAGGGTTATACAGTGGAGGGGGTAGAGAGAGAGGAGGGGAGGGGAGGGGAGAGGTGGGGAGGGGGGAGGGGGGAGGATGGGAAAGGCAGCGGAGCACAACAGACACTAGTATGGCAATATGTAAATCAATGGATGTGTAACTGATGTGATTCTGCAATCTGTGTATGGGGTGAAGGTGGGAGTTCATAACCCACTTGAATCAAAGTGTGGAATATGATATGTCAAGAAATTTGTAATGTTTTGAACAACCCACAATAAAAAATTAAAAATATATAAAAAAAAGAGGAATGACAATTAAAAAAAAAAAGACCCAATAATATGCTGTTTCCAGGAGACTCATCTGATATACACATACACAGACATACACAGACTGAAGGTGAAAGGTTGGGACAAATCATATCACTCACATGGACTTTGGAAACAAGCAGGGGTTTCCATCCTCATATCAAATAAAGTAGACTTCAAGCCAAAGTTAATCAAAAGGGATAAAGTTGGACATTACATACTGCTCAAAGGAACCATACACCAACAAGACATAACAATCATAAATATATATGCCCCAAACAATGCTGCAGCAGCTATGTTCATCAAACAAACTCTTCTCAAGTTCAAGAGTCAAATTGATCACAACACAGTGACTGTAACACATCTCTCTCACCACTGGATAGATCTTTGAAACAAAAGTTGAATAAAGAATCTATAGAAATCAATAATACAATCAATAACTTAGGTTTAACTGATATATATAGAATATTTCAACCTGTATTAAGTGGATACATTTTCTTCTCAGCAGCACATGGATCCTTCTCTAAAATAGATCCTATACTATGCCACAAAAAAACTCTTAGCAAATACAAAAAAGTAGAGATACTACCATGTATTTTATCAGATCATAATGGAATGAAATTGGAAATCAATGACAAAATAAAAAATAAAAATTACTCTAACACCTGGAGACTAAATAACATGCTACTGAATGAATAATGGGTCACAGAGACATCAAGGAGGAGATTAAAAAATTCTTAGAGGTAAATGAGAACATAGACACAACATATCAAAATCTCTGGGACACTATGAAAGTAGTTCTAAGAAGAAAGTTCATTGCATGGCATTCATTCCTTAAAAGGAGAAAAAGTTAAGAAAATTGACCTCACTTTAGATCTCAAAGCCCTAGGAAAAAAAAAGAACAAATCAACAGCAAAAGTAGTAGAAGGCAAGAAATAATTAAAATTAGAGATGAAATTAATGAAATTGAAACAAAAGAAACAATTGAAAAAATTGACCAAAAATATTTGGTTCTTTGAAAAAAAATAAATAAAATTGACAGACCCTTAGCTATGCTAATAAAGAGAAGGAGAGAAAGAACTCAAATTACCAGCATACGTGATGAAAAAGGTAATACCACAACAGACACTACAGAAATACAGAGGATAATTAGAAATTATTTTGAAAATTTATACTCCAATAAAATAGAAGATAGTAAAGCATTGACAAATTTCTTAAGTCATATGGCTTACCCAGACTGAATCAGGATAATATGTACAATTTAAACAGACCAATATCAAGTGATGAAATAGAAGATACCATCAGAAGCCTACCAACCAGGAAAAGCCCAGAACCAGATGGATACACAGCTGAGTTCTACAAGATCTTTAAAGAAGAACTAATACCAATACTCTTCAGCTTATTTCAGTAAACAGAAAAAGAGGCAGCACTTCCAAACTTATTCTATGAGGGCAATATCACCCTGATTCCAAAATCAGGCAAAGACACATCAAAGAAAGAAAACTTTAGCCCAACATCTCTAATGAACATAGATGCAAAAATTCTCAATAAAATTCTGGCAAATCGAAGACAAAAACATATCAAAGAGATCGTGCACCATGATCAAGTGGGATTCATCCCAGTTATGCAAGGTTGGTTAAACATAAGGAAATCAATAAATGTAAGATAAGAATCATATGATCATCTTAATAGACACAGAAAAAGAATTTGACAAAATACAGCACCTCTTCATGTTCAAAACACTAGAAAAACTAGGGATAACAGGAACATATCTCAACATCATAAAGGCTATCTATACTAAGCCCCAGGCCAACATCATTCTAAATGGAGAAAAATTGAAGGCATTCCCTCTAAAACCTGGAACAAGACAGGAATGCCCTCTTTCACCACTTCTATGTAACATAGTCATTGAAACACTGGCCAGAGCAATTAGACAAAAGAAATTAAAGGGATATGTACAGAAAAAGAAGAACTTAAATTAGCACTATTTGTTGATGATATGATTCTGTATCTAGAAGACCAAAAAAGCTCCACCAGAAAACTTCTAGAACTAGTAAACGAATTCAGCAAAGTAGCAGGTTATAAAATCAATACCCATAAATCAAAGGCATATCAGGGACAGATCCTCTGAGATGGAAATCAGGAAAACTACCCCATTTACAATAACTTCAAAAATAAAATAAAATACATGGGAATCAACTTAACAAAAAAAAAGGTGAAAGATTTTTACAATGAAAGATTTTTACAGAACCCTAAAGAAAGAAATCAAAGAAGACTTTAGAAGATGGAAAGATCTACCTTGCTCTTGATAGACAGAATTAATGTTATCAAAATGGCCATACTTCCAAAAGCACTATACATATTTAATGCAATTTCAATCAAAATCCCAATGGTATTTCTCATAGAAATAGGAAAAGCAATCAAAAAATTCATCTGGAAAAAAAGAGACCCAAAATAGCTAAAGCATCCTTGGCAGGAAGAGTGAAGCAGGTGGCATCACTATACCAGGCCTTAAACTATATTACAGAACAATAGTAACAAAAACAGCATGGTATTGGCACCAAAACAGACTGGTAGAGCAATGGTACAGAATAGAGGACACAGAGACTAACCCACAAAATTACAGTTATCTTATATTAGACAAGGCGCCAAAAACATGCATTGGAGAAAAGACAGCCTCTTCAACAAATGGTGCTGGGAAAACTAGAAATCCATAGGCAACAAAATGAAATTAAACCCCCATCTCTCACCATGCACAAAACTCAACTCAAAATGGATCAAGGACTTAGGAATACAACTAGTAGGCCCTAATCTCCATCATGTGCGATTAGCCCCCAACTTCCTTAATAAGACTCCTATAGCACAAGAATTAAAACCAAGAATCAGAAAATGGGATGGACTCAAACTAAAAAGTTTCTTCTCAGCAAAAGAAACAATCTGTGAGGTGAATAGAGAGCCTACATCTTGGGAGCAAATTTTTACTCCTCACACATCAGATAGAGCTCTAATCTCTAGGATATATAAAGAACTCAAAAAGCTAAACACCAAAAAAACAAATAACCCAATCAATAAATGGGCAAAGGACGTGAACAGACACTTCTCAGAAGAGAATATTCAATCAATCAACAAATATATGAAAAAATGTTCATCATCTCTAGCAATTAGAAAAATGCAAATAAAAACTACTCTAAGATACCATCTCACTCCAGCTATTATGAAGATAAACAACAATAAGTGTTGGTGAAGATGTGGAGGAAAAGGCACCCTCATACATTGCTGGTGGGACTGCAAATTGGTGCAGCCAATTTGGAAAGCAGTATGGAGATTCCTCAGAAATCTGGGAATGGTACCACCATTTGACCCAGCTATCCTCTCCTCAGACTATGCCCAAAGGACTTAAAAACAGCATACTACAGAAACACAGCTACATCAATGTTTATAGCAGCACAATTCACAATAGCTAAACTGTGGAGCCAACCTAGATGCCTTTCACTGGATGAATGGTAAAAAAAAAAAAAAAAAAAAAAAAATGTGGCATATATACACAATGGAATTTTACTCAGCAATAAAAGAGAATAAAATCATGGCATTTGCAAGTAAATGTTTACTCAGCAATAAAAGAGAATAAAATCATGGCATTTGCAAGTAAATGGATGGCCTTGGAGAAGATAATGCTAAGTGAAGTTAGCCAATCCTAAAAAATCAAATGCTGAATGTTTTCTCTGATACAAGGAGGCTGACTCATAGTGGGGTAGGGAGGGAGAGCATGGGAGGAATAAATGAACTCTAGATAGGGCAGAGGGGTGGGAGAGAAAGGGAGTGGGCAGGGGATTAGCAAGGATGGTGGAATGTGATGGTCATCATTATCCAAAGTACATGTATGAAGACATGAATTGATGTAAACATATTTTATATACAAACAGAGGTATGAAAAATGTTCTATAAGTGTGATAAGAATTGTGATGCAGTCCACTATCATGTATTTAAATAATAAAAAACAATTAAAAAGTAACAGCCTCACAAAGATGCCATATCCTAACCCACAGGACCTGTGAACATATTATGTAGTTACAATTAAGGTTAAGAACCTTGAGATCATCCAACTAAAACCAATCTAATCATCTATCTTTACGGAGCACCAGCTCAGGCTGCAGACAGTAGGAGAGATGACAGCATGAAAAAGACTGGAACTGTTGTTCTTGATTTATGGATAGAAGACATGAGGAAGGAAAGCAGGTGATCTCTAGAAGCTAGAAAAGTCAGGAAAACAAGTTTTTCCCTAGAGCCTCCAGAACAGATGCAGCTCTACCAACATCCCCATTGCAGCCCAGTGTCAGATTTTTTTATCTACAGAACTGCAAAATAATGTTTCAATATCATAATGTTTCCAAAATAATAATAATAATGGTATCTGCATTAGAGAAGGGTTTGTGCTTCAATTGAATAATTCACCTGGAAGGCTGAGTTGAACCCAAAATGATGATGGTCATATCATCGTTAGGACTGAATGTTGGAGGGAAGTGGAAACTACTGGAAGTCCCCATCGATCCCTGTGGCAGGTGAGTTACCAAATTTGCTTTTAGTCCTCATAACAAATGGGCAATGTTTATTGTACCTATGCAATTTTCAGTTCTAGAATCTTCATTTGTTTCAAAATGTGGAGGGTTGGCATTTCCATATCCATACTGAAATTTCACATCTTCTAGGTTAATATGAGAATATTTTAATTTTGCCTCAATAAGGATATTTTTCATTAGGTTCTTTAATATCCTCTTCTGGTTCCCAAATCAACTCAGAATTGGATTTGTGTGATTTTCTTTTTTCCTTATGAATGTGTTCCATTTACTTATTGTGTTTTTGTTTGTTTGTCTGTTGGATGTCAGGTAATTTCACATTGTATCCTGGATATTTTGACGATTAAATCATGGAGATTCTAGACACTGTTATATACATTTTTCCAACACATGGTGTTTCTTTTACTTGAACAGGCGATTAGTTTGGCTGGGCTTAAACTGGAAACTGATTTGGGGAGAGTAGCTCCTGTCTCTCCTGACTTTTTCTATTTAGCTGAGCTACTCATTCTGTTCAAAATATGTATGGTGCAAGGGTTGGGCCGCTCTGTGGACAGACAGAAATGATGGATCCTTCCTCTGGTTTTCTCCATTCTGAAATTCCCCTTCCCCACTCAGCAGCCACATTTCCCTGACTTCTAGAAACAATGTTCTTGCTTCCTTGGCCAGAAAGCTAGTATCTGCCCCTCCTCCTGCTCCCACCTTCTCTGTAAGCACCTAGAGGCTCAAAGATAAGAAAATGAGGGACTTACTTCTACACACCCATCGGTCCCCTCCCTCTCTGTGTGTACAAAGAAATAAATGCCTTTGCCAGTTTTCCCAGAAGCTGTTCTTTGTACTAAGTCCAAGCCTCATGATTGTTTCTGGAAGAGAGACACCCATGAGCACCTTAGTGCCTCCTTCCCAGAAGCAGAGCTCCTCCCAGACCATGAGATTCTAAGACAAAGTTCCTTCCACTGCACTGATGTGCACCAAGAAAGAAAGAAATACAGATTTATTTTAAATAAAACAGAATTAAATAATTTTAACTGCAAAGTATTGCATATTTTAAAATCTTCATTTTGAATGGTAGAAAAAAAAAATCATGGTAATCAAAGAAAGAAGCCTCTAGTATTTTTAAAGTATTTATTAAGTGACTGACAAAACATTTCAAAAACTTCCTGATTACTTTATTTTCTATTAACACCATCTGATGTGTTATGTCCCCAATTAGCATTTGAGGAAATTGAGGTTCTGCAAGTTTTAGGAAGCAGCAAGGCTAATCCTTGGTCTCCTATCTTCTGAATGCTCGTCCACTCTGCCTTCTATTAAGACATAGTTTCCTGAGGAAGAAATATGTTGTACTTATAACTTGGAAAAATGTTTTCCAGAACTTAGAAGGAATTACAATTTTGAACCCTCCAATAACTTTATTGAGTGCCAAATCTGTGCCTAGCACTTTGCAGAAGGTGAGTAATAAAGATTTAGGGGGGGGGGGCATACCCTGAAATGAATTCAGAATCTAGGAAGGTTGTATTTTTAATAATTTCATATCACATTTGTTCTAACACTGAACCCATAATCTCCAAAGTTTGCTTCAATATGAAAGGAGACCAAAATATACGGTAAAATAATTTATTTTACTAGTTATGAATGCTTAGAACCCAATAGCAGTCAGGTGAAAATACTAAACATATGTCATATAAAATGAATTAGAAATATTAATCTATTAGAAATGACCCATGACCTATATGTCTAGCAGGTCTCTTCATGAAATGCTAAGACTAAAGTATATTTATGAAGAATTTCATCTACCAAAATGAAACAGTATATACACTGTCTTTTAAAATATATGGGCAAGAACCGAAGCTAAAAGAGACTTCTTATTACTCAAATCCCTATTAGATGTAATACAGTGATTATATACAAATATATCCTGTATTTTCCCTATCACCTTGGTGCCAAGAAGCAGTGGCAATGATCACTGATAAATTGTTAAGAGATTGTATTTTAAAAGATACCTTTAGTGACAAAGCTAATAATGAACAGGGAGAATTCTGTTAAAATTCAAACTGTTTATTTAAAATACCAGACAAGGAAGCAAATTCCATGAAATGTCACTGAGATCAGGATGAAGTAACCCGAGATGTCTTAATGTAAAGTTCAGAGAGCTTTAAAATGATCTGTGAGAGCTATGGTTCGAAGGGAGCTTGGCAGGGAGACACACAAGAACGAGCCAGAGACCTGAGCAGAGACAATGAAGACTGCTAGGAAAAGTATTCCCATCCGAAGAACAGAGGAGTAACCTAGGATTCAAACGAGAGAGAAATAAAGATTGCGCAGAAACCAAAACGAGGCCAAAAGCAATGTCTGTGTCTGAGACCAGAGCAAGGGAGACCAGGTGGCACGTTCAAAGTACCAAGGAGGACTTTGTACTTGAAATATGTGAAAGGGTCTTGGGACAAATCTCAAAAGCCAAGGAGGGAGTGATGCCAGGGATGTCTCAAAAGTTATGTAGTGACTTAAATCTGTGCATAAGAACCAAGTAATGTCAGGTCGACTCCTTTTGGGCTTGTGCACCAAGCAGTAATAAAGTGCATATGTGCACCTGAATGCTGGAATAGACAGTGGGAATGGGCAGGAAAGGAATGACCTAGAGTTGGTATTAGGAAAAAATGGAAGCTCACTGATCAGGTAGAAAAAATTCTTCTGTCTCATAAAATTGTCATAAATATTAGAGAAATCATACCCTTGAAATTCAGAGAGCTCCCCTTGTTCAGTCTCTCAGAAATGAGCCAGACACTCTGAAGAGAAGAAATAAGGGCTGAGCCAGGTGCATGTCAGCCCAGACAACACAATGCTTGGTGGATGTAAGAACAGGTGAAAGAGAGAGAGAGAGTTAAAAGGGGTGAGGGACAGAATATATCAAAAGACCAAAGATAGCAAAATGTGAAGGAGAAGAGTCTGTTGGTGGGAGAGGAGGGGCAGAGCCAGGACATTTGGCTCATGATGCTCCTACCTCTTCTAGTTCCAGGTCTTAGGTAATAAGTTGTTCTATTGGTGAAATACTGCATGTCTGAATGAGGTGAGCATAGTCCAAGAGTAATTTTAGAAAGAAGCAAGATGCAAAGAGCCTACACGTATTTTAATTCTTGTCACTTCTTGTCACTTTTTCTCCTCCCAACAATAGACTTTTTTTTCTTAAAATGAGTTAACAAAGAGAACATTTATTAGAAGTTCATTTTTTCCTTAATATAAAGCAAGCAACCTACAAGATAGTTTTTCATTTAAACTAAAGCAATACACTATTTCATTAGACCATACTGAAAAACATGAATATATTTTTTTTTGTTCCCTAAGGTATGATTGTACATTAAGTCTGATTTTAACAAATATGTAAAACAACCCGTACCCAATAACTGTTTTCTTTGAAAAAGTTACTTTAAGAAGCTACCAACTTTGAGTGTGAAGTAGTTCATGTGATCTGCTACCAGGCCCACGCATGAAAGCCAGATCTAAATCAGCTATTCTCATAAGAACTTTGTAGAAGGGGCAATTCTATGTTTTAAGATTTTCCTGCCCTCACTAGCCACAGTCAATTCCTGACAAAAGACTGACCATCTGATTTTCTTTCATGAGAATCTTAACTAATTTTAGGATTATTAACATATTGGCTAATTTCAGACATTAGTATCAGGTCTCTAATTCTGAAGTTACACAGGAGTCTGTCAACACTCCATTTTCAAAAGCCATCTCAGACAGTAATCGTTAACAGCAGGGTTCCTTTGCAACAATAAGTCTTTTACTCCTCTCAAGGACTGAGTGTTCTGGGAAGCCACCATCAATCAGTTGGAGCTAACACTTTGGTCCACAGAGCAGATCATCCTGGGTGAAGTCATTGGTAGGTACTGAAGTGGAAAGAACTTACATAATTAGGGTGAGGAAACAGGCTTGGAGAGCTCACCACGCAGCCTAGGATGGCAGCCAGCGGTGACTCCACTGCAGCTCACACCCAGACTTTGCCCAGGTTCACAACCTGCTCTTCCCACTCCCTTCCTCTTCAAGGTTCATGATGGAAACAATGAGGAAGCACACCTGCCCTGACAGTCCTTTCATGAAATGTGTCTTGGACCAACTAAACAGGCAGAGCACAGAGGAGCAGGATCACTTATGACTATCAATAAACAAGGGCAAAATAAAGGAAGCCAAGGCCAGGAATCCCCCCACCCCCCGCTTTTTTTTTTTTTTTTTTTTTGAAACCAGACAAACTATTTTTTTAGAGTTAACAAGGTGAAAGCTGATTATTAAAATGAGTATAATATTCTCAGAGACAAAAGTAGTGGCAAGGTAAGGAAGCCATTGCTGGTCTACAATTTATCAGTTTCTACCACAGAGCATCTCCCATTTTTAGAATTTCGGGTCCCTGCCTGAAGAGCTAGGAATCTGCCAGTGGGAAGGAAAATCCACAGAATACACACTATTGTACACACCTCAGGCTGGAGTTTGACAGTCAACCAAAAAATATAACATAACACATAAAATAGAATCCTAAGGATCTATTACTCAGAATCTACATGTATCAAATTATCACATACTACTCAATAAATTTATACAATTAGCATAAAAATTAAAATAAAATGTATACAATTAAAAATAATAAATCATTATAATTTACCATGTTGACCTCATAAGGGACAAAAATTTTCTGAGGAACTACTCTTTATTTTACAATATATGAATTTCTGTTAATGCATTTATCTTATGTGTTATAAAAATTTATGTTTTCCCTCAAATCATACAAGTTCCTGCTAAAATTTATAAATGTCTTGTTTGGCTAATAGAAGTAACCCATTTTACGTAGTTCTTATATGCAAAAATTTCAATTTCTGTGGTTTAGTGACCAAAAAAGTCTTACATACTTCATAGTTTGGTCTCCATAATATATTATATGTAAGTAATCTCACAAAGTAAAAACCATGGGACTAGCTTTTCAGTCCAGGGCTCACTACATCCGTCAGTGATGGTTCCCAGCACCTGTCACAGTTCATGCACAGACAGGAAGTGCAAGGCTGTGGTGCCTCCATGTCTCCCAGGGATAAACCTAGACGGCATTTTATAAAAACATGGAATCAAAAGAGAAAATAGGCCAGCAGGAAAAGGGGCGGAAAGTGATCACATTAGGAGAGGACCTGGATGTGGTCATCGGATGGCTAACTATGGGAACTTGGGCGCCTCTGCTGTTTGACTCCAGGTGTGCAACCAGAGGAGCTCTGAGAGGAGAGCTGGCCAACACAAATGGGGAAAGTGGTTGTGAGGGAATGAAGATGTCCTGGAAGAAGTGGCACAAGGGGACATTGCATGACATTGAAAGCACGAGCAATTAAAATGTTAAGAGCTGTCCCACACAAGTGTCCCCAAGGCACAGAAAAGATGCTTGCCCCAAATCCTAAGTTAATTTTATTTGCAAATTGAAAACATTGCCTGTGTAGGTAATAGATAAGAATTGAATACAAATGCTAACCAATAGAAGTGCTGAACATACATCAGACTCAGATATTTTGGAAGATGTAAGAGAATTTTGTTTTCATAGAAATAAGAAGAAATCAGCTACTCAAACTGAATACAAGTGCTGAGTACAGAGTACTTTGACATCCAAACTCCCAATGTGTTTAAGGACTCGGAGTACAGTGGACTAATACATACGTGTGTTACTATTTTTGTTTCACTTCCTTATACATTTATAAGCAATTGTAAGAGAATTTTTAATCATTTGATAAAATGTTCAAGATCATGGAACAACTGTAATTTTCCCCATTGATTCTTAATATATCATCGAGCAGTGTTTACAGTCGTCCTTACCATTCCACACTACTGTGAAAAGCAAAGCCCACCTGGGCACCCACATCCAGTCTTTGGCCACATTTGCCCTAAATTGCCCTCATTTCTCAGAAATAGGTGGCAGATACTCCAAGAGTTTCCTGGGATTAAGAGAGAGAGAGAGGGAGAGAGGTGTAGAGGGAGGGATGGAGAAAGGGAGGAAGGGAGGGAAGGAGGGAGGGAGGGAAAGCAAGCCACAATAGGTTTCAGAAGAGTTTCCTGATCCGAAACCACAACTACAGAATAATATGTTTAGCCATTTATTAATTTTCCTCAATCTTCTCTTTTCTACTCTTTTACAACATCTCTCTTTGAACCTAGGAAAAAACGTACAAATGTAACAAAACTCTCTACATCTAGGTATATGTGCTCATTACACTCTGATTGATAATGTAAAGCTTTCTGGTATCTACCACTTATGGAAAGAAGGACTAATTTGGAGTACTTTAATATGTATAATTTTTATTACTTTCTGATATAGAAAGTAATTTCAAATTAGTGAACAATGCAGCCAAGTAGAGATCTTTCATGGGAGTGTTTTACCAACAGTTTGTAAGATTTGATTATTAGTACCTACATCTCCATTAAGAGAATTGAAATTTCTATCATAATCAGATTTGAAAATGCTAATTAGGTTAATTATACTCTTGATTTTCAGAAATGTGACAAGATCTTATTTCTATGAAAACAAAATTCTCTTACATCTTCCAAAATATCTGAGTCTGATATATGTTCAGCACTTCTATTGGTTAGCATTTGTGTTCAATTCTTATCTATTTCCTACAAAGGCAATGTTTTCAATTTGCAAATAAAATCAAGGAAAGCAATGCTTATTTTAGAATTGCCCTGATACAAATAAATCTCCTGTATCAGGCTTCGCAAAACTCTGCGAAATTCTACTGAGCACCAATGACTTCATTCTTCCTTGAAGCAAAATCAAAGGAGCCCTCATCAGTTCAGGGAACAGATTCCTTGAAGCATCAGGAAAAAATAGATGTAGCCACACTTCCTCTGAGTCATGCACTGGCCCCTCACAATTGCATCTCTGCAAAAATGAATAAATAAATGGCTTTCTAGCTATTTGGTAAACTGTCAGCTTTTCCGACTGCTCATGAAAATTCAAGTCTTCTCTAAATAAATTTCCTGATGTTAATTGTAGGTAGAAATTTCTAAAGCTGCATGAGAGTTAAACTCTGAAGCTTCACTTAGACCTGTGTGACAGCTCCCAGCCTGCAGGCTCACTTCCTGCTCCCGCCTTCCTCTTCTCTTATCCTCTCTTACCCCCACGTCTCTTATCCATGGGAGACATAGATGGATATAGACTCCTCCCTCTTTCCTCCTTCTACTCCCACATGTACACAAAACCAATTCCACTACACTCTGGTTTAATTTCATTATTTTAAAAATTGATGGGGATAAAAATGAGGAAGCTCCTAATCTCCCTTAATGCTGAAATATTCTGGTTTTTATGAATTTTAATGTACATTACACTAAACTCTGTATGTATATGCAGAGTATGCATATATATTATGTGCATCATATTCAATATCATATTATATTATAATGTCATCTAGCAAAGTTTTGCAGGGTGGCTGAGTTTACTGATATAACCCAATAAAGATGATGGAGGTGAGCCCACCATTAGCATGTGAATTTCTTATTTAAATTAAATAGGTGATTTGAGACATGAGTGTGAATTTCTTGGTATAAATTTGTCATCATTTGAAAGAGCAGAAAATGGCTGTGTGAAGCATCTCAAAAAGTATCTGTCACGTACCCTCTATTTTCTTAATAATTATTGCACCTGTCATGAATCCTCTATGTGAACTGTAATCCTTGAGCAAAACCCTATGTCTTTATTTTTCATCCCATAATGGCTGACCTAGGAACACGGAAGCTGCTTAATATATGCATGTGGATGCATGGGCATACAATCCTTGTCACTGAATTTTGAGGTCCTGAATTTGATTGTGTCCAACTCCCCATTCACTTTAGTTTAAGTCCAGGTTGAACAAATGTAACAATGAAGCACGTGGAGGAACTAAAAAAGAAATGCTGGGTCATGACCATATGGTAACCTAGAGTTCCATTGGGAAGCAGAGGTATCAGTGTTTATAACAGCTCAATTCACAATAGCTAAGCTATAGAACCAACCTTGGTGCCCTTCAATAGATGAATGGATAAAGAAAATGTGGTGTATATACACAGTGGAATATTACTCATCCATAAAGAAGAACGAAATAATGATATTTACTAGTAAACGGATGGAACTGAGACTATCATGCTACGTAAAATAAGCCAAACCCAAAAACCAAAGGCTGAATGTTCTCTCTGATATATGGATGCTAATATGCAATAAGGGGGCAGGGAATAGAAGTTCATTGGATTAGACAAAGGGGAATGAAGGGAAGGGAGAAAGATGGGAATAGGAAAGACAGTTCAATGATTTGACATAGCTTTCCTATGTACACATATGAATACATACATGACCAGTGAAACTCCACATCATGTACAATCACAAGAATGGGATCCTAAGTTATATTCCATGTATGTATAATATGTCAAAACATAGTCTACTGTCATCTATATCTAAACAGAACAAATAAAAAGTCTTCAGAAAAAAGAAAGCAGAGTTACCCATTTTATACCTGAAATCACTATTTTAATAATAGTAATGCTATGGGATATCTAAACCTAAAAGATTTATGGTTTGTTGATTGAGCCAGGAAGAATATATGAAACTAATTGTTATTTTCTTTTCTTGACAAAATTTCAATTACCCTGTGTACTTTGCACAACAGTATCACTGTATTAATCTGGTTGTCCTAGTGTTTAAAAGCATTGCTAAACTAAAGAGATACAAGCTTGACAAAATGAACAAAGCTAGAACTACTTAAAATTAGTGTGGACACAGAAAAATATGATTAGCAAATACACCAAATGATTACATTCACAGGGATTTTTACCCCCAAGGCAAAGAAAGTACACTTAATATTTTCAGCGCATTCTTCCTTTTTTACTTTTTTTTTTTTTGTTCTTTCATATGATAAAAAAGCATTAAAGGTGGTTTTAACAGCAACATTTCAGAGTTGCATATCCAGGATGACAAAAAGTATCAGAATAATATAATAATGTTTACCTGAAATTTTGCAAGTGGCAGGTTGGGTACAACATTTTAAATTAAACTTTTGGAAAAACCAATTTCTACACATATAGATAAAAGAAGATAGGATCTGAAATAAATGATAAATGAAAGCTCATAGGTGGGTGGAGAGTGGGAATAAAAAGCAGGCACAGGGATGCCATGTAGTAGCTTCTAAAAGTTGTCAGATAACGTTCAAGGAAAATAAATGGCATGCTAAAAACAATGAGGTTCCTTAACTAAAGTGAGTGACGTGTGCAGGAGAGAAGGAAAGTGAATGGCCGGTCTGAGCAGCGGAGGTTGAAGTGCATCCCTGGAACCAGAGACTGAAGATGAGAAAGGTTAAGATAGTAACTGAGATTATGCTAAGTGAAGTCAGCCAATCCCTAAAAAACAAATGCCGAAGGTCTTCTTTGATATAAGGGGGGTGACTCAAAACAAAGCAGGGAGGAAGTGCATGAGAAGAAGATTACCACTAAACAGGGAAGAGAAGTGGGAGGCGATGGGAGGGAGAAGGGGAATTGCACGGAAGGTGGAAGGAGACCCTCATCATTATACAAAATTACATATAGGATGGTGTGAGGGGGAAGAAAAAAAAGAGAGAGAGAAATGTGTCACAGTAGATTGGGTAGAAAGAGGTGATGGGAGGGGAGTGGAGGGAAGTGGGGGATAGGAAGGGCAGCATAATACAACAGAGACTAGTATTGCTGTATGTATAAATGTGGCTGTATAACCAATGTGAACCTGCAATCTGTACACATGGAAAAATAAGAATTCATACCCCATTTGAATCAAATGTATGATATGTCAAGATCATTGTATTGTCTTGAGCAACTAATAAAAAATAAATAAATAAATCTTTCCTCCTCTAAAAAAAAAAAAAGATAAAGTAACTGAGAGAAAACAACTCCTAACGCAATAACTGGGAAGACAGAGGGAGCAGCTTTA
Organism: Marmota flaviventris; assembly: GCF_047511675.1. NCBI lineage: Eukaryota > Metazoa > Chordata > Mammalia > Rodentia > Sciuridae > Marmota > Marmota flaviventris. Next base: position 127,154,319 of record NC_092504.1, read on the forward strand.
TAAATAACAATAGCAATAATCAATGATCATAATAAATTTAGTTAAGATCCTTAGTCTTTAATTTTCCATGTTTCCATCATATTTAAATGAAACAGCCTAGCGCGGATTTAATAGGCTCCAGTAACTAAGTACAAGGGGTGAAGTGGGAAGGGCTTGAACCAGGAGTTCTTTATCTTCCAGGCCTGGAGGCTAGAAGTCCATTTTTGTGTTGGCAGAGGCCTTTGGAGGGCTGTGAGGGGCCTCTCTCTGACCCTCCCTCCTGGCATCTGGTGGTTTGCTGGCTGTCTTTGGCACGCCTTGGCTTATAGGTGACCACCAGATGGCTGTGCTCATCTCCTCCTGGCTTTCTCCCTGTCTGCGCGTCCGGATTTCCCCTTCACATAAGGACGCTATTCACAATGGATCAAGGCCTACTTTAATGATCTCATTTAACTAATGAAGTTTTCAATTACCGTATTGACAGCTAAGATTACGTTCTCAGGTTCTGGGGTTAGCACCCAACTTAGGAATTTGAGGAGGTGACACATTCAACCAGTACGGGACAAGAGGCACAGTCACTCCCTAGGTATTGGGAGAGGTTGCCAAAGCACCTGCTCACCTCAGTCACCTTAAGGAGTAAAAGGTGAGGTATCAGGTACAAATCCTCTATGGCACAGAGCTCACCAACCACCTGAGGATCCACTTGGTGATAGCTTCATTCTAAAGCATAGTTTTTACCCTTGACATTATTAATATTGCCAGTTAAATAATTTACTGGAGAGGAGAGGAACTGCCCCTCTGCTCTATAGGATTTTTAGTAACACCTGTGCCAGTACCTGCTCAATGCCAATAGCACTGTCTCCTCCCCTAGTGTGAAAACCAAAGATGTTCCCAGGTCCCCTGGGAAACAAAATAGCAAGTTGTTGAAACCCCATATTCTAAAAGAAAATTTTAAAATTCTCAAAAGAAAATTCAGTTGACTGAAGTTTAAAGAGTTTTTGGTTTAGAAGAAAAATTAAGCGTGGGGCTGATTAAATATGAATCATGATTTTAACTGAGGTCTATGAAGAGAGCAGTACTAAGATTGGGATTAGGTACAATGGAAAAAAATGAGAAAATTAGTGAAACCAGTTAATGCCTTTGTGTAGTTAATTTTCACATAAGTTGCTTGCTGCAAAATTTACTGCTTATATTTGCGCAAAAATTAATGTATTTCAGCCATTGTAGAAAGACAAATTTCTTATGGCTTACATCTTGTTTGCTTGGTCACACCCCTGCCAGCACAGCAGAAGAAATGAAAGAGAAGGAGTTTAGGAGGTACCCCTGCTGAGCCTATTATTGAATATTTTAATATTGACCGTGTGTGTGTGTGTGTGTGTGTGTGTGTGTGTGTGTGTTTAAACAATATGCTTAATCCAGAATTCAACAAAGAAACCACCCCTACTGAAACTGAGTGTCCTCTTGTAATTGAAAATAAGTTAACACATTTTGAAGGGCAAGGAGTAATTCGAATGATAAAGCTCATTAAAAAATGACTGAACTAACTCACAACCTCAGAGGAATTAGCAATTTGCATAACTGCACATATTCTACAGAACCTGATGGACATAATGAAGAAGTCAAGCTTCAAAAGAGAACTATAATAGGATCCCTTTAAAAGTAGAACACAACAGACACGAGTATGGCAATATGTAAATCAATGGATGTGTAACTGATGTGATTCTGCAATCTGTATATGGGGTAAAAATGGGAGCTCATAACCCACTTGAATCAAAGTGTGAAATATGATATATCAAGAACTATGTAATGTTTTGAACAGCCAACAATAAAAAATTTAAAAAAAAAAGTATTCCCATAGGATGAAAAATCTACAATAAACACAATGTTTCTTAAGAGGGATAGGATAATAGATGGCTTCACAATTTTATATCCTATGATTCACAATGCATAATGCTTTGTTTGTTTTTATTTATGTTTTAGGCTATATTGCTTTTTAAATGGGGGGGAGGGGATAATTAAATCTTGGTTTTGGTGAATGTTTCCCAAAGTTCCATGTGTTAAAGGATATTCCCATTTTTTTGGCGGGAGGGATCCAAGATGGTGGACCAGAGGGAGGCAGCCTTCTGTGTGGCACCATGACCTGACTCAAGTAGTGGGAATACTGCTTCTCTGCGAGAGATAGAGGACACTGTCCCCCCACAGCTGTTCCCACTCAGGAACTGCAGCCTCTGCATCAGAGCAGGACCCCCAACTACTTGTCTATGCAGCATTTACAGGTACCCAAGTGGGACCACTGGCATCAGCGCCTCCGCAGAACTCTGGGCCACCCACCCACGCAGAAATCCAGGATGCTGTTCCCATGCAGGACACCCAGCCGCTAACCACATGCAGGATTTCCGGTTACCACTCCCATGTGGACCCCATCTACCATCATGGGGCTTCCCTGGTCAGCTCCATCTTGGGACTCTGCAGCCACTGACTTAGTCTCTTAGGCGTGGTAGCCTGCCTGCACCTGGGGACATCACACAGGCTCTGAAGACAGCCGACAGCCACAACACTGCACGCCACAGGGGTCATCTCTGAACACATGGTCCAACACCTATCGCCCGGCTCCCACCACCAGACACCCCATCCCTGAAAGCAGCCACCTCCATCTTAGGTCACCTTCATCACATCTTTAGTTGGGGCAACTCTCAGTTTGGAACACAGGCTGGCCAGGTACCCATAGTTTCTAACTCCCCCCTCTCCCTGGCAGCCACTAACCCAGCACAGTGACTGCTCAACACAAAACAGGTCTATGTGACAGGTGTGCAGCCTGCAGAGTGCGACATACAAGGAAGTGGAAAGGTAGAGGGTGAGTGAGATACAGTTCAGAGACAAATTTAGAGACCAGGAACTGTGAGGTCTACAGACAAGATAAGACCCATATCACAGGAGCAGACCCCAAAGGAGATCCTTGAGGTGCAGTCTCCCATCTGGGATCAGCAGGTGCCAAACCCCATTCCCAGGTGCCATGCACCTAAGACCAACCCTTCCACTCTGGTAACCTTCACCATCCTGAGGGTGGAGATACCAGTTAACAACAGACAACCCACATGTTGGATGAGAAGGGAAGCAGGAAAGATGCTCATCTCCTACCAAAACAATCCCTGTTTCTTCCTTTGAGATTTATTCTTTTCTCTTATTCCTCTCTATTCTCCTGCCCTCACATCCCCAACATATGTGAAACCAAGTACTTTGCATGAATTAGGATACTGAGGACTGTGGTGTCTGAATAGTGTATTACAGTTATACTGTATATTTCCTTTTTTTCTTATTTTTACATTTTTTTAATTTTTCTTAATATTTATTTGTGTTTGTTTTATGTACTCTACTGTTTTCCCACTTACTTGTCTACCCAAAATTACTACCTCTCTCTTCTCCTGCTTCTAACCTTCTTCTCTAGATTGCTCTTTCACACTTTCTAAAATATAATAACTCTGTATCTTCACCTACTACCTCCTCCGCAAATCATCCTATACCTCACCGTGGTTCTTTGCTCACCATCAGAAACTGTAAATTTTTTTGCAAACCTACTGTTTATATTGTACAAAATAATCGAATTCACTATTTCTGTATAGTGTAGCCAAAGTGTAAACATCTTAAGAGCAACTATTTGGTTTAAGGTTGTATATTGTATGCATTGGGATCTGTTAACATTGTTCTTCCCCTCAAAGCAGAGGTATTGAAACCCTGAAAGGACACCAGAATCCTATAGGATGAAACAGTAACTCCTGGGATCTGCAATGCTAGAAGGGAAGATATACAGATAACATGAAAAGAGACACGGGAAGAAAGTGCCCCAAACATATCAAGATACCACATTATTAGAATCCATGGCCAGCACAGCAGAAGAAATGACAGAGAAGGAGTTCAGGATGTAAAAATTAAAATGTTCTGTGAATTAAAGGATAATATAAGAGAGCAAATACAGGCAGTGAAAGATCATTTTGATAGAGACACATAAGCAAATATAGGAAGCAAAAGATTACTTCAATAGGGAGATAGAGGTTCTAAAAAAAAGAAAGAAGGAAGGAAATTCTTGAAATGAAAGAAACAATAAGCCAAATTAAAAGTTCAATTGAAAGATCACCAACAGATAAGACCACTTGGAAGACAGGACCTCAGACAACAAAGACAAATATATAATCTTGAAAAGAATGTAGACCACACAGTAAAGATGGTAAGAAACCATGAACAGATCATTCAAGAAATTTGAGATAGCATAAAAAGACCAAATTTAAGAGTTATTGGGATAGAGGAATACATAAAGTTCCAAACAAAAGGAATGAACAATCTATTCAATGAAATAATATCAGAAAATTTTCCAAACATAAAGAATGAATTGGAAACCAAATAAAAGAGGCTTATAGGACACTAAATGCACAAAATCACAACAGATCCACACCATGGCACATTATAATCAAAATGTGCAACATACAGAATAAGGAGAGAATAAAAACCAATTAGGATAACTGCAGATTTTTCAACCCAGACCCTGAAAGCTAGAAGATCCTGGAACAATATATATCAAGCTCTGAAAGAAAAAGGATGCCAACCAAGAATCTTATATCCAGCAAAATCAAGCTTTAGATTTGATGATAAAATAAAACCCTTGAATGATAAACAAAAATTAAAAACCATTTTACAACTAGAAATCCAGCACTACAGAACATACTTGGCAAAATATTTCATGAAGAGAAAATGAAAAACAACAAAAATTAAAATCAGCAGAGGGAGGTATTACACTAAAGGAAAAACTAATCAAAGGAGAAACTAAGTCAAGTTAAATACCAAAACATAAACAAAAATGGCTGGGAATGCAAATCATGATTCAATGATAACACTGATTATTAATTGCCTAAACTCACCAATCAAAAGACATATACTGGCAGATTGGATTTAAAAAAAAAGGACCCAATAATATATTGCCTCCAAGAGACTCATCTCATAGGAAAAGATATCCACAGAGTGAAGGTGAAAGTTTGGGGAAAATCATACCACTCACATGGACTGCAGAAGCAAGCAGTGTTTTCATCATATTAAATAAAGTAGACTTCAAGCTAAAGTTCATCAAAAAGGATAAAGAAGGACATTTCATACTGCTCAAGGGAACCATACACCACAAGACATAACAATTATAAATATATATGCCTCAAACAATGGAGCATGTATGTTCATCAAACAAACTCTTCTCAAGTTCAAGAGTCAAATAGACCACAAGACAATAATTCTGGCTGATTTTAACATATCCCTTTCACCATTACATAGATCTTCCAAACAAAAGATGATTAAAAAAACTGTAGAACTCAACAGTATAATCAATAACTTAGACTTAACTGATATATATAGAATATTTCATCCTTCAATGAGTGAATAAACTTTCTTCTTGGCAGCCCATGGATCATTCTCTAAAATAGACCATATATTATGCTACAAAGCAACTCTTAGCAAATACAAAAAAGAGAGATACTACCCTGCATTTTATTAGATCATAAAGGAATGAAATTAGAAACCAATGATAAAATAAGAAATAAAAGCTATTTCTGGAGACTAAATAATAGGCTACTGAATGAACAATTGGTTGTGAAAGACATAAAGGAGGAGATAGAAAAATTCTTAGAGTTAAGTAAGAACACTAATACAACATAACAAAATCTCTGGGACACTATGAAGGCAGTACTAAGAGGAAAGTTCATTGCATGGAATTTATTCCTTAAAAGAAATAAATGTCAACAAATAAATGACTTAACATTACATCCCAAAGCCCTAGAGAAAGAAGAACAAATCAACACCAAAAGCAGTAGAAGATGGGAAATAATTAAAATCAGAGATGAAAGCAATGAAATTGAAACAAAAGAAACAATTGGAAAAAATTGACAAAAAAAGTTGATTCTTTGGAAAAATAAACAAAATTGGCAAAGCGTTATCCATACTAACAAAGAGAAGGAGAGAGAAAACTCAAAACTAACATACATGATGAAAAATGAAATATCACAACAGACACTACAAAAATACAGAAGATAATTAGAATTATTTTGAAAACTTGTACTTCAATAAAATAGAAAATATTGAAGGCATCGACAAATTTCTAGAATTATATAATTTGTCCAAATTGAATCAGGATGATATACACAATTTAAACAGATCAATTTCAAGCAATGAAATAGAAGATGCCATCAGAAGCCTACCTACCAAGAAAATCCCAGGACCAGATGGATACACAGCCAAGTTCTATAAGACCTTTAAACAAGAACTAATACTAATACTCTTCAAATTGTTTCATGAAATAGAAAAAGAGGGACACATCCAAACTCATATAATGAAGCTAATGTCACCTTGATCCCCAAACCAGGCAAAGACACATCAAAGAAAGAAAATCTCTAGACCAATTTCTCTAATGAACATAGATGCAAAAATTCACAATAAAATTCTGACAAGTTGAATACAAAAAAACATATCAAAAAGACAGTGAACCACGATCAAGTGGGGCTCATCCCAGTTGGTTCAACATATGGAAATTGATAAATCCAATTCATCACATCAATAGACTCAAAGATAAGAATCATCACAATAGATGCAGAAAAAAGTATTTGACAAAATACAGCTCCCCTTCATGTGCAAAACACTAGGAAAACTAGGGATAACAGGAACATATCTCAACATTGTAAAAGCTATTTATACTGAGATGCAGGCCAACATCATTCTAAATGGAGAAAAATTGAAAGCATTCCCTCAAAAACTGGAACAAGACAGGGATGCCCTCTTTCTCCACTTCTATTTACATAGTTTTTGAAACACTGGCCAGAGCAATTAGACAAAAGAAATTAAAGGGATACAGATAGGAAAAGAAGAACTCAAATTAGCATTATTTGCTGACAATATGATTCTATACCTACAAGACCCGAAAAATTTTACCAGAAAACTTCTAAACTAGTAAATGAATTTAGCAAAGTAGCAGGACATAAAATCAACACCCATAAATCAAAGGCATTTCTGTATATAAGTGACAAATCCTCTGAAAGAGAAATGAGGAAAACTACCTTAATTACCATAGCCTCAAAAAACGAAAATACTTGGGAATTAACTTAACAAAAGAGGTGAAAGACCTCTACAATAAAAACTACAGAATGCTAAAGAAAGAAATGGAAGAAGACCTTACAAAATGGAAAGATCTACCTTGTTCTTGGATAGGCAGAATTAATATTATCAAAATGACCATACTACCAAGAGCACTATATAGATTAAATGCAATTCCAAACAAAATCCCAATGGCATTCCTTATAGAAATAAAAAAATCAGTCACGAAATTCATCTGGAAAAATAAAAGACCCAGAATAGCTAAAGCAATCCTTAACAGGAAGAGTGAAGCAGGTGACATCACAATACGAGATCTTAAACTATACTACAGAGCAATAGTAACAAAACAGCATGGTATTGGCACCAAAATAGACTTGTAGTCCAATGGTACAGAATAGAGGACAGAGACTAACCCACATAATTATAGTTATATTAGACAAGGCACCAAAAACAAACATTGGAGAAAAGAGAACCTCTTCAACAAATGCTGCGGGGAAAACTGGAAATCCACATGCAACAAAATGAAATTAAACCCCTATCTCTCATTATGCATAAAACTCAACTCAAAGTAGATCAAGGATCTAGAAATTAAACCAGAGACACTGTGTCTCATAGAAGAAAAAGTAGGCCCTAATCTCCATCATGTGGAATTAGGCCCCAAATTCCTTAAAAAGACTCCTATAGCACAAGAATTAAAATCAAGAATCAATAAATGGAATGGATTCCAAATAAAAGGCTTCTTCTCAGCAAAAGAAACAATTGGTGAGGTGAACAGAAAGCCTATAGAAGCAAATTTTTATCATACACACATCAGATAGAGCACTAATTGCAAGGATATACAAATAACTAAAAAATCTTAACACCAAACAAATAACTCAATCAATAAATGGGCCAAGGAACTGAACAGACACTTCTTAGAAGATGACATACCATCAATCAATAAATATATATATATATATATATATATATATATATATATATATATATATATATATATATATATATAAAATGTTCAACATCTATAGCAATTAGAGAAATGCAAATAAAAACTACTCTATGATTTCATCTCACTCCAGTCAGAATGGCAGCTATTAAGAATACAAAAAACAATAAGTGTTGGTGAGGATGTAGGGAAAAAGGCACATTCATACATTTCTTGTCGGACTGCAAATTGGTGGAGCCAATATGGAAAGCAATATGCAGATTATTTGGAAAGCTGGGAACAGAACCACCATTTGACCCAACTATTCTACTCCTTGGTCTATAACCAAAGGACTTAAATATAGCAACTACAGGGACACAGCCACATCAATATTTATAGCAGCACAATTAACAATAGCTAAACAGTGTAACCAACCTAGATGCCCTTCAGTAGATGAATGGATAAAGAAACTGTGGTATATATACACAATGGAATATAATTCAGCATTAAGAGAATAAAATCATGGCATTTGCAGGTAAATGGATGGCGGTGGAGAATAAATATAATGCTAAGTGAAGTAAGCCTATCCCAAAAAACCAAATCCTGAATATTTTCTCTGATATAAGAAGGCTGATTCATAATGGGTATAGGGTAGCAAGGGAGGATTAGATAAACTCTAGATAGGGCAAAGGGGAGGGAGGGGGGAGAGAGGAGACATGGGGGGTAGGAAAGATGGTAGAATGAGATAGACACCATTACCCTAATTACCTGTATGAAGACACAAATGGTGTGACTCTACTTTGTATACAACCAGAGATATGAAAAATTGTGTTCTATCTGTGTAATATGAATTGTAATTCTTTCTTTTTTCATGTATAACAAATTAGAATAAAATTTTTAAAAAGATAGGTCCCAAGGTTGGCACTTTTAGGAAATGGTGGGCCTTTAGGAGGTGGGGCTAGTGGGAGGTCTTTCAGTCATTGGTGACATGCTCTCAGAAGGTAGTTTGAATATGACTTTTTGTTAGTTCTTGTATGACCCCTGGATTTTCCAGAGGATTGTTATAAAAGGAGCTACCTTGTTCTACACTCTTTTTCCTCTCTGCTCTAATTGAACATGTGAGTGTTTTGTCCTACATGAAGGCCAAACCAGTGAGAATACTGATCTTCAACTTTGAACCTGCAAAACAGAGTTCTAAAGAAGTCTTTCTGCTTTATAAGGTAGATTCCTCTGGTATTTTGTGGTAATAATGCACACCTAATTAATAAACTTGGCAAGAATTATCCATAGGGGACTATCACTCATCACTACTTTCAGTGAGGTCCTAGGAGATCCAATGTTGAGGGAAAAGACCAATGGAACTGAGAAAAAGTCTTCAAGTAATCTGGTGCTTTGATTTGGTGGTTGGATGAAGTAGCAGTAGCTCTGGAAAAAAAAGGAAAGAGATGTATTGATAGAGCTGCCAGAGTGGTACGCTTGAAAATAACCAGGGAAGAGAAGTGACTCAGATGTTTGGTTCTAGGAATGAATTCAGGAAAACCTTGTCAGGAGGCAACTAAAACAAGTCCAATCAACCTTCCTCCATGCCAAGAACCTAGGTCACACAATAAATCAAACAGAACCCAGCCTGTCACACTGAAGTCAACTACCTTATTGACTGTCTGCTGAAGTCACAATAGTAAACCCTGAGTCTGAGTTTTCAGCAGGCAGAATTTCTCTCTGAGGCTGTGTATAAATGAGGACAGAGATTTCCCTGAATCATATTCCACAGACTTCCCATAATTCTACCACTAACCTTATGGATTGAATCTAGCCTCTTTTTGTTATAAGTAAAGGAGAAATTCTGATTAAGGATCCTTACCCAAGTTCCCTAAGCCCATTGGCATATAGACTCCTATCACCTTATAGAGAAAGGGTTCCAAAACCAATATTTGCAAGGATTTATGGATACAGCAGGCAAAAACATTTTTATGCCTGAGAGACATGTATGTCTTGGAGCTGCAAAGATAAATTAGAAAGAGCCCCTGCTAATGTTCACAGCATATTTAAAACCTGCTGTGAAATTCTAAGCAAGTGAGTTATAGGTCTACACAGCAATGTATAATGAAGCCAGTCTTGAGTTCAGCTCGTGAATTTATTTGATGATTTTCTTATGAAATAGAAGACCAACATTTTTTTACAACTCAGCAGAAACAAAAATAAACACCTGGATTTATTTCAGTTTGTATATGTCAAGTAATTTCTAACAAAATCTACATGGTTGAAGAAAGTAGAAACTTCTTAATGCTGCCAGAAAATATCATTCCATAAAATGTTCAAGAAGGAAAAAAATAGAGAAAATCTTTTCTAGCTATTCTTCCAAAAGAAGATTAATATCCAAAATACATTAAGAACTAAAAAAAAAAAAACACTTAAAATCAAACAACCCAATCAATAAACGGACAAATTAACTAAAGAGACACTTCTCAAAAGAAAAAAATACAAATGGCCAATAATTATATGAAAAGATGTTCAACATCTTAACCATCAGGGAAATGCAAATCAAAACTAGACTGAGATTCCACCTCACCACAGTTAGAACAGCTACCATCAAGAAGACAGAGACAATAAATGCTGATGAGGGAGAGAACTCTCATACATTCTTGTGGGAATGTAAATTAGTAAAGTCACTATAGAAATCCATTATTGGAAAATAATGAAAGGTCCTCAAAAAATAAAAATAGAACTACCATATAATCCCACTGTACCACTTCCTCAGTATATACCCAAAAGAATTAGTTAGCATACAACAGAGATGCCTACTTAGCAATGTTTATCATGGCAAAATTCACAGAGGAATGGATATACAAAAGTGTGATATATCACATTTTCTTTACACACACACACACACACAGGAGTATTATTCAACTATAAGGAAGAATAAAAAATGTCATTTGCAGGAAAATGAAATGAGTTTAGAATGTCAAGTAAAGTAAGCCAGACTCAGACAAATATTTCATGTTTTCCCTCATATGAGTAATCTAGAAAATAAAAAAGAGAGAGAGACATGAAAGTAGCAGGGAGACTATTAGAGAAGAGGAAGGGGATCAGTTAGTTATTCTTCATGACTAAAATTCATTAATGAACAAAAAGAAAGGATAAATTCTTCCATTATTTCCCCCAAAGAAAAATCTTTAAATATTTAAACAATTAACATCTTCATCAGGCAATGTTCTAAATGCTTCACAAACATAAGCTTACTTAATGCTGATGATAATGCAATGGGGTAGACGTTAGTATCTGCACTTAATACATTAAGAAAATTAAAGTCCAGAGAGATTAAGTTACTTACAAGTGTATACACCATCTGCCTGGGCTCAGAGTTAAAAGTAAAACTTTAGAGAGATGTATGTGACTATTGTTATTATTGTTACAGTTGGGGTTTCCATAGAAACAGACTCTAAGATAATGGTTTGAGAATCTATTTGAGAGGTACCAGAAATAACAAAATGTTTGGGGAAAGAAATGCAAAGGGAAGGACAAAGTATACATTAAGCTAGCAGATCCAGTGGGTCTGCAAGAACACAAGAATGCAGAGTAAAATACATATCTTGGAGTTATCTCACCCAAGAGGCATGTGAATTGCAGTATTTGTACATCAACCCCCTGGAGACTGATTGAGGGCTGCTTCTTGACTATGAGATAGTATATCCCTGGCAATAGCAGTTTACCGTGCAGACGACCCTCATGCATAAAGACAGAGATATTAAGTTAGGAGTCCACCGGAACACACTGAAATGATTAAACTCCAAATGATACCAGGGGGGTACTGACAATGCCTTCACAAGTCCAGGCCTTCAGATTGTTCCATCTGTGTTGCTTGTCAAATTAATTCCAACCAGCAACTTCTCTTCAACATAATGATCATTCACAGTTTCTAAACAAAGAGTTTGAACAAAATCAGGAAAGCTAATGCTGTACGCTCCAATTGAAATGCAGCACTTGGTCATGACATTTCTTCCCCTCAACTTTGGTTGGAACTTCTGCTAATCTAGGTTGCTTGCCTGGCAGAGTAACCCAGAACTTACTCACAAGAAGCCTGAATGCAAGGTTATCACTCCCTATTAGTCCAATGTTTCTGCAAAGTTCTATACACAGCTGTTCTTGGATATAGAAGCATCAAGTAGAATTCTAGTAGAACTCCTGACTTTTAGAGGTAGTACTCCCTACTGATTTTAATAACAACCCTAGCTCCTCTTGATAAGCAAGTCAATTCATCTAGCATGAAGAATCCCAAGTGACTTGGTGGTAGCTATGTATTAGCCCCCATCTGCTACCATGCCTTCGCATGCTGATAATGTGGTCCCTGCATTCTGTCTCATTTTTTTTAACTGTGGTTTATCACTGTTCTTCAAGTGCCTGGAAGAAATCCCACCAATGTATTAGGACCAGATCAACATGTCATTGCCAGGTTATTATTAAGTGTGGAGTTGGGAAAATGATGCCATTTTATTAAATTCTTCCTCAAAAGTATTATCCTCAGTACCACCAAGCACCTTAATTATTCTGAGTTTCTACTGATACAGATGAGTCAGACATTGTATCTTTCTGACAACTAATACTGCACTTCTTCTGATAAAGAATTAATAGTACTACCTTATGAAGTCATGCTAAGATTTGATGCTAATTATTTTCCTAGAAACCATAGGAAAAAGGAGAGGAGACAAATATTGAGAAGGAAAAATATCATATTGAGAGGCATTTGAGCTGATAAGGCCTCTGCATCTTCTTATCTAGGGAAAGAAAGAAAGAAAGAAATGGGGAGGTAGAGAGAGAGGAAGGAAGGAAGGAAGGAAGGAAGGAAGGAAGGAAGGAAGGAAGGAAGGAAGGAAGGAAGGAAGGAAGGGGAAAGAGTCTACTAGTTTATAGCAAAAGGAATCAGGGTTCTCACAATTAAGCATATTGATCTAGATGTTCTTATTTCAGGTCTCAGTATCTCACTCCTTCCCTATCAAGGGCTCTTTTACTAAGACTAGAATTGTCAAGACAGAAGGAAAACTTCTCTGCATTCCTGCCATCATATAATCAGATCATGGATCTCATTTGCAGTTCAATTTTCCATCTAACTGCAAGAAATGATAGTTCCGTTGAATGCTGTTATAGAGGTCTTCTAGTTTTCATATATGCCCTAGATAATTGGTATGTTGACCAGAATCTGCCAATTTCTTTCTTCAACACATTGATGGCACTTAATATCAGCTCCATGATTATTTAATTATTTTTGTAACTGTGTCTTTTAGGTGTTATATAAATCTCATGAGCAAGTAAGCCCCATTCCACCTGTACTACCTTCCAGAAGTCATCCCAGCAACATACAGGCAAGAGCCTTGGTAATCAGCATATCAGGAGATATCACCATCCCATTCACTACCAGGTACTATATGTCTTCTGGTTGGAAAATAATTCAATTTATAGAATTCCATCCTAATAGTTTGATTCTTGAGCAACTTTTACTACTAATAGCTTCAATACACGTAAAATAGAGATTTAGAATATCTAACCTGGGGTAGGAAAATGATACAGAGAAGTGCCATTGATTGATGTCTGAGTCAGCTCAGGCTTCTATAATAAGATCATAAGCTGAGTGCCTTAAATAATAGAAGTTTATTTCTCATAGTTCTAGAGGCTGAAAGTCCAAAATAACATTGCCAGTAGATTCAGGGTCAGATTCAATGACCCTCTTCTTCGTGGCAAGAGAGAGAAGGCAAACTTTCTTGTGTCTCTTTTTTATGAGAGCACTAACCCATCATGAGTACACCATGACCTAATTACCTCTCAAAGACTCCTCCTCTATGGACCATCATATTGGGGTTCAGGATTTCAGCACAGGAATTGAGAGGAGAAGATGCACCAAAATCCATCCCATAGCAGTTAGGATCCTCAAGAAGCAGACTCTGAGATGGACATTAGCACGCTGGAGATTTACTAGGGAATGGCCTTGGGACCTACACCCATGGAAGGGAAGCAAAGGAAGCAGGATTGAACACAAAAAGAGACACTGGGCGGCAATGCAGTCTCCAGGGGAAGCCTCAGTGCAGTCTTAATTCTGGAATTGAGATAATTTCTCGGAACTGTCTAAAGTTGGACTAGGAGAGTCAGGAATTTCTGTTGGTGTCAATCCGTCCTTGCAAACAAGCTTCCCTATGAGAGAGTGTGTCCTTGGAGAGATTACTTTTTCCCCAGCTGAGGTAATCCTTGAAGGGGGCTGGTAGCTGAGGGCTGTCAGCTGGCCGCTCTCCCTGCAGCTGTGATGATAGGTCTTTCATTTCCAAAGGGGAATCTCAGTGGTACATTTCAGCCTCTAAAACTGAAAGAAGGGCAAGCATGATTGGATTCTCTAATAAATCTTCTACCACAGTGCTTCACTCTGGAAAATGATGTAGAACATCTGCCTTGAAATTATCCCACCCTTGGGACATAGGAGCTGTGATGTTTATATAGAAATTCCCATAGCACAGGTTATCCTTTCACTCTGCTGATTGGTTCCCTTTTTCTGCAGAAAGCTTTTAGTCTGATACAATCTCATTTTTTTTTTTTCTGTTTTTGCTTTGGTTGCTTTTCCTTTTGGGATCAGAGCCAAAAAAATCTTTACCAAGATCTATGTCATGAAGCTATTTCTCCTATGTTGTCTTCTAGTAGGATTTGGGGTCTTTTATTTAAGTCTTTAATCCATTTTGAGTTGGGTTTTATATCCAATTTCATTTTTCTGCATAAGGATGACAACTTTTCCTAGCATCATTTGTTGAAGAAGCCAACCTTTCCACCATTGTATGTTCTTGGCAGTTTTGCAAAGATAGTTGACCATACATGTGTGGATTTATTTCTGAGATCTCTATATTCTACTGGCCAATGTGTCTTGTTTCTATGCCAGTATTATGCTCTTTTAGATTACTATACCTTTATAGTACATTTTGAAGTCAGATAATGTGATGCCTTTAACTCTGTTTTTTGCTTGAAATTGTTTTGGCCATTTGAGATCTTTTTTGGTTCCATATGAATTTTAGGATAGCTTTTTGTATTTCTGTGAATAAAAATGTCATTGGAATTTTGATAGCAATTACTTTAAATCTCAAGATTGCTTTGGGTAATATAGACATTTTAACAGTAATAGTTCTACTTCATGAATGCAGGATATCTCCTTCTATATTTGAGTCTTTAATTTCCTTTGTCAATATTTGGTAGTGTTCTGTATACAGATCTTTCACTTTCTTGGTGAAATCTATTTCTAACTATTTTACTTTGTTTTATTTTGCTGTCAGAAATGGGACTTTGATTTCTTTTCTGGATAGTTCATTGTTAATGTATAGAAACATTACTTATTTTTGTATGTTGATTTGAATCATGACACTTTACTGAATTCATTTATTAGTTCTAACACTTTTTTTGCAGCATCCTTAGGGTTTTCTGTACATGAAATCATGTTGTCTGCTAATAAAGATGATTAAACTTTCTCCTTTCCAATTTAGATGACTTTTCTGTCCTTCTCTTGCCTGAAAGTTCTGTGTAGGGCTTAGAGAATTATGTTGAATAGAAGTGGTGAAAATGATCCTGATCTCATTATGCAGAACACTATCAATTTTTCAACATGGAGTTTCATGTTAAGTGTGGGATTGTCATAGATGGCCTTTGATTTTATTGAGGTTAATTTCTTCTAAAAATGCCTAGATTTTAAGAGATGTTTTTGACATGAAAATAGGTTGAATTTTGTCTAATATTTCGTCTGTATTTGTTGAGAGTATCAAGTAATTTTGGTTCCTTCTTTTGTTTATATGTGGTATCATTTTTTAAGATTTTTTGGATGTTGATGGACCTTTATTTTATTCATTTATTTATATGTGGTGTTCAGAATTGAACCCAGTGCCTCACACATGCTAAGCGAGTGCTCTACCACTGAGCCCCAGCCCCAGTTCTATATGTTGTATCACTTTAATTGATATATTGAAACATCTTTGTATCTCAGGAAGTACATATTATTATCAACTAGCTGAATGATAGAGAACCAGAAGATTTTCCTTCTGACTAACAAAAAACTTGTATCATTTGGCCAACTTCTACCCATTACCCCTACCATAACCTCTACCCCTGTCATATACTTTAGGAAATGACTCTCAGGCAGAGAAATAATTGATACTGGCAGGTAAAAGTGAGCTGAGCACACTGAAATGTTTATGTCATGGACTAGGCTGAGCATCTGTAGTGATATATCTAGTTTTGAATGAGCAATTTATTTTTTATTACACATGTTATCATCAGAGGAATCAATCAATCAATCTTTATCAAAGTTTAACATACAACTTTCAAAAATAATGATCGATCCAGAAACCTCTCATGAACATTTGAGAGGCTGTTTTAAAAATTAATCTCAATTAAATACAATTATTTTAAATAACTGAGGCACTTTGAAAAGTTTGAAATAGATAACTACTTAAAAAATAAAACATTGATTTCTTTCCTAGTAGTTAATGAGACTAGAGATGTGTGGTTGGATTTTTTATTGAAGAGGTAAAATTTTCCTTAAGCACTTTTTCATCTGGAAGTTTAGTTTTGGTTGACTAGGTTTCATTGTCTTTATCAGACCATTTCAGGTAATATTCAATTCATCTCTGTCAAATGTCTTCAAATTGGGGCTAGAGGAGAAAGACAATTTCCATAAAGGATTCCTCACAAAATAATGACTGGGAAGTAAAAGTACACGTGGGTAGACAGTGGAGAACAGGGAGGACTTCACCAAAAAGTCCCTTTGAATATCTTATTTTAGGTTAAAACTCTCACAATACCTTTCATGGACTAATGCACACAAATATATTAGATAACAAAGAAATTTTGGACTTAAAAAGTTATTCTTTTTTAACCTTTTGTTCTACAATGTAGGAAACTAAAATGCAGGGACATTGTTTTCTCAATTTCCTTGAACAAAGTAGACTAAGAAACTAGTAAAATAACCTCTAGATCACCTTCCCTAAGCCACGAAGGCAGACTTACTTAAGGCTACATTGTTAGGGTTTTCTGCTCCAACTCCCTTCTCAGGAGACTTAGCACTGGTCATCCATTTCCCCCATCAATGCTAGTTGCAATGCTCTTTTAGTCAGTGGACACTGGAATCAGGACTCCATTGCAGGAGAGCCTAAGAGAAAGATGGCCCCAGGGATGGGGCAAGAAAGCCTCTTTTCCTTCTCTCTGACTCTCTGCTTAGATTCTTACTGAGCCACATCTCTCCTGTATCTTTTGTTCCATTGTGCGTGTCAAGATACTTTCCTCTTCTCTGCCTGTACATGGTTGAGTTAGGACTTCAGAAGGCCAGAGAAAGGACCCTTTTACTTGTATCACCTTGTTAGAGAACATTTACCCTACTACCCCTAAAACAAAAACAACCCTTTATCCCTTCTACTTTATGACTCTGTTCAATCTACATCTACTTGATACAGTGGAATGAGAACTAGGCTCAGGGTTATTTTACTAGGTTCTTATTCTACTTTGTTCAGGGAAATTGAGAAAACAATGTCCCTGCATTTCACTTTCCTACATTGCATAATAAAAGGTTAAAAAAAGAATAACTTTTTAAGTCCAAAATTTCTTTGTTATCTAAAATACTTGTGTGCATTTGTCCATGAAAGGTATTATGAGAGTTTTAACCTAAAAAAAAAATATATGCAAAGGGACTTTTTGGTGAAGTCCTCCTTGTTCTCCACCAACTTACCCCACCTGATATGCCCAGGAGACAATCAGAACTAATCTCATCATGCATCCTTTCTTAAGTTTTTGCCAGTCTCCATAAGTCAGCAAGATATTCAGGTCAACCCTCCTCAACCAGCCCCATCTCCACTCAGTTCTGAATATTCCTAACAAAATGCCATCTCCTTACTCCTCCCCAAACCCCAAGCCCTCCTGTTTTTACAGCCCATAATAGGACGTAATTTACTTTCCTTGGAGTGAAACCTCCAGTTCCCTACCTTGAAGCATTTCATTCACTTTTGCCACATGCTAAAAATATATATTAGATGAATTAATAAATGAATAAGCAAACAAACTGAATTTAACTGAATGAGAGCCCAAACTAAGAGGACTTTTGCCCTGCTGAGATGACACAGACTCTCAGAACTGAATGAAAGACAGACTGCCTGCACAACTTGGATACCTCACCATTTGAACTGCAGCCAAACATCTTGATCTCATTTGCATTTCTCCTAGTGCTCAACTTTCCAAAATTCGCTGTGCACTAAATTTAGTGGCTTTCACTACAAATCAAATAAATGATTGGCCTGCCTTTAATTGAGTCAATCTTCAGTAAGTGAAAGCAGAATAACATTGATATCTTTGAAGCAGTTATCTGTTAGACCAAATCAGAAGCCAATATCCAAGGTCATGACAGGTTAAAGCTGTACCATCAGCCAACCTAATAATCAACTGCTGCCTGCCAGGTGGGGCTACAATTGCTTCCAAGGATTTTGATCAAGGCTATAATGTCCTCTTCTGGGATTCCTAAAAGTGGCTCTTTCCACCTTAAATTCTAAGCTAAGATACCTTTAGGTATATTCTAATAACTTCTCACCAACTTTTTACTAAGAAAGCAGACAAAGGATCATGGTTGGCCAACACCAGAGTGTCACCGATAGGCTACACAGTATTCTACCATGTAGGGAAATGAGTGACACAAAATGTGCTATTTCTTCAAATTATACAACTAAGACCTGTGCACTTGGGTGTATGTAATTTTTACCCAAAAATATCTATAAAAAAAATCAAGAGAAGGTAAATGGAGGTATTAATGAAAAAAGAATAACAGAAGTTTCCTTATTATGGATAATGGCTAATGTTACAAGGGAATTTATTAAACTCTTTTGGTTACTTTGCATATGTTTGAAATTTCCCATAGAAATGTATTTAAAAGGAAATTCCTTTAGCACCTTGAGTATAACTCAGAGGTCCATCAGTCTACCGTCTATTGTTATTAGTAAAATTTTGTTGAAACATAGCCAAACCCATTTTTATGCATTGTCAGTATCTGCAATGCATAAAAATTAGCAATTAGCAAAGTTGAATAATTGTAACTTACACCATATGGCAGTTCATATAGTGTTGCTTAAAAGTGGACTTGAGTTAATTGTAAATATAAGTTGCAAACTCTAAGACAGCCACTTTAAAAAGTTTTTTAAAAAAGTACATTGGTATGCTAAGAATTGAGAAAAATGTATTTATAATGAAAACCACAAGAGTAGAAAATTATTTTTAAAAAACCCTCATAGCCAACAAATATGATGGATATTAGTTCAACTACATCATTAAACTATCTAAACATCACTGGTTCTAAAGATAATCAGAGTGGAGCAAAAAGCAGACAACTATATATTGTCTACAGGAAACCCACTTTAAATACAAAAACATATATACATTAAAAATAAAGGGATGGGAAAGGATATTTTATGCTAACACTGAACTGAAAGAAATCAGGAGTGACTATATTAATTTCAGACAGAACAGACTCAGAGCAAGGAAAGTCATGAAGGATAAAGAGGACTTCATTATGATAAAGGAGTCAATGCTCTATGAAGACACAGCAATCCTCAAGATGTATGTGCCAACAGAGCATCAAAATATGAGACAAAACTGATAGAACTGCAAAGAGAAATAGGTGAATTCACTATTATAATTGGACATTCCAACCACTGTCTATCAGAATGGAAAGGTCTGGTGAGCAGAAAGTCATTAAGGGCATGGCAGGACTCAAAAGGTGGAGAACCAAGTATGTACAAGAATGATGATATCATCTGTAAAATTGTTAACAATTTTTGTCATCATACTTGTAGTGACAGTATTGATATTACTAGATCATTCTTTTCAATTGAGCAAATAAATAATTATGAATTATCATATCATGCTTGAATCCTCAAAAAGCATCTCTTTTTTGTTGAAGAGTTTAACTAGAATAGTTTAAGTAAAATCTCTGTAATCCTACATCAAAATTGAAAGTATCACTATTGACTCAGGAGATATTTTATTGAACTTATATACACACATATTTAGAAGTAGAATGTTGCCATTTTCAAACTTCCAATGAATAGATTAGACCAGGGGCCAAAAAACTCTTCTGCAAAGAGGAGATGGTAAATATTTGGGGCTATGTAGGGCATATGATCCCTGTCACAGGTTCTTTGTTCCACTTTTGCAGCAAAAGAAGCCATGGCTAATACAGAATCAAATGGTATTGATGCATTCTGGCAGTAGTTTATTTATCAAAACAGGAGTTGGGCCTGGTTTGTCTCACAGACTGTAGTTCATGGATCTCTGTATTCAGCAATGAGCATCCATAGCTGTTAATGTCACAAAGAGAGAGTCAACTAGACAATATCGGCCCCTTGATGAAAGAGGATATCTCTACCTACTGACTGTCCAAAGCTTTGGAGCCAGGAGATTCACTGGGCAGAGGTACCAGGAAACAAGTTAATTGTGAGAAAATCTACAGGTCAAACAGTATAAGATTTTCAACATAAATTGTATGGACAAGATAAGGATGGGGGGCTGCAAAATTAATTTAAATTATAAATATATATGAAATCATGTTGAAAGGGAAAGACATTAATCAATGAAGACATGGAAGAAAAAAATTAAAGAAAAAAGTCCCAATGCCTTTGTAATACTTTTAAACTTGTTCTAGCTTTTTCAGCATAGAAAATGAGGAAGTACTTGTGTCTTCATTGAAACAGTCAAGCAATAAACATTCTGTTGGCCCCAGAACCATTTGCAGGGTGAACAATATTCACAGTGGAAATTGGCTCTGGCACTAGAAAAAGATGAATGGCATCTGCTTTTGATCTTCCTTTCAAAGTCTCTCTCTTTCATTATCTCCTTTACACTCATCAAACCTGTCTTGTTAATTGTTTTCATAGATAGTAAATTTTTTCCCTTTTTTCCCCTCTTTTTTCTTTTTATTTCAGGCTTTGGACTTCTGTGCAATATTTCTATGAAGAAAGAATAAGTAATTTTGGATACTGAAAAGCCTCTATGATATAAAAGATGATGTTGTTTCCCCTACACAGACCATCAGGATGACTGGTTAATGTATTGCTTAACTGGGTCACTTCTGAAAGTGAGGTTAATAATTATGCCAGGACACCAGGTATAAAACAGGCTCATCCCAGGCACATTGAGAATCACAGCCACTTTAGTAATAGTGGAAATATTTCTGGACAGAGAACTTTTCTTGGGTGCAGTGGCACATTCCTGTAATCCCAAAGCTTTGAAAGCTGAGGCAGGAGGATTGTGATTTCAAAGACAGCCTCTGCTAAATTTACAAAAATAAAAATAAAAAGGGCTGTGGATGTGGCCCAGTGGTTAAGCACCCCTGGGTTCAATCTCTGGTAACAAAGGGAAAAAGGGGGTGGGAAGGAAAGAGGGACAGAGAGAGGCAGGTTGCCACTTCTTATGAATTTTACATTGAGCCAGGTAAATGGCACAAGGTACACCACCTCCTGAGGATCCTCCGCTTCTATGTTATATACCTTCCTGCACTTATGCTTCGCTGATCTGTAGCATCGCTCCTGACAAACACTTGTACTTTCTTGACAATTCCTCCATCTCTTCTAAGCTGGTTCATGTGAAAAGCAATTTTCTATAAGTTTTTCCATTTGAATGCTCAAGTCAGGACACCTCTACCATACCCGTAGTAAATGGCTAGATGTGGTGCAAGATGTTTTGTCATCTCGGTGACCCTGTTGCATTTTAATTAAATATCTTCATCTGAGTGTCATGCATAAGTACAAAAATGCATATATACCCTTTGTTAAGAAACTGGTCTTAAATCAGGGTGGTGGTGGGGGTATGTGTGCCAAAACAAAGACTCAAGGAACACTGATAATCTCAAAAAATGTTTTCTGGTACATGACATTACAAAATTCATCTAGTCTAACAATAATGAGTGTTTCTATCTTATTCTTAAATATTTCTAGGGAAAACACTGCAATATCATTACAGTAACAGGAGACCCTTACAGCTAGAATGTTCTTTATTTCTTCTCAAGATTGTATACTATAGGAGTTCAAAAGGGGCAAGCAGATAGTAACTCAAGAGTTCAGAACACCTCTTCAGGCTTAGCGGCTTCCCTCCCATGAGTAGTCATTTCGGTTTCCCTTCACTTCTTCATCTCCATTGCTAAGGGCTATGGCAATGTCCAAAGGACCTTCAGTAGAGAAGTTCTAATTGTATCTTTTCCTGTAACAACACCCAAAGGTAAATAGCAATTGGCTTTTGCAGGACTGCAAGATGAGAAAGTGTGAGATTCATTGATCTAAACCCATAGCCAGCATTTACTAAATTCCAAAAAATACAGCAGGCAGCCACTTGTGCCTTGGGAGTTGACAGTAGTCTAAATCAGACACAGATGCAAGACTCAGAAATCTATTGAGACCAAGTGACAAATGCATCATGAAAAACTAAAATGAAACTTAGTATCCAATACTGTCTCCAAAAACAAAAAGTAACCCTTAAAAGCACTTCCCTGAAGACCAGAGAAGACATCTGGGGTTTGACATATGAGCTTAGTTGCCAAATACCATCTTATTTGCCAGAGAAACAGCACATCCATTCACATGACTTCTGCAGACAGGCCCTGACCTCCAAACTGCACAGCCCCACAGCTTTGGAAAGACTGCCCCAGGCAGGTCATGAGATCACTCGGGCCTCCCACAGCAAGTGTATCTGTGTGTTCCTTTAGAAGAAATTTAATGAAGGTAGAAGAACATTGTAAACATACTTCTCATTTACCACTGTACACATAGTCATTTTAGAAACAGTTCTTATCACAGTGTATTCTAACTTGGATTGGCCTGACTCCTCATGGTACAGTGATCATATTGGTCCAAATGGACTCCCATGTCCTTTGCCATGAGATTTTGCAATTTTTCCTCTAAGGATCTGGGAATTATTCCCCATTGCTCCACCCCAATATTGCATGCAGGATGGCCTTTTGATTTTTATTTTCAAATAGCACAGAAGCAACTTGGTACCAGTTCTAAGGCAGCTCCTCAAGGGGTCTTGTTTTCTACTTTGCTGACTTAGATTTTCTCCATCTGTGATCAAGGCTAGGATAGCCGGCTGAAGAGGGAAAGACCACAGGGCAGAGGTTCAGGTGGTCTTCCTGTTCTAGCCAAGGTCCACAAATGAGTAAGCTCAGCTCAGCTGAGATCAACGTAGACTTGCCGAGTCAAAAAAAAAAAAAAAACTATTTGAATCCTGAGTTAAATAAATGTTTACTATTGTATGTTACTGAGGTTTTCTGATTGATGCTATGTAGCATTATTGTAGCAATAGACAATCAGTACACAGCCCTACTAAATTTATTTAAGCAGAATAAACCTTGAGGTTGACAGATGAATTCATGAATGAATAATTGAGTAAAAAAAAAAACTAAGTAAAAAAATAATATAATAAACTAGGTATCATGTTTAAATATATCCTACTGCCATCATTAAATAAAGAAGAATGGTGAATCATTATCTTATGTTTTTCCTAACTGGAAATTCTCCTCTGTCCCAGCCCACCTTAGAATATCTTACACAAAGTCAGCAGTAGATCATCCTACTGACTCCCATGCCACCATGATCCAGCTGTGTGTGTGCACTTCATATCTGAGCTGAGGTCATGCAAGCAGAGGGGCACCATCAAGATTACCAGTTCATGTCTGAGGACAGGATGCCCAGTATCATACCTGATGTGACAGAGAAACTAGTAGTGGTTTTTCTGTCGGGTGGGGGTAAGAGATCAACACAGATATTATCATACAACATAAAAAAATTCCATATAAGCAAATAAAACCCCATGATGCATACAATAGGGGACCCGATGGTCAAGGAGATGTGGTCACAGTTGGGAACCTCCAGTAGCCCTG
The DNA here is from genome assembly GCF_047511675.1 of Marmota flaviventris. Classification (NCBI taxonomy): domain Eukaryota; kingdom Metazoa; phylum Chordata; class Mammalia; order Rodentia; family Sciuridae; genus Marmota; species Marmota flaviventris. The sequence continues at coordinate 127,178,258 of NC_092504.1, forward strand.
GAGGGCACACTTGACTGTCTCAGGGGACAGATGGAAGTATCTGGATCTGGAGCCATGGGCCATTCTGTGAGCTGGAGTGGCTGAGCAAAACTGTGGAGAAGGACAACTCAAACCTAGAGCCCCACTGTCTGTGACTAAACCTCAAGATACAAACGAAAGTCCAGATGAAGATATATTAAGAAGCAAAGGCTTAGAGGAGAAACAAACTGTGGCTGATTTTCAAAGAAACTATTCGGCTACAAATGAAAAGTCTGTGAAATAGAGCTATGCCAAGACCAGAGGACACTTGTACACAAGAAACATGAGGGGCAGAGAGAGGCTTTATCCCAAGGGCAAGGCATGTGGCACTAGGCAGGCAAAATGAACTTAAGGGAGGAAATAAAAATTAGAAGTGTCTGGAAAGAGGCTAAATTGGTCTTACTGTTCTGGGTTCAAGACATTCAACAAATGTGGAAGCATAAAAAAATTTTTCTCTTGGAATTTTATAGCTATAGTTCATTTTTCTGTTTTTTAAAACTCTAGAGTTGATGAGATCTTCAAACCAAGGGATCACACCACAGGACTTTGCAGGCTAGCAGAGGCAAGGGGAGGAGGAATCCTCTTCTCTTATCCCTCCATCCCAATGCCATAATCAGGAATGGGATCTCACAGTGTGCTTGGCTCACCTTCACCTGGTCACAGCCCCATGAGTCAAGCTTGGTTTCTGCCTGTGGCTCCCTGCTCCAAATCATCCCATACCCACACCCGGCTCCTGCCCATAAGCTTTTTCTTTTATCAACTGAAGGAGGGTAGCTGGCTCACAAGAGGGTTCTTTGTATCACTTCATTCACCAGGTTGCAAATGAAGGCTTCCTCTCCTCTCAAACTCCTCAGCGAGATGGTTGAAGGCTGCTTTGGTGAGGCCTTCCCCTAGAACCATGCCTGTTCCAAGGGATCACTAGGGCACCTCTTCCTTTACAGCCCCTAAATGCTGCTTCTTCAGGTTTAAGGAATGCTCTATCACTCTGTGATCCAAACAAAAGCGTAGTACAACTCTCGTTGACATTTATGACATTCTGTATTTAATGACTCATGGTACACTCCCTAAATTACTCTCGTGAAAAACTGAATTTGAAAAGCCCTTTTCTCTGCTGTCGCTAATACACTCATGTCATTTTATTCTATCACATAATTGAGCACGAGATTTAGCCAGATTTGAGCTTTCTTCTGCTCTGCAATGTAATTTCTTTTTTCTTTCATGTGGGGGCAAACTAAATATCCAACTATGCCTAACAGTCTGATTTTTAAAATTCATCTTCCAAGTTTTTGTATTTTGCACATAGAAGTAGACTGTCGGCTCCATGGTGGTTTCCTGGTTAACAACAGAGCTCATCTGTGGATACTTGATCTGCCTTGTGAACAAAGAATGATTTGTCTTTTTTGCCTAAAAAATGGGGATTGGATACACTTCTGGTATCAAGCAGTACTGAGCCAGAGGTAAAACAAGAGCACACACTTGTGTGGATATAAGACTTTGAAAATGCTAATATTTTATCTATTTTTCAGGAAGGAAGTCCACGTAATAACCTTGTTCCTTGAGTCCTTTTATCTCTAAGCCTCAGGTATTTTCATTAAGTCATCCAACACCAATAACACTGACGGGACAAAGCAGCTGGGGCTTACAAGCCCAAGTACCTGTTCTATAAAAGGCTTAACCTAACTGCGTTTGTAAAACATGGTCTTTATTCAAGAGGAGGGTTGCCTTAGAGAAAAGAAGAAGAAGAGAAAAAGCAAACATTATTATCTTTAGAAATAAAATTGATATTTCAGAAGGTGGTGTAGATGGTGGCAGAGAAATGACTGCACAAACTAATTTTTTTTTAATATTTCAACTACATTGTCAAGTCCCTAAAAATGAAGACAGGTATCACAAACTACCCAAGGAGCTTCTTGCACAAGGAGCTCAGAAATTAATGCACTTGTTTCTTCATTTTACAAACATTAACTGTGTGACCATGATATGTTGGGTACTAGGCATTAGATTAAATGCTGAGGCTACTGGACTCAGAAAGGCGAGATTCATAAACTGTCAGACTCACACTCAGGATGAAGAAACAGACACACACAAACAAGATTCAAAATATGAATAAATGATCAATCAAAATCACTGTAGTTGATTTACTCATTCAATGTATATTGAATCCTGTGTTCTAGGTATTGTTCTTAGACGTGGAGACACAAAGATGCATAAGCCCTTTCATCTTATGGAGCTCTCTTTCTGTAAGAAATGGACTGCTAGCAGATGAACTGCCATGCAGCTTGGGAGGTGCCATAACAGCAGACACCAAAGTGAAGCATGTGACTGCCTGAGTGAACAGAAAACCCAGTGACACCGATTCTTGGTTCTGATGGATAGAAAACCTGGATACTACACACATCTTCCCTACAAGTGGAGAAGGTGGGGAAGTTTTGCAGATAACGCCTCTCTTATTTTTGAACATTCTTATGTTCTTCCTGCATATGGGTTATAACGTATTTCTGGATTAAGGTGACAACCTGGATGCACCATTCCTAATTTTGGTGCTCCAGGCTGTCAGCCAGGGAACTTGAAAAGCAGCCAGAAAACCTGAAAAAGATGGGCGGTGAGATGTCAGGAAGATGAGCCAGAGAAAAGGGTCGGGATGGAAGGTAAGGTTTCTAATTTTAGAAATAGAACGGACAAAGAACTCATTAACCATGTCTAGACTTTTCCTTTAAGAATAAATTTACCAGCTACAGTGAGGAATGCATTTTGTTCAGCCATTTTTAATATTTTGGAATAGGCTTTGTTTTGTCCTTTTTAGTTCATCTCCTTCATGCTTCTTCAGAGTAGAGGACATTGACCTGCTAAGTCTGTCCAGGGCTACCTGGCCTGTTCCCTACACTCACACACTGAGTCATGGGTCAAGGAGTAGCTCCTCCTGGAGTTTGAGGGGAGGGGGATGGAAAGATGGCAGTTAATTTCCTTATTTATTCAACTTTTCATGTGGGATTTTTAAATTGCTTCATTTTTAATGTTCCTAACATATTGTTGGTTTCTTTGTGCATATAACTAATTCTCCCCTAACATTTTAACAGAATTATAAAATGTTTTCTAATACAACATAATGGGATATTTGGACACAAATACACACACACACACACTCCTAATTCACTTGGAATTCCCTGGGTGGTAGCATGTGTTCGTTCTAATTGGTCATTACTTGGTGGATTCCTAGGTAGTCTCAATACAGAGTTAGTTTCCAGAAACACCCAGGCAAGACTAGAACTTTCAGCCAGACCCCTATACCCAAGTTGGGAGAGGGACTAGAGATTCAGTTGGTTGGTCACACCTATATGATAAAACCTTCATAAAAACTCCTGAAAGATAGGGCTCAGGAACTTTCAGGTTGGGTGAACACGTGAGCTTGAGAGGGTGGCACACTCCAACTCCATGAGAGTATCAGTGCCTGTCCTCAAGAACCTTCCAGATCTTCCTTCATGTGCCTGTTCATCCAACTGTTCATTGGTATCCTTATCACACCCTTTATAATTAACTAGTTAAAAAAAAAAAGTATTTTCCTGATTTTATGAGCTGTCTTAGCAAATTATCAAACATGATGAGGGGGTTGTAAAAACCCCTCCATTTGTAGCCAAATTGAACCAAAGTTGTGGATAGCTTGGGAATCCACTATTTTCTTTCAGGAAACAATGGGAGGGGGCAATCTGTGAGGCTAAGCCTTTAACCTTTGGGATATGCACAACTCTTCGTAGTGAGGGCTATAACTGAATTGTGGGGTGCACATTTGATGTCCAGAGTGTTGGACAACAGGTCAGCGTGGGAGACAATCCTGCACATTCGGTGTTAAAAGTGAAAATAATGGGTGAAACAGTGAGTATTTCCTCTTTAATATTAAATGAAAATTTCAGTTATTATTACAATACATTAAAAATGAAATTCCAAAGAGAATTATCAGACCCAAATGGAGAATTTTCAGGGAGCTATCCAAGAACCAGTCAGGAAGCACCAAAACACAGTAGGACATAAAACAGTCCAGAGGTTGAAGATGTCATAGGACTTGAGAAGAAGTGTGCGTGTGCGCATGTGTGTGCACATACGTGAACATGTGCATGAGGCTGCTTCACCTTCTATGAGGAAAGGGAAAGGTTGCTACTTTTTGCCAAAAGGGTTTTACTGACACAACTTGGAGAACTTGAGAAAAGTCTCCTGATGTTGTGAGATGGGAGGACTGGCATTTAACAGGATTGCCAGAAGGCAGGAGGGGAAGTTGCTGAGCTGTTTGAGCAATAAAGTATTCGTTAGAGGCCTCAGGACTTCAGAGAGCTAGCCTGGGGCCATGTTTACCCTTGTCATAAAGGTTTCTCTGGAAGGGCAATGAATCTTTTACACAAAGAGACAGCAGGGAGAGTGATGTCCTAAATTTAGGGACTGAGGGACAGCTAGAGAGGTCTGCCTACTCCACAGACATTACAGTCAGATGAATCCAGCATGGGGGCCCTTGAGGAGTCACCAAAGCAACCCAAAGCAGAAAACCAGCTCCAAACATCTGCCCATCTTACAACAGTATCAGACCTGGTATAAAATCCCCACCCACTTTTCCCCACCCCTTTCAGAATTCCATTCCTAGAGCACCAGTAATAACTACTTTCAAATGGCAGGTGTATGAAAAATGCAGATAGAAATATCATCTGCCCCTCTCCCACAGAAAACAGGTGGTCTACCTCAGGTGGGGGTGGGGGTGGAGATTGGATGTTAAATCAAATCGAAATTTTATTTATAGCCTGGGACTGGATATCCTAATTTAAATAGTGAGAGCTTCTCAAATTCTGGGGCCAAAGTCCTGGTCTTTCTCTATTCGTTTTCAAAATAGCCCATTCTTTTCTGAGTTATGTGTTTCTAGAAAGACTCTGCTGAAAACACATGGTAATTACTCTAACTTTGCCCAACCTTACTCCAAAGTTATAGACTGACTAAAAGCATGGTCTGCCTTCCAAGTCTCCAGATTTGCTGACTGTTTTGCTGTGGCATGACACCTGGGGTCTGTTTTTGACCATATGAAAAGTCTGTTCGTGACTACTGGCTGTTGTATTGACAGCACTATGCGGTGATTAAGGAACCCAGTGTCTTTGTCTTATGGCTCCACCACCCTCCACACATAGGCTTCTGGGCCACCAACTTCATCTCCTCGTGAATGGGTGGGGGGGAGGAGAAAGGTATGAAGCATCTTGTATCAGGGATACTTTTGAGCCAGGCTTCCCTTATGTTCTATTGGCCAGAGCCAGGTTCCACAGCCACAGCTAACTGCAGGAGAGGCAATCTCCACCCCAAAGAAGGGAAAGAAGCGGGACTGGGGTACAGCCAGTGTGTTTCTGCCTCCAGAGCTTTTTTTTTTTTTTTAACAGAGCCAAGTACCTACATAGGCTTCTTGAGAATTTGTTCATAAGAAAGGAAGGAAGTTCCCTCCATCAAAAAATTGAAAAGGGACCAGGGGAGACAAAACTAGTGCCTTGATTACATCCCTGATTTGGACTTCCTAGAAGTATAATTAGGGGCTGTAAAATGCACCCAGGTAATATGTCAGTTCTGCTTTTAGTGTGGAAACATACCACTTGAAGTCTCTAGACTACATTATTTAATATGGACTGGTTATGCTTATATCTCTTACTCAGCTGTCATTCTGGGACTTCCTTGTACCAGTAGAGTTTTATCATCTCTCTCCTGTCCTCCTATGGCCCCTGTGGACACAGTGCCCACCCTCCCCTACCCCTCTCCCTCTCTCCTCTTTGTGTGGTACATCCCAAGAATGGATGCCCAGAATAGACACTTTCTGAAATCCCACAGATGTAAAATTGTTACAATATATTCACAATTGATCAATGTCCTGGCTGAGTATGGAAGTCTGGGGTGCAATTCCTCCTTCCTCACACTTTTGAAGGGACTCCTCCATTGTTTGAATGTGACCTACTATTTCTGTCTGGCTGTTTCTGAATCATCTCCTCGTCCTTGGGGTTTTGATATGCTGTGATGTTAGTGTTGGTGTAGATTTGCTTGTTCATTTGTGGGTATTCAGAGGAGTCTTTGAACTTATAAATTCAAAGCTTTCAAATACTCAGAAGTTTCTCCACATTATTTCTTTAAGATTTTTTCCTCCCTTTCTTTGCTCTTTGTTCTCTCTTTTTTTTAAGACCTAATTGTTGAATGTTTTGCCTTTAGTTTGTTCCCTAATTTTTAAAAATATTTCCTAGATATTTCTCCTTTGTTCTAATTTGGGGGATACTCCTCACTTTTTAATATTTCTATTAGTTATTTTACTCACTTATTTTAAAAATAGTTTTACTTTCTGTGACTTTTGCTTTCTCTGGAGTTTTTTATACCTCCCTATTATTGCTTCAAGAGCAAAATATATTGCCTGGGTCCCCAAGGAGATTTATCATATTGTCTTATTCTGCTTCTATATTGTCTTGACTTCCTCTGAGTCCCTTCCATCTTATTCTTATCTCTCACTTTCAAGTGAAGCACCTTCTTCCCAGGTCTGCTGCTCCTGGGCTGTCTACTCACACTTACAAGTTATTGGTGGTGCTGTCTGGATGGCAGAACACCTCATTGCAGTGTGTTGTGGACCCAGAAACATCAGAATGTGTAGGTATTTGCTTTTGAGTCAATCAAATACTTAAGTGAAAGAAATCTGCCAATATATTGCCCATGGGACTTAAGCCACCACTACCCACAATCTGTATGCTGAAGAGGAACTGAGGTTAAGGTTCCTTAATACATGGTGTTTACATGCTCATTTAAATCCTCTTTGATCAACTTTCCATCTCCTCTTCCATTCTGCTATTCCTGATGTTCTCAAATCCAAACTTTCCTGGCTTGATTTTTCTGGAAACAAAACTCTGTTTACTACTGAGGCTGGGGAAGGAGCAGTTGAGAGGCTATGGTTTGGACAGTGTTGCAGGGAATGAGTCTCCTCATATCAACTCTCTATCAAGCCTCTGGGCTTTATCTCCACCCTGGACTTATCCTTCTGAAGGGTCTGATGCCTTCTAGAGTCCAGTGCTCCGCCTTTTGTCTTCCCCTACTTATAGGAAGCTCCCTTTCGACCATCTCCACTTTTCTCCTCCATCTGCCAAAATTTTGGTGTCTTTTTAAATTTCCTCTTTTGTTTTCCTTGTCCATTGGATCACACCTGTTGTATTCTTTCCAATATCATTTTGGGACTTTGTAGAGAAAATAGGTAAGGTGTCTATATTTAATTCATAGCATATAGATCTAATAAATTTTCAAATGTCCTTTTTCCTCCCCAAACTAATCACTCTTACGCATCCTGGTAAGTTTCTGAGCCAAGTGCGCACATGTACAGATGGCCCCCCACTTACAGTGGTTTGACTTGAGATTTTCCAACTTTATGATTGTGCCAAAGTGATGTGCATTCAATAGAAATCTCACTTCCAGTTTTGAATTTTGTTCGTTCCCAGCTTAGTGATTTGCAATACAGTGCTCTCCTGGGATACTGAGCCACTGGTCCCTATAGAGTGTTGTGTTACTACGCTACAATGTTCAGTAGATTCAGGCTCTTAAATGCATTTATTAACTTATAATATTTTCCATTTTGATGAGTTAGTCAGGACATAAACCCACAGTAAGTCAAAACGCATTGGTATAATAAAGCAAAGTCATCTCAATATTTTAGACATTTTAGATTTAAAAGATTAGTCATAGATTGAAAAAAATATTAGTAGATATAATTTTGTAATTTCCACTTGAATGAATCTCCTCTGATGAAAATACAGGTTGTACTACAAAACAAAATAGTGTTAAATTTGCATTGTGCATCAGAATTGCCTGCAGGCTAAATAGAAAAGGACATTTTCCCAGTTGAGATGATTGGGTTTTTTTGTTTTGTTTTGGCTTATAAAAATATTATGAAGTAGTTATGATGTATCTGCATGCCATCATCTGTATTTTTCTTTCATTAACTTTGTCAAAGTCTGTTTTCCAAGAGCCTTGTTTGTCCTTTGAGGACAAATTCGGCTTGTCAGGAAGCCAGCTCCAGAGAGTGTCTTTCCTAGGGGCAGCAATTGGTGCCCATGAGATATGAAACAGAGACACCTAAAGGAAGTTTTAGGAACTGAAACATGGAGATCTATGGTTGATTTCCTTAGAAATAGAGTGCTTAGTTTATGATGAGCTAGGAAACATCATTTTGTAAAATTAAATTCAAAGCCAAAATGATATGCCTTTGGGGCCAAGAGTCAAGCGCAGAAAAGAATCACAAATAAATTCAAGTAAAGAATTACTCTAATGAAAAATGTCAAAATTCACCTATTGGCCCTAAAAATCTTTGCAAGGAAATTGACTTACATTAAACTGTTTCTAGTCATATCATATTTTGGTTTTAATTGTGTTTTTCCATAGCGCTACATATGCTATAGGTGTCTTTCTAATAAATAAAAGGGCATTAGCAAATTATCAAATGGGCAATTAATTGAATTATATTCTAAGGAAATAGATTTCAGGTATTTCTGTAATTGATTCCTGTGTGAGTAATGATTTCCAGTTCAGAACCTTTCACTTAGTTGGGCCTAGAAAAGGTATGACAGAATTGTTTGTGCAAATTTAAAATGTTAATGTACACAATAATGGCATTTTCCCCAAATATATAAGAAGTAATAATGAAATTAAAATCTTTTTTTTCCAGAGGAATTTAGGCAATGTCTTCTTGTTTGACAGACTCTTGAGTTGTTAAAAGCTTTTCTCTTACCCATCTAAATTGCCATAAAATAGCTCTATTTGAATCACTTTTCTGGGAAAAACCAGGGCCTAATTCCAAGGGCATAGGAAGGCCAGCTTCTTTAATGTAAAGTTAAAAAATAAATATAAGAAACAATTGAAAATTATACAACAGATTTTGAAACTTTAAGAAACTTACTTCTTCATCTATTTCTGTAAATATTTTTTCTCATTCCTCTTTAAGTTTATAAGTAGATTATTTAATATAAAAAAGGAGGAAAATAAAGTTTTTAAAAAAAAAAAGAAATACAGGAAGAAGGGGACTTGAGAACCAGAGTTTCACTGGTCTTTTAAACTAGAGTAAGTTCAATTAATTCAATTAAGGCTATAATGTAAGTTATATCTAAGAGGTCAGCCAGCAAAGGTGAAGAGAAATCCCCAGATGATGACCAACGTGTTGTTCAGAACTGATGTGGCTTGAGAAGGTCATATTCTCACTCTGTCCTCATTGGCATTTTTTTCCCCTTGCTTTTTGTTTTGTTTTGTTTTTCTTTTGTTTCTGTTTTTTTAGTGTACTCACAAAGGAAAAATAAAAAAGTTCTGATGTCTTTCTCCCTTCTTGTAAAGACACCAGTCCTATAGGCTTAGGGCCCACCCTTACAACCTTATTTAATCTTAATTACCTCCTTGAGGGCCATATCTCCAAATACATTGGCAGTTAGGGCTTTAACCTATGAATGGGGGTGGGGTGCAAAACTCATAGCAAACACATAGCCAAAGATTCAAGCCTATGAGGCTGAACTTCTTAACTTATCCTAATACAGAAGCAACCCATTGAGAACTGGGGGTGTAGCTCAGTGGTAGAGTACTTGCCTAGTATTGAGGGTCTGGGTTCAAATCCCCAGCCCTGCAAAAAGGGAAAAGAAAAGAACTTATTAAATGCCACCTCTTCCAAACCTGCTGTTCAGATGATTTGGTAGAACACTAGGAATGTTTTTTATGCTAGTCTCAATATTTCACATATTATTGTTCATGTTTGTAAATTATCTGAATATTCACACAGAATGTTATTATATATTGTCAAGGAATTTTTTAATTAAGATCAAATCTATCCCAAACTAATTTTAATGGATTGGGAAATTGTTGTGTTTACCAAATTTTGGTTATCCAGAAGAATATTATGTATGAAGAATAATACTGATTGTAAAAATTATTATTCATTAAAACAGAATTTTTACTGTGTAATGTTAACCTAGAACATTCAATTCTACATAAATTTGAAAGCAATTGAAATGTATTTCTTTTAAGATGTTTTATAACTCCAAGTGTTCACTATTTTAAGCTTTTCCCAATTCTTTTTAATTCTTTCTCCAATCATTATTTTTTTAAATCAATGAGGTTTTTACAGTTTGTTTCATGTACTTTTAAAAATGTGATTGCCTGCTCTGCTAAGATCTCTTTAGCTCACTCTGGATATTGATTAATCAAATTATAGCTCCAGCTGGGCATGGTGGCACATGCTTGTAATCCCAGATGCTCAGAGGCTAAGGCAGGAGGATTGCAAGTTCAAAGCCAGCCTCAGCAAAAGCAAAGCACTAAGCAATTCAGCGAGACCCTGTCTCTAAATAAAATACAAAATAGGACTGGGGATGTGTCAGTGGTCAAGTGCCCTAGAGTTTAATCCCTGGTACCCCTGCAAAAAAAAAAAAAAATGTAGCTCCATACACACTATAGATATCAAAGTGCATACAATATTAAAACAACTAAGTTACCCCTATCTAGCTAATCATTTCTCAGCTTATTAATACCTACTCTCGTAGATCACTCACATTTATTTTTCAGCATTCCCTCTTCCACTCCCCTGATCAGGGCTCCCATTTGTTCTATGAAACACTAGATCTCCTTGCATAAAGCCTAAACCAATCCTGCACACATGGATCAAAACTCAATATAAATTATTTAATTTTCCTCCACTGAACTTGGAAAACTTTACCCACACAAAAATCCCAATTAATAAATGGGCAAATGAACTAAACAGACACTTCTTAAAATAAGAAATACAAGTGACTAACAAATATATGAAAAAATGTCCAACATCATCAGCAATTTGGGAAATGCAAATCAAAACCACCCTGAGACTTCATCTAACTCCAGTCAGAGTGGCAGACATCAAGAACACAAACAACAGTAAATGCTGAAGAGGATGTAGAGAAAAAGGAACACTTTTACTCTGCTGTAGGACTGTAAATTAGTACAAGCACTATGGAAATCAGTACAGAGTTTCCTCAAAAGACTCACAATGGAAAGACCACTTGACCCAGCAATACCACTCTTCAGTATTTATCCTAAAGAATCAAAGTCATCATACTATAGCAATACAGGCGTACCTATGTTTATTGCAGCACCATTCACAATAGCCAAACTATAGAATTAGTCTAGGTGACTTTTGCTGGTAAAGGGATCTGGAGACTATCATGCTAAGTGACATAAGCCAATCCCAGAAAACCAAAAGCTGAATGTTCGTGCTGATATGTAGATGCTAACACACAACAAGGGAGGGGGGAGAATGGGGTTCAGTGGATTAGACAAAGGCAAAAGAAGGAATGGAGATGGATGGGAATAGGAAAAACAGTAGAATGAATGGGATATAACTTTCCTAAATTCATATATGAATATACCACCAGTGAAACTCCACAACATGTACAACCTCAAGAATGGATCCTAGTAAGAATAACTCATACTCCACATATGTATAATGTGTCTAAAAAGAACAAATTTTTAAAAGGTCAAGAAAAAATAGATTATAAAATAAATTTCAAAGAACAGATGAATGGATAAAGGAAATATATATATATATATATATATATATATATATATATATATATATATAACATTGATATATATATAACATTGATATATATATAACATTGATATATATATAACATTGATATATATATATATATATATATAACATTGATATATATATATATAACATTGATATATATAAAACATTTGCATATACAATGGAGTTTTATTCATCCATAAATAAAAATGAAATAATGTCATTTACATGAAAATATTATGGAACCTGAGAACACTATGGTAAACAATATAAGCCATACTCAGAAGTTCAAGAGTCCTACGTTTTCTCTCATATGTGAAAGCCAGAAGAGAAAAGGAAAAAGAAAGATAGGGAGGGGGCGGTTGTTAAAACTGAAGGGAGATCAGTAGAGTGAAGGAAAGGGACCAGAGAAGGGAGGAAGAGAAGGAAAGGGGAAATAGTGGGGAATGATATTGTCCAAATTATATCGTTATATTGTTTGCATATACAAATAAGTAACAAATCCCACTATCGTGTACAAATATAATGCACCAATAAAAAATTACACACTTGGAGGTCACAGTAATATTAAATTGCTACACAGCCTAAGTTTTCTCTTTCTCTTTACTTATTATAGACCGATAACTAACAGTTCACAGTCCAGAACTAATGATCCTACCACGCCTTCTGCAGCTGCGTCTGCTTGGTTTCTGAATGCTTCTATCATCGGGTTGCAATGACCCATCATAGTTCCCCCACCCTTTCCTAGGTAAAAACTTAAATTCTGCCTCTCCCCCACTAGTTAACTGTCCTCCTTATTTTGTGTTGTAGAGAAAGGAAATTGTATTGTCTCATAATATCTTTTTGCCAGTGCCCTTGAGGCCCTTTGTCTATTACTCACCCTTATCGCATGACCTCAGTGCACAAGTGGCATCACATGGCATGACACAGGGATGAGTAAGTACACCAGCTCAGAGACCACAGATATAGCATAGATCCTTTGCTGGGCACATCAGTTACAGAGTGTTTTAAAAGGACAATTGCCCTGGAGGAGATCAATAAGACAATAAGAAAAATCTGTGTGACCAGGTTAAGTCCCAGTTAAGTATTAAGAGTGGTTTTGTAACACTGGAAAGAGCTGCCTGTTTGGGACTTTCCCTGGGCAAGCCCCACCATGTTGAGACGCTGGGTCAGTGATATGGTCAGTGTGCAGTTTCACATGCGATTCCTGGTGTTCACCCTAACTGGAAGTGCCATTAATCCCTGTCCACTGATCTGACCTGAATTCAGGGATGAGTAAACATGTTCTTCCAGAGGGCACAATCATTTTTAATCTACTTTCTCTGGGGTAGGACAGAGGTCCAGAGATGATGCTTTCAAAATGGGTTTCTCATAAAGGAAAATCAAGCTAAACAGTCCTCAGAGTTTTCCTCTAATTCTTCTTTCTGCCTCCCTCCAGTCTACATAGTCACAAAAAGGTGAAAAAAAAAAAAAAAAACAGTAGAGAGGAGGCTCTGTCTAATGCTGGACAAAACACAAATACCCAACATAGCTACCCACACATAGCCAACTACTGGCTTCAGGGTACCAAAGATTCAAGGTCCTACTAGACACAGTGCAAAGAATCCAATCAGATCGTAATTCCCAGAAATTCACAGGGAGAAAATACATTCCAATCTCCTAAGAAAAGTTCCTTTTAACCTGTTATGGAACAACTGATGCCTACTAATTATCTTTAGATCCCTCTTTGGTTCTTGCAGCATCCTAGTTCAAACGTAAATATTACGGTCACTCTGGCATCAAGCACAGCATTTTTCTGGATACTTCCCAGGTGATCTTAATATGCTACCACAGTTCAAAGACACTGATTTAGTCCAGATTTCTTCTCTTGTTGGTGAAGTTTTGAAATCACCAGGTAGTTAGGAGCTCACACTGTTAGCACATGGCCTACTAGATTCTGTACTGCCTGCCCAGAATGCTGACGATGCCCTCAGAAGCAAAGAAAAAAAATATTCTCTTCTATCTCTTTTTTTTTTTTTTTTTTTTTTTTTTAATTTTTTATTGTTGGCTGTTCAAAACATTACATAGTTCTTGATATATCATATTTCACAATTTGATTCAAGTGGGTTATGAGCTCCCATTTTTACCCCATATACAGATTGCAGAATCACGTCAGTTACACATCCATTGATTTACATATTGCCATACTAGTGTCTGTTGTATTCTGCTGTCTTTCCTATCCTCTACTATCCCCCCTCCCCTCCCCTCCCCTCCCCTCCCCTCTTCTCTCTCTGCCCCCTTTACTGACATTCGTTTGTCCCCCTTGTATTATTTTTCCCCTTCCCCTCACTTCCTCTTGTATGTACTTTTGTATACCTCTGAGGGTCTCCTTCCATTTCCATGCATTTTCCCTTCTCTCTCCCTTTCCCTCCCACCTCTCATCCCTGTTTAATGTTAATCTTCTTCTCATGCTCTTCGACCCTACTCTGTTCTTAGCTACTCTCCTTATATCAAAGAAGACATTTGACATTTGTTTTTTAGGGATTGGCTAGCTTCACTTAGCATAATCTGCTCTAATGCCATCCATTTCCCTGTAAATTCTATGATTTTGTCATTTTTTAATGCAGAGTAATACTCCATTGTGTATAAATGCCACATTTTTTTTATCCATTCATCCATTGAAGGGCATCTAGGTTGGTTCCACAGTCTAGCTATTGTGAATTGTGCTGCTATGAACATCGATGTAGCAGTGTCCCTGTAGCATGCTCTTTTTAGGTCTTTAGGGAATAGACCGAGAAGGGGAATAGCTGGGTCAAATGGTGGCTCCATTCCCAGCTTTCCAAGAAATCTCCATACTGCTTTCCAAATTGGCTGCACCAATTTGCAGTCCCACCAGCAATGTACAAGTGTACCCTTTTCCCCACATCCTCGCCAGCACTTGTTGTTGTTTGACTTCATAATGGCTGCCAATCTAACTGGAGTGAGATGGTATCTTAGGGTGGTTTTGATTTGCATTTCTCTGACTGCTAGAGATGGTGAGCATTTTTTCATGTACTTGTTGATTGACTGTATGTCCTCCTCTGAGAAGTGTCTGTTCAGGTCCTTGGCCCATTTGTTGATTGGGTTGTTTGTTCTCTTATTGTCTAATTTTTTGAGCTCTTTGTATACTCTGGATATTAGGGCTCTATCTGAAGTGTGAGGAGTAAAGATTTGTTCCCAGGATGTAGGCTCTCTATTTACCTCTCTTATTGTATCTTTTGCTGAGAAAAAACTTTTTAGTTTGAGTAAGTCCCATTTGTTGATTCTAGTTATTAACTTTTGTGCTATGGGTGTCCTATTGAGGAATTTGGAGCCCGACCCCACCGACTGTAGATCGTAGCCAACTTTTTCTTCTATCAGACGGCGCGTCTCTGATTTGATATCAAGCTCCTTGATCCATTTTGAATTAACTTTTGTGCATGGCGAGAGAAAGGGATTCAGTTTCATTTTGTTGCATATGGATTTCCAGTTTTCCCAGCACCATTTGTTGAAGATGCTATCCTTCCTCCAATGCATGCTTTTAGACCCTTTATCAAATATAAGATAGTTGTAGTTTTGTGGATTGGTTTCTGTGTCCTCTATTCTGTACCATTGGTCCACCCGCCTGTTTTGGTACCAGTACCATGCTGTTTTTGTTACTATTGCTCTGTAATATAGTTTGAAGTCTGGTATCGCTATACCGCCTGATTCACACTTCCTGCTTAGCATTGTTTTTGCTATTCTGGGTCTTTTATTTTTCCATATGAATTTCATGATTGCTTTCTCTATTTCTACAAGAAATGCCGTTGGGATTTTGATTGGCATTGCATTAAACCTATAGAGAACTTTTGGTAATATCGCCATTTTGATGATGTTAGTTCTGCCTATCCATGAACAGGGTATATTTTTCCATCTTCTAAGATCTTCTTCTATTTCTCTCTTTAGGGTTCTGTAGTTTTCATTGTATAAGTCTTTCACCTCTTTTGTTGGGTTGATTCCCAAGTATTTTATTTTTTTTGAAGATATTGTGAATGGAGTGGTTGTCCTCATTTCCATTTCAGAGGATTTGTCGCTGATATACAGGAATGCCTTTGATTTATGCGTGTTGATTTTATATCCTGCCACTTTGCTGAATTCATTTATTAGCTCTAATAGTTTCTTTGTAGACCCTTTTGGGTCTGCTAGGTATAGAATCATGTCATCTGCAAATAGTGATAATTTAAGTTCTTCTTTTCCTATTTTGATGCCTTTAATTTCTTTCGTCTGTCTAATTGCTCTGGCCAGTGTTTCGAGAACTATGTTGAACAGAAGTGGTGAGAGAGGGCATCCCTGTCTTGTTCCAGATTTTAGAGGGAATGCCTTCAATTTTTCTCCATTCAGAATGATGCTAGCCTGAGGCTTAGCATAGATTGCTTTTACAATATTGAGGTATGTTCCTGTTATCCCTAGTTTTTCTAGAGTTTTGAACATAAAGGGATGCTGTACTTTGTCGAATGCTTTTTCCGCATCTATCGAGATGATCATATGGTTCTTATTTTTAAGTCTATTGATGTGGTGAATAACATTTATTGATTTCCTTATATTGAACCAGCCTTGCATCCCAGGGATGAATCCTACTTGATCATGGTGCACAATTTTTTTGATGTGCCTTTGTATCCGAGTGGCCAGAATTTTATTGAGGATTTTTGCATCTAGGTTCATTAGAGATATTGGTCTGTAGTTTTCTTTCTTTGAAGTGTCTTTGTCTGGTTTAGGTATCAGGGTGATGTTGGCCTCGTAGAATGAATTTGGAAGTTCTCCCTCTTTTTCTATTTCCCGAAGTAGCTTGAAAAGTATTGGTATTAGTTCCTCTTTAAAGGTTTTGTAAAACTCTGCTGTATACCCATCCGGTCCTGGGCTTTTCTTAGTTGGTAGTCTTTTGATGGTTTCTTCTATTTCCTCAATTGATATTGGTCTGTTTAGGTTGTCTATATCCTCCTGACTCAATCTGGGCAGATCATATGACTTAAGAAATTTATCTATGCCTTCACTATCTTCTAATTTATTGGAGTATAAGGATTCAAAATAATTTTTGATTATCTTCTGTATTTCTGAAGTGTCTGTTGTGATATTGCCTCTTTCATCCCGTATGTTAGTGATTTGAGTTCTCTCTCTTCTTCTCTTCGCTAGCATGGCTAAGGGTCTGTCGATTTTGTTTATTTTTTCAAAGAACCAACTTTTAGTTTTGTCAATTTTTTCAATTGTTTCTTTTGTTTCGATTTCATTGATTTCAGCTCTGATTTTAATTATTTCTTGCCTTCTACTTCTTTTGCTGTTGTTTTGCTCTTCTTTTTCTAGGATTTTGAGATGAAGTATGAGATCATTTATTTGTTGGTTTTTTCTTTTTTTAAGGAATGAACTCCAAGCAATGAATTTTCCTCTTAGAACTGCTTTCAATGTGTCCCATAGATTCCGATATGTTGTGTCTGTGTTTTCATTAATCTCTAAGAATTTTTTAATTTCCTCCTTGATGTCTTCTATAACCCATTGATCATTCAGTAACCTATTGTTCATTCTCCAAGTGATATATTCTTTTTCCTTCCTTCTTTTATCGTTGATTTTCAGTTCCATTCCATTATGATCAGATAGGATGCATGGTATTATCTCTACTCCTTTGTATTGTCTAAGAGTTTCCCTGTGACATAATATATGATCTATTTTTGAGAAGGATCCATGTGCTGCTGAGAAAAAAGTGTAACTGTTTGATGTTGGGTGGTATATTCTATATATGTCAATTAAATCTAGGTTATTAATTGTGTTATTGAGTTCTATAGTTTCCTTATTCAACTTTTGTTTGGAAGATCTGTCCAGTGGTGAGAGAGGTGTGTTGAAGTCTCCCATGATTATTGTATGGTGGTCTATTAGACTCTTGAACTTGAGAAGAGTTTGTTTGATGAACATAGCTGCACCATTGTTTGGGGCATATATATTTATGATTGTTATGTCTTGTTGGTGTATGGTTCCCTTGAGCAGTATGTAGTGTCCCTCTTTATCCCTTTTGATTAACTTTGGCTTAAAATCTATTTTATTTGATATGAGTATGGATACTCCTGCTTGTTTCCGAAGTCCATATGAGTGATATGATTTTTCCCAACCTTTCACCTTCAGCCTATGTATGTCTTTTCCTATCAAATGCGTCTCCTGTAGGCAGCATATTGTTGGGTCTTGTTTTGTGATCCATTCTACTAGCCTGTGTCTCTTAATTGGTGAGTTTAAGCCATTAACATTTAGGGTTATTATTGAGATATGGGTTGTTCTTCCAGCCATATTTGTTTATTTATGTTACTAAACATGGTTTGTTTTCCACTTTGATTATTTTCCCCCCTTTAGTGTCCTACCTCCCACTGTTGGTTTTCATTGTTATTTTCCATTTCCTCTTCCTGTAATGTTTTGCCAAGGATGTTTTGAAGAGATGGTTTTCTAGCTGCAAATTCTTTTAACTTTTGTTTATCGTGGAAGGTTTTAATTTCATCTTCCATCCTGAAGCTTAATTTCGCTGGAAACACAATTCTTGGTTGGAACCCATTTTCTTTCAGTGTTTGAAATATGTTATTCCAGGATCTTCTAGCTTTCAGAGTCTGTGTTGAAAGATCAGCTGTTATCCTGATTGGCTTACCCCTAAATGTGATCTGCTTCCTTTCTCTTGTAGCTTTTAAAATTCTCTCCTTGTTCTGTATGTTGGGCATCTTCATTATAATGTGTCTAGGTGTGGGTCTCTTATGATTTTGCACATTCGGCGTCCTGTAGGCTTCTAGGATTTGGGGTTCTGTCTCATTCTTCAAATCTGGGAAGTTTTCTCGAATTATTTCATTGAATAGATTGCTCATTCCTTTGGTTTGAAACTCTGTTCCTTCCTGTATCCCAATGACTCTTAAATTTGGTCTCTTGATGTTATCCCATATTTCTTGGATGTTCTGCTCATGGTTTCTTAACAGTCTTGCTGATCTGTCTATGTTCTTTTCAAGTTGATATACTTTATCTTCATTGTCTGATGTTCTGTCTTCTAAGTGTTCTACTCTGCTGGTAGTATTCTCAATTGAGTTTTTAAGTTGGCTTATTGCTTCCTGCATTTCTAGGATTTCTGTTTGTTTGTTTTTTATAACCTCTATTTCCCTGTATAGTTGCTCTTTTGCTTCTTGGATTTGTTTATGTAATTCATTGTTGAAGTGATCTTTCATTGTCTGATTTTGCTGTCTGATGTCTTCCTTGAGACTCCAGATCATCTGAAGCATGTATATCCTGAATTCTTTATCTGACATTCCATCAGCTGCAGCTATTACCTCTTCTAAAGTTGAGTTGACCTGCAATGCTTGTGGTCCTTTCTTTCCTTGTCTCTTCATACTGTTCGCGTTCCTTTCTTCTTGGTGAAACTGTTGTGCTATTGAATTTTCCCCCTATATATTTATATTGGTCTTGTATAGTTGCAAAGTCTCCCTCGCAGGCACGGGCGGCGGCTCTGCCCCTCCGCCAATTGGGGCAATGTGCCTACCACGCCGGCAGGCCGCTGGGCCTGCTCTGCCAGTCGGTAGCAGGTCCGCCGTCCTTGCAGGCGCGGGCGGCGGCTCTGTCCCTCTGCAGGCCGCTAGGCTTGTTCTGTCGGTGGTCGCAGTTCTGCCTACTTTGCAGGCGCAGGCAGCGGCACTGCCCCTCTGCAGGCCTCTGGGGCTGTACTGCCAGTGGGTCGCAGGTCCGCCTACTTTGCAGGCGTGTGGGGGGGGGGGCGGCTCTACCCTTCCTCAGGCCACTGGGCCTCTTCTGTCTCTCGGTTGCAGGTCTGACCTGTTCTGATGGTGGTCTCAGTTCCGACTACCTTGCAGGCGCGGGGGGGAGGGGGCGGCTCTGCCTCCCAGCAGGCCGCTGCTCCTCTTCTGCCGGTGGGTCGCAGGCCCGCCTACCTTGCAGGAGTGATTGGAAGCTCTGTCCCGCCCTGGGCCACTGGGCCTTTTCTGTCGGTGGTCACCCTTCCCCTACCTGGCAGGCGAGGGGGGTGGGGGGCGGCTCTGCCCCTCAGCAGGCCGCTGGGCCTGCTCTGTCTTTGGTCCCAGTTCCCTCTACTATGCCGGCGCAGGGGGAGGGGGCGGCTCAACCTCTCAGCAGGCGACTGCTCCTCTTCTGCCGGTGGGTCGCAGGCCCGCCTACCTTGCAGGAGTGATTGGAAGCTCTGTCCCGCCCTGGGCCACTGGGCCTTTTCTGTCGGTGGTCACCCTTCCCCTACCTGGCAGGCGAGGGGGGTGGGGGGCGGCTCTGCCCCTCAGCAGGCCGCTGGGCCTGCTCTGTCTTCGGTCCCAGTTCCCTCTACTATGCCGGCGCAGGGGGAGGGGGCGGCTCAACCTCTCAGCAGGCGACTGCTCCTCTTCTGCCGGTGGGTCGCAGGCCCGCCTACCTTGCAGGAGTGATTGGAAGCTCTGTCCCGCCCTGGGCCACTGGGCCTTTTCTGTCGGTGGTCACCCTTCCCCTACCTGGCAGGCGAGGGGGGTGGGGGGCGGCTCTGCCCCTCAGCAGGCCGCTGGGCCTGCTCTGTCTTTGTTCCCAGTTCCCTCTACTATGCCGGCGCAGGGGGAGGGGGCGGCTCAGCCTCTCAGCAGGCGACTGCTCCTCTTCTGCCGGTGGGTCGCAGGCCCGCCTACCTTGCAGGAGTGATTGGAAGCTCTGTCCCGCCCTGGGCCACTGGGCCTTTTCTGTCGGTGGTCACCCTTCCCCTACCTGGCAGGCGAGGGGGGTGGGGGGCGGCTCTGCCCCTCAGCAGGCCGCTGGGCCTGCTCTGTCTTTGGTCCCAGTTCCCTCTACTATGCCGGCGCAGGGGGAGGGGGCGGCTCAACCTCTCAGCCGGCGACTGCTCCTCTTCTGCCGGTGGGTCGCAGGCCCGCCTACCTTGCAGGAGTGATTGGAAGCTCTGTCCCGCCCTGGGCCACTGGGCCTTTTCTGTCGGTGGTCACCCTTCCCCTACCTGGCAGGCGAGGGGGGTGGGGGGCGGCTCTGCCCCTCAGCAGGCCGCTGGGCCTGCTCTGTCTTCGGTCCCAGTTCCCTCTACTATGCCGGCGCAGGGGGAGGGGGCGGCTCAGCCTCTCAGCAGGCGACTGCTCCTCTTCTGCCGGTGGGTCGCAGGCCCGCCTACCTTGCAGGAGTGATTGGAAGCTCTGTCCCGCCCTGGGCCACTGGGCCTTTTCTGTCGGTGGTCACCCTTCCCCTACCTGGCAGGCGAGGGGGGTGGGGGGCGGCTCTGCCCCTCAGCAGGCCGCTGGGCCTGCTCTGTCTTTGTTCCCAGTTCCCTCTACTATGCCGGCGCAGGGGGAGGGGGCGGCTCAGCCTCTCAGCAGGCGACTGCTCCTCTTCTGCCGGTGGGTCGCAGGCCCGCCTACCTTGCAGGAGTGATTGGAAGCTCTGTCCCGCCCTGGGCCACTGGGCCTTTTCTGTCGGTGGTCACCCTTCCCCTACCTGGCAGGCGAGGGGGGTGGGGGGCGGCTCTGCCCCTCAGCAGGCCGCTGGGCCTGCTCTGTCTTTGTTCCCAGTTCCCTCTACTATGCCGGCGCAGGGGGAGGGGGCGGCTCAGCCTCTCAGCAGGCGACTGCTCCTCTTCTGCCGGTGGGTCGCAGGCCCGCCTACCTTGCAGGAGTGATTGGAAGCTCTGTCCCGCCCTGGGCCACTGGGCCTTTTCTGTCGGTGGTCACCCTTCCCCTACCTGGCAGGCGAGGGGGGTGGGGGGCGGCTCTGCCCCTCAGCAGGCCGCTGGGCCTGCTCTGTCTTCGGTCCCAGTTCCCTCTACTATCTCTATCTCTTTCTTCCTGATGTCTCCTCTCTAGTTATGAAGCTAGCTGATGGGCTGCAGGGCAGTTAGTTGCCAATTGAGAGCTGAAAGGAAACTATCATATCTGGAATATCTTCATGTGTCAGATGCAAACTGTTTTAAATACACAGAGGTGGAGTGACCGGGGATGAGACTAAGAGGAAGTTCACTGTGCTGACTGCATAGGTATGACACTACTCACCTGCCGCAGTCTGGCTGGGCACAATCAGGAGCCACTTGTCAAAAGAAACTAACTTTATTTTTAGAACAAAACACGCCAAACAAAACAGCCTCTCAGGAAAAACCCTCAGAGCCTCAACTGCCACCACAGGCTTTTTACAAGCCTCTCTCCCACACAAGCTTCTCCCCACCTCCCCCAATCCTCCTGCTCTTGAGGCAGATTGGCTGGGTCACATGGGCGGAGCCAAAAAAGTCCCCCAATGAGCAGCTCCGTGGTCTGAAAGGGCAGGGAAACAGTCCAATGAGCATCACCGCAGAGGAGCCAATCAGCTAGATGTTGCTGGGGCCGAGGAGCCAATCAGCTAGATGTTGCTGGGGCCGCTGTGAGCCAATCATCAGCCGGCAGCTGGATTGCTGGCAGCTGGAAGTTTGCTGGGGCCCCTTCGGCTGTGGCTCTCAACACTCACCTCCACCACACACACCTCTCCCACTTCCACTCCTTGAACTTTTATTTGTGTGGGCTGGCCCAGCAGTCTCCAGGGGAAGAGAATCAGTAAAGTGTTCCAAATGTTTTCTCAACCAAGACTGAGGAGAGGCAGTGGTGAGCAAACTGCAAGGGAATGTGGGTTTCTATTAACACTTGAGAAAGAGACTTAGGGAAAGAAGTGAGACACAACACAAGAGCTTGATTGCCAAAGGTCAGCGGCCCAGTGAGATCCAGTATGGTGGGTGCAATTTGAAACCCGACCTCACCAAAGTTCAAGTTTGACCAATCCTTTATCTTTGTCTGTTCTCCTGAGGCAAGTATTGCTGACACAAATATCTGCCTGTCAGAGGAGTGTTGTATCAAAAAAAAAAAAAAAAAAAAACATGTTATTCTCTCCAGGTTATAAGCACACACACACAAAAATGGAACACCTCGGCCTCGGGATCATCCTCAACATATTTTGTGTTACTGCCATAGTGCATCTTTGCTAGGAAGATGAGCTGAGGGAATTTCTAGCCTGTGGCACACACTGGGCAGAAATTCTGCCATTGATCTAAGCCGCCAGCCAAATTTCCAGGATCCTCATAATATTTTCTTTTTTTTTTTCAGAGAGAGAGAGAGAGAATATATATATATTTTAGTTTTCTGCAGACACAACATCTTTGTTTGTATATGGTGCTGAGGATCGAACCCAGGCCGCACGCATGCCAGGCGAGCGCGCTACCGCTTGAGCCACATCCCCAGCCCCTTCATAATATTTTCCTTCCAAGAAAGACCCTGGGTCTTTCCCCACTGACCCTGGCATTGGTAAGGACCATCTCAATCTACTATTCATATTTTAATTATATGACATGTGCCCCAATAACATTCACTGGGGGATTTTAATTCCTTTCCTTCCAGAAGTCTTCTAGTCCTATGCAAGCAGGTCTGCTTCCCACATCCTTCCCACCCAGCTCCCTTCTCTGCATGCCAAGGGGATGTTGAACAGTGTGGCCTTGGTTGGACTACAAAAAAAATCCCTGTGAAACTCTGCCCAGGGTGCTGAGTGCACACCCCATCTCCTTTACACTCAATTCTCCAAAGGGAGTCAATCAAACATCACTGTGCAAACACTGTCGATCAATATCTGCAGCAAAACTCTGGTGACCTTTAAATGGCAGCCACCTCCACCCAAGTTCTTAGGAATTAAGTGTTGTCAGATAAAATACAGGAGACCCTGGTAAGCTGGAGATGCAGCTAAAGCACAAAATGCTTGTGGGTGGTTTTTGTTTTGTTTTATAAGTATCCATATACCTGTGCAATATTTAGGACACATTCATCCTAAAGAAGGTACTCACTGTCTCTCTGAAATTCAAATTGCAAATGCCTTGTATTTTTATTGGCTAAATCTGACCATCATAAGCTAACTGATAACCTTCTCAATTTCACCTATTTGCACTGGTCTATGTTATATCTCAAAAAGGGTCAGAACCAGAAATCAAATGCACTCCATTAAAGATAGCAAACATGTATTATTCTGATGGCAGGATTAGTGGGTGGAGATTTTGTTATGAGGGACATGAATAGAGTCATGGAGGGATATAATGAATATGACTTTGAGAGTTTTACATGAACAAAGCAGTGCCCCCACAATCCATGCTATTTCTACAACAACTGCAACCTGTGGCTTCATCATACTAAAATCCTATTGAAATCCTCCATTCTGAGACTCCAGTAAGAAGTCACTTTATTAACCTCTACCTAGAAAAAAATATCAGGCTGAAAGAATTTGGTTTTATTCTCCTTAAAACTTAATGATGCCAATGTAAGTACACAACTCCTTATGATTTAAAAAATTTTAGCTGCTATTTAAGAAATGTGAGACCTCAAAAAGGAACAACTTAAATAAAACATTAATGGTTTTAGTATTTAAAAATCTAATTTAAACACTCCAACACTATGATAGTCCCCATTTTTTAATGCAGGCACATGGTGTGTGCACCCACATAAACACACAGTGGTTGTTACTGATCTGTGAAGCCCCTTATAGCCCTGAAGCCATGATTTCAGGGGTCACTAGAATGGGGACCCTCACCTAGTCTTACTTAGAGGAAATCTTTGTAAAGTGGCAAAATCAGGACTTGGATCCATTTAGAGCACGTACACAGATAGCAAATGAACAGACTTGACTTGCCTCCTGCCATTACCAGTAATATCCTGGACCACATCCCAGACTCCGGCCTTCACCTTGATGGATGCTCCATTCTAACCACACACTGCATGGTAATCTGCAATGAACTTCACAAACGCCTCACGTTCACGTGGTCTCAGAGCCCTGTCAAATGTTGATTAATATACTAACCCAAATCCTCCTAATTAAATATTTAAGACTTGTTAATAAACACTTCTATATTAAATTTGTCATTGTTAAAATAGCATGCAACTGTTCTGCAGTCTTAATTGGTAGAAGCTCACACACTGAGCAGAAAATTGTTCACCTTCAAAAGTAGAGCAAATTTTTCATGCCATAAAAAGCCTCTTTTAAAAAAAAAACAGTATTTCTGTGATTAAATAACATTCAACTGTCACTTACCACATGTGCTAAGCTTGTCAGTTACTGCATATACTACAGTTGGTCTGCTGAGATTCTGGGCAGACCCAGGTCTGCTGTAACTCCCAGGATGGGGGCAGAGAGCAGAGGAAAGCATCCATGGCTGGTGATCCAGCCGACAGCTACTATCCTGTCATCCTGGCTCAGCTTCTCTGTGTTCCAGGTGCCTCCCTTCCTATAATACAAGTTCTTTGTATAATCTCTGACATTCTCACTTCTGATTTCCGGGCAGAAGGAGTCAGGCGCGCAAACATCATGATTTTCACCACTGAGCAATGAGCACCTACCCCAAAGCACTCAATTTCCTGTTCCTGTAAAAGGTCTTCAACTAACCCAGAGGACAACTGTTGTCCTTTCATCCTCTGTAAGCTCTCCTCAAAGAACCTACTAGAACAAATTTCCATGAAATCAATTCACCAGACAGAGGATCTTGAATGCCAAAGGACACTGTGAGCAGAGTGAGGCGGAGAAAGTATCTGTCTCATTAGGCATCTGGTACAGCTCTGGGCACACTCAAGAGAAAAAGAAGAAATATGTACTTGGATGCTATACATGCACTCGAGTGAAATGAAGTACCTTGTTTATCTCAATAGTTCCTAACCATTACTATACCCTTGATTAGTAAAATAGTGTTCTGAAGATCAGAAAGCTAAAAGATATCCTATTGTTATTACGTCCTTTGAGTTTGTAGTAAGGTTAGGGTGCTTTTTAAAATCTCTCTTCATACTATTTTATATATATTTTTGTTAACACACATGAATTGTACATATAAATGGGATTCAGTGTGACAGTTCTACATATGCATAAAGTGTGCAATGATCAAATTCAACCAGATTTTTTTTTCTCCCTCTACCCAGCGCTAAACGCTTTCCAATCTCTAGAAGTCCTGTTTCTACTTGCAAGTCAATATCTTTTGGCTTTCAAATATTATAGACAGCATTTCTAAATTCTGTCACTCCTTTAATACTTGATGAGCACTTACTATGCTTAAGAAAAACAATAGTAGGCATTGTGGATGCCATAGTTTATCAGTCAAGCTTCCTGAACATTCCATTAAAAGTTGTGTCTGGCTTTGAATAAACATATTTAACTGCCCTTAAGAACTCAATGAGTAATATTCACATAGTTTTAGTCTTGTCAGCTGATAAAGGCAAAATATTTCTAAGATATGGACTTCCCTAAAGTAAGAGATAAATTTTCCCAGTTAAAAGAAATTAAAGAGATTTTAGAGAAGAAAATATAAAGATATATTTTGTATCAGAGAAAGTTGTATGTTTTCCAACTTGAATGATGTTATATCTTTTGGCTACATTCCTGGACTGAAAAACAGAACTATAATAATACATTTCTAGGACATGTTCCCCCAAAACAGTTTTACATATAAATCCATGTGATCCTAATTACAACCCTATCAAGGAGGTAAGTAGGTATTAATAGATCATTTGGGGGCTTTGAAATCATGGTGAAAACACAAATGACTTCTCCAGCACCGACAGGGAGGTAATGACAGATTTTTTTTGGAAGGCAGCCCAGTACAGAGGAATAAGAATGAATTTGAGAATCATAAAACTTGAGTTTGAAACTGTGACTTGGAAAAAATTATTTCTCTCCCTCTTTCTTTCTCTCAATTTCTCTCTCTCTCTCTCTCTCTCTCTCTCTCTCTCTCTCTGTGTGTGTGTGTGTGTATGCTTTCTCTATAAAAACAAATTATGTTGGCCCATTTGAAATTGCCAGTATATAATCATTTTGACCTACAAAAACTGCTATTTTGCTTGATTCAACCTCATGATAATGCTAACTTAGCACTTTAAAGAACTGCACTGTGTATTAAGTCCAATGCTCTAATTAAAGCACCTAGCAGAGACCTAGAAGAGAGAGGGGCCACGCAAGCCCCCATCCTGTCTGCCCTCCTGATGTCAGGCAACAGCATCTGTACCAGCCCTCACTCAGGACTAGCTGGTGGTCCTTTCACCCCTTCTTAGAATTTAGATCATGTGAAATGTATTACCCAAAAATATTTTATAATACTTTTTCTAAAATGTTCATGAGTTTTCAAATTTCAAGAGGAAAGACAAAAATCAACAGGATTATAATCACTACTGATTTTCCAGTTTAATTCTTTTCAGCTTCCAAGCAGGACCTGTCTTGAACCTACCCATCACAAACCTCTCTATAATAACATAAGCCAGGATACCCTAGGTTTGCCTTTAGTTGTAATTTAATATCATTGAAGCTTGATAGCTAAGGTGTTGTTTGAAATATTCTTTCCAAACTAGGTAATATAGATCTGGTCTCTGGGTCATTCAGTAAAGTAACAATTTTAGAAAAGAAGTGAAGGGGGAGATAAAACAATGTAGTGGGAAAGCTATAAAATGAGCTGATACAGAAGTGGACAAAAACCAACATCCCAAACTTTCAGTTGTGTGGCAAGCAGGCTGTTCCCTGCTGCGTCACTCTGTGTGTGGAACAGCAGTTTTCAGGCTGTGCCTAGCCATGAGTTGCTCCACTTTATAAAGCAGTAGATTGTCACGAGTTACCCCATCCTGGATACCAGTATGAAGACAGAATGACTCTACGCCTAGTTTGTACAAGTAAACAACCACCATCTGCCCAGCACAACCATAAGACAAATTGATAATTTATTCATACCAACTGATCAAATTAAATCAGGAGCACAGGGGCACGTGGGTATATCTAATCACATCAGAAACACCACACACAGGAGCTTATCAATCTCACCATGTGTGACCACCTCACCTACGACCCATCAAAGGAGGAGCACCCCAAGATTTACACGGTGCCACCCTGACCCCATCACCTGGTCACCACTCACTAGTTTTGCCCAGGAAAATTGCCAACTGTCTGTCTCCAGCCTCAGCTCATCTCAGCTGCCCAGGACAATGATGATGACACATGGCCCGCTTCAAACTGACACCTCAAGCTGACACTGTGAAACTGCCCATGGTCAAACTGGTTCATTAAAGCAATTATTTGACCACCCACAGTGACTCTGTGTTTATATCTGCTCTCTGCCTTTGCTCTTGGCATGGTCTCTAGAAATCCTGCAGCACCTTAACTCTTTCTTGACTTTTCTGTAATTAGTATACATATAATTAACATATGTAAATTATATATATATATTTTTTTTTTCACTGTGTGAAATATGATGTGTGATTTCAGTGATATAGGTATTAGCAATGAAGATTACAATGGAATGAAAGAACTTGTGATTGCTTTGTTCATACACCAAACGAACCACAAGGGTTTTGATGAATTAAAGCTGATATATGTGAGGAAGTTTGTGAACTCACTGTCACTCAACAAATTCTGACTAGTAGAAAAACACAGCGTGTGCAGTCTGCGTTAATAATGGCAGTGCTGCTTCCAACAGTATGCTCCTATATTCTGCTTCCGGCATCCTTGTAGTCAAGAGACACTGAGTGGTCCACAAAGATCAGGACCCTGGACCCAAGAATGGTGTCCTGTACCTCCTAGGGATGCATTCTTCATCTCTGAGCTCAACTTCCAAAGAGTTTTTAGATCAATAAAGAAAAATAATAAAAGACACTCCCCAGGAAAATCAATGAGCCTGACAATCAATAGGATAATGAAAGTTCTAGACCCTCCTACCCATGAAAGCAAGCAGGAGTCTTGAGCACTTGAAAACTTCTTAGACATTTTCTTAAGGAAATGTATAAGAATTTCTATATTAATTATTCAAATTATATTTATTCCTTTTATAATTTTTACCTTCTTTCCCAACACAGTATTCATTCCTGATGAATTTCTGTAGTTGGTAGCTGCAGAGCCAGTCACTGAAGAATTATGTGAGTATCTAACATATAGTTGGTGCTATCTCAGAGGTCAGATAAACAGTGAAAAAAGCTGTTGTATTGCTCCCTGAGTTTTCTTTTCCATTATTTAAACAAGAATCTCAGTGTTTCACAAGTTTGCAAAATCCTCCACCAAGAGTTTGCCTAAACATCTGTTGCTAAGTCAAAGCTTGATGAAACAAGCAGATAAAAATATAATCAAGGTGTGGGCCTCCTCCTTGGAGGAGGGCATTCATATTGTACTTTTTTTTCTTTTCTTTTTTTTTTTTTTTTGGTATCAGAGATTGAATCCAGGAGTGCTTTACCTTTGAGACACATCCCCAGTCCTTTTTTACTTTTTTTTTTATTTTGAGAGAGGGCCTCACTAAGTTGCTCACTAAGGCTGACCTCAAACTTGTGATCCTGTTGTCTCAGCCTCGTGATTCCCAGCATGCACCATCATGTGGCATGAACCATTTTTGAAGAGACAATAAACAGGGATTTTTACGGGATGTCTCATGCTTGCTTCCTCTGCCTCATGATCAGCTCCAGTTTATGTCTGATGCTTAGAAGAAGGATCAGTACGTGTTCCTCATTTTTGCTTCCACTGTCCACACAATGGCAGCATCTTACTGAGTCTAAATAGCAAGCAAGGCTCTCTTGGGAGACTGTGTGAGGCCAATTAATTAGGAAATGCTCATCAAAGAGGGACTACTACCCTTTTTAGCATGGTCTTAAAGCATTAGCTGCTCAAAACCAGGAAGAATAATGCTCAAATCTCACATTTTTCAATTGCACTAATCTGAGTCAATTCAGTCCATGAACCTTGTGAATGTTCACTTACACAGGAAGGCAGAGAGGACAAACAGAAAATAAGATCCCCTAATCATGTGGCAATAGCCACAGGATAACACTCTCAAAGAAATGAATTGCTAAGTATAGAATTTTCATACTGTGTAAAATTCCCTTCTATGCCAAGGACAACAGCCTCTGTGGTTGCCAAACCATTTATTCAGGGTCATGGGTATGCACCTGCAGTGAGTCAACAAGAAGGGAGGGTTCACATTCTCCCCGTTCCATAGAAAATTCCTTGGCAGCTGAGGGTTTTTGGTTGGCTTTCTCTTTTTGTCTACTTACAAACAAGGAGGGAATCTCACAACCTGGGACTTGGTTCAGAAACTGATTTCTCTGCCTTAAATCACTGAAATTGGTACATCTTGTGCTTTATTAGATTTAGACAGGATCTTTACGGTCAAACTTCAGTTAAATTTAAAAAAAGGCAATTCAAAGATAGAAAGCAGTTTATAATGCCTGAATAATCATTTTTTCATCAGAAATTCAGGCAAATAAGATGTTCTTATCATTACCTAGCCAACAATGTGCTCTATTTTTCAAATAATATCAACTTAAGTGAGACAACTGAATAAAAACACAAATTCCTTTTCCCTATAGAATAGTGTTTTCTCAGGAGCTCTGGGACTTTGGGGAAAAAAAAAAATCTAAGCACAAACAAAGAGTCATGGGGTTGTGCCTCCTTATCTGCATTGGCCTGGGTGGTTAGAGGAGGCTGCGATAAGAAGATAGTGGTTAAGGTATCAGTTATGAAAGTCCACTTTTTGGGAAATCAAACATCAAGAGCTTGTGTCCCCTCCCTCATCCCTCTGTAACTTCTCTCCCTTTTCATATCTCCACCTCCTCCCATAGGAGACCCATAGGAGAGTGCAAAAGCAGAGCTTCTCTGATGATAAAAGATTAACATTGTCCTTAACTTGAAGCTGTGGATGGAGGGAAGCTGCTTCAACCAGAGGCATTTACAAAGGCATTTTTGAAGCCATTTCCATTTCCTTCTCTCTGTGCTACAGAACAATATCCACTCTGTAGATATTCTTCTGGATCAAGATTTAATTTTTCACCTTTATACTCTAGGAAATAAATGGGTTTGTGAGATTAAAAGGTTTGTTTTCCTCCTATAGTTCCCTTCTCAATCCTTTTCTCATTGATAAACTCTTATATCCCTTCCGTGAAGACAAGGCAGAATAAAATCTTGGGGACACCTTGGGCAGTTGGTTGTGCAGACAAAAACAAACCATGATCAGCAGTCTTCCTTTCCTGGTACACTGCTCAAATAGACACTCTCATGTGTTGCTTATCCTGAGGGCTTCATCCTGCGCACACTGACTGCTCTAATATCCACTGAACTGCATTGAAGAGCGTCCCTGCAAAATCGGTGTCTGCCCAGAACCTCATAATGTGACCTTATTTGGAAAAAAGATTTTTGTAGATTTGATTAGTTAAGTAAAGATGAGATCATACCTAATAAGAATGGCTATAATAAGGTCTCTGTAAAAGGAGAGGACACACAGGGACACACTGAGAAGATGGCCATGTGACAACACAGCAGAGATCAGAATGATGCTAGAGGCAAGAAAAGTTCTCTCTAAAGCCCTCAGAGGCCCAGTGGTCCTGCCAACACCCGAGTCTTGATTTGGAATTCCCAATCTCTAGAATTGTGAGAGAATAAATTCTATTATACAAAATCATCCAATTTGGAGAAACCTGTCACAGCAATTCTATGAAAGGAACACACCTGTTTCAGGACAGGTTGCTAGTCACCTCCAGCCAAGATTTTAGTCTTATTACAACAAATATGCATATATATATAATATACTTATATGTATTTCATTACAACTTAATCAAGCAGATTTTGAAATCAAAACAATTCAAAAAGAGAGAAAATACATCCTCTCTCCAACTAATTTATAGCATATTTTGGGGCCAAGGGGAAAAATGTTTTTAAGATAAACACAAAGCTGCCTGCAGAATCTCATCCCCTGAGATCTTAATCATGACTCTATAAAAATTTCAGTTCCCCTGATACATGTGATAGGCACCCTATGCTTAGAATAGATACAAGGTCAGGATAGTGAAAGGCATTTTGTCATAATGTTCAAGAAGGTTAAACACATAGACGCCACTTCTGCAGAAAGATGGCAGAAAGGCATAGACTCAAATAACCACTCTCCTCCCAAATGGAAAAAGACTATGAGCAAGAAAGAATATGTCACCACTGTTAAAGCAAATAAAGGAAGTTAACTGAAACAATCCTTTAAAAGTTTCATCCAGAGCCAGAACTATTGGGATGGTAAATAGGCTCACAGAATGTGGGCATAACTTCTCCCAGTTCCTGGAAAGAGAGCAGCATAGAGAAAAGCCAGGAAAGCAGGTTGAGAAACCCCTCAGTGATCCCCTCAGCATGGAAGAAACTCAACACAATGGCCGAGGAATTAAGAAGGATAAACTATGGGACATTCTTTAGACGCTTTTCTCCACTGCTTCAGATTAAAGCCTGGGTCACAAAGAACAGAAGGAACAGCCAACTCACCCAGTGAATGAACTCCCCAAGAGGTGGAGAAGTAACTGGAAGACAGAGTAGAAAAATGCCCCCAGCAACAGCCCTTAATAAAACAGTGGAGAAAGAGAGCAAAGACATGACTGAGTCCCTGGGAGTTAAGAACTACCAGGAGCAGACAGAACATTAACAATCAACTGCCGGCCTCCATAGCACACCCCCTCCCAAAATGAAATGGCTGCAAACAAATGGCTCAGCAACAATGCAAAACTACTAAAGTAAGGAATTAAGAAAAGACAACACTATACAGGGGGGTGGATGTGCTCTAGAATAAGGTACTTTCCAAGAAATTTATGTTTTGCATTATGGGGGGAAAAAACAAGGAAAAATAATTTGTATAATGCAGATAAAATATAAGAATAAAAAAATTCAAAGATGACAATAGAAAAAATTAAATGGGGAGGGTGAGTCCAAAAATAATAAAATTTAAAGAAGAATAACTGTGTTGGGGGGACCGATTAGAGAAAATCATGCCAAATCCACAGGAAGCGGAGATAGGAAAGTAATTAAAACAAAAAGGGTAGCAGGAAAGCCAACCCACTGACAGCTCAACAAAGAGATGACGGTGCCTGGCCACATAAAGCAAAGTAAATGAAAAGGAAATGACATCGACAGATATTCTAGAAGAAAACCTTCCTGAGTTGAAGAATAAAATAAATCGGTGAGTCAAAAACCTATAATATTAACAGGAAATTTTACGGAGCCACCACAATTACTATGCATATACTAAGAAAGGTTTTATACTTCAAAGATAAAATAAGAAAAGTTTTCTACGAATATCCTTGAAGGAAAAATAAAATGTCACCTATGGGTAACCAGATAACTTTATTAAATTGTTACGTCGAAACTCCTCGATTCTCTGTTCAGCTCATCTACCTCTGATGTTGGTCAGACTCTTAACAGGACCAACGTGATTGCATCTTCAGCAAAGTTCTGTCCTCTTTCTATTTTTCATTTCATGTGTTTGTGTGCAGCTCAGATGATACAGATATGCTCACTTTTGAGGGCCCTTGCACTGCCCTGGTCCCTGCCCTGGAAGGCTCCTCATCAGATGCTGCGGGCCTTGCCCACTCACCTCCTTCAAGTGTCCTCTCATGGAACAATCCCTTACTTCACCCGTTTAAAATCACCCTCACCATAGCACTTCTACGCCCCTTTTCTTGTTTTACTTACAGGTGCTTATTCACTTATCTACACTACTTGGATAATTATTTACTTGTTTTTCTTGTTCACTGGTGATAGCCTCCCACCAGCAAAGCTATAGGACAAGAGGGGTCTTTGTATGTGTGTGTGTTTAAGTCTGTCACTCAGAATCTGTCATGGTGCCTGTCACATGGCAGAAGTTCAATAAATATTACTTAAATAAATGAATGGAGGACAGGCCTGTCTATCTTGAAGCTCTCCATAGAAACATTCAATTTCAGAAGATAATGCACAAATAAGGGGAAACATGTAGCCCAATAATTTTATACTTGGCCTATTCATGTACAAAACCAATGAAGTCACTGGATTCAAATAATCCCCCCCAAAAAATAGCACCCATGAGTGCATTTTGAAAAATTAACCTGATAGTAAAATTCATCCAGCTAAGGTGTAGTTCAAACTATGGAACTTTGGAATGTGGAAGCTGCTTTATAAAAAGGGCAAAAAAACATAAATGCCTTTTTAATCATTGCCAAGGCAAAATTTTTTTAAAAAGGAAGGAGAAGGAGAAGAAGAAGAAGAAGAAGAAGAAGAAGAGGAGGAGGAGGAGGAGGAGGAGGAGGAGGAGGAGGAGCTATTAAAGTTGCTTTAATTACAGTCATAAAAATGAAAATATTATAAATAGTTAAGAAAAATTTTGGAAGAGAAAATATAATAAGCATAGTGAGTTTGGTAAGTAGTTCTGGAAGATAATGGTAAAAATGAGAAGAAAGGGACAAAGGTCATAGAAGTAAAATTGTGCTATGTTCCTAATTTTTCGTACTGGGAAACTGAACTTTGTTACCAAAATCATTGTATAAACCTTTGGTAATAGTGAAATTGAAATCCCATAGAGGTCAATTTGGCAATATCCACAAGTGTGATGTGTGTGCCTGTAATCCCAGCAGCTCAGGAGGCTGAGGCAGGAGATGGCCAAGCCAGCCTCATCAACTTTGTGAGGCCCTAGCAATTCAGTGAGGCCTTGTCTCTAAATAGAATATTTTTTAAAATATTGGGCTGGGGATGTGGCTCAGTGGTTAAGAATCCCTGTGTTCAATCCCTGGTATCAAATACACACACACACATACACACACATACACACACACTGACTGTAAAAATGATCCTAATTTTTCATACCTCTGTTGGTATCTTCCCACACTCACTCTGAAATTAATAAACTTAACACAAGTGAGTCTTGAAGTTCACATGTTTCTACTTCCCCTTTTTAATGTCTCTCTATGGAGACGTGCTCATATTCACCTTCTAGGAGTGCACGGCTTTCCAGACCAGTAGACACTGGTCTGGACCTGCTGGTCTTGTCTACTCTTCCCACATCAGGAATGTCTAGTCAACCCACAGCTAATGATGGGCATATGACTCAGAATAGGCAAGACTAGAAGAACCACTAAACCAGGGTCATCCTATGACTAACAATAAATGATTGCCTAAACTGTTATACAAAAATAACTGATATATGAAATTACCCTTTGAAAAGCAATTCTTCCTTTAGCTTATATTAAAGACACACTAACCTTCTCCAAAAAGAGTTATAACAATTCTTTTCTTATTGCAAACAATGCTGCAAGAATATAAATTGTAACATTTCTGCTCACAAGAATATTTATTGTTGCATTGTTTGCAATAAGAAAATAATTGGAAACCAAAAAAATGATCATCAATGAAGGATGAGAGAAAATCTTTTAAGCTAAAAAAAATTATGTGGCAATTAAAAAGCATGAATTAGATGTATACATTTTACATTTAACACCACAACTTGTATTGCTATGTTATAAAAAAGAGAGTTGCAAAGTAATGCATAGAACTTTATGTTTTATAAATATATATATGTAAGAAAAATGCTTGCAAGTTTGCACAAACTGTTAACAGTTATTACTTCTGGGGAATGAAAAAGAGGGTGATAATGAGAATGACTTTCATATTTTCTTTTATATACTGAGGTACATTTTAAACTTACATTATATCCACTGCTTTTGTCCTTAAAAAAAAAAAACAAGAAGAGATTTTTTTTTAAAATACAAGTAAGGCATCTTGTATGGGACCATAAATTGCTCCATACATATTTAATGTTTAAGAGGTACCAGGTAGGACACAGCCATTGACATTCTTGCATTTGCATACAGCACGTCCCAACATGAACTCCTTTCTCTGACTTTGCTAGGACTGAGGAATCATCATCCCAATCTCAATAGAATTGGGTTTATTAAGTGCATCCATATTGTTTATGAGTCATAGAAAACATGTTCATTTTCCTACTCATGTTAAAAGCTGTTTGGAGGACTGATAAGGCATTACTAAGAAAATGTTCCAGAATTCAGATGAAGCTCTGTTAATATAAATCATTACCTGTTACCACATAATCACACAGACTTAGAACATAAAGATCAGAAGTTGATTAAATGAACTTCTTTTTATTTGAACTTTTGGTTGTAGCTCATGGACCCAAATCCCCTGAAAGCTTAACAGGAAAGTTGAGAGAACTTCCTGCAGGTCCAACCTGGTGCTACGGCAGGGGCTGCCTCACCATGAAATGTCAGTTGCCAGCAACACTTACAGAGGGTCTGGGGAGGAACCAGGATGTGTAGAGCTTCATGACAGGTGCTGTGCACAGGAAGCAAAGATCTTTGTCAAAAAGGGGTCCTTGGCCTCAGGAATGGCAGTTGACAATTAGGCTGATTTTCTCAGTGCTTCCTTGCTTTCTTTGTCATATCTTTCCTGAGACATCCACGTACCACATGGATATTCTTTTCAGATAGATCAATTCTGGTCAAAGGAACTAAGATGTACAGGGGAATCATCTGCAGATTGTTATTACACATGCATCAGTTCAGAGCTCCAAGGTGTTAGCTGGTGTAATTCCACTGAGCTCTGAAGGAGAAAACACAAAAGGAGAAAAGAATTAGCCCATACAATTACAACCTACTCTGCAGCATGAAGTACCGCCAATTACACACAGTGTATCTCTGAGGCTGAAGGAGCCCTTGTAAAAACTGAGACACCACAGTTCTTGGCTTAGTATCCAAAACAATTCCGAACTTTTAATTAGAGACTGTTTCTCTTCTTATTCCCAAGTGACAGCAGCAAGCTTGTGGACTGGAGAGTCGTTTCCCACATGAGCGTTTTGAAGTGCCTCAGTGATGTGTGTGGCTTGGAGTCTTGTTCAGTCTAGTTAGTGGGCCGTTCTCGTTGGGAATGCACTGTCCATGCCCACGGAAGAATAGCAGGTACCTTGTGGATCTACACCTTCACTTCCATCCTTTATGGAGGTATATTTTTCGCTCAGTTGATACATGAACCTTTTAACAAAGTCTTGGAAGGTCCTAGAGACTGAGTAGGAAACAAAAATCCAAAAGTGAAGCAGGAAGAATAGAAGTTCTGACAGGGCTGTCATGGAGCTTATGGACTTGACGGTGGGTGTGCCAAAGTTTGTGTCACACGTCGTAAGGTCCTTGCTCAGCACCACTGATATGTTATTTTTCAAGTCACTTAATCTCTGGGACCATATGTTAGACAGTTTTTCATCACTTTAATAAAAATTCCTGACAAGAACAACTTAGAGGAGGAGAAGGTTATTTGGGGCTTACAGTTTCAGAGGTCTCAGTCCAGAGTAGGCGGATTCCACTGCTCTGAGCCTGAGGTGAGGCAGAAGCTCATGGTAGAAGTGGGTGGGGGAGGAAAGCTGTCAGCTCATGGCAGCCAGAAAGCAGTGAGAGAACGTGAAAAGCCAGGGACAAACAAGAACCCTCTAGGGCACACCCCTGTGACCTCCTTCCTCCAGTCATGCTCCCCCTGCTTACAGTTGTCACCCATCAAATGGATTAATCCTCTGATCAGGTGACAACTCTCATGATCTAATAATTTCACCTCTGAACATTCTTGTATTACCACATGAGCTTTGGGGGCACATCTCATATTCAAATCATATCAAATTCTTTACTTGAAAAAATGAAGTCTAAAATCACAGTGTTGGAAGAAACCTTAAAGGACAATTAGTCTAACTTTCTTTCTAGGGTTTCCCCATATGATCTTAGAACTATAGCTCTAAACTCTAGTGTTCTGTTATTCTTGTAGGAACACAAAGGGGACAGAGAGAGTTGAAAGAACTTAGTTCACTCCTCGCGCCTCAATTGCTAGCCCTGATCCCACTTCCCTCAGGGACAGCATCAAGCCCTCTTCAGTGGTAAATAAAGTGCTGTCAAGACTAATGCAAGGGTCACCCCTCTGTGTCTAGTTGGGACATGAGAGATGAGAAAGGGACACGCAGAGAGTTGGCAAACACCAGTGTGACATATTGGTCTACACAGAAGCACCCGAGCTCTTGCCTGCTCCTTCTGGATTCAAGCTTCCTTCTAGCTTTCCAAATTCTGCTACTATTGTATTCATGGTAGAAAAATAAATCAGCTATGATAATCCTCGAAACAGCCTTATCAGATTGTGGATTGAATGGACCAATACAGGTGTATAAGGAATCCTCCCTCATAAAGACAAAAACTCCAATAAAAAGCAATAAAAAACATTAAGATGATTGGTGAGATTGAACCAATAAAATGAAGGGGAAAGGTTAAAACCCTTTTACCCCTTTTAAATAATGAAAAATAAAATAAAATAAAACCTGGTCTACTTCATCTCATCACTTCTGATAGATAATACAATCAGACAAGTGTTCAAAATTCTCTCTAACCTGGGACCTCCACTACTAGATAAGATGCAAAATAGTGTGAAAGACCTTTGATCCCAGGGTCATATACAGGTATATGCAAATGTCAAAATTCATGAAAATATATGCTCGGAATTGCGTGCATTTAATTCTGAAGTTTATTTCCACTTACAAAAGACTGTAGGCATGAAAAAGCCATTTTTCTGTAACTTCATCTGAAATTTCAGCTCAAAAATAAGTAAAAAGAATTGTTAGGTTCTTGTCCATTGCCAATTAACCAATCCCTCTCAACCAAAGTTATCTTCAGATAGTGCTAATACAAATGCCAATTTTAAAAATCAGATAAGGCGCAGTCCATGCCCACATTTGCTTCAAAGGAGGCAAACCTTTCAATCACACACAACCCCAGCACTCAATCTGTCCTGTGCTGATCTAGTCTTTCTGTACCTGAATTCCCAACATGTCGGTTAGGGCCATACTCTACCACTACCACATGCTTCCTCAGTGACAGAAGGCTGTCGAACTGACCTCTGTGTCTCAGTTTCCTCATATTTACTGTATGCCTCAAGATGTATAAGTCCTAACCACTAGTAGCTGTGAATCTGATCTTGTTTGGAAATAGGGTTCTTACAAAGATGATCAACTTATAATAAGGACATTAGGGGGGACAGTAACCTAATATGACGCATGTCCTTATGAAAAGGGAAACTTGGGCCAATCAGTCAATAAATACTAATATTAATTCTTCACTGAATCCTATTCAGCTTTAAATAGAATGTTGCCTTCACATATAATGCCTAAGGTTGGTACCAACAGAACAGGATATTCACTCAAAGGTCTTTTCATTGTTTTTCCAACTGTCATCCCTTCTTCCTGATTCTGTAATAGAGAAGTTTTCTCAATGTTTTCTTAAACCACATTTTATCTTCCAATCTGGCAAATTTGTAATATGCAATTTCCCCAAATGAAAATGTCTTTTTCCCCCCCACTGTTTCCTAATCTCTCACATACACAACAATTATAGGATTCTAACCTTCAATCTCAACTTGTTTCCAAATCAAAACTCTCAGACGGATTGAAAACACTTCATCTGAGGTCACTTTGGATCACTGATTGTTCAAAGTGTTATCACTCCCAAGGACAGCAGGTTGATCAGGCATCAAAGTCCTAAGCTGAGAATGGGCTCCACTGTTGGAGGATCTTTACCATAAGACAGTAAGTCTTAGAGGGCAGAGGGTGAGGAAAGCGGACATCAAGCGTCACCCTGTCTGGCGCTGGTGGCTGAGCTAAAGTCCCTTGTGTGAATTTGGGGTGACGCAAAATACCACACAGACACAAAATACCTTTTATATGAATGAGTTTCAGGACGGCTTCCCTGTCTCCCGGCCTCAGGCTCCCCAATGGGGAGCACGAGAAGGTCATGAGAGGCTGACAAGAGAGAGAAAGTGAGCACATTTGGAAGTGGGCTTTTATTTGGAGGAATGCTGTTTCTTGGAACATTCTATTCAGAAAAGGCAAAAGAAGCAGGATTACAAAGGAACAGGTGAGTGTAACTCAACCCCAGCAGGTGACACCTACACCTAGAGCCACTCTTTGTTATCTGAACTGGGGTAATGTCCAGGTTACTGCAGAACGCCATAATTGTTCAGGACGCTGGGGCATCAGGACTTAAAAGGCGTGTTCATCCAGGGCGGCTCCCCACAATCAAGGTCCTCCTCTTTCCTGGACCTTTCCCAGGCCTAGACCAATCCTGTCTCAGCTTTACTTTGGCAGTTATATTCTTGGTAACAACTCTGCCAAAGCACAATGCTTTGGCCTTTACTGCAACTTTAACATAAGTGGGGTAGAACAAGTACCCTCACTAAACAAAAACCCATTTAATAGAATTCAAAATCAAAAAATATGATTGAACCACCAATTTTTAAATACCAAATTCAGCCTACTGAATGGAATCATTCAGAGCCACCACTTTGACCCTGCCATCTTTTTTTTAATTTATTTTTTATTCTAATTTGTTATATATGACAGCAGAATGCATTTCAATTCATAGTACACATATAGAGCACAATTTTTCATGTCTCTGGTTGTACACAAAGTAGAGTCACACCATTTGTATCTTTATACTTGTTCTTGGGGTAATGATGTCCATCTCATTCCACAGTCTTCCCTATGCCCCTATTCTCTCCCTTCCCCTCCCTCCTCTTTTCCCTATCTAAGGTTCCTCCATTTCTCCCATCCTTCCCCACTCCATCCCCATTATGGATCAGCATCCTTATATGAGAGAAAACATTTGGCATTTGGCTTTTTGGGATTGGCTAACTTCACTTAGCATAATATTTTCCAATTGCATCCATTTACCTGCAAATGCCATGCTTTTATTCTCTTTTGATGTTGAGTAATATTCCATTGTGTATATATACCACAGTTTCTTTATCCATTCAACTACTGAGGGCATCTAGGTTGGTTCCACAGTTTAGCTGTTGTGAATTGTGCTGCTATAAACATTAATGTGGCTACATAATGTTTTTAAGTCCTTTGGGTATAAATTGAGGAGTGGGATAGCTGGATCAAATGGTGGTTCCATTCCAAGTTTTCCAAGGAATCTCCAAACTTCCTTCCATATTGTTTGCACCAATTTACAGTCCCACCAGCAATGTATGAGTATGCCTTTCTCCCCACATCCTGGCTAACACTTATTGTTATTTATATTCTTAATAACTGTCATTCTGACTGGAGTGAGATGAAATCTGAGAGTAGTTTTGATGCAACAAAATGAAATTAAAACCCCTATCTCTCACCATGCACAAAGCTTAACTCAAAGTGGATCAAGGACTAGGAATTAAACCAGAGACCCTGCACCTAATAGAAGAAAGAGTAGGCCTAAATCTCCATCATGTCAGATTAGGCCACAACTTCCTTAATAAGACTCCTATAGCTCAAGAAATAAAATCAAGAATCAATAAATGGGATGAATTCAAACTAAAAATCTTCTCTGCAAAAAAAACAATCAGTGAGGTGAATAGAGAGCCTACAGAACGAAAGCAAATTTTTACCACATGCACATCAGATAGAGCACTAATCTTTAGGATATATAAAGAACTCAAGAATCTTAACACTAAAAAAGCAAATAACCCCCAATCAATAAATGGGCCAAAGAACTGAACAGACATTTCTCAGAAGAGGATATACAATCAATCAACAAATATATGAAAAAAAATGTTTGACTCTGCCATCTTGTACTGTGGTTCCCTCATCTATCAATCAAAGGCTTAGAAATGAATGAACTTTTTGACAATCAGAACTTTATGAAATCTAAAACTAAAAACATAGAAAGAAAACATGACTAAGCAAGTAAACCAAAATTCATTCTGCAGAATGTAGATCATTCACAGTCCCAACAGAAAACAGATGTAATGCTAAAATTGAGTGATTTAAGAAGAGCTTAATTAAGGAACTATTTGTGAAGATGTGGGTAGTACAGAGAAAAACCACAAGGGACAATGTTTCACTAGGTCGAGTCACTGTTGAGTGCCTTCACCGCTGGCAGCCTGAGGACCCCCGGGAGAGTTTGTTATCAGAATCCTAGAGTTGGGGATTGCACAAAGGGGGTTCCTGACAAACACCTCAACATGCAATCCAAAGATGTGACCAACTTGTGGCAACCCCAAAGGGAAAGAATCAGGGGGACAAATACCCTGACTTCACTCTCCTCCTAACTCTGATTCCTGAGAAGTGTTTCCCACTGGTTAATTTCAACTGGAAGCTAGCCTAGATGTTATATTGTTATAATGCCCCTCGGTGTCAGCCTCCAGGGACATAGGGCAGAGTGGATAATGTGAAGTGCGTCAAGCAGAGCTATCTAAAATAACAGGTAAGCTTGGATAGGTCGTGAATCTCTGAGCTTACATTTTTCCATGTTTAATTCAGCAGCCATTCCTATGATGACTAGGAGTCAGTAAGTTCCTTTTGAGTGGGACCAAGTCTGTAGAAGCATGTACTGAAGATAGATGAGATCCATGGCTCCTTCCAACTAAAACATCTTCTGAATTTTTTCTTTTTTTTTTTTTTGTACTGGGGATTGAACCCAGGGGTGCTCAAACATTAAACCATATCCTCTGGATTGTTTTTATATTTTTTTACAGACAGGATCCTGCTAGTTTGCTGAGGCTGGTTTTGAACTCAGGACCCTCCTGCCTCAGCCTCATAAGCCACTGAGATTACAGGTATGCACCTCATGCCCAGATTTTAAAATTTTTAATTCTTGATTGCCTTTAAATATTATTCAATAATTGTGGCCTGTCCATATTGAAAAGGTACGACATTGCTAAAGATGAATTTCCCTTCCCAATTTGAAGCTCCAT
This sequence comes from Marmota flaviventris, assembly GCF_047511675.1. Lineage (NCBI taxonomy): Eukaryota > Metazoa > Chordata > Mammalia > Rodentia > Sciuridae > Marmota > Marmota flaviventris. The sequence continues at coordinate 127,220,364 of NC_092504.1, forward strand.
ATTTTGTTATTTCTTCCATGTAAAATACAAAAACTAATTGTTCCACTGCCACTTAAAAACTGTCTAAAAAAAGAAAGACCAAAATATTTAGATGGGAACATGACTGAGAATTCTAAGGGAGATAATCACTTTAATTGCAAAGCTAGGCACATTGAGGATATTTGAGGCTCATAAAAGAATAATCTGTGATATATCAAAGAGCTGGGAGATAGGGCATATTTCTGGAAATATTGCTGTGATTCTCAGTGCTTTATTTCAGTAAATATTTTGTGCACTTTTCTTGGCAATCAAATTAGTATTCATAGTAGGTGTTCATGACCACTTATGAAATTGAAAATTACTGCCAATATTTCATCAGGAATATATGACTGCAAATTTAGATATATATTTTTAACAGTTTGTTTCTTATTTTCAACTAATGTTTAACTTAGAAGTTTGCAGTATCTCCTTAAATAAGGGATTATATTTTTCCAGCAATAACTTCATTTCTCAGAAATTGCTATATGCATGTGTTCAAATTGAACCACTTAGTGTTGTTAGCAGAAATTATGCTGTTGTGATATAAATATTCATTCCAGATGTATATTTCAAAACAACTTCTAGTCCCTAAAGCCCCTTCAAGAGGAAATACCAAAACAATATTTTTTTAGTCATCCAATTCAGTTTATAATCAATCAGGTTTCCAACTTCATAAATCTTAAGTGGATGCTTTCTGATTTATCCTTAAGGTCTTATTCTTGGGATATTTTCCTGAATTTAACCTATTTGATCTCATCCATTTTTGTTCAACAAGTTCAATCCACCTGTCCTCTATACCTGGTAAGTGTTTATATTTGGAGGGAAAAGAGCTTCCCTTAACACTTTTCCAATTCCTTCTCTAAACCACTTCTCTGATTTCTTGTTCCCCTTTCCTACTCTTAATTTTGTTTGTTTCCTTATTCTTTAAATGAAACTTCTGCAGGTGTTCAGTGCAGTAAAAGTAACATAAAGGGTCATAGAATTAATTGGTAAAACTGTCAGAATTTAACAAGTTTCTTCCAGAATTTTCTTCCCCTGCATGCTCTTCTCTCCTTCACATTTTAAACTCTTTTCCAAGAACTCTTCTGTTCCAATGAGAAAGCAATTTCCCAAGATACCTAAGATGCTTTTGTCTGGCTCTCACTGCTATTTCAAGTTGCAGAGCTGGGACTAGATCCCAGAAGCTCTGATTTTCAATTAGGCAATTTAACCTCAATTTCATCCCTTGTAGTAAACAACAAACGAAACCTGTATTTCACTTACGTATTCTAATCTGAAAAGAATAACATACCTGATACTCTTTTTGTTAAAACATTTAGTTTATAAGGATGTGGAAGTGTGTCCTATTCTGAGTGAGATGAGAGCCGATAAATTGTCCTTTAAAATCATGAAAAATACTGTTTAAAAATCATGTTTGACATCTTAATAGGAAAATGACAAAATAAAATGTCAGAATTCCTGCTTCCCTACCTAAGGCTCTATTAGACACACTCTAAGTGATGGTGACTAACACCTGCTGTCAGGCGATGCCTTCATATGCTACAAAAATAACTCCTCTAAATATTCTTAAGAAACTTAGAAGTGTGTGTTAGCCATCTGTCTACTTTAATTGGTTTTTCATTAGAGTCCTACCATTTCTTTAAGATATATTCCACTTGTGTCCCTCCGTTGCCCTTAGCTTGCCTTTGGGTATGTTGGGAGGACCAGTCATCTGAACACATCTAGTGCACTGGTGGCACCTACAGCAAGGTCCCCAAAGATGATGCCCTTCATGAGTACATGCGAGAGTCTCTGTATGGATTTTGTCTGTTTTCCCGAAGTTTTATTATGGAAGAATCGGCTAGAGTCAGATTCAACTAGCCCTTATTAAACGTATTAACTTATTAAACTAACTTATTAACTTATTAAATTAACTTATTATTAACTTATAAACTTATTAAACTAACCAAGTGTCAGACATTTTTCCATGAGCTGCTGTCATCCCCACCCTAAATAGCAATGGGAGGTGAAGCAGCAAGATCCTGAACCTCTGTAGCCCAGGGACCATCACAGCAATACACAGGAAGCCTCCCCAGTCTATGCAAATGTGAGGTCGACCTTCTGTTTCCACTCTTGACTTGCCAAATTGGTTCAGTCCTCTCCATCCTTAGAGTACAAAAGATCAAAGTTAGTCCAGTTCAAAAGATCCCTGATCTCTGGAAAGTGAAAACAGTCTCAAGAGAAAGGATGAAGCCAGATGTCTAAAATGTTAAACTACCCATGTTCAGTGCAAGGTCCCTTAGTAAAATTGTACCAAGTGTGACAAGAACAGTGTGAAACATTGCAAGGATTCACACCAGCTAAAAAAGTAGGTCCTTAGCCACACCATCGAAGGAGGTGTTAGCACCAGTTTCTTGGTGAAAGGGAATAAGAAGTTGATATCTCAACCCACTGCATTTTCTTTGTAGTTTGTCATTTAGAAGTATACATAAGTATACACAGTCCTCTTGGAAGAACAGTAATCCAGTGTTCTCAATGAATCATATAGTGGTCCTCATACAGTCCATTATGAAACATTCCTCCAATGTTATAAACACATACTTGGTACCAGTGAATCAAATCTGGATATTTTCTCTGAGTATTAGATGTAACAGTCAAGTGTCCAACAAGGTCCAGTCCAGGTCAGAAGTCTACAAACTGTCTGGGGCTACAGATAATGCCACTGTATTGAAGGAAATTGGGGTAGGACCAGGCTATTTTTATCTACATGGCATTTCCTCTCTCACTTGAAAAAGAAGAAAAAAACAGCACACCTTTGACCATGTGTTTTCCACTCCAGTCAAGACACTGTGGAAGATGGGACCATGGGGAAGGAAGGGAAGGGCAGAGGAAAACCTGGAGAGGTGTAAGGTAAGTAGTTTGGTCTAGGATCGATGCTCAATGCAAAGGAAACTTAAAGGCATTTAAATGACACCAGAGTTGGGAGTTCTCCAAGTATATCCCAACCCCAAGGGTTTTAGATGCATTCTGGAAGAAGTTTCAAACCCTTAGTGACACAGAACCCACCCTCTTAACTGCACATATGTTATGTTTTAAAGTAGCTTATATTACAAATCAGTATGTAATTTGGTATGAAGCAAAATATAGAGGAGATAGATTTTTACCTGAATTTTAGGGATAGTGAGGGTGCTCATAAAGGATCTATTCTAATACATCAATACAATTTTCCTCCAGCATTATACAAAGAATGGATGACATCTTACCTACTGAATTGCATAGGAGATGTAGAGAGTCAGACAGGCCAGCGTCAAAAGTGGACTCCAATCACCTATAAGTTAAGGTTATTTATCACTTATAAATAAAGACACTTGCCTAACTCTTTGAGAAGGATTAAAGCAGCTAATACATTGCATGACCCTGGCACCAGACCTAAACATCATAGTTCAATATGCTTGTCCCTTTCCTTTTAATCCCAGAAATTGTGGGACAGGGGGAGGGAGGAAGATTGATCACGGAACACACAGTGGCTTATATTTCTATTCAATTCACCAATTACTTACTGAACTCTTCTTAGTAGGTGCCATGTCATGGGATTCTGGGGACTAAAGAGAAATATGTTAATCAGAAGAGATATGACCCTCTTCATCAGCATGCATTATAAATATGATTGGCTTGATCCTATATAACCACACTGGTAGGAAATGCAGTAACTCACCCTGGAGATTCTTCCCCAGCCCTATCTCTGGTTGCACAAATATTCTAGAGACCTACTGGTTTCAAAAGAGGTTAGTCCATCCTCCAAGGGTCAAGCAGAAAGAAACACAGGAATGCCTTGTCCAATCACATCTGCCTGTTGATCACTCCCTGGTCCTACACAGCCCAAAGAGTGGGCATCCATTGCTTTGGTCATGCAGTACTTCCAAACCCCTGCCCAGCCCATAAGGTAGCCCCACACCTAGACCCCATGGTTATAGTTCTGTTGCACACTGAACATAAGCCAGTATTTCTCAAAATGCAGCTCCAAGAAGGTTTGCATCCGTAAGAACTTGCTGCATGCAGAAACAAGTCCCTCCCTCAGTCAATAGGACTGTTGAGCTCTTTTAAGTTAGGGACAAAGGATTTCAGCAAAAGTCTGCAAACTACTATCAGGAGACCAGTTTTAGACCACTTCCTCTTCTATATGACCCATGAACTAAAAATAACTTTTACATTTCAAGTGGTTTAAAAAATAATTGCAGGAGCTGGGAATGTAGCTAGATGGTAGAGCAGTTGTTTATTATGGGTGAGGCCCTAGATTTAATCCCCAGCATAAAAAAAAAAAAAAAAAAAAAGTCAAAGGAAGAATATTTTCTGAGACACATGAAAATTATATAAATTTTAAATTTCTGTGTCTATCAATAATAAATGATACAACAATGGTTATGCTTATTCACCTAAGCCTTGTTTATGACGGCTTTGCAATTGGGACGGAGACTGAAGAACTTAGATAAATGCTAGATTCTCAGGTCTAGAATGTTAACCATCTGGCCCTTTGGAGGGAATGTTTGCTGACCTCTAGATTAGCAATTCAGGCCTTCTCCTTTCAAAAGGCCCCTGGTCCCCTTATCCAAACTGGCTCTCACCTGAGCGTCCTGCGGACATAGGCAAAACAGAATTTCTAGGCATGGACGTCACAATGGGACATCATCCCAGGCAGCAATACCTACCCCCCCCTTAATATGCATATCAAAGAGGGACAGTGGGGGCTGTAGAATGCTCTAGGGATAGTGGGGTGCTGGGCACCCTCTACAAAAAAGCAAAATGTCCCCTTTTATTAGGTTCCTGCCACTGCACCCACCAATCGTAATAACATGTACATCAGTAATATTACAAAGGTCCCTGAACCCATCTAAAAAGAAGAGCTGGAACAGCCAGCAAGAGAAGGCTTGATGTTTCAGTCAGCTTTATGTCACTGTGAACAAAAGACCTGACAAGGACAACAGAGATGAAGAGCAGTTTATTTTGGCTCACAGTTTCAGAGGTTCAGTCCATGGTCAGCTGACTCCATAGCTCGGGTCCTGAGGGGAGTCAAAACATCATTAGAAGGACGTGACAGAGTAAAGCAGTTCAGGACATGGTAACCAGGAAGCAGAGAAAATGAGCTTCTCCACCAGGAGCAAAATATAATCAAAAAAAATACATGCTCCCAGTGACCTACTTTCTCTAGCCATACCCCGTCTGCCTTCAGTTACCACCAAGTTAATCCATATCAGTGGGTTAATCCACTGATTAGTTTATCTCAGAGCATTGTCTCCACACATGAGCTTTCTGGGGACACCACATATATAAACCAGAGCATTTTATGACCATCCAGTTTGACATAACTCTAAGTATCAAAACAAAAGTCTAAAGAAAAAGAAAGTTGCATATCAGTCATAAAGCAAATCACCCAGTCCCGTTGCTGATGCTTAGAAAATCCCGTTGAACTCAGTAGGTCTCATACCTTCATTCCTTCAGCAAACATGTTTAGAAAGCTTCTATGTGAGGACACTACAAAACTCTGAGAATCTAGCATTTATCTAAACAGATTAAGCAAAAGAAGAAACCAGTGTCCTCAGAACTCATGTTCAAATCAAGGAAAACAAACAACTTATTAAAGTAGGTTAAATGATGATCAGTGCTGGGAATAATAAAAACAGGATGTGGATGATAAGGGAGAGGAACTGATATGGCTCAGATAGAGGTCAAGGCCTCCATGAGCAAGGAGCATTGGAGCAGAGCATGAAGGAGGTAGGGAATGAGCCCAGAGGATATCTCAAAATAAAGTACTCCAGACGGAAGAAAAGGGCTGGGGCAAAGCCTGGGGAGGAAGCTTACCTGGTAGGGGTCTACTGGTGGGAATGTGTGTGTTCCTGCACTATGGACGGCAAGGCAAAGTGGTCGATGCAGCTAGAGCCTCAGTTGATGATGTTGGTGAAGTGGGACTAGGGTAGAGGACTAGAGGATAGTTCCATCCCTGTGAAACCCCTGGAGGATTTTGAATGGGGGAAAACTGACTTGATCCAAACTATATTCAACAGGATCTCTCTGACTTTAGTCAACTGTAGGAAGACAAGGGCAGAAACAAAAGCATCAGGTGGGAGACGACTGAGGTAATCTAGACTAGACGAGGCCAGCTTAGATCAAAGCAGGGGCAGTGGAGATGGCACACAGAAATTGAACCTGTGGATGCATTTTGAAAGTAAAATGGATAGGATTTACTGATATTTCAAGTGTAATATGAGTAAAAGAGAGAAGTCAATATGACTGAGACTGTTCTGCTTGTACAACTGAGAGAATGGAATTCCCAGGAAGTGAACTTCAAAAGAGTTGAGGAAGCACAAGTTTGGGTCAAAGATCAAGAGCTTGATTTTGGACATATGGTGTGCAACACCTATTAGACACCTATGAAGAATTATTCACTATATGGCTATACCAGTAAGTCTGGAGCTCAGAAAAGAATTCCATACTGAGGGTATATATTTGTGAGTCATCCAAATGAAGATATCATGAAATCCACAAGACCAGAAGAGATTATCCAAGGAGTGAGCACAGACAGAAAAGAAGAAAGTTCACCTACCTACATAACTGGTTCTCTGTCATAGTGCAAAATCCACTGCTGTATTTTACAAATACCACTGCTCTACTTCTACCCAATACGCCTGATTATCGGGAAATTTTTAAAATAAGGGGGAAAGTAGGGAAATTTCAGAGTTACTAAAAGATGCCTCAAATTTTACTTACAATATCTCACAGGAAAGTCCCTTAGGTTACCATTTCAGGCTTATTTTTATTTTAAATTCAATATTAAAACTTTGTCATTCTTATTTCCAGTATATGGATGATAAGAAGTTATCAGGCAACAGCAAGATGCAACTGAGAAAAAAATGAGTCAGTTATAGGTTAAATAATGATGAATACCAAAGACTGGACTTCTGGTGCTTAGTTCATTTCCCTGATAATAACTCTACCATCTTATCATTGAGGTGGTACATATGTGTAGTCCCATCTGGGCTAGCCTGAGTCATGGCAGGTAAGTGCTTCCTCAATCTCCTATTTTGTTCAATGTCTATCTAGAAGAACTCAGTATAGGTTGAGAAAGGTGCTAGAGGTGATGCTCAGCCTCTCCTTAAGTATCCAAACCCAACTGGCACACTCCACACAGGACCACCAAATTCTGGCAGTAAGTCCTCTCTCTCAAAAGGTGGTTTAGTGACCATTAATGTTACTTGAGCATGAACCTTACTTTGGATGATCTATGATTAAGTTTTCAACCTCGAATACTTCTGAGAGTGAAAGGGGTGCTGTTACAATAGGTATCACCTGGGTCTGTCTCAAGTGAAGAGGGATACATGGTCTTGCCCATTGGGACCCACACTTTTCCATTTAACTTACATTGCAGACAGCTTATGAAAGAATTTCTGCCAACCACATAAAATGTTACTTGAATTGACTTCTGGTAACTATAGTTGTTTTCTGTCTTAAAACATTTCCAGAAATATTTTGGCATTCCTTATATATTTGAGACCCTATGCAACTTACTGACTGGGTCAATCTGTAGTCTATCTCTGCATGTCACTCACTGAGCACCTGTTGTGTTTCAGGACCTAAGGATATGGATTTACAGAAGGAATCAAAATCAGGTGAATGCATGCTTAAGCATATTCATACATTTAATTTCCACATTACCAGTGAGGAGTTCATCCTTTTTGACTGGTGAATTCACTAATGCTCAGAGTGATTATGGAACTTGACTAAATTCATACAGCTACTGGGTGGCAGCACCAGGATTTTATTTCCTAACTATCTAAGCGCTACACCTGTTGCTCTTTCCCTGGGCCACATGGAGGAGAAAGATGATGCAAGACTCATAAAGGACAAGAAAGAAGTTCATGTCCCACAAGGTCGCTGAGGCCACATGAGAGACCAGGATTCTTCCTCGATCCTCTCTCTTTCCATAACACATCACTTCAACATACAACCAGATGGAGAAAACTTCTGTGAAGCTTCACCATGCGATGCTTTGCTTCCATCCCACTGAAAATACAGGAAACCTTCCCAGCCCCTCCAACAACGATTTAAGATAGTTACTGAGGAATATTTCAGATGGCACCATAGGGGTCCCTCACTCTGAGAAGACACAACCCATGGTCTCCTATCACCTTCTAAAAGCTATTTTAACAGCTAGTTTGTTTCTGAATTGAGAACTTGCTTGCCTCACTACAGGTTTGTACTTAATCTAAGGTCTGATTATCAGGTGGCATTTTCAATACTGCCCCAACTTGGCTGGACATCAGAACCACCTGGGAACATTTGTTAAAATACAGCTGCTCAGTCTTCACAACCAGAAAGGCTCGTTCTAGAGGGCTGGTCACAGGCCAGGGAATCAATATTTTTAATAGGCTCCCAGTGTGATTCTGATGCAGTCAGTCCAAACACTCAACTTTTGGAAATCAATAAACATCACCATCAGGGAGAAAGTTTGAATGGGAAAAAAAAATTGCAAGTGAAGTTCTGGCCATTTCTACCAAACTGACAATTTCTCCAAGTTACTCAAAGCAAAAAGCTAAATCCAATCAAAACTTTCCACAATGTACATGAAGCCAGTGTGAGGATTAATTCTATGCAGCAAACTGAAAATCCAATCAAAACTTTCCACAATGTACATGAAGCCAGTGTGAGGATTAATTCTATGCAGCAAACTGAATGGGCTAAGGGATACCCAGATAGCTAGTAAAACACTAATTCTAGCTGTGAGTATGACAGCAATTCTGGAAGAGATTAGCATTTAGATCAGTAGACTGAATAAAGATTTGCTTTCACCAGTGTGAGTGGGCACCATTAAATCTGTTGAAAGCCTGCTTGAGTAGAACAAAAAAGAAAAGAAAAGGCAAATTCATTTTCCGAATTGGGATGTCCTCTCAGATATCAGTGCTGCTGATCCTCAGGCCTTTGGACATGGACTAAATCACACCACCAGCTCTCCTGGTCCTCCAGCTTGTAGACAGCAGATTTGGGGACTCATTGACCTCCGTAACCTCTTGAGCCACTTTGAACAATAAATGTCAATACCAACATCAGCACAATAATATATATGTTATCGATTCTGTTTCTATAACAAACCTTAAATAATACACCTAGCAATATTAATATTTATCAATGTGATACATATTAATAAATTATAATATTTCCCATAAAAACTTGAGAACTGTTCAGATAATGCATAATTAAAAACTCCTTGTGCATTTCTCAACATTAACACTTGAATTGCAGAGAACCCTCTCTCAATGTAAGAGATGTTTTAGATTCTTATCTGTAGATAAGTTCTTAACCCTATTTTTTTAAATATAAGAGGAATTATTGATAGTGTTAGGTAACAGACAAACTAAATGTTTTAAAAGTTTACCTTTAAATCTGTTGTTTGTACATAAGCCCACAAAGAAGTTCAAGGATGATCAAGGCCCTGAAATTAACACACATAAAAAGTCTCTTGATCATAGGCAAAGACAAGTTTGTTTTTGTCTGTCACTATTTGGTTGTACTTTGAAATTATTGGGGAGATTTAAAGGCTCTGATGTCTGGGCCCCATCCTCAAAGATTTTAATTTACTTGATCTGGGCACAGCTTGAGTCTTGGGATTTTTGAAAGCTCCACGTGACACTAATGTGCATCTAAGACTGAGTGTCCTGATGCGGTGGGAGCACACGGGGTGGGATGAGAGCATTCTGCTTCTGCCTAAAGCCTTGGTCAAGGCCCCGACTTCCTGGCAACTCGCCAATGACACAGCCTCTGCTCACCTGTGTGTAAAGCACAGTCTCAATTCAGCGACGTGTTTGTCTCTTGGAAAGACCTAACCCTGTGTTTCTCTCTTTATCTTAGCTTTTCATACCTGCCCCAGATCACACGGCTAGGGTAGTAACAGAGAAGGCCAGTGAGCCTAGTTCTCCTGCCCCCTGCTCCCCTCTCACCTGCTCCCACACTATATATTACTGGGGTGGCGTGAGAAGAGGTGGTTGGCATAGTTCTTACTTGACTGGGAGGTTTCTCTGGACTCAAGGCCTAGTAGAAGGTAAAAGCTATAGTCCCAGGGCTGGGGTTCAGTGGTAGAGTGCTCACCTAGCACGTGAGGCACTGGATTAGATCCTCAGCACCACATAAAAATAAATAAGATAAAATAAAAGTATTGTGTCCAACCGCAACACACACAAACACACACGTGTGTGTGTGTGTGTGTGTATGCTATTGTCCCTCCTTATTGACACATCTTGAGCTATTCTTTCTCAAATGAGCCTCTTCCAAAGTCTCTTCAGAGATCTCTAGGTCAAGACACAGTCACCCACAAAACTTTCCTTGGTCATAACTCCATCAGTGGCTACTTTGCATCCTGCGGTCCATCCTGCATCTCTTCGAAGTCCCCCTTAGTGTAGTGTGTTTAGTTCCAAAAGGAGGCAGAGTTTGGGGCTGGGAGGCTCAGGAGGAGAAGGAAGAGAGGTCAGAGTGTAGCAGTGCCCAAGAAAATCAAAGTGAGCAGTGTGCATTTCAGTGAAGCCACAGGGGCTGCCCATTGGAAGCCTGTCAGCAGAGGTCTAACATGATCTAACCCAGGCAGCAAAGAACAGAGTGGACTGCTGGGAGACAAGAGCAGAAATGGGGGGCAAATTAGTTACTAGCATCAGAGGTAAAGACCTGCTCTCATGGGCCACCCTAGTCGTTAGGGCATTTCCCTCCACCTCTCCCACACGTCAGGAAGATGCTTAGCTCTCAGCTCCTCCTTTTATCCTCACCCTCTGCCCAAACTTGAGACACAGAGGCTCATCTCAGCTTCCAAGGTCTTAGTGCTAAACCCAAGAATCTCATTGAGGAAAGAGTCTGTCATGAGCTCACAGGACTGAAGCAAGGGCAACTGTGCAAATAGAATCTGCCCACTCAAAAGTACTAGACGCTTTGAAGACTCCTCTGCTAAGTATTGTCAGTCTGATGGCTGCACATATCAGCAGCCTTAAGAAGCTACCTATCCCCTTTTCAGAGGGCAATTTGACCACACCTATGAACATTTTAAGTGCTCATGAAACTTCACCTGGCATGTTTAATTCAGCATTCTTCCTACAGAAACATTTAGCTCTGTGCACAAAGTCGTCCATATGCTGACGTTCATTTTGTAATAGTGAAAATAGTTCATTATTGTTGTCTCTTAGTAGTATAATGGTTAATTAATTCATGATGATCCATATTAGAGATTGATATGCAGAATAACATATACCAGTTTGAACTCATGGAAACAACCAAGTCTTTTGATCGAAAATTTTTTTTTAAAAAAGTAGTTTCAGGATAATGTATATGGTAAGATCCCATTCTTGGAGAAAAGTATATTATGTATGTGAATGTGAACCTATGCATGTAAATTCCCACAAAGAAGTCATCAGACTAACTGAGCACAGTGATGCACACCTATAATCCCAACAGCTAGGGAGGCTGAGGCAAGAGGAGTTCAAGGTCAGCCTCAGCAAATTAGCAAGGCCCTAAACAACTTAGTGGATCCTGCCTCAAAATAAAAAAAAAAATAAAATAAAAGGGGCTGGAGAGATGGCTCAGTGGTGAAGCACCCATGGGTTCAATCCCCAGTACCAAAAAAAAAAAAAAAAGAAAAAGAAAAAAAAGAAAAGTCATAGACTATTAACAATGGTGGCCTTTGAGATGGGAATGTGAGTAGAACAGAGGAAAAAGGGAGACTTTACAGACTGCTCAATACTCTGTAGTATGATTTACTCTTTTGTAATAAAAATGCATTTGTGCATTTATGTGTGATGTTTTTAAACTAAAATAATAAGAAAAGAAATGAAAAAAATATCCCCAAGACATATGGAAATATGTGCCACCTAAAAATCTGACAGGTAGTTCTCCCCAATTTCATCAAAACTGCCCTTACACTCCCAGCCCAGTTGTTATCCCAGCCTCTCTGAAGTCCCTGCCTTCACAGTTCATCAAACCCCAAATAACCTTGTGGTTTCCCAGAGCCTTGCAGGTGGCCTGGCTGGGGTCTTCCAGGACAAACCAGCACTCAAATCTTTGGTGTCAGCAGCATGAAGGTCTCCCAGGCAGATGGAACTCTGTAGAACTCAGAGCGCAATAGCAAATTGAATACTTAACAGGATTTGTCAAGCACAGATGAAGCTGTGGCCACAACCACAGTGACAGTGAACTACAGTATGAAGGACTGTCCCTGGCAGCGATTGCTCTCCCTAAATGGGTCAGGGTTTGTTCTGCTTGGATTCAAACAAACAGTGCCCTCTTCTGGCCAGAAGCAGAACTTCTCTACAAAACAACAGCCCTGTGTCATATCTGAAATTTTCCCTTGGTAAAGAGGTGTCTGGTGAAATGGCCCAAAGAGATTGGAAAATAACACTGATGAACCAGGGAGTCATTTGTAAGAAAGCTGTCACTCTGGTGCTGCCCTAAATCCATGCCCCAATTTTACAAGTATCCGATTTTAACAGAAATAAAGATGATGAAAAGATGTGAATAATAGGGTAAGTCCCATCTATCAAACTGGTAAGGAAAAAAAAAAATAAAGAGCTTAAATTTTATACTGCTATGATGAAGAGGAAATATTATCCATGGCATGGAATATCAATTTTAGTTTTCTGAGAAACTATCTGGCAGTGAGTTACAATTTAAAAAAAAAAAAAATCTCTTGTGTCAGTCCAGTAATCATACACTTGGGAACATTTCCTAAGAAAATAGCCCCAAAGAAAATGAAGTAATTTGTGCAAAGATGCTTAGAGCTGTGTCATATTTCATTATTATATAGTGAAAAACTTGAAAAACTCAACTATAAATGGCAAACAGTAAAGAAATGGTTATATGAAGTGCAGCATGGTATTACTATGCTTTATTACTAAGCCATTAAGAATTGTAATTTCAGGGACCAACATAATGCTCGCATAGCGTCTGTGACACTGGACAAACATCAAATGCGAAATGCTATTCACACTGTGACCACGATGCAAGTGCATACAATGGCAAGGGATTTTAATGTAAATAGAGTTCAGTGTTCATTCTGATCTATAAAGACCGATTCAGTATTGAGCAATAAAGAAAAGTAGGAGAGGGGGAGAATGTAGGACCAAAATAAAACCTATTAGTTATTGTTTTGAGCTTGGTTCCTCAGTACCTCATCTCAAAGCTTCAGTGTCCTCTGTTTTAGAAGCCAAGGAAATCTGTCTTACTCATCAACAGTTCATTAAGACAGAGCCTGGCACTATTAAAATATAAGAAAGCAAAATGGCCTTAGAAAGTAGATACCAAATACCCCTTCTCTATTCATAAACATACAGCTTCACGCTTTCAAGTTGCTATAGACACAGGCTTAAGAAAATTCTAGGTCCACTTGATAGTATTTAAAAAGTCTCTAATTTAAGGCTAAAAATCAAGTTTACTCAGCAGATTTATTAATACGAAAATCAACCTCAAAATGACAAAATTTTATGAAATGCCTGATAAGTCTGAAATGTGTCAGCTTGCAGGAGACATCCCCTATCGAGATTTGAGGCTAAAACAGGGAGCTTTTTGCAATTCTCATTAGTAAGCTCACAATATGTTCTCAATTCTGGCCTGCAGGGATTTAAAGTATAGACTCGAAACGTCTAATGATACGCAGTGATTGCAGGGGTTCAGCCCTGTCCTTTGCAAAGACCAGTTTCAACATTTAACCTGCATTAGGAATCCATAAGGAGGTAGTTAAAAACTCAGATTCTGGGTTGTCCTTTGCCAGAAGCACAATCTAGGTCTGGGCTCTCAAGGCCCTGAAATCTTCATTTTAACAAAAGCTGTAGTGGGTTCTGAAGCAGCTCGCTCCGGAACTTAGATAAACACTTGTAGAGTGGACAATAGGATTTCCTGATTAACCTCTTTGATAATTGCTTTTTTTTTTTTTTTTCAAATCTTCATACATGTATTTTGTATAATGATGACCATCATATTCCACCATCCTTGCCCCCTCCCTTTCCCTCCCACCCCTCTGGCCCTATCTAGAATTAATCTAATCCTCCCATGCTCCCCCTCCCTACCCCACTATGAGTCACACCCCTTAATCAGAGAAAACATTTGGCATTTGTTTTTTGGCATTGGCTAACTTCACTTAGCATTAACCTCTTTGATAAATTCTGAGTCTGTGTCCTTGGAGCTGTATTTCAGACCCTATGTTAGAAAACACAGAATCTGACCAATTCTTAAAACCTGAATTATCAGAACTCTAGCCCAAGCCTCCAATGTCTCTCACCTGGGCTCTTGCGATGGCCTCAGGGGCCTAGCTGCTCCTCACCTCTGTTCTTCCATCTGCACAGCAATCAGTCACCTCTTGAAGCCCATGTCAGAGCATGCTACTCCTCTGCTCAGACCTTGACCTTGACTTACCAGGCACTCCACAATCTCATCCCCAGCCTCTTCCCTGGCCTCATCACCCTACTTCTTCTCTGGCAGCCACCATGGACTCCTGCCCCCGACCCAGGGTCCTCATGCTTTCTGACCCTTGTGACTGGAGCGCTCGTCACCAAATGCATCCCCTGCTTGGGCTTTCGTCTCACCTTCACCCTAAGAAAAGCCTCGAGCTCCTTCCCCTGGCCCGTCACCCTTTGTATTCTATTTTTCTTTATGTCACTCATTGCATGAAGCATGGTACATTTAATCGTGTCTCTGTGAAAGCAGAAGATTTTTCTATCTGCTGCGGCTCTCAGTCCAAGCAACTAGAGCAGTGTATGCCACTCAAAAAGTAGTCAATAAATATCTGATGAGCCAATGCATGCAGGATTTCACACCCAGGGTCTATGGGAAATGTGGTATAGGCAGAATGTATTGAAGTTTATTTGGAAAGTCCAACTATGTGTGGAGGTGGGGGGTGGAGTATGCTCTGCTGAGGCTACTATATTCCAGGATGACCAATGGGATCTTTATTTTAAACAAAAAAAAAGTGCTTTTTTCTTTGCTACGGAAATCAACATTCACATGACCCATCATCTCCTCTGAATCACCTCATTGCACTGGAAGCCTAAGTAATAGACACTGAAAAGAAGAAAAAATACCCAATCTCCTCATTATTGCTATGGTTCGAATGATGATATCACCTCTAAAATTCGTGTTGAAACTTAATCCCCAATGCATCACTATTCAGAGGTAAGGCCTTTTGGAGATGGTTAAGGGGTTCCACCCCCCATGAACTGGATTAGCGCCATTATAAAAAGGTCTTCAGCTGGAAGGGAGCACTGACTTGCTCTCCCAATCCCTTTGGCTGTGTCAGAACCTATGTTTTTCCTATCCAGAAGATGTGGCACCAGGTATCATTTGCAGGCAAAGAGCATCCTTCACCAGACACTAACCCTTCTGGTTCCTGGATCTTGGAATTTCCTACCTCCAAAACATTGAGAAATACATTTTTGTTGTTTTGAAAATACATTTTTATTGTTTTGTGTACTATTTGTTATAGCAGCACAGACTAAGATAATGATACACCTTCAGTCTCCAGGTTTAAAATAGGTGAATGCAAAAAAGAATTTCAAATATGGTGCCATTTGAATGTTTAATGTATTTCTTAGTGCTGTTTACAGTTCTCTTAATGACAACTTAAGTCAAATATAAGCACTGGTAAGCCAATAAAACAGAAACCAAAGAGCACCTCACTTGTCCAGACCCCTGTGACAGCTGGGAATCCCTGCTGTGGAAAGTTCCAGATGAAGAAGGGGAAACCCAACCACACTCAGCTGGCATTTCTACACAAGCCATTCTAGTAACTAGTCTAGAAAGACCTCAGAAGAAAGTCACCTAAATTTCCAAGCTTCCAATCATTTATCAGAATTGTTTTTCCAAGTATTCACTCTTGTCCCCGGTCTTGTATTTAAGAGTTTTTTTTTTTTTTTTATTCTTTTTCCAAAAGGGGAAGGGGAGCTGAGTTACATGCTGTCTTTGTGTGGAGATTGATCTTGACTTCTTACTGAAGCTGGAAACTCCTGTGGGACCAAGATTGTGCTTTAGACTTTATTTATTTCCCATTACCTGGAATAGAACTGACCTCATAGGGGAAATGAAACCAGAGCGCTGCCCCCCAGCTCCCTGTAGGGATCAGAACTGGTTTGGGGTGTTGAAACGCTTTTAGGAAAAGCCCATCTCTTCACTCTGAAAAGTAGGTTGCCATTATTAGATTCAAAAAGTTTCTTTAAAAACTCAAGAAGTTTCTTCAATGGTCCATGTTTTTATTAAGATATATTTATTTCAATTAAAAATTTAAATATATGACTTTTCTGATTCCACAAGGCTTTGTGCGGATACATATCTACAAAGTAATTATAGAGAAACATAATTTTTATGAAGTGAGAAAAAGTCTTCTATGAAGCTTGTATTCATATTTAGCTGTTTGGAATGGGAATTCATTGTTTTATATCTTATTTCATGTAATTTTACTAATCAGTAATGGAACTCTATAATGCAATGTGTATAGGATTTGTGTTTATTTGTGTCATTTTCTTTTTTGTTTTAGGAATTAAGTTAATCTTTGGTCATTTGAAGAAACAAAACTGCTCTTTAATTTTCATATGGAGGCAGAAGAAAAATTACACTATTTAAATGGAAAACTTTGACCATGCCCAATATTCTTGCAGAAACATAAATAGCAATATAAAGAAACAATCTTCTTTATTTCTTATCACAAGTATATTTGTGAAAAAAATGTAATATAAAATATTACAAATGAGGTTTTTCAAATTTAGAGAATTTTAAACAAAATTGTTGATACCTAAAATGGTATAAATTTATGAATCAAATCTGTAATTAAACCAATTAGTCAATAACTTAAACACATTTTATTGTAATAGGATAATTTCTTTCTATTAGACTATTACACTATTACTAAACAAGAATTGAGTGTCCTAAGAATAGATTAAGAAAGCCAATACACATTATAGCTTAAAATTATCATAATCTAAGCCATTATGACAAAATTTTAAATTGCTAACTAATAATAAACCCATTCACTAAATAAATATTCCCCTGACAGAGAAAGCAGCATTGTGGGTGGATGACATAAGTTGACCAGCAACACTAGAACCTAGAGCTGACAAAGTCTATATCTGAGTACATATGCAAAGATAAGGATTCATTCAAGCTTTAAAATAGTTTATCTTAAAGGCATTTTTTCAGACCATTGTGTTATAGAAAGTATTAAGAATGGAATGTTTATGTCCCTTCAAAAATTCATATGTTGAAATCCTGACCTCCAATGTGACAGGGGGGCCTTAGGGAAGTAATTAGGTCCTGCAGGTGGAGCCCTCTCAGGAATGGTATTGGTACCCTCATAAAAGCTCAGTGGCCCATTTGGCAGCATGTGAAGATACCACAAGAAGTCAGCAGTTTGCAACTTGGAAGAGGGTCTTTATCAAAATCAGCAATGCTATCTGATCCTAATCAGCCTGATCTCAGACATTCAGCTTCCAGAACTGTGAGAAATAAATTTTTGTTGTTTATAAACCATCTAATTTTGGGTACTTTATTATAATAGCCTGAACAGATGAAAAACGACTGGTTGAGTAGTTCATTTTCTTTATGGTTTGGCATAAATAAAACCATGTCATCTATATGAAAGGCAATATAATACTGATATTTTAACTGAGTATATTGGGGGACATGCAACTATCTAATCCTAAACCAGTATGAAGTCATTTTGAATCAAATTTAGAAGACAATGTTACTAAGTCCATCTCTGATCCTTTATGAGAGGTTTAGTCTACACAAAGATGTGGTTTCTGCAGAGGCATTGGGAAATCAGGGTCAACAGAAGTTCATGAAACTGAGATCATGTGCACGCTGTCCACAAAGTCAAAGGTTCTTTAAACCTCAAGAAATATGACAAACAATCTCATGTCATCCCTGATAGATTTCTCACAAGGAAAAATTGGATAGTAACAATCAATCGCCCTTTTATTTTTATTATATTTTATGTAATAAAATAACTATGTCTAAAATTTATATATTTCTCATGCGGCTACCATGAAAAAATACACTTTCAAGTTATCTGGGAGAAAAGAGGCATAAATTATAAATACATACTCTAGAAACTAATGGATCAATAACCTAAGAAATTCTTGTAAATGTTTGAGATAGATTACACACATTCTATCCAGATGGAGCTATACTGACCAAGTAAGAGAGTAAACGATTTTCTAAGAATTAGAAAATCCCAAAGATAAAATGGCAGAAAATTCTCACTGGTTGTTTTAAATGAGGTCCAGTCCTTTAACCAGAGAGCACATTATTAGTAGGTAATTGGAGAAGGCCTGGATCAAAAAAAAAAAAAAAAGTTTTGGGCAGTTGCTGTTGGCTTAATGTATTTTCAAATGGGAGGCTCTTCCGTGACCATCAGAATCTGGGGTTAGTCTGCATCACTGAGTTCCAGTCAAAGGCACTTTTGACCATCTGGACCTTCCACAAGGTTTTATTTTACTGGAGGATTTGGAGAAAAAAATAACAAATTTAGATAGGGCTGCATATTAGAAGGTACCTGGTGTCTTCTATAATATTTTTACCTGCAGTCTACCTCTATAATCTGAGTAACACATTTTCACCTAATTGACTTTTGAAACAGGAAACTATAAAAGCAATCTGTATCTTTTCAATACATAACTGATTAAAAAGTAGCTTTCATTTTTTAACCTTCCACATCCATGACGTGATAAATGGTGTGTTTGTGTATGCACGCCTGAACACACACACTCTCCTCAGGAACACAGCAACTAATGGAATTTGACTACCCCCTTCCATACACTCTTTTCAATTACACAAACTAATTAGCCAAATTATGAGGACACAATGGCTCTAGAACTGCCACAGCCATGATTAAAGTGAAGGTGAGTGATTACTTTTCACTCAGCTCTAAATATTCATCCTAAAATTGCTGGTGGCTGGAGGAGCACCAAGAGTGCACTGTCTTAGAGACTGCTCTGAGTGAAAAGCGTCATTTAAGGAGGGCCCACACTAAACTGAGGAAAGTGGCATTTTTAAGATGAGATGCTTCCTCAAATGATGCTATATAGTTGCAGAAGATTTCCTCTTTCTGGCCATTTATGGAGTCACTGTGTCCCTTACCACCGTAGGTAATGGCTATTTCCTCCACCTTCTCTATCCTTTCTCTTCCTGTTACTTCTCTTCTTTCTTAGCTCCGGTCCCTTGCTCTCTTTTCCCTTTCCCCCTTGCTTTGACCTTGCCAGAGCACTGATGCCATACCCAAGGCCTCATACTGGATTCTAGTGCTCAAGATTATGAAATGTCTCTTCAGTTCCTTAGCCCTTTTATTGATTGGATTATTTGGGTGTTTTGGTGTTGTTGTTGTTAAGTTTTTTGAGTTTTTTATATACTGATATTAGTGCTCTCTCTGAGGTTCATGTGGTAAAGATTTTCTCCCATTCTGTAGCCTCTCTCTTCATATTATCGATTGCTTTCAATTTAAATTCATCCCATTTATTGATTCTTGATTTTACTTCTTGTGATTTAGGAGTCTTTTTAAGAAAGTCAGGTCCTAAGCTGACACGATGAAGATTTAGGCCTACTTTTTTTTTTTTTTAATTTGGCACAGGGTCTCTGTTCTAGTGCCCAAGTCTTTGATTTTTGTGCAGAGTGAGAGATAGAGGTTTAATTTCATTTTGCTACATATGGATTTCCAGTTTTCCCAGCACTCACAGAAGAAGAAATACAATCAATAAACAAACATATGAAACAATGTTCATCATCTCTAGCAATTAGAGAAATGCAAATCAAAACTATTCCAAGATTTCATCCCACTATAGTCAGAATGGCAATTATCAAGAATACAAGCAATAATAAGTGTTGGTGAGGATGTGGGGACAAAGGTACACCCATACTTGCTGGTGGGACTGCAAATTGTTGCAACCACTATGAAGAGCAGTATGGAGGTTCCTCAGAAAACTTGGAATGAAACCACCTTTTGACCTAGTTATCCCACTCCTTGTCTTACATCCAAAGGACTTAAAATCAGTATCTTATATCAACACAGCCACATCAATGTTTATAGCAGCTCAATTCATAATAACAAAACTATGGAACCAACCTAGATGCCTTCAACAGATGAATGGATAAAGAATATGTGGTACATACACACAATGGAATATTACTCAGCATTAAAGAACAATGAAATTATAGCATTTTCAGGTAAAGGGATGGAGCTGGAGAATATCATGCTAAGCAAAATAAGCCAAACCCAAAAAACCAAAGGCTGAATGTTTCCTCAGAAAGGTGGATGCTGATCTACAATGGGGAGGAGTAGGAAAGAATGAACAAACTTTAGACTGTGCAGAGAGGAGTGAGGGGAGGAGAGGAGGGGTGGGGATGGAAAAGACGGTGGAATGAAACAGTCATAATTTCCCTATATACATATATGATTATACTACCAGAGTGACACTGCACCATGTACAACCAGAGGAAGGAGAAGTTATGCTCCACTTGTGTACAATGTGTCAAAATGCATTCTACTGTCCTGTATAACCAACTAGAACAATTTTTTTAAAAAAAGATTATGAAATGGTTGGATCAGTCATTTCCAATTCTTTTTCATCCTAAAACATGCTAAGGATGCAGCAGCCACTCCCATCAGTGTGGTAGTTCCTCCCTCTCTAGTTTAATTTTCCAAAGTTTCTCTTAACATTCAACCATGGTCTGAAAGTAACACACAGAAATAAATGATTCATAATTTTAAATTGCACACCATTCTGTGTAGCATGCTGAAATCTCAAATTGTTCCACTCCCTCCTGTCCCAGAAGTAAATAATTCCCTGTCCAGTGTATTCAAGTTATATACACTTACCTGCCCATTAGTCACTTAGTAACCAGCAGGTTATCAAATTGACCCTTATGCTATCTTAGTTGTTTGTCTTCAAGTAACCCATATTTTACTCAGTAATGGATCAAAGCATAAGTTTAGTGATGCTGGTAATTCATACACGTCAAAGGAAAGCGAGCTTTTAAGTGAAAGATTCTTTTAAGTGAAAAGGGAAAAAAATTCTCAATAAGGATTTTTTTTTTAACTTGCATGCTGAGGTTGCTAAGATTGGCAATAAGAATGAATCTTCTCGCTGTGAAATTGTGAAGAAGGGAAAAGAAATTAAGTTTAGTTATGCTGTTACACCTCAAACTGCAAAAGCTATGGCAACAATGTATGATAAATACTTAGTTAAAATGGAGAAGTCATTAAATGTGTATGTCTGTGTGCAGAGAGAAAAGAACCATAGTATATGAAGCTTTCAGTTCTGTCTGTGCCTTCAGGTATCCACTGGGGGATAATCCCATACATAGTTTTCTCAGCACTAATTTTTAGGCAGTGTAGAAGGATATGCAAGATGCTCCTAGAAAAGAAAACTCTAGGCTGATTTTTTTTTCTAACTTCTTTCAGTGAAGAACTGATAAGCATGTTCCTCATCATTCCTTCTCTACTGTGTTGAGCATCATTACAGTTTGGACTTAACCAAAGTGGTAGTCCCAAGACCAGAAATCCAGGTAGTACTTGGGAGTTTATGAGAAATACAGAATCTCAGGACCTCACTCAGACTCAGGAAATCAGAATCTGCATTTGAACTAGATCCTCACATTAAGATCTGAGATGCACTGCCCTATCATGGCAGAAATACAGTAAAACACAACATATCCCATGATAAAACTGCCACTCAACTATCAAGTGATACATTAGACATTGATAATTAAAATCATTATTAATATCATCATAATTACTTAATCCAACTTGGTTTCATGTGTTATTAAAAGCCATTTAGATCAAGTTATAAAGACATGCTACTCTCTTTTCAAAACTTACAATATAAAATGGGCAATAACTATACAGACAATTGCACAAAATAACCAACATGCTGACAAAATGACATATTCATTCAAATCTGTTTTCACTGAGATTTCAGTGAGCATGAGCCTGGGTTTATTAGTCTGACCCACTGATTAAGTAACATTTTCTGAGTCATAAACTTCAAAATCAGGAAACCACTAGGAAATGATGAAATTAAAACTCTCGCCAAACAAAAGATATGTTGAAGAAGAGTCAAAAATTTGGTACCAGAGAAGCTTTACCTGCTAGATATGCTTTTTTAAAATCAAAATGTCAACAATAATGGCTAATGGAATTTTTAATGATCTATTGCAATCTCAACTGACTAAAATAAATAGAAGTTCCTTATAAGCTCAAACCAAACATTTAATTAAATGTGCCAAGTATAAGTCATATGCTTTTTAATCCAGTTCCCCAAGCAAAAATGTCAGAAAAGGGCTTTCACTCTTTGCTAATTGAAAACTAAACATATCTCCAAGAAAAAAAATCACCTCTTTAGGCAAACTATCAACCACGCAAAAATTGTGCTACTTATACCTATTCTAGAAATTAGCCCTGTGCAATTACTAACTGAATGTTTAGAGTAGAACCTAAGAAAAAATAAAAACATTATTTCTAAAAATTATTTCAGGGTCTGGGGCTGTCGCTCAGTGGTAGAGCGCCTGCCTCGCACGTGTGCGGCACTGGGTTTGATCTTCAGCATCACATAAAAATAAATAAATAAAGACATTGTGTCCCTCTACAACTAAAAAGAAAAAATCGCTAAAAAAAAATGTTTCAAACTCTTCCTTTCAATACTTTGCATTCAATTCTCAATCCCCAACATACTTTCATTATGTTTAAGATACAATTCTAGGTTGAGGATTCGGAAGATGGCGGCGAGGGGAGTGCATTGCCCCCGTGTGCTGCTTCACTGTGTGGGAGTATGACAAGTCAGGACGGCTAAAGGCTATCTTGTTAGGAATTTCCAGCAATAGTGGGGTGCTCCAGAACCTGGAGGAAGGATTTCCATCGCACGAGGATCGGCTACAGGGACTCAAACGCGAGAGGTTTGTCGCACGGAGGGTAACACTGCTTATTCAGCAAATCGCCCTGCGGCTAGAGTCTGCAGCGCGCGCTGGGAAACGAGGAGATAGCGACGCAGGGATACAGCGCTGCAGTTTCTGCCAGCCGTGCAAGCACCGTACTCAGGGCTGAATTCTGGGTTCGAGACGGGGGAAGGAAGCGGTCCATCTCGGTTCTCCACACCGGTCAGACCACAGAGGAGGCCAGCAGCCACCATGTTGGAAAGCTGACGTCACCATCCCTGTTTTCGACTGACCGCAGCTCATTCAGCCATAGAACAGGTAATTTCAGGCTGCCATTCGCCTGCGGCTTGTAGACAGATTGCAAGGGTTCAGTGCCTGGGTGCTTCTTAGAACCTGATCTTATCGGAGCGAACACCGAGCGCCGGGCGGCCGAGTTCCGGCTCCCAGAACCGCCATGGCCCAGGGCTGGGGAGCCTGCGGAGGCTACTTCTTGGACCCTGCTCCTATCAGAGCATACACCAAGCACTAAGCGGCCGAATTCCGGCTCCCGGAACTGAGCCCGCGGGGACTGCTTCTTGGAGCCTACTCTTATCGGAGCTTACACCGAGCACGGAGCGGCCGAGTTCCAGCTCCTGGAACTGCCCTGGCCCAGGGCTAGGAGCCCACGGAAACTGCTTCTCGGTCCGGGTCCTGCGGAGGGCCGGTCAGGACTCACCCGTTGCTTTGGTTGCCTGGCAAGGGAAACGAAATGTTGCCATTCGCATAGGATACCAACATGGCAGAGATCTGATGTCATCAGAAAGCGGCGGAGGAGAGAACTTCATCAATACCAGCGGCGACAGAAACAGTTGGTCTCCTGGTAGGGGGGGTGAGGCACAGACACCCGAGTCTCCTCAATTTGTCGTCGAGCCAGAGGGGAGGAGCCGGGCCGCCGCCAGCGCCCGGAGCAGGCCCAGTGGCTCGCCAGCATGGTGACCGCGTGACCCCAATTGGAGAGGGGGCGGAGCGGAGCCGCCACCCGCACCCGCAAGGTGGGCAGACCCGAGACCCAGTGCTACATGGGCGTGGTAGGAGGGGCAGGGCAGAGCCGCCGCCCACGCTTGCAAGATAAACAGACCTGTGACAGACTGGCGGGTCAGGCCCAGTGGCCTGCCAGTGTGGTACACACGTCACCCCAACTGGAGTAGGGGCAGAACAGATCCTTCTCCCACGCCCGGATCAGGCCCTGCCGGTGTGGTGGCCACGTGACCCCAATTGGAGTGGGGGCAGAGCGGAACCGCCACCCGTGCCCGCAGGGTGAGCAGACCTGTGACCAACCTGCAGATCAGGCCCAGGGGTACGCAGGCGTGGTAGGAGGGGCAGGGCAGATCCGCCGCCCGCGCCTCCAAGGTAGGCAGACCTGCGACAGACCGGCGGATCAGGCCCAGGAGCCTGCCGGCGTGGTACACACACCACCCTAATTGGAGTAGGGGCAGAGCAGAGTCGCAGCCCGTGCCAGGAACAGGCCCAGCGACCTGCAGGCGGGGTAGTCACGACACCCCAATTGGAGTAGGGGCAGAGCAGAGCCGCCACCCGTGCCCGAAAGGTGGGCAGATCTGCGACCGACCAGCGGGACAGGCCCAGTGGCCTGCCGGTACGACAGACACGTCACCCCATTTGGAGTAGGGGCAGAGTAGAGCCGCCGCCCGCGCCTGCAGGGTAGGCAAACCTGCAAAAGACCGGCGGATCAGGCCCGGTGGCCTGCCGGCGTGGTACACTCGTCACCCCAATTGGAGTAGGGGCAGAACAGAGCCGCCGCCAGCGCCCAGAACAGGCCCAGTGACCTGCCGGCGTGGTAGCCACGACACCCCAATTGGAATAAGGAGAGAGCAGAGCCGCCGCCCGCGCCTGCAGGAAAGATACGCAAGCAGTATGAAAAGACAAGGAAAGAAAGGACCACAAGCAATGCAGGTCAACGCAACATTAGAAGAGGTAACAGCTGCAGCAGATGGAATGTCAGATAAAGAATTCAGGATATACATGCTTCAGATGATCTGGAGTATCAAGGAAGACATTAGACAGCAAAATCAGACAATGAAAGATCACTTCGACAATGAATTACGCAAACAAATCCAGGAAGCAAAGGATAAACTATACAGGGAGATAGAGGTTATAAAAAACAAACAAACAGAAATCCTAGAAATGCAGGAAGCAATAAACCAACTTAAAAACTCAATGGAGAATACTACCAGCAGAGTAGAACACTTAGAAGATAGAACATCAGCCAATGAAGACAAAGTATTTCAACTGGAAAAGAACATAGACAGCTCAGCAAGACTGTTAAGAAACCATGAGCAGAACATCCAAGAAATATGGGATAACATTAAGAGACCAAACTTAAGAGTCATTGGGATACAGGAAGGTACAGAGCTCCAAACCAAAGGAATGAGCAGTCTATTCAATGAAATAATACGAGAAAACTTCCCAGACTTGAAGAATGAGACAGAATCCCAAATCCTAGAAGCCTACAGGACGCCGAATGTGCAAAATCATAAGAGATCCACACCTAAGACACATTATAATGAAGATGCCCAACATACAGAATAAGGAGAGAATTTTAAAAGCTACAAGAGAAAGGAAGCAGATTACATTTAGGGGTAAGCCAATCAGGATAACAGCTGATCTTTCAACACAGACTCTGAAAGCTAGAAGATCCTGGAATAACATATTTCAAACACTGAAAGAAAATGGGTTCCAATCAAGAATTGTGTATCCAGCGAAATTAAGCTTCAGGATGGAAGATGAAATTAAAACCTTCCACGATAAACAAAAGTTTAAAGAATTCGCAGCTAGAAAACCATCTCTTCAAAACATCCTCGGCAAAACATTACAGGAAGAGGAAATGGAAAATAACAATGAAAACCAACAGTGGGAGGTAGGACAGTAAAGGGGGGGAAAATAATCAAAGAGGAAAACAAACCATGTTTAGTAACAGAAATAAACAAATATGGCTGGAAGAACAACCCATATCTCAATAATAACCCTAAATGTTAATGGCTTAAACTCACCAATTAAGAGACACAGGCTAGTAGAATGGATCACAAAACAAGACCCAACAATATGCTGCCTACAGGAGACGCATTTGATAGGAAAAGACATACATAGGCTGAAGGTGAAAGGTTGGGAAAAATCATATCACTCATATGGACTTCGGAAACAAGCAGGAGTGTCCATACTCATATCAAATAAAATAGATTTCAAGCCAAAGTTAATCAAAAGGGATAAAGAGGGACACTACATACTGCTTAAGGGAACCATACACCAACAAGACATAACAATCATAAATATTTATGCCCCAAACAATGGTGCAGCTATGTTCGTCAAACAAACTCTTCTCAAGTTCAAGAGTCTAATAGACCACCATACCATAATCATGGGAGACTTCAACACACCTCTCTCGCCACTGGACAGATCTTCCAAACAAAAGTTGAATAAGGAAACTATAGAACTCAATAACACAATTAATAACCTAGACTTAATTGACATATATAGAGTATACCACCCAACATCAAGCAGTTACACTTTTTTCTCAGCAGCACATGGATCCTTCTCAAAAATAGATCATATATTATGTCACAGGGCAACTCTTAGACAATATAAAGGAGTAGAGATAATACCATGCATCTTATCTGATCATAATGGAATGAAACTGAAAATCAACAATAAAAGAAGGAAGGAAAAAGCATACATCACTTGGAGAATGAACAATAGGTTACTGAATGATCAATGGGTTATAGAAGACATCAAGGAGGAAATTAAAAAATTCTTAGAGATAAATGAAAACACAGACATAACATATCGGAATCTATGGGACACATTGGAAGCAGTTCTAAGAGGAAAATTCATTGCTTGGAGTTCATTCCTTAAAAAAAGAAAAAAACAACAAATAAATGATCTCATACTTCATCTCAAAATCCTTGAAAAAGAAGAGCAAAACAACAGCAAAAGAAGTAGAAGGCAAGAAATAATTAAAATCAGAGCTGAAATTAATGAAATGGAAACAAAAGAAACAATTGAAAAAATTGACAAAACTAAAAGTTGGTTCTTTGAAAAAATAAACAAAATCGACAGACCCTTAGCGATGCTAGCGAAGAGAAGAAGAGAGAGAACTCAAATTACTAGCATACGGGATGAAAAAGGCAATATCACAACAGACACTTCAGAAATACAGAAGATAATCAAAAACTATTTTGAATCCTTATACACCAATAAATTAGAAGATAGTGAAGGCATCAATAAATTTCTTAAGTCATATGATCTGCCCAGATTGATTCAGGAGGATACAGACAACCTAAACAGACCAATATCAATTGAGGAAATAGAAGAAACCATAAAAAGACTACCAACTAAGAAAAGCCCAGGACCGGATGGGTATACAGCAGAATTTTACAAAACCTTTAAAGAAGAACTAATACCAATACTTTTCAAGCTACTTCAGGAAATAGAAAAAGAGGGAGAACTTCCAAATTCATTCTATGAGGCCAACATCACCCTGATACCTAAACCAGACAAAGACACTTCAAAGAAAGAAAACTACAGACCAATATCTCTAATGAACCTAGATGCAAAAATCCTCAATAAAATTCTGGCGAATCGGATACAAAAACATATCAAAAAAATTGTGCACCATGATCAAGTAGGATTCATCCCTGGGATGCAAGGCTGGTTCAATATACGGAAATCAATAAATGTTATTCACCACATCAATAGACTTAAAAATAAGAACCATATGATCATCTCGATAGATGCGGAAAAAGCATTCGACAAAGTACAGCATCCCTTTATGTTCAAAACTCTAGAAAAACTAGGGATAACAGGAACATACCTCAATATTGTAAAAGCAATCTATGCTAAGCCTCAGGCTAGCATCATTCTGAATGGAGAAAAACTGAAGGCATTCCCTCTAAAATCTGGAACAAGATAGGGATGCCCTCTCTCTCCACTTCTGTTCAACATAGTTCTCGAAACACTGGCCAGAGCAATTAGACAGACGAAAGAAATTAAAGGCATGAAAATAGGAAAAGAAGAACTTAAATTATCACTATTTGCAGATGATATGATTCTATACCCAGCAGACACAAAAGGCTCTACAAAGAAACTATTAGAGCTAATAAATGAATTCAGCAAAGTGGCAGGATATAAAATCAACACGCATAAATCAAAGGCATTCCTGTATATCAGTGACAAATCCTCTGAAATGGAAATGAGGACAACCACTCCATTCACAATATCTTCAAAAAAAATAAAATACTTGGGAATCAACCTAACAAAAGAGGTGAAAGACTTATACAATGAAAACCACAGAACCCTAAAGAGAGAAATAGAAGAAGATCTTAGAAGACCCTGTTCATGGACAGGCAGAACTAAAATCATCAAAATGGCGATATTACCAAAAGTTCTCTATAGGTTTAATGCAATGCCAATCAAAATCCCAACGGCATTTCTTGTAGAAATAGAGAAAGCAATCATGAAATTCATATGGAAAAATAAACGACCCAGAATAGCAAAAACAATGCTAAGCAGGAAGTGTGAATCAGGCGGTATAGCGATACCAGACTTCAAACTATACTACAGAGCAATAGTAACAAAAACAGCATGGTACTGGTACCAAAACAGGCAGGTGGACCAATGGTACAGAATAGAGGACACAGAAACCAATCCACAAAACTACAACTATCTTATATTTGATAAAGGGGCTAAAAGCATGCAATGGAGGAAGGATAGCATCTTCAACAAATGGTGCTGGGAAAACTGGAAATCCATATGCAACAAAATGAAACTGAATCCCTTTCTCTCGCCATGCACAAAAGTGAATTCAAAATGGATCAAGGAGCTTGATATCAAATCAGAGACACGCCATCTGATAGAAGAAAAAGTTGGCTATGATCTACATTTGGTGGGGTCGGGCTCCAAATTCCTCAATAGGACACCCATAGCACAAAAGTCAATAACTAGAATCAACAAATGGGACTTACTCAAACTAAAAAGTTTTTTCTCAGCAAAAGAAACAATAAGAGAGGTAAATAGGGAGCCTACACCCTGGGAACAAATCTTTACTCCTCACACTTCAGATAGAGCCCTAATATCCAGAGTATACAAAGAACTCAAAAAATTAGACAATAAGAGAACAAACAACCCAATCAACAAATGGGCCAAGGACCTGAACAGACACTTCTCAGAGGAGGACATACAGTCAATCAACAAGTACATGAAAAAATGCTCACCATCTCTAGCTGTCAGAGAAATGCAAATCAAAACCACCCTAAGATACCATCTCACTCCAGTAAGATTGGCAGCCATTATGAAGTCAAACAACAACAAGTGCTGGCGAGGATGTGGGGAAAAGGGTACACTTGTACATTGCTGGTGGGACTGCAGATTGGTGCAGCCAATTTGGAAAGCAGTATGGAGATTTCTTGGAAAGCTGGGAATGGAGCCACCATTTGACCCAACTATTCCCCTTCTCGGTCTATTCCCTAAAGACCTAAAAAGAGCATGCTACAGGGACACTGCTACATTGATGTTCATAGCAGCACAATTCACAATAGCAAGACTGTGGAACCAACCTAGATGCCCTTCAATAGACGAATGGATAAAAAAATTGTGGCATTTATACACAATGGAGTATTACTCTGCATTAAAAAATGACAAAATCATAGAATTTGCAGGGAAATGGATGGCATTAGAGCAGATTATGCTAAGTGAAGCTAGCCAATCCCTAAAAAACAAATGCCAAATGTCTTCTTTGATATAAGGAGAGTAACTAAGATCAGAGTAGGGACGAAGAGCATGAGAAGAAGATTAACATTTAACAGGGATGAGAGGTGGGAGGGAAAGGGAGAGAGAAGGTAAATTGCATGGAAATGGAAGGAGACCCTCAGGGTTATACAGTGGAGGGGGTAGAGAGAGGGGAGGGGAGGGGAGGGGAGAGGTGGGGAGGGGGGAGGGTGGAGGATGGGAAAGGCAGCGGAGCACAACAGACACTAGTATGACAATATGTAAATCAATGGATGTGTAACTGATGTGATTCTGCAATCTGTGTATGGGGTGAAGGTGGGAGTTCATAACCCACTTGAATCAAAGTGTGGAATATGATATGTCAAGAAATTTGTAATGGTTTGAACAACCAAGAATAAAAAATTAAAAAATAAATAAATAAATAAATTGTTGTTGAACAATATAAAAAAAAAAGATACAATTCTAAAAAATATCATTTATATTGCTTTTATACAACCAAATGTCCTTTCGTAACTGTGTTACCAGTAATTATGAGTATATACCAGTAATTATGTGTTACCAGTAATTAGCTATGCATTTTTTCTAAATACCTCAATCTGTCCCCTTCCCAATGTGTTTACATTAGTTAAACTTCAGATGTCCAAATAATCAAAATCTATTCCCAATTATATTTTACAAAAATTACTTCCTCATTTTCCTAATAGTTATATTAAAGTAAGTCATATCCTTTATCTCTTTATTAACATTTGAACATTAATAAATTTTACTAACTTAGCTAAGTCAAATAGCATCCTCACTCATAAAAAGAATTTGAAATATATATTAATAAATTAAAGTAATAAATCATTTTAGATTTGGAATAGACTGTAGTATAAATTCAGTTAGAAAGCCCCAGTATGTATACTAGGAATAAGTTAAGATCTAGAATTTTCAAGACAAACATCTCTTTACCCATAATTTATTTGGAATTTCCAGATCACAAATAGTGTATAGGTGATCTGGAAACCCCAAGACTACCTAGAAACCTAGTCATAAATAGACTCTAAAGTTTAATTATTTAAAAAGTGGAAGATATTTGGTCCTCTGTATCTGCATGTTCTTTATGCAAGAATTCAATCAACCACAGGTTGAAAACTTTCAGGGAAAAAAAATTGCATCTGTATTAAATGTGGACAGACATTTTTCTTGTCATTATTCTTTAAACAATAGTATATAACAATTACTGACATAGCATTTCATCGCGTTAGGTGGTGCAGGAAGCCATCCTTGAAACACACGAGGACCTTCTCCTGGCATGGGAGCCAGGGAGAGAGTAGGTCTGGCATTGGAAACTTCCCCTGGATTTCCCAGGGCAATAGACCACCCAATGCACATGACCTTCCCCTCTGCTCTGCCACAAGGGTCCCTCATAGTAGCACGGGAAATGGGTATAACCCATTAGGAACTGAGCAGCCTACTTGCCCCCACCTTTAACCTGTTTGGGTGAAGAACATTCTCTAGAATCTCTTTGATGTCTCTTGATATAAATAAAGCAGCTCCTTTGGGTCAGAAGCTGGATCCATCTGGTGAGCTTTCTTGTCCTGCCCACACCACCCACCACCCAACCCCGCCCCACTTTGAAACTGCTCTCTGTGTTTTATGTGTGTGTGAGTGTGTGTGTGTGTGTGTGTGTGTGTGTGTGTTTCCTAGTTTTTGTTTCTCAGCCAGCCCATTTCACGGAGGGGAACCCCATTCGCACCACCTGTGCAGGACGTGGATGTTAAAGTGGTATAAATAATCTAGAGCTAATCTAAAGCATAGGGGAGGGCATGTGTAAGATATGCGAAAAGACTATGCCTTTTTATCCAAAGGATTTGAGCATCTGAGAATTTTAGTATCGTCAGGGGATCATGGAACCAACTTCCCATAGACACAGGATCTGTGTATATCCATCTGGAGGTAACAAACAAACATCCTTTATGGGTTTCCTCTTTCCCTGTGTTTTTGTTTTGCTTTGTTATTTTTTTTTTCCAATCAACTTTCAGGCTAAAGGTTAAGGGTATATTTTCATGCATCTGACCAAGAGAAAGCACTGGTTTCAGAAGAACAAGATAAGGAAAGAGATCTAAGAAAAGAGGAAGCCCATATAGGATGATAAAGCTCTACTCAGTCAAGAGCCTCTCATTACCACAGCCCAAAGGATCTCTCCACCCAGATTAAGTCCCCCTTCCCCTTCAAATCTCTGTTATGGTTCCTCATTTCACTTCTGGTGAGCCAAATTCTTGCCAGGGTCCCACAATTTCTGAACCTTGGACAACCTCTTGGGCTTCAATCCCCATTTCTCACTCCACTCCACAGTGGCTTCTTGCTCTTCCTCTAAAACACCACACACAGTCTCAGAGTTTGCACTGGCTCTTCTCTCCTCCAGAAATGCGCTTCCACCCAGTTCCCACTTGGCACACTCCACCCCTGCCTTAACTGTCTTTTGCTCCAACCCCGCACCATGCTTCCAACTTTCCCATCCTTCTCTTTTTCTTTCTCCCTTCCAACTTATTTATTATGTTGATCATTTATTGTCTCCCCCCACACCCCATTACCAGGGCAGACCTTTTGTTTGTATAAACGTTGGCATATTCCAACCACTGAAAGCAGTACTTCATTCTCCTCAAAAAATAACTTTGTGGGGTTTTTTAGAAAAAAAAAATTTTTTTTTAGTTGTAGATGGACACAATAGCTTTATTTTATTTATTTATTTTTATATGGTGTTGAGGATCAAATCCAGTGCCTTAACACATGCTAGATGAGCATTCTACCACTGAGCCAAAACCCTAGCCCTCAAAAGATAACTTTTAATAAATATGCAAGAGAATGAAGCTATATGCTCATTTAATCTTGAGTTAACTCAAAAGTCTGGTTACCTTAAGGGTAACCATGCAAATCAAGTGTCAGAAATATCTAAATAATGTAAGACCTTAAAAGATTCTGCTGGGGCATTTGAAGTTATCCTACAATAAATATTCAAATTGCTATACAGTGTCTATGATTGTTATTCTTAGGCTCCTTATAGTTATAAATACATGAAAGCAAGATGGTAAGCATTAACAGGGTTTGCTTAATCTGAGAAAACCTCTGAGCTCTGAAAATCTTAAACATGCTAAGATGATGAAGCAAAATCTATTGTTAATAGCCAAATACAAATCTGTTTTTAAAAATCCCATATGACAACATATGCATTCAGTAAGTTTGAGAGAGGAAATATTTCTCCTTTTTTTCTAACTTCCATGAAACTCTTTTTGGAAAATAAATGCTTTGTCTATTGTATAACATGGTAGATAGAGTTCATGAAAGTCCAGTTTCCCTCATTATTTCTTATGCTTTTACTATTACTTTGAATATTTCCTCTATTCTCAGGTTTTTATGGTTTCACCCAGCTTGGTGAAAATATGAAAAGATATTAAATTCCTTAGTAGCTTTTATAAGGCTCCTTTTAAAATCACTTTAAATCCATTAAAGTAAACCAAGTAACTAATCTGCAAATTCAGCATTGTTTGAATTTACTGATTATACTTTCAAATTTAGCATTTAACAATTTCATGAGCAAATCACATAAATATAATATCCCTTATACCAAGAATGTAACTTCATGTAAAAAAAAAAGTGAGTTGTTTTGCATGCATTTCAGTGTTCATCTTCCTCTGTCTTTACCACTCAATCTAACTGGGAAGAATAGTTTTCATTCTTCAGAATATTAGGAAATACAGTTTTAAATATATACATT
Organism: Marmota flaviventris; assembly: GCF_047511675.1. Taxonomy (NCBI): domain Eukaryota; kingdom Metazoa; phylum Chordata; class Mammalia; order Rodentia; family Sciuridae; genus Marmota; species Marmota flaviventris. The sequence continues at coordinate 127,253,824 of NC_092504.1, forward strand.
CCAGGGTTATATGGCTTGATCAGTGAACAATTAAATCATTTTAATATCTTACAATGGTCTTCACATTAACTTGCCTAGAATAAAAAGCAAGTGCTCCGCACAGGGTTGATCAAACAAACTTCCAAGTCTGAAATGCTAAATTGTTTTGAAATAGAATTGGAAGTGCACTACAGCCAAGTGATCATTCAATGGTTCCTAATGAGCAGGTATCCTCACAGTGATTGCAATGTACAATGACACAAGAAGCTCCATTACTCTGGGCTGGAGACCTTGCACTACAACCCTGTGCTTTGCTGGATCCATTCAAGCCTCCTTTGGATTGTAAATGAATGTGTTCAAGATTCATGTATTTCATAAATGGATTAAATGAACAGCCTTTCTTTCCCCAAGGATTCTTAAATATCCCTGATTCATTGTTGTCATTTCCTTGGCTGGGGAATGCCAGAGTAAAATTACCATAACCCTGCTGAGTCAAATGGACCATCATCCCCAGATTGCCTCCCCCACAGGTATCCTGACGTATTCCTTCCAGAGACCACTGAAGTACAAGGACTGTAATGGCATAAAATCAACCCCAGGAGGAAGAGTTTCAAGGAAGACTCTACACCAAATGGGAACGCCTCTTTTCAAGAGCAGGGATTCACTCACCTCCTTTAATCAAGAGCAGGGATTTGTGGAGTGGCAGGAATGTCAATCCTCCCACACATGCTGCTTTTGAATGGATTTCAACTTTTTCAGCAGTTCCAGGCTTTTTCTGTGATCCAGTTGGCATCCCATCCACTGTTTCTATGGTGTGCTGTGTTCACGCACGAGATCAAACAAGTAATGTCTTCCTTCAAATAATCCTCTTGTTGGAGCCAACACAAATGAGTCAGAAAGTTTGTCCCCAGACATGTACCAAGTGCATTTCATCTGAGGTGGTATGAGTGCAGGGGAAAAAAGCACTGAAGTTTCACATACTTTAGAAAGACAATCCCTTATACATATGTATGGCAGATGTGAGTGGGAGGAGCAACAGAGTGTCAGTTACAATACAACCTCATGAAAGACAAAAGTAGTGTGAGCATATACCAGTCAAGGTATCAAAAAAAAAAAAAAAAACATCAAAATGTTAAGGTGTTTTGAGGTAGTAAAACGTCATTTCTCACACCGCTAAAGCCCTCTGAGCCCCAGGAAGCTGTCCACAAGGCATAGGCTCAGCTTTGCTCCCAAGACATTGCAACACAGAGTATTCTGAGCTGTCTCCTGTGGACAGTAGATACTTCTGTGTCAAAGCACCACCGTGCAAATTTTATTCACTCAAGCAAGCCATGGAATGATACCAGTCCTCAAAGGGGACTGGAAACATAATCCCTTTCCCACTGTTGGCCTCAAGCCCATGTACCTGGTAAGAAAAGAACTAGAAACGCTGGTCAGTAAGTCATCCAAATGTCTTCCACACCACAGAGAGTCCAGTGGACCAACTTTCCCTTCTAGATGTCAAGCTACACATCCCCAGCTCACCTTTACTTTGCCCTAATCTATTCCTTATCCATTAATTTATGCATAATTATGAAATGTAAATTGTCATGGAAATAGGGATGGAGTAGATAAGTAAATTAACATTAATGAAATAAACAGTTACCTAAAAGATAGTGAATATTATTTTATCCTCAATGTCAGAGCAAGGTAAGAAAAAAAAGAAATCAAGAGAGATTTATTTTGAATAAATTTTAACATGCAAAATCATCCCCATTTACTAAAGTGAACTGAAGAATAATTGCATTCAAAAGTGTATGAAAATGAAAATGTCAATGTTCAAGCTTCTGTTCCTAAATTCAGAATTCTTATGATTTCTGCTGAAGTATTTAACTCAATATGAGACATTCCTAATGGTTATTCCAGACAACAATAAAATCACTTGTCATAAAAATCTAAAATGCCTAACTTTACCACCAGAGCTCACTTGGATGCACAGAGATTGTGTAAAGCATAATTAACAACAAAAACACTTTTTCATATATCTCTATACCACCCAGCATACAACAGTTGCTTGCTTTTATTAATGAGGAGTGTTGGGGGATGTAAACATTATCTCATAAGCAGGTTTAACAGATGAAAACACTACATTTTAAGTATAGGGCAAAAATACAAGGTTAACAAATCAAAATCCAAAACATTTCACTGTAACACACCAAAAAAAAATGGTTCTAAGAATTTGAAAAGTTTGAATTGCAGCTTGTATTGTTTCTATTGATAACAATGTTACAGAAATCCATAATTTTCATAAAAGTAAACAGAATCCCAAATGAAAATAAAACTCTTGAATGGAAAAAAGGGAATAATGTTTTAAATTTATGATGAATTAAAGTTACAGAAAGAACTAGAAAATGAGAAAACTTAAAACGTAAATATAAGATATGCATATACAGGGGTTATTATTTTAAGAATATGCTAATCCTTTTCATCCAATTTATCCTTTCGGAGTGGACACATGGTGAAGCAAGTTTATTTATTCCAGCCACTATTTCTCAGAGCCAATTTTTATGTCCTCTGTTGACAATATTCAGAGAAATGAAGAAAGCAGTAGTGCTGGGCTTGCAAAGCCCACATTTTCCTCTACCCTGATTTCATGATACTAAGAGGGATATTGCTAAGCCAGAGTTCAAGGAGACAAAATAGACCAGGACAACAGAGGATTTAGACAAATACACTTATGAAGAATGGATGGAGTTCTTGGGGATATTTAACCTGGGAAAGAAAAGCCATAGGAATAACATGACAGCTCCCTTATAATATTTCAAGAGTTCTATTCTGCAAAAGGGAATTGATTTTGCTCTTTATTTTAAAAAGACAGTTTATGTTATGGCTATGGATTAAAAAAAAAAAGAAATATTCATTACCATTGTAATTGACCAAAAAGGTATTATTTGGTTGTAATCTCCCCTTCATGAAACACAATAAAACAATTAGATGCTTCTCTCTTGGGTAAAGAGATTTATGTTGAATAGGAAATTGGATTAAATAAACCCCAGTATTCTTCATAAAGCTCTGATGATTTTAATCTATGCATTTAGGGGTTTGGCACATTTCTTAGATGCTAAGTTTGATTTGGGAGAAAATATTAATAGTCAAAGCTGGTGAATTAAGTGGGCAACTGAGCTGAGTCATGGCAAAACAAAGATTTCATTTTTTACATATTGCTTTGATTGACTCAGTAGAAGATCCAAAACAAAGGTTTTGGTGCTGATTTTGTTGATTTTCTTCATATGCAGAATTTTTTAAATATGATTTTTGCCATAGAGATATTAAACATTTGAAGACTGAGATAAAGATTAAAAAATGGAGTATCATCTGTCTAGCACAACCAATGCCATTATTTTGATTTATTGTTTTATAGCTGTTTCCTTTTGGATGTAGTTTTCTATACAGTCTATTTGCTCATGACAGCTATTTTCTATAAAGTCATCACAAATACTCATTTAGCAAATACTGAACCATTGCTCCCAGGAGAAATGGAGGATAAGGTTCCTACGTACTTCTGTTCACAACATCTTCATCAACTGACCAATGTGCTATTTTGCTTGGCATGCATTTCTGATTAAAAATGCCTTGTTCAATAGATACTGCTACTTGAAGCCAGCCTTAGCCAAAAGTGAGGCACTCAGCAATTCATGACACCTTGTTTTAAATAAAATACAAAACAGGGCTGGGGATGTGCTCAGTAGTCGAGTGCCCCCGAGTTCAGTCCCCAATATCAACCCCACCCCAAAAAAATAAGATATTCCTACTTGACTCATTAAAAAAAAAAAATCTGACAACACAGAAATTAGCTGCTTACCAGATACATAGTTTGCAAATGTTTCCTCCTATTCTTGTTGTCTGTTCATTCTGTTTTAGTTTGACGTAAAGCCATTTGTCGATTTTGTTTTTGTTGCCTGTGTTTTGGGGTCAAATCCAAAAACGAACCACCTATACCAAGGTCATGGAGCTTTGCCCCCATGTTTTCTTCTAATAGTTTTATAATTTCTGAGCTAACATTTAAGACTTCTGCTTCTTTTGCATTGGTTTTCGAGTGTATGGAAATCCAGTTGCCCCAAAACCATTTATTGAAGAAACTGTTCTTTCCCCCTTGCGTGTTCTTGGGAACGTTGTCAAATATCAGTTGTCTAAAGAAGTGGATTTATTTCTGCACTTTCTTCATTCTGCTCCATTAGACTGTTTTTATGCCATCACTTGTACTGTTCTCATTGCTACAGTGTAGTCGTGTATCTTGAAGGTATTGTGATGCCTCCTGATTTGCTTTTTTTGGCTCAAGATTGCTTTGGTCATTCAGGATCTTTTGTGAATTCAGACGAAATTTAGGATTGTTTTTCTTTTTTCTATGAAAATTTATTGGTATGTTGAGAGATATTGCATTAATCTGTAGATCGCTTTGGGTAGCAAGAACATTTTGACAATATTAATTCTTCTAGTCTATGAACTTGGATATATTTTCATTTGTGTTTTCTTCATTTGTTTTTCATCAATATTTTGCTTTCTTTCTTTTCTTTTTTTTTTTTTTGTGTGTGTGTGTGTGTGGTGTTTGGGATTGAACCCAGGGCTTTCTGCATCCTAGTAAAAGCTCTCTACCACTGAGCCACACACCCTCTGCTCATTAATATTTCAAAGAGCTTAGTGTAGCGATACTTAACCTCCTTGCTGAAATTTATTCCCAAGGTTTTTTTGTTTTGTTTTGTTTTTCCTTGTAGCTATTTTAAGTGGCATTGTTTCCTTGACTTGTTTTTCAGATAACTCATTGTTGGTATATAGCAATGCTACTGGGTTCTGTATTCTGCAGTTTTACCAAATGTGTTTCAAAGTTCTAACAATCCTTCAGTGGAGTCTTTGGGATTTTGGATTTTCTTTATATAAGTTCATGCCATCTGCAAACAAAAATAATTTTATTTCTTCCTTTCCAACTTGGATCGGTTTTCTTTCTTTCTCTAGCCAGATTGCTCCCATTAGGACTTCCAGTACAGTGTCAAATAGAAATGGTGAGAGTAGTCCCTCTCTTATGAAGTATGTCATATATCATCTTGAGCAATTGTCTTATCTCCTGTACCAGACTGTGAGGTTCTCTGGTGAGAACCCATGTATTCTACTTTTCCTACTCAAGCTTAGCACCACTAGGTGTTTAATGAGTATCATCTTCTAAACTAATTATCAGCTTAGCCTAAGATTGTACAAGAGATGGAGCAATGTAGGAGTTAATTAATTCTTCATAAATCTGTCTTAACTTAACATTATGCTGTCTTTCTCCAAGCAATGGATTACGACCTTTCTTCAGAACACAATCCCATTTGATCATTCCCATTTTATTAAGCTTCGGGATGTTGAAAATTTTAGTTTCAGTTTTTCTGATAACTCTACAAGTTCTTTTTTGTAATCTATTTTATTTACCACTTTATCCACTGCAAACAATAAGCTTACAAAAGAAATTTTGTTCAATAAATTATATTTATAGTTAGAAATTATTAGAACTATAGTTACCTTTTTATATGAATACTGTTGTATGCTTTTCCTTACTTATTTTCTGCATGTTATATATCATGCCCTACATGCAAACACTTTTTTCTAGAGGCTTATAAAGAATAACAATGCACTTATTATAATAAAAAATGATATACTATCCAAATTTAGAAATAATGGTGATTAGTTACTGATGTATTCATTTTCAAGAAGCTACCTTCAAAAACAAAACAAGGACACATAATATAATGTGTCCTTGTTTAACTTTGTAAAAAGCTTCAGGCATTTAGAGTTTGCTATTTTCCTCTTTACAGCTCTACATATTTAGGTAAACTAAAGGTGCCTAATAAGAAGAGACAAAGTAAGTGGTTCATGTACATTCAATGCTCCACAAGGGTGAAAGATGGCACTCACTTTGCAGATAAGAAGCTGCGTATTCAAAGAGAAATTTTGCCCAAGTTCACAAAGCTAGGGTATGACTGAGTTTAAGTTTTAAACCTGAACTAAGGTCTCTGACTATAAAACTCAGGTTGTTGTGTTTTTTTGCTATACACCCCTCATGTTGTAGGACTTCAACTTCTGTACTTGGATTGCATATGAGTTAAGACATTAATGAATATTGCTTCTGGCTGCTTTACCTCTTCTTATGATACATTATTGAAGATTGAATAAATATTCATAGGCCAAATGTAGAAGTCTTATAAAAAAACTAAATAATAGCAGAAAATTACCCACAGCTTTTTAAAAGCAGCAGAAAACATGAAAGTTCTGATGAATCTACTATTTGTACATCATTGTTAAAAAAGCAAAATTACATTTTAAAAGCTTTTCTTTACAGGAAAGACCATACAAAAAAATTTAAAATTCCATACTTTTAGCAATTTTAAAATAACTGGGAAAGAGGTTGGTTGTGAAATTCTAAGAAAACGCTCTCACTTTCATTCATATAATCATCTGAATATTTTTAAACAAATGGATCTCAAAGGAAGATTTACATCAAACCTCACTGCCCCCTGCTCTCCGATGCGTCATCTGTCTTTGCACATCTCCTGCCACAACGCAACACGCAATTTCTTTTCTACAGGCACCATGGGAATGCTCATTTTCTTCCACTTTCTTCCTGATTCAACCAGAAAGATAACAGTCATTAGAGGCTCACAATGGTGCTTCCTGCTTTGCAATCATTCCCATGACCCAGGAGATTCTATACACAACCCTGTAATTTGCCCAGGGCTCATAGCTCTCTAGTCAAGAAAGACACCGCACAACCAAGACGTAAAAATATTTATTAATGTGGAAAAGTAGCCTTGGCACAGAGCGTACTGTTCGTTGGATGATTTTCATTGATCTCACTACCATAGCATTATTCAGTATGGAAAAGAATGGCTCTTCTTCCTGGGAAAGCTGGGAATGGAACCAGCATTTGACCCAGCTATTGCCCTTCTCGGACTATTCCCTGAAGACCTTAAAACAGCGTACTACAGGGATACTGCTACATCGATGTTCATAGCAGCACAATTCACAATTTCTAGACTGTGGAACCAACCCAGATGCCCTTCAATAGATGAATGGATAAAAAAAAAAGTGGCATTTATACACCATGGAGTATTATGCAGCACTAAAAAATGACAAAATCATGGAATTTGCAGGGAAATGGATGGCACTAGAGCAGATTATGCTTAGTGAAGCTAGCCAATCCCTAAAAAACAAATACCAAATGTCTTCTTTGATATAATGAGAGCAACTAAGAACAGAGCAGGAAGGAAGAGCAGGAAGAAAAGATTAACATTAAACAGATACATGAGGTGGGAGGGAAAAGGAGAGAAAAGGGAAATTGCATGGTAATGGAGGGAGACCCTCATTGTTATACAAAATTACATATAAGAGGTTGTGAGGGGAATGGGAAAATAAACAAGGAGAGAAATGAATTACAGTAGATGGGGTAGAAAGAGAAGATGGGAGGGGAGGGGAGGGGGATAGTAGAGGATAGGAAAGGTAGAAGAATACAACAGTTACTAATAGGGCATTATGTAAAAATGTGGATGTGTAACCGACGTGATTCTGCAATCTGTATTTGGGGTAAAATTGGGAGTTCATAACCCACTTGAATCTAATGTATGAAATATGATATGTCAAGAGCTTTGTAATGTTTTGAACAACCAATAAAAAAAAAAAGAATGGCTCTTCAGGGCTGGGGGCATCAGCTCACTGATGGAACTGCAGTACAGGCTGGATATGCTCAGCGCCATTGTGAAACCCATGTTTAGCACAGGTGAGACCCTGGGTGCAATCACAGTACCAAAAAAAAAAAATTATATGAATATTTGTACAATTAGCTTGGTTGGAACATCACAACTTACTGAGATACATATACAGAACAATTTGAATGTGCTGGTAACTTCTACCATGTCAGCTCAGTGGAAACTCATGCTCAGCAGGCTACTTGATGGACATCTCCATGTGGTTCCATAGTTTTCCAGTCATTTGTAATAATTAAGACAGTCTCATTTTGATAACAAATAGATCATTTTCTCTTCTTCAATAATTCGGCTTATCTTATGAACCCTGCTGACAAGGGACCTAATCTCAAGTAGATTTCCTGAACACTGAAGGTCCCTTGTGAACTTGAGAGACTCCCTTATGAGGCTCCTGCACCTCTCTGCCTCAGGTGAGCAGGGGCAGCCCCCGGTCCTCGGCACCCTCTGTGGCTCCACAGCTCAAGTCCTTCTTACCAGGCAAGCTCTGTTGTTTCTTGAACATGGTGCTCCACAGGGCCCTTTAATTGCCTCCCTCAGCTAGCTGTGTGTTATGGTGTAGGTCTGGAATGTTCCCCAAAGCCTGGTGTTGAGAGCATGGTCCCAAATGCAGCAAGGTTTGGAGGTGGGCACAGGCTCACAGTCTGCAAGTCAAGCAGCCATAGCTCCCTGCCATGGACTTCCCCTTACACATAGACCCAGAAAACTGGCCCCTTACACAATGGATCAATGGGGTGCAGGGACTCAGAGTCGTGGGACTTTCCTCATTTCTGCCAGGCTTTAATATTTGCTCTTTCCAACCCAGGAGTTCAGCTAAATTCAGTTAAACCACTGATTTACCATCTCTGCAAGGAGGGAAGGGGCATTATAGGTATGGGTGAAGGTAATTCTTTTTCGATTGAGGGTGTTTTGTTCTTGGAGGATGGTAAGCATGCCTGACCTTGCATGGCAAATGCCAGGTGCACGCGCGCGCACACACACACACACACACACACACACACTTTTTAATTTTTAAACATTCTTTTAGGAAAGTGATATTGCCTAAACTTGAGAACTGTGGATAAAATGTGGGTTATATTTCTTGCTACCCAAGATTCCTGAATGATACATTCATTTATTCAACAAATATTATGTGCCATGCACCTTGTTAGATAGACCCTAAGGATCATTTGATAAATGAAACAGACCCCTCTCATTGGACTTGTATTGTAAAGATGAGGACCGACAATAAATAAAAGATACATAAAGACTGAGAATTAAGTAAATGATTTGAAGGAGGGATATTATGCTGCTATTTGAAGGAATAATAGATACACTTGAACTAATATTGAAAGCTAAGAAAAACAACCTTAAGAAGACAGAAAAGAAGAGCTAAGAAGAGAGGAAAGAGCATTTCAGGAGGAGTAGACCCCCTTGGCAAGAAGCCCTCAGGGTTCAAAGGAATGTGAACTAAATAAGAAACTAAAAATAAGAATAATAAGAAGCTAAAAGGCAGAAAAAGCCTGGGCAGCATGGTCCGAGATGAGAATGGAGAACAGGTGGGGCTGGACCAAGCATCAGTTTGAGGTTGCATCCCAAGAGGAAAAATGCATGTAAGGAAAGCCAAAAGAATGAGGGATAAAGAAAGGACAGTGATGAATAAAGCCCTGGGTTTGATCCCCAGCACTTCAAAAAGAAGAGGAAGGAGGAGGAGGGAGAGGGAAGAGCAAACGCTTCATGTCTAAGAGTGAAGAGCAGGGGTGCTGCTGAGCAGTTACCTGGTGCGTTGGGCAGCCCTAGTGGTGCTCCCATCAGGGTTAAGCAGTAGGGGAGGTATTGCTTGACTTTCAGCAGTCAGTCAGCAAAGGATTTGACCTTTGTCCTGCACTTTCTTGGAATGCCAACCCAAGGCACCGTGCTCTGAAGCCAAGCAACCACCTGGGAAGACTGCATAGAGTTATTCCAGAAAGAGATCCAACCCAGGTCCCAGCCAATGGCCAGATGCGTGAGGGAGTGTGTCTTTTGAGTGATACCAGCCTAGGACTTACTCTAGTAAATGTGGAGTGGAGCAGAGAAAAACCACATCTATAAATATCCCTGTTATGGTTTAAATATTAGCTCATGTGTGAGACAATGCAAGAATGTTCAGAGGTGAAATGATTAGATTATGAGAGCTTCAGCCCAATCAGTGGATTGAACCTGATGGGATTAACTGGGTGGTAACTGAAGGCAGGTGGGGTGCTGCTGGAGGAGGTGGGCATTGGGGGCGTACCTTGTGTATATATTTTGTATCTGGCAAGTGGAGGCTTTCTTAGCTTTCTGATCATCATGTGAGCTACTTCCCTCCACTGCACCCTTCCATCATGATGTTCTGCCTCACCTCAAGCCCTGAGGAATGGAGCTGGCTGTCTGTGGACGGAGACCTCTGAAACCAGGAGCCCCCAAATAAACTTTTCCTTATTTAAAATTGATCTCAGGTTTTTAGTCACCACAGTGAAAAAAAAAATGAAAAAACTGACTAAAACAGTTCCTTTCCACATTGCAAATATATGTTCACATTATTTTAAACCACTAAAGTTTGGGGGCATTAATTTATCCATAGATAATTAGAACAGTTATAACGTGCACATGGCATAGCTACAAGATAGAAGGGTTCATCTGATCCACATCGGAATGTACATTATTGAAAAAGGGACATTTATTGTCTTGTGCCACGGATATTTACAGAGGGAAGTTTGCATTGACTGTCTTGACTAGTATAGTGGGAACTAAAATCATCAACAGAACTTAGCAATACAGAAGTAAGTCACCGGTCATCTTAGGGAGAGTGATTTTAGACATGAAATCACTGAGGAAACTAGACGTGAGAGCTGAGCATGAGGGAGTGAGAGAGAGTTACAATGGCTTCCAGTAATTTTCTTAAGAAGAAGAGGGGGTAAAGCGAGGAGCTGGACAGGGTGAAGAATCTAGTGGGGTTTCAGGGGTTGTTTTATGCATGTAAGTAGGGAAATATTGGGCTATTTAGATAATAGCGTCTAGGAATGCTGGGCTCATTGTCTCCATTCATTGAAGAACAGGACACAGAGAGAGCTATCAAGCAACAGGTTTATTGCAAAAGCAACAGAGACATCATCATCATCTCCAAAGAGAAGGGACCCCAGAGCTGGGAATCCAGTGGGAGAATTTGGGCTTGTTCTTTTAATGGTCTGTGGAATTTCCTCCCTTCCTTGTTCCTCCCCTGCCCACACTCTCCTCACTATTATTGGTTGGTGCCCACCCTGTCCACAAGTCTCTTTTAGTTTTTCCACTGGATCCCCACTTAGGAGTACAAGTACCGAAGAGTCTGTCTGATTGGGCTCCCCCCATGTGCCCACAAGCTCTTTGGCCAATCAGGAAGTTGACCTCATCAGAAGACCCTCTCCGTGCTCCTTTGCTCTGGCCCTGCCCCCAACTCCCTCCCTCACCTCTTGCCCTGGTTACCTATGCTCTTCTCTATCTCCCCTAGCAGTGGGAAGAATCCACTGAGAGGAAGTTGGTAAGTGGAGAAGAGAGAGCCCTGTCAGTCCTAGAAGTAGAGAGCAGCAAATAATCTTAGGAAAAAAAAGAGAGAACACTTTTTATTTCTAAAGGAGAGAAGAAGGGCAGATGGGTACATATGTAAATACCTTTCGTGTTAAAATATGACTTTTTCTCTGAAAAGTCAGGACAAGCTTATCAACTGAGACTGAGATTAAGAAAGTGTTCAAAATTTGAGGACTGGGGACAATGAAAGGAAAGAGTGCAGCTTCCTGCACCCATCATTCTGACAGTTTTCCTCTGTGACACAATTCTAAACCCACCCGAATTCACCTGAACGAGCTCTGAATTATTATTCCTACTGAGAGAAGAAACTTCCCCTTGGTTCACAAACATATTTCAGCTTCCAGTTCAGGAAAGCTATTGTCAAGACCTAAGCTTTCCTAAGGATCCTTTCCCCTCTTCAAAATACCCAGTATGCACATCTTTTTAATTCAAGGCAGGCAGCCTTGCCCAACCGTCAGCCAATAACGTTTGCCTGAAGTCTCTGACAGCAGGGAAACAGCCTTATGTTATTTCTGTGCCGAGCTATATTTTTATTAGATCATGAAGTCCTTGGAGAACAGGCATCAGGTCTTTTTAATTCTGTATCCCCATATTTAGTAGATTCACAAGTTTCTACTTGAAAATGTTCATTAGCTGTCTTTAAGTTATTAGCTACTTAAAATACTAAAATCCATCCCTTCCATAATTCACTGAAACATGAACAACTATTTTTCATTCCCATCGGCAATGCCAAGGAGGTAGAAGAGGTATTGATAACAGATTAACTACAAAGAATCTTCATGTTTTGTTTTCTAGTTCTGTAGTCAACGAAGGAGCAGCTGTGGGGTAGAGCAGAGGAAAACCAGGAGTCAGAAATCAGAGAGCTCCAGGTTGCAATGCTGGATATAAAATCATAACCTGTGTATTTCTTCAAAAAGCCCATTCTCCATTTCTAATTTGTAAAATGGAGAAAATCCTACATACATTCTAGGTTACCTAAGGATAATATAGACAAAAGTTAGATTAAAATATCCAGCACTTAGTAGGTTCTTAATAAATCAGAGATATTAGTATTTTTTCAACAAACATCAAATTGACAATCACTATGATTGAAGACAATGAGCAGTCTATTACTAAGGAAAGAATTCTCATCTAAATATTTAATTATATTTGCCTCAAGGGCACAACAATTGTTTAAGAAATGAGAAGTGAAAGGGAATTAGTTTCTTTAAAAGTTAAATTTATTTAAAAACATAAATAGTGGAATGATTTTGGAAGTAATTGCTAATTCTGTCACTTCTGTTCATATTCACACAGGGATAAATGAAATACTTGTTCTTTTTTGCTTTGTGTAAGTTTGATTCCAATTTATATCAGGATTCCTATTAAGGAATCATTGCTCTGAGGCATCTAGAAAAAAATAGTTTGCTATGAACCCAGCTCTGCAAATTTTGAGATAGATTCTAGGGGTCGGGGGTAGAGCTCAGTGATAGAGCCTGTGCTTAGCATGCCCAAGGCCCTGAGTTTGATCCCTGGTACTAAAAAATCAACAAAAAAGCCAGGCTCTAAGATAACCCTGGGCCATGCTATTCATTACATTCACTCTGATCTTGATAGCCTCTGACCTGCACAGGTTGGTAATGACCATGAAGATGGATGTCCAGGCCATGGTTTTGCTAAATGCACCCATCTTCTAAAACTGGACAAAAAATGAAATGTAATTTTTCTATCAGTTCTCAGTTATCTGTGGGAATTTAGGGAACAGAATAGTTTGTCCCAATTTTTGTAATACTATCTACTTGGGCTAACAATGAGCATTTTTACAAGGCTCTTTTTAAAATGGAGGATATTTTTCCCCTCTTTCTTTTGGTTAGAAACTGAAGCAATAAGCATCCCTAGCACCTAAATTGTGGTTTTTGATGCATTATTTCTAGTACAAGAAGGGATTTTTTTTTTTTTTTTTTTTTTTTTAGAATGAGGTTATTTTAGGTCTAGGGCAAGAAAAGCACTAATTAAGTCTGAAGCATCTTATCATTCCATATGACAAGGAAGTTATCAAGGAAAACTAGGATTGTATTCAAAGGACTCAGGATCCAAATTGAAGAGGTCCTCACTGACCAAGCATGGGTTAATTTGAGCTTCAATGAGAATTAGAAATAAAAGGCATTAAACTGCAACATGCTCAAATCAACAGATTCAAAATGATATTTTTTAAAAAGAAGGAAACTGCTTAGCAGGGAATCTACTGTTTAAAAAAAAACAGAAAATAACAGGAAGGAATCGAGTATTGATCATGCAGTTATTAGATGAACTATAAAAGAGGAAGAATCTCTATGGCGCTGTTCAACTAAATAAAGGAAAGTAATTGCAACTTCCAGTGAATTAATGGACTCAGGCCATATTTATCAATGGCTGCCAAAGGACAAACACCAGAAATGATGTGCTTCCTGGTGAGAGACTCACAACCACCTACAGCCTTCTCAAAGAAACCAACATAAGACCAAATAGGCCTTGGGATTCAGCTTCCAATTTCAGGACCTATACAAAACAAACAACAACAACAACAACAACAACAAAAAACTGATCTTCATGAAGAATGTGGAATCAGAAAAATCCAGACTGTATGAAACTCCATCATGTTACATGGCCTGTTACATGGTTACTCCATCTTTAAACAATGTTACATGGTTACTGCCTCTTTAAACAGATAAATATTCACTAAACAAAACAGGATGAAGGACAGCCTATAAAGGTATGTAAAAGATATATAAAAGTTTTTTTTTTTAAATGGGCAAAGCTAAAATATAGGGATAAAATATAGGGCACAAAGGGATAATAAAATTATTTTTAGAAAAACAAGTCTTACTATTAAGTCATGATAATGGTTATTTTGAGGGTGGGAGCAAGCGGTGAGTCAGGTGGAATACAAGAAACAGCTTCAAAGTGGCTGGGAAAGTTCTGCTTCTTTTTTTGTTTTTAATCTTTCATTTTATTTATTTATTTTTATGTGGTGCTAAGGATCCAACCCAGGGTCTCCCACGTGCTAGGCGAGCGCTCTCCCACTGAGCTATAACCCAAGCTCAAGTTCTGTTTCTTGAATGGATTTTGTGGTTGATTTGTGCACTGTTTTAAATGTATGTTTTATTTAATTTTTTATGTTTTTTTATGTTAAAGAATATTTTTGAATGGGTATGAATGAAAAAGAAGGAAATAGTCTCCCACTCTTGGACCATGTGTTAGATACTCTCAAAAAATATAAGTTCTGTCTCTAAAGGCTGCATATTCAATAATCTCTCAGGTTCAAAAGATATTAAGATCCAGCCTGACCCATACCGGAAGGTGAACTTCTTGAGCTGTCAAGCTATTATCAGAGATAAGGCTTAAACATGAGTTGGTGACCAAACATTCATTCTGAAAAGTGAGCATTATTTACTCACTCATGGACTTATTTATTCATCTACTTGTAAAGTTTTTAGAATGATTAGTTTGTTTTATATACCAGAGATGCAAAGATGAAAATTCAAAGAGATAGACAATTAAGTCATGAATTATAATACAATTATTTGTGTGTGTGTGTGTGTGTGTGTGTGTGTGTGTGTATATATATATATATATATATATATATATATATACACACACACACACACATTCATACATATATATATATACATGCATGAGGGTCTATAGGAGCACAAAGAGGTTATAACTAGTCCCATATAAGTAAAATAAGACATAGAAAACATTTTAGAGCTGATGATGCTTGTGTTAAATTTTTAAAACTGGGTACAAGGTAACCCAGTGACTAAAGAGGGACAGGAATTCCAGACAAGGGGAACCTCTCCTTGTATTCAGGGTAAGACGGACCTCTCCCCACGCCCCCACTCCAAAACCTCATTTTAGTATCCTCCCTTGAATAAAGTATTTTTTAATGTCTTCAACAAGCATCATGAATAATTTTTCTTTAACAAATCAAGAGAAGTGACAATTTTTAAACCCGGAAAGGTTGATGTTATTCTCAGATTTATTTTCAGATGCCTTGGAGTGATGTCTTTAACATGATCTTGAAATTGTAAAAAGGGTGAGAAAAATATTTAAAATGTATGCAGGATCCAATCAGATGACAATTAAATATCCCAGAAGGCAAAGAAAGAAAAAAAATCCATCTCTTGCAGAGAAGAAAATTGGCTGCAAATCTTGTGAGGGGTTAGCAGATTCATCAGACGTGAGAATTAGGTAATCCAGGGAAACAGATTTCAAAACCACCCCATCTGAAGGGCATTAACATCACAACTCAAGAGTCTGGACTGACAGGTGGTGGTAGCATCAAATTAAAAAATTCATCTCATATATTTACAGTATCAAATCTCCCATCCTGCCCAAACTGCTTTTTGATACATACATTCCGCTAGCTGAAAAATTGACCCTATAAATTGCTTGTGATGGTAATCCCCAAACTGTATGGATGATGTAATTATATTCTCAACCTCAAGAAAAATGTAATGAGTATCAAAAAATGAAATATAAAAAACCACGATATTAATATTTTTGCATAAAGAAAAAAACTCTGCTTATCAGTTATTTTCAACTCTAAGAGAGTTTTTCCCCTTTGATTAATTTTGTAATTCTAATAGGAAATGTACTAATTATAGTAGATTTAGACTTGAGGTTTCAAATTGAAATTCTATTAGGTTTATGAACAATACTAGAACATCTCAGAGAATGTAAGACTGACCATACGCATAAAATTAATTCTTTGAATTTGTTAGAATTGATGAGCAGTTGGCAAGGTTCTATTTGTTAGTGAGTTAAATGAAGTATTTGAAAAAGAAATCAAATATAGAAGCAATACAAAAGTATTTATGAAAAAAAATCAAATATAGTAGAGACATAAACGTAACTTTAAATATTTAAAGAAATGTGAGCACCTATTTGAACAAACATGGAAGTGATTAAAATTACTATATTAATAAATATAACAATCAGATTTGTGTACCAAATTAAAAATCACATATTAAAGAAACTAGGGTCTCTGAACAATCTTTTCTGAGCCACTGAGCCAACTATTTGGGCATCATAAATAAATTGCTTTGATAAGTGATGCTGGTCTTTGTCATAAGAGTTATAGGAGAAAGAGCAATTCAATAAGGTTCTCCTGGGGTGTGCAGATGAAGATTATCAATAGATCTTTGGAGAGCAGATTTTTTTGCAATGTTTGTTCTTTTAAAAAACATACGCTGAGTACTTGTTGTTTCCATAAGCCCTGACAATAAAGTAATAAGCAAAATGGACATGATCTGTATATTTCATTGGATAAGAGAAATGAAACCATAAAAATTAGTAAGGATTGATTGATCAAAGTGCAAAGGGCAGAATTAAAATAATGTGAGTGACAGGGGAGTTTGATGTGGTGTGTTAGTTTTTCATTACTGTGACAAACTACCAAAGAAAAGCAACTCAGAGGAGAAAAGATTTATTTGGGCTCATAGTTTCAGATGTTTCAGTTCATGGTCACTTAGTCTCTTTGATTCTGGGTCTGTGGTGAGACCCAAAACCATGGCAGGGAAGATGTAGTGGATAAAAACTGCTCACTTCATGGCAGTTAGGAAGCAGAGAGAAATAAGCTTAAGGAATCAGTATCCACACGTCAGAGAAAACATTTGGCATTTGGTTTTGAGGACTGGCTTACTTCACTTAGCATGATATTCTCCAACTCCATTCATTTACCTGCAAATGCCATGATTTTATTCTCTTTTAGTGCCAAGTAATATTCCATTGTGTGAATATGCCACATTTTCTTTATCCATTCATCTACTGAGGCACATATAGTTTGGCTCCGTAGTTTAGCTATTGTGAATTGTGCTGAAACATTGGTGAAACTAGTAGAACAAGGCAATTTTTGCAGAGAGATCTAATCTTTGGGAAATGATCTTTGGCTAATAAGCCATTCGGAACTGCTTTTGGGATTTGTATATGTTTGCACTTTCTTTTCTGTACTAGAGATTAAAATATTCTGCTTTTTAAAAAAAGCAAAGAAAGAAGCTTAATGAGTTTGAGATAAACAAAAAGGTCTTTGATTAGTGCCTTATGGGTGAGGAAGGAGCTAGAAGATAAGGTCAAAAAATGTAATCCTCCTGCCTCAGCCTTTCAAGTAGCTGGGATTACAGACTTTCACCAGGGCACCCAAATTTAGTTAATGACACTTAAATACAGCATCGAAAATAAAGAAAGCAGACCAAGTCAGCAAAGGAGACAAAGAAGGGTGGCCAATGAGGTAAGAGGAAAACTTGAAGCACATGAAATGATGGAAACCAAAGGATGAATCTTTGTGGCAAATGCTAGTAGCTACCTGTGTAAAACACTGAGGAGAGGGTCAGATAACAGGGAGTTGATCCCTGGAAGTAGGAGCATGGAGATCACTGGTCCCCTCTATGAAAGTAGTCCCCGAGTGGGTGGCCAGGTTGGGTAGTTTAGAAGCCAGATTGGCATGACAAGAATGGAGGCAACGTGACTTCATAAACTCCAAAGCCCTCTTGCTCCTTACACCAAAAGCCACACATGTCTGCTGCTCCACCGGCCATTTCTACCACCAGCTTCAAGATGCAGCCCTCCTGCTGGTCAAGGGATGCCCCTCTTCCTCCTCTCCTGAGTAGAAGGCCCTTCTCATTCTTTGCAATCATATTGACTTCTTTTATTCTTCCCTCTCTGTTAAGAACAATGCTGTCTTTAGTTTCCCTTTAACAAAAAAGAACTATATCTACAATATGGTTTGCTAATAAAGGAAAGGGCTTAATGGGTGATACTTTGTCTATTTCTAGATTTAGCTTATAGCTGAAATATAAATGAAGACCACTGTAGTCTCATACTTAGGTACTAAAAGACCTAAAGAGGATTCAGGAATTGTCTGAAAGCCAGAGAAAATAAGTGCCTTTTTAAAATGAAAATTGAGTAAATGAAAAAAAATCCCAGGATGAGGTGGAGGGGTGGTGGAGGGGGAGATCTGACTTTATCATTTAATGTATTATATGATATGCGAATGCATTTATTTGAACTACACATGATTATGTTACTACTTATTAATGGCCATCTAGCTAACACATTCTTTCTAATAATGAGTTTTCGGTTGGAATGGCTTTCTGCCAAAGCAGAAGATGACGGACCAAGTTGTTTGATCTAAAGTCAGAATATTCTCACTTCAATTTCAACAAAAATTAAGGCAACATCAGAGTCCTCTTACTGAAAATTAACTTCCGAGTCAGAAAAGTCCATTTATAATAAGGACTGGATTATGTATGCTTGTTATTCTATATAGACTCATGTGATGCATTTTAGTAAATTATATTACTTTCCTACATCATTCTCAGTTATGACTCTTTTTCACCCCACTTTTAGTGGAAGAGAGATACTGGGTGAGCATTTCAAGCCAGGAGAATTTAGAAAAGAATTTTTCTTGGGTTTTAGTCTAGATTACCAGTATCATATACTGCATTAAAGCAAAATACCCACCTGGTAAAAAAGTATAACTTTGTCTTTTTCTCTGTGTATTTAATTCATTCAGTGACAAATAGTTATCATAGGGGTACAATATTCTTGGATCCCTTAACCAAATAGCATCATTTGGCATCATATGTTTTTATTCCAATAAAAGCATATTTTTTTTAAAAATTCCTGGATTACTTTTATGTTTAAATATCAACCACATAATTTAATCATACAGGTTATGGTAATGAACACAAACTATTACCAGGAGGAAGATGCTCAATAAACATTCCTTGCATGGGAATAAATGCTGCGTTAACTTTGAAAGGTCTTCATTTTTCAAAGTTTCCAAGTAAAAAAGCTAAATTCAGCACTTCCAATGATCACTTAACCACGATAGGAAGAAAAAGATTTAATGAACAGTATTTTTGGAATGCCAAGTTGGAGGGGTGGAAACTTAGGATTTGTTAAATAAACAAACACAACACCAAAAAGACTCATATCTTACCCCCAAGAGCCTTACATTTCCCAAACACATTGATAAGCACACTGTTATGGTTATGGGCTATCTCCCAATAGCTCATGTGTGAGACAATGCAAGAAAATCCAGAGGTGAAATTATTGAATTATGAGAGTCTTAACCTAATCAGTGCTTTAATCCACTGATGAGGACTAACTGTGTGGTGACTAGGCAGGTAGGCTGTGGCTGGAGGAGGTGGCTCACTGGAGGCATGCATGAGGCATATATTTTTTCTCTGGTGATCATAGCTCTCTGCTTCCTGATTGCCACATCCTGAGAAGTTTTCCTCCATCACAGCTTTGGGCTAAGATGTTCTGCCTCACCTCAGGAACACAGCAATGGAGTCGACCCTCTGTGGACTGACATCTGAAACCATCAGCATCAAATACATTTTTTACTCCTCTAAAATTGTTCTTGTCAGGTCTTTTGGTCACAGTGACGAAAAAGCTGACTAAAACACACACATAAAACAAAAAGTGTATTTCAAAGAAGAAGGATATTCCGTCAAGTTGAAAGACAAAGAAGATCAAACATTTTCTTTAGACTCAAGTTCAAAGCTGGGTTGAGAGGCCTGGGTGGCATTGCAGACTGAAATTCAGAGGTAAAATATTTTCTTTAAACTCTCCTTTTATCCAACCAGGAGAGTATCTAGGCAAACAAAGCTTCAATAACAACTAGTTCTTTTTTTTTTTAATGTGAACTCTGCTTCTCAATTTTTTAATGTCTCTTGGAGGCTAAGAAAAATATGAATCAAGTAAATAGAGGGCCTTTCATGCTAAACTGGCATGATAAGAAGGTCCAGTATGTATGTATATATATACATACAGTGTATATATATATATGTGTGTGTGTGTGTATACACGTATTACTATACTCTCTCTAAACTTCAAACTTTAAAATAGCAATTTATGTATGTGTGTCTTCTCTGCATATTTGTGATTGTGATTCTACTGTACAACAGTTATTTTAAATTTATTTTTGCATTATAATTGCTCAAGCTATTTAAAAAGTGCGCTGCTATTTTTAGTCCAATTTTTTTTTATTCTGTGTTTAGCCCATAGGTTTTGTTCAAAAACACTTTGCCCTACTAACTAGTACTTCCCACAGATTCCCGAGCATCCTCAATTACATTTGCAGGACTTCAAAGTTTCACTATGAAAAAAAAAAAATGATAGGCCATTGCTTTCTTGGTCTTTATATTTTCTTATGTTAACTCAAGTGTGGTTTTCTCAGCATCCAGCTGGCCCTGGGAAGTTGTACTACAACGAAATTTTTCTTCTCCATCACTTAGAATGAGTTTGTTCTAAAGACTCATCCACGACTTGGTCCTCATTGGGTTTGTAGGCAACATTGAATAATGAGAACCAGGGACCAAGTTCAACAGCCACAATGGCTGCCAGGAGCAACCATTTAGCACCTTTTGTTTCAATGGCGGCCTGGCAACAGTATTTCAAAAGTAGAGTTCCACACCTCCTGTGCCAGTTGAAATTTCTTCATTAATGTAAACACTCTCAAAGTGCTAATACTGTAGGAGACAGCAAGTTTGCCTTCTACTCCCTATCTTTGAGGGATTACATGGCTTTAAATTTTTGTGCCTTACCTTATGGTTTAACTAATACATACTTCACAGTAAACTCTGAGAGCACTTAAATTTTGTTTGGAAATGATAATTGTTTTATGTAAAAGCATTTGGTTCTATAAGCACAAAACATGCTAAACTGTTGAAACTTTCATTTTAGAAATAACTCAAAATGTTGATTTTCTCTTGATGCTGTAAAAGAGGCACTTCGTAGCTTAAATCAATATAAATGTATTATCTATACTTCAACACTTCACTAGGCTACACTTGAGGTGTTGGCAGGCTTGTATTCTCTTTTGGGGACTCTAGGGAAAATTTATTTCCTGGGCTTTTCTACCTGTTTCTAGATCAAGGTTCCCTTATTTCACATTCAAAGGAATCCTTCTCAACATGACATTCCTCAGTCATCTCTTCTGCCTTTCTTCCATCTTTAAGAACCTCTGTGATTTTATTAGACCCATCCAGATAAACCCAAGTCAGCCCCACCACTTTCAAGGTTCAACCACCCTACTTTAAGGTCAGCTCGCTAGTAAACTTAATTCCATCTGCTACTTTAATTCCTCTTTACAATGTAACATTGCTCTTTCTCAGTTCCTGGGATTTAGGAGGCTGACATCTCTGGGAAGCCATTCTTCTATCTAAAACTAGAACATAATTTACCTTCAACTTCATTGAGGTATATAACTGACAGATTAAAACCCCCAACTTCATTGAGGTATATAACTGACAGATTAAAACTCCCAAGTTCATTGAGGTATATAACCGACAAATTAAAACTGTATATATTTACAGTGACAAAATATGATGTTTTGCTATGCAAATGCTTTGTAAAATGATTGATCAAGATAGATTGTAACCAGTGTCTCCTGAGCCTGTTTAAATCTTATGTACATATGACATAGCTACTAGAGGTTTTTCTTTACAATAATCTTTATGTCCTGTTGAGTAAAGACACAACTATATGCAGTCCTATTTTTTAAATGCAGTAAACAGTTTGGATAAACTGAATCAGCAATTTACAGATGACTCCTGAATTAGATGGAGAAGTAAACTAGATGACACTCATGGATTTCTTGAACTTTGTGAATGAGCTGAGAATCTACAGAATCCTGCTCTTTCCATTTAGTCCTTCCTCTCAGCTACCCTGGAGTTATAACATGCTTCACTATTTTAGTGTATAGATAGATATTGGTAAAAACAAAATTCTAAAGAGATTCATCAAAACTACAAGACTATCACAAGTTAGCCTGAAGGTTTCTCTGGACATAAAAAAAAAAAAAAGTTCGGGATAGATGGTTACCACAGTTTCTCCTGACCAATGAAAAATATACTTAATATTAAAATGTTAATAAATATAATTTTAAAACATAAATACTAAATAATCTAGAAGTAAGAATTAGTCTTAGTTTAATAATGACTGCTGATAAGATTTTTTTAAAGGCAAGATTACTAATTAGTTTATTGAGTTAAGAAGAGATATACGCTGCACTGCCAATAGATTTTTGCCATGAATTTTGGTGGATTAAAAATACTAAACAATACTAAAACAATATTTATAAATGTAGATACAAAAAAATATGTCAAATGAGAGTCATGGATAAAGGATTGGTTTCTATGTATTAACATATATCTAGACTGCAATATCCACTTCATCCAGAATGGAGTAGCAATAAAGATAACTCTCACCTGAAAAACACAAAAGCAAGTGAAAGTTATGAAATAACAATTTTTAAAACACTAAATATCAGGTAATGAAGGGAACAATGATTCTTAAGAGATGAAAAACAAATGAAGTAAGGTCTTGCAATTACTCCAACTCATCACCTTAAGAGATTTCACAATCCTTAGTTTAGGGAAAGAGGAACCACTTGCACAGAATCCTGTAGAAATCCCCAAGGTATGGAGAAGAATGGAGAGTATGGGTGAATTTGTAGCTAGGTTTTTTTTATTTTACTTTATTTTTTTTGAACTAAACTCCTTTTTTTTTTTTTGGACACAATACCTTTATTTATTTATTTTTATACGGTGCTGAGGATCTAACCCAATCCTCACACATGCAAGGCAAGCACTCTACCACTGAGCTACAACCCCAGCCCCTGTAGCTAGGCTTCTTAATGCATCATGAGGTTATGACATGAAAAAGCCAAAGCAATGATAGCTCAAAAACCTAGAGGGGAGAAAATTGTCAAAGAACATGTAAGGCTCTTATACCATATATGAAATGGTAAAGACAGACTCAAAGATAGGCTATGAGGAGCACAGGATATATAATATGGCATCAGAAAAATTCAACTAATCCAAAAGAACCAGAAAAAGAGAACATAGGGAAACAGATGAGATGGGATAACAGAAAACAATAGCAGGATGACAAATACAAATCTAACTACATGGTGATCGATCTGTATTATCCGTCGTTATTGAAACGCTCCAGTTAACAAATAGAGATTTTTAGATTGGATAAAAATGCAAGATCCAACAAGAAGCTTACTTTAAATATATAGGCACAATGGATTAAAAGTAAGAGAGTGGGGTGGAGTGTAGCTCAGTGGTAGAGCATTTGCCTTGTATGTATAAGGCCCTAAGTTCAATCTCCAGCACTGAAAAAAAAAATAGTAAAAGATTTATTTTTTTTAAAAAAGACCATAATAAAACTAATCAAAAAGTAAATGGGTGTGGCTATAATAATCAGAGAAAAGATAAATTCCAAAACAAAAATATTACTATGGATGAAGGAGATCATTTTATAACAATTAAGTTTTCTATACAACCACAAAAATGGGAAGTTATATTCCATGTATGTATGATATGTCAAAGTGCATTCTACTGTCATGTATAACTAAAAAGAACAAATAACAAAATTTTAAAAATAACTTTTCAATCAATAACATACATGCTTATGTGCCTAATAACATACCATTCGAGTGGCTAAAAGGAAAAAGGTTGCATACCAAGTGTGAGGACAAGGAGGAGTTGTCTAGAAATGTAAAATGGTACAATATTTTGAAAAACAGTTTGTCAGTTTCTTAATATGATCCAACCTTTCTACAGCTAAACAATAAGCCGAGAGAAATGAAAGCAGATGTTTATACAGAGACAGGAACATGAATGTGCATAGAGGTTTTTATTTGTAATTACCAAAGTCTGGAAACAACCCCAAAAGCCCAGGAACAAGCAAATAGATAAATGCATTGTGGATTGTCTATGCATGGCGCTCCTCAATAAAGGGGAATGAACTTCAGGAGTAAATTGCAAAACAATTAAGCTGAGTGAAAGAAGTAAAACACAAAAGACAAAGAAATGAGTGCTCACAGCATGATTCCATTCATATAAAATTCAAGGAAATACAAACTACAGACGCAGATGAATATTTGCCTGGGGTGGGGGAGTGGGTGTATAGGGAGGAGGAGGAGCTGGAGAGAGGACTCACAAAAGTTCCAGGAGTGATGTATGTTGGTTGTGGTGGTGGCTTCGTCGACATAAACTTGTGCTAAAGTTTCTTATATCAGACATTTTAAATATGTGGAGTTGTATGTCGCTTGCACTTCAATATAGCGCTTCTTCTTAAAAGGTCAAGGATTATTGTAGTGGATAGCAAAGGCTACTGTAATTGAGCTGCTGAACAGTCTAAGAATATATGTGGAGAGAGAAAAAAATCTAAAACATTGATTTCTTGGAAATGCACCACAAACAGTGTATTAAGGGCGCAGGTGCTCAGCTCAGGGAGATCAGTTGTGCCACATTAGGCTTAGATCATTACCCACCGGCACACCCTTGCACAGTATCCTGTTAGCTGACTGGCCAAGATCTGGTCTGCCATATTAGAGGTTTAAATCCACTCTTTCATACCTTGTGCCTAGAAGACTCCCAGAGAACGAGGTGCACTTATTTATTTAATTATCAAAATAGCTTTATGTTACTCTTTTTTTACAGGCTTGATAACATAGGAAAAGAAGTGTTTTAACTTTAAGTGATGAACCTGGAATTTGAAACAGTTTGATCCCAAAATTAAAAACGTATCAGAAAATACATGTAAACATAACAGTCATTTCCTCCTGAAAATGTCTGTTGCTCCTTTGAAATCAGTTTGGAACATGACTAATTGATTGTAAAGGTGCTGAGAACAGTTTTGATAATCCTCTTCCATAATTCTGCATAGATATCTTCAGAAGATTAGACATCTTGATTTTTCAGACATTCCTAAATTTAATCTCTGGAGAAGACAAGAATCATTTGAAGCCAGCAGTGCTAAGCTAAGACGGTCATATCAATTTTAAATCAAAATTATGGAAATGCTTAGAAAATTCAAATGGCTTCTAAAAAAATTTGGAAACCTCAAGTATCACTAAAAAAAATGTGTAGTCCCAGAGATTATTTATTTATTGGCTGGCTTACTTAACACATTGTAGATTTTTTTATTTGTGTGGTGTGGTTCTTTGTCCTATTTCACATGGATTTTCCTTAAATATTTCTCCAGTTATCCCAGCTCGTATTTCTTCCTTTCTGTATCCTAATTTTTTGTACTTTTCTTAAGCATACATTTAGCCTGGAATTACTAACTTCTATTTGCTTTAGACCAGTCTCTTTGAAAATACTTTATTTAATGTGTGGTCCCATAGAAGCCAGAGTGAATGAAAGAGAGATGGAGGAGAGAAACCTCACAGATGGTTTCCTGAGGGGCCAGAGTCTGTGACAAGCTCATTCTTGGTTTCACATGATGTCCTTAGACAGAACAAGGGAAGTTCCTGTGAAGGGAGAGGAAGAGGATAGATTTACCCACTTGTTCCTGGTCTTCCCTTAGTCAGGGTTTATTAATGTTCTGCACTTCTCTGCTACTCAAAAGTGGACCCAAGGCAAGTCCAGCTGCATCTCCTGCCTCAGTGGCAACTGAACAGCCCCAGGACATGTGGAGAAAAGGGCCATCGTGTTGCAAACACAAAGACAGGAGACAGGTAGCAACTGCTACTGTGGACCCTTCAGTTTACAGTGGCTGCAGCAGCGATGCTCTGCTTCCATGGTCACAGAAGCAACACAGATGTTTGCTATTAAGTCTGCTCCATTGCAGAGCAGGGAAAGCAGAGCACCCTGGCTGACCTGGGGAGCTAAGTCCAGTGCACTGCCTCCACTGTAAGAAAATTCTAGGAACTCATGGAGTAGAGCGACTTAGAGGTACGGAAAACACAGAGCGAACATTAGCTGCTATTAACACTGTACAGCCTCTTATTTTCTCTAATAAAATCCAAAAAGGACTTCATAACCCCTTTTTATCTTTAAATATTTCTTTTGTCCTATTTTTCTAGTATGTTGACAGCAGGCATGTGGGAAATGCTAGCTGAATTTTTACCTTGATTTAAGGTAAAAATGCAATTTGGTGGATGAATTGAATTATACGAGTTAGTAAATTGTGTTTAGCATATTATTTTGCCTTTGCACAGAAGTTCTGTGTCAATAATGCCTTTGCCTCTATGTACATTGTGTTTTAACTTCGATTCTTTATTAAGAATGCTTGAATGTCTGATTTATCATTGCACTCTGTCTGATTCTACAAAATATGATTAGGGCTTAATATATTAAGTTTCTTCCTTTGAATTGTTCCCATTAGGCAAATAAGTAACCAGGGTCATTCTGTGAAGTGCAGGTGTGCATGCGATATGGCCTATTCGCTTTCCGAAATGGACTAATACATTCTGCATGAGCAGAAGCTTGTAGGTGACTTACAAAAGTCACCCTCCCACACATCCATACAGTATTCCAGCAAAGAGTCTGACAAACCATGATTGAAATGAAGAGGAGGAAAATATATTTACCCCATGTTGTTAAGTGTCAGCAATTAAATCCCATGTAGTGACATTAACTAAATAGCTATTTATCGTAGTTGAGCCAAAATAGCCAAAACAGTCACCCCATTACCAGATGCATGTTCAGCTAAGGGGGTTCTCTGTAGCTGAGGCAGACCCAGAATCTGCCTCCCTGCTCTCACCTCTGCTAGTCTCAGTGGGTTACCTGGTGGCATGACCCTGACCTCATCCCCAAGGTGTCTTAACACTATGCTTTTCACAGGCTAAAGATGTTAACCATGCCCCATCCATTTACAGTCCCAAGTGGGGAAAGGAGCATCTAGAAAGCCCAAGTAAATTGCTTGGAATCCATTCAGATTCCTCGTAGTCTCCATCTTATAAAAGTAGCCCCATCTCCTTCTGGTGAAGAGTCTCACTCCATGGATATTTTTTACTTGTCTTTTGGTTCCTGGACATAGAAAAAAAAAAAAAAATCCGAGATGGCAGACACAGCTTACAATTCAACAAAGTACTTATAGTGTCCCCTGAAGAAAGTGACTCCATTGAGGACATAGACTTGAAGACATAGAATTCTGGGTATCTAGAGCCCGAAGCCATAGGGATGAAAGAAACACGTGCTCCAGAGAAACAAGGGGAGTGATGGCAGGCCCCTACCTCCACCCTTAGTTTATATGCATATTCGTTTCTTAGGGTAGCTATAACTACTTACCACAAACTAGGTGACTTAAAATAAACAAAAATTTACTTTCTCACAGTTCAGGACACTAGGAGTTCAAAATTAAGGTGTTGGCGGAGTTCGTTTCTTCTGTATGCTCTGAGGGACCATCTTTCCATGTTTCTCTCCCAGCTTCTGATGGTTGCAGTCAATTCTTGGCATTCTTGGCTTGTAGCTTACTCTACTCTTACATCATCCCCTAACAGCCTTATTCCCTGTGTGTGCTCTCCCCTTCTTATAAGGATACCAGTATTTAGACCTAAGACATTCTAACCCAGTATGAACCTCTTTTAACTATTAAATCTTCAAAGACCCTACTTGCAAATAAGATCACACTGAAGTTCCAGGTGAACATGAATTTAGGGATGACATTATTCAACCTATCACATGTGTACTTTGCCTCTCAGGAACACAGTGGAATAAAAATATCTTTGGTCCCAAGCATATGGGGGCCTGGTGTGAAATCTTGGTAGGTATTGCCTCTTAGCTCCTGCTCCAGTTGTATTCTCAGCACACCATGGCAAAAAACCTTAAGGCAGGAAGTTCCCAGGGATGTAGTACATGATATGACCAGTGGTTCCCATGGTCACAGGTCTATTGTACCTGCTTCACTTCAAGGATGATCTCTGACCCAATGCACATTGTGTAGGATCCCATGTCAGTGAATTAAATACTCCACAAGCCTTTAGGTGCCGATGCTGATTGAGGCCCCAGGTTGGGCAGGCTTAAAATGGCTATTGTTAGGTTTCCTTGTCAAGGCTTTTCAGTGTGTAGCCAAGGTCAATAAGTCCGCTTCAGAAGTTATAAACATTTGCTTGTGAGCATGTGCCTACTTATGTAATGTGTTGGCAGTGTGCTTTCTTTGTCTGCCTGTACACCTATGGAAGGACTCAGGGGGCTAAATGGAGCTGAAGCTAGAGCTGTGGACTGGCTAAGGGCTACTGCTACCTCCAAATAACAAATGTCTATTATCTCAAATCATGCCTTGCATTTTTTCCAACTGCCAGGCCTCTGAACCTTGCTTCCTTGGCCTGAGCTTCCACAAGACACTGCATAAGAAAGAAGGCAAGTCCATTCCCAGAATGTGGGTCTGTTCCATTAAATAATGAGCCACTGGTCCTTCTAGGATGACTGGTCTGATCCATCTCCTCAAAAAACAATTCCCCCATTGAAAGCTCAGCATTCTCCTCTGTTGCTGACAGAGTTGACATTCAGCTGTGATGCTAACTACATCAGCCTAGGCAAGTTGGAGACCTTGCCGACCGGGCTCAAGGGGTACAAATGCCTCTAAATGCAGATGGTTCAACTTTCTTTAGAAACCCAGGGGCCTGCATTGTGATTTTCCTTCTGTTCTGCCATCCTGCTAGGCAATATTGGTGTTTAATTCTTCTGGCTGGAGTGATGAGACATGAGGGTAGTTCTACAGTTGGAATTTTAACGAGTATCCCAAAGCTCATGTGATAAAGGCTTGTCCTCCATGGAAGCACTATTGGGAGAGGTGGAACCTTTAAGAGTAGGGCCTTGTGGGATGTCATTAAGTCAAAAAGAGAGTGACCTTGAAGGGGATAGTGAGATTCCAAGCCCTTGCTCTTTTGCTTCATGGCCACTGAGTGAGCAGTTTTGCTCTCCACACACACCCAGCATGTGGCTCCCTGGCCATAGGCCCAAAGCAACAGGGCCAACTGATCATGGACTGGAACCTCCAGAGTGGTAAGCCAAAATAAACCTTTTCTCTCATGAATATCTCAGATATTTTGCCCAATAGTGACAGAAAACTAATACAGGTAGCATTTTTCAGAGGCTTCCACATTCTCAGAGAGACCACTGGAAGCTAAAATTTGGCCAGGACTTCTTTAATTACTAATGAAAGGTATGTCGAGTTTCTGGTTATCAATGCTGGCTCAGACTCCATGTCCAACAGTCCTTGAAATGGCTTATATTCCCCTTCCCAAGTGTAAAATTACCAGAGTAAATGGCTGTAAGTCATTTGATAAAACAGTGAGGGACTCTGCAGGTAGGTCCCTTTTGGCTACCATTCCCACTGAGTTATGGTGATTAGGCCCTTGACTTAGGGGAATTAGGCATTTTGCTACTTGGTCACTATTTTTCTGATCATACATCACCATCAGCAAACTAAGCATTGTAATGGTTCTTCCCACCTAGCAGAACTGGTTTATAGAAATCTACCCTAAATGTTTTAGTGACATTAATCTTACCAGTGCAGGGCTCTGTGGCCTTGTTAAATGGCATGTCGATTGAGCCTTCTCATGCAACATAGTCATTCTTCCAGCTGGACAACCTGTCCATTCCTGCTTACCCACTTGCCTCCCCCCTTTAAATCCTTTCCTCCACCATTTGTTACAACAACCCTGGATCAGAATGAGCCATTGCTTTCTCTGTACTTCTAGAAGCCATTCTGGTAATCAATTCACAACATCTCCCAGGATCCTACCTGTGGTGTTAAACTGTAACTTACGACAGCTCCTTTCCTACAGTCCAAGGGAGCTGCCATCATACTCTCCCCTGATTTTCTATTCTGATCTTGAGCTGCTTCATATTCCTTCAGTCTTTCCAAGTATATTCTACAATTAGCCAGCAGACTCCTTTCCTCAGGTCCAGCACCTGAGTTTTGCATGATCTTATTGTGACTTAACCCTATTTTTAGGTCTGAAGTTTAATAATGGCCTGAAGATAAGGGAAGGATTGCAGGAGCACAAATTGCCTGAGTAAATAAGCCTCTGCATTGTCATCCATCTTAGAAATAGGAAATGCTTGTCCTTAACTGAAAGGTGTGGGCATTGACTAGACTCAAAGGTCCAGGGAGTAAAAATATTCAGCAACATCCATTCAAACACCATCTTCCTTGTTGGGTCTCAGGTTTTCCTAAGCAGTGCTCTGGTGTAATAGATGTCTTGGATGGGAACTACCTTAGAACTATCCAGACTGTCAGTGTTTGGCTTCGTCCTGTTTCCTTGGCCCTTCTGTTGCGAGACATGGAAAGCTTTTCTTCCAGCCAACACAGGCCCTGTGGCTTTCCCACCTGGCTTTCCATTGCCCCCCCCCCCCCCCCCCCCCGTTCATTATGTTTCTCTACAACAAAAATGGCAGAGCAACAGCCATCTGAATTTGCTCCATACATCCATAATACCAGCCAGCCAGACACTACTTTCCTTTCTACCACATCTCCAAATTCATTGTAAAACTGAACTTGTGCCAGGGATTGTCAGTTCTCCACCTACCTTCAGTGATATC
The DNA here is from genome assembly GCF_047511675.1 of Marmota flaviventris. NCBI lineage: Eukaryota > Metazoa > Chordata > Mammalia > Rodentia > Sciuridae > Marmota > Marmota flaviventris. The sequence goes on from NC_092504.1 coordinate 127,284,446, forward strand.
GGCCACATAATTAGTCTCTGCTACATATTTTCATTAGGCAAAAACTGAAGCAGTTTATAGAAAAACACTGGAATATTTTCCAAAATAAATTGAAAAAAAAAATGAGAAGAAATAAAATATCAAAGTTCTAAAGTGAAATACTACATCCATTTATTCCAAAAAATGAAATTTCCTGGGTAAGGCATCTGTAATACTACTTCTGGTATCATAATTCTAAAAAATGGTTAGGTAGTCAGTCACCTTTGTCAATACATTTAGGTATTAAAACAGGGATTGTTCATGATATATATTGTGAAGAGAGATAAATGGGCCGAATGCTGAAACATGCATGACTACTAACAACATGAGTATTTAATGAAAATTTAGAATATAATAACACATGACTTTCATTCTGAGGACAGACATAAAGGAAAAAATACAGTAATCCATTTTACAAAACGAGACAGTGAATTTCTAAGCAGTGCTCCTTTAATAAAAACAGTAATTTAATTTCAAATAAATATATTACCATTTTATTCCTTTACCTTTATATGTATGTGATTGGCAAAAACTAAGAAATTACTAAAATCAGTAGCAATCTAATCCATGATACTTCATTTGCCTGGATCAATAAATGTCTTACATTTGAAACTCATTTCTCTCATATTAAAAGCCTGATTATCAGTTCCTATAAAAATGCTGTGCCCTACTCCTTAGTCTCGTGGGACTGGTAATAGAACAAGGTCAAGTGCTAGTACTTCTGAACACCCACATGATTCCTCATGACATGTGCTCCTGGCTCTTGTCATACACAACCACCAACAGGCAAGCAGCTCCCCTAGTTCTCTTGTTCTTCATAGTGAGCATAGCCACTGGCATAGGTCCTTCCTAAATTCAAATTAGTAAATAAATCAGATGATTCAGCATCTGAATCCTTTCCACCTTCATCTTCTTCCTCTTCGTCATCCTCTGCATCATACTCATCATCATCCTCATCACGGTAGCCTGCATCACCGTACTTGTCGGATGAAAGGTTCTTCCAATAAGCATCATAACCAGAAGCTCCATCTCCCTCTTCAACTCCAGTCTGACGGCCAAATTTCAGAGAGCGTGCTACAAAGGACAAATATGCATCTTAGTTCTGAAATCCTCTACATCTTTGTTTTTTTCAATAATGTATAAAATAATGGAACTTTACTCCTTATTACAGTCAAATAAAAAAGCAATCCCTATTTTCCTAATTTCATACAATACACAACGAGTCTACAAACACAATAAATAAAGATTACAGCTGTCATTTCATTAAATCTAGAAAAAGAAAACAAAATTAGACCACCAAAATTCTCCAGATAAGGCAAGTTAAAACTTAAAGTACCCTTCATTTAGTCAATCAAGGTTATTTCTGAATCATGTAACTCACAAAAATGTCATTAAAATTTTTCTTAAGAGCTATTTTATAATGCAGATACCCTAGAAAACTTTTCATTAATGCTTAGTAGCATACATTTTATATCACAATCAGCAAAATCATCATTCTCACCTATGCACAACTACATCTTTGATTAAGTGCTTAAAATTATGGTTCCACTCTGACATGCTTAGTAAAGTCAAACCTGTTTTTAACAAAAGGTGAGCTGCTTTACTGTCAGCATGTTAGATTAGAACTGTAAACAGTAGACTACTTTTTTATTTGTAGTGGCCTTATTTCATAAAAAATTTTCTAAAAAACCATAACAATTATTATATGGTTTATCACAAGTAAGCACTGTACCCAAATACTACACACCTAAGAATAACTTCAGAATGAATATGACTTTCAAGTAATGAAGATTTAAGAATTTATAACTTCAATTATTTAATAAGAAAGCCTTAGAAAAACAGAAAAGTTGTTCTTTTTGGTCATAAATTCTAGTATTTCCTGTTGACAATGGGGACAAATACCCAAGTGAATGTCAGTATTTTTTGATGTTAAATTGGAAAATAGTACCCATCTATTTTACAAAGCTATAAAATCCCATTTGCAAGGCTCCAAGTGAGCTTAGTGGTAGAGCAACTGCCAAGCATGTGTGAGGCCCTGAGTTCCATCCCCAGGATTGCCCCCTGTAGAAAACAAACAAAAGCAAACAAGAAAAACTTACTTGCTCAAGAAAAGACAAGGGAGAAACAGCAATTTTTAAAAATATGAGAAATAACATAAATGTTGTCTAAGCAAGGAAGCAAAACATTTCCTAAGTATCTTGAGAGTCTTACTTGACATGCTAAGATCCTTTGTTTCCTGAGTTTCATGTCCACATTTAGGGCAAGGAGGCTGTTTTCCTTTTTCCTGCTTAAACACCTTACTCCTTGTATGTTCATCACAGAAACAAGCCTATATAGGGAAAGTAAAAATGAGTAAATAAATATTTATATCACTCAATATTTCAAGGAAATTTTCTTTTTGCCTTTAAAATTTTTTTTTTTTTTTAGTTCTTTTTAGTCATATATAACATTAGGATTCCTTGTGACACAATTATATAAAAGCATGGAATGTAATTTGCTCTAATTTAGTCCTCAGTTCTCTCTTTAGGAGAATTTAGAGATAGAATTTTGTTAAAATATAAAGATTTAAGAATTTTTCTGGAACTAGTCACAGTCCTGATTACACTTTCTTAAGAAAATGGGATGGTTTTTTTGTTTTGTTTTGTTTTGGCCAGGACTTGTGAATAATGACCCAACACAAGGCAGAGACTAACTACAGAGAGTATTTGTAAGCATTTCAATATTCCCACTGTCCCTGATGACACAATGGTGAACAATCTATCCACCCTCACAGAGCAGTCTATCTGGAGATGGCGGAGAGTCATACACAACACTAAGCATTGAAAGGGAAGTGCACAGGAGGGGCACTAAACCATACACAGGATCCAGAAAGGCTTCCCAGGGGGCACGATGTCTTAGCTGAATGGGTGCCTAGGTGAATGGGGGTATAAGAGGGGAAGCAAACATGGAAAGTGTTCCAGACAAAGGAAACTGTACAGACAATGCCTAAGAGCTTGACAGCATGAACACTTTCAATAAACTGAAAGCCCTAGCAAAACTGCAGCATAGTTGGGAGAGAAAGAACAAATAGGATTAGGAAGAAGCAGAAAAACCTTTCTTTTTGTTGTTGTTGTTATTGGTGATTGAACCCAGGGCATGTTACCACTGAGCCACTGAGCTACATTCCAAGTCCTTCATCTTGTTTGTCATTTTTTTTTTTTTTTTTTTTTTTAAAGACAGAGTCTAAGTTGCTGAGAGCCTTGCTAAATTGCTGAAACTGGCCTAGAACTTGGAATCATCCTGCCTTGGCCCCCTGAGTGGCTGGTATTACATGTGCCACCATGCCCGGCCTCCCAGAAAAACATTTCTTAGAGAAAGTGAATTGGCCGCATCTGCTTAGTGATATTTGACCAAAAGAAATGCTGGAGCCAGTATAAGGAAATAGAATGCCATGATAATCCTTACTTCACCTAAAGTTTTTTAAGCAGGGGCATTTTGACAGTAATTAAAATACACTCCCAATCTTGGGGTTACAATGTTCTTCCATAAACATATGACATAAAAAACACTAAGCCAGGAACCCGGAGACTTGTGTACCAGGGGGAAAAACAGTACAAGCCAACCAGAGGACTAGTGGAAATTCTTTAGGTCCTCTCAATTTCAACTTCACAATCTCAAAAATAAAAGAATTAAATTAATTCTTATTTCACATAGAGATCATTTATAGCTAGAAAGAATCCAAGGACTGGTAGTGGTATATAGAAATTAAAAGAAAACCTATACTGAGCGTGGTGGTGCACACCTGTTATCTCAGAGATTCAAGAGGATGAGGTAGGTCAAGGCCAATTTCAGCAATTGAGTGAGGACCTAAACAACTTAGCAAGACCCTGTTTCAAAATAAGAAATAAAAAGGGCTAGGTAGTTAAGCAACCTGGGTCAATCCTCTATACCAAAAATAATAATAATAAAAAATCTAAACAGAAAAATACTTAAATATACCTTACAACGAAGACATGAATGCTGACCAAGACGATTGCATGAGACACCTGTGAGAGAGAAATTCACTTAAAATCCTGTCAATTATTCAGTTTTCTTCTTTTGTCCTTTACTGAACTACTACTGCTCTCACCTTATCACAGTTTCCTGTCTTTTGGATTCAAATGCTATAAATATACAAAAAGCTCCCAAGCCCCAAATAAAATAATTCAATTTTTATATTATACATTCTACAAAAGACAAAGATGGGTTCAAATATGCTATACACTTTGAGATGCTTTTAATCTTTGAGTTTCTACATAATATTGAGAATTTCATATATATATACACACACACACACACACACACACATACATCTATATAGTGTGTGTGTGTTGTACATATATCATCAGATCAATGACTTATCAACCACAATTTATGGGTTAATAGGAATTAGCCCCAAATTAAAAGAAGTGACTATGGGAAATTTTAGCCTTTTTCTTATTGATGGTAACTATGATTTAATGAGGGTTAAGTGCTAGGCAGTAGAGACTAATGCTTTATGTAGATTTTCATTTCAACTAACCTTTTAAGATATTATCTGTAAAAGATGACAGTATTACTAACCCAATTGTTAATACTGGTTCTTAACTGGAAAATGGATGAGAAATATATGTACAGGTTAAATATGGATGCCCTGGCACCCACTACAGACTTCAAAAGAGAATCTTCAGGGATAACGCCTGGGCACCTGTATTTCTTACAACCCTTGCAGGTACTTCCTCCACATTCTGATCCCTAACGACCACTGAAACCAACAGCAAGAAGAAAGTAGGGGTGATAACACTTGAGGACATCTAGGAATGGCAGAGGAAGGTGGACTGTGATTTTACTTAAAGGTAAACATGACATTGGGTATTCATTTACTATAAATCCTACAATGCCTGGTCAAGTCCACAAAAATGAAGAACTGACTCAATCAATATGCCACTGGCATCCCTGCTGAAAATTTCAGAACCATGTGTTTTAATATTTTACTAGGAAGAAAAAAAAAGATACATTAATTGAAGGTCATAATAAGCAAAACAAAAAAAATCTGATTGCCTTTCCATTAAGTTTAACATTTATACTCTTCAGACTCTCAGGTATAAAGAACATCTAACATTAAAAAATAAAAATAAAATAAAACTTACATTTAAATGTTTCTGCCTCTAAAACCTGGCAGCTGGCTTGATGCTCAAATTGATCATCTTCGCACAAAAAGTTATGGCAAAAAGAACAACTAAATATCCTGCCTCCTATTGGATTAAAAAAGAAAACCACAGATATGAATATAATAAACTATAATTTTTAAAATTTTATATACAAAACTGCAAAGAGATGGCAAGTGATTTCAGAGGTACACTCAAATTGCACAGCAATTTTTAACAAAAACCAACTACTTGAACTTGAACCATAAAAGTGAGCTTGCATAATGCAGTGCTCAAGGACACCACCTACTCCCCAAGACTTCCCTCCCTGATTGCTTACATAAACAATACTATTACTGTTGATATAAATCACTTTTCCAATTAAAATGATCATCAAAACAGTACTCGTAATTAGAATTTTTCAGTACCCTGAAAAAAATCTTGAAAATAGCATTCAGAATGTCTAAAAGTCAACCTTTACTTATAACCAAGCTCAATGCCTGTATCTAAGCACTCACCATGGTCCCATACACCTCGTTCACATTCAACACACTCAGCATCAGTCAGAGGGCAGGCACAGGCATGTGTACTGAGACACTTCCTACCATGGCAAACCCAAGCTTCACAGAAGTCACATATTGCACCCTGCAACCAAGGAACAAGAAAATATAATCACTGTCCTTAACCAGCTGCAATCATTGTTTAACCAATGGTAACCATCCAACTGTTCATTTAGCATTTCACTAACACTCAAAGATAGTTGGAAGCTTCAGTAAAGATTTTTACTGTTCACCCCAAGCAAAAATTAAAGAGTTCTCTGAAAAATCACTTCACCAACAACTACCTGCAATATACAAAACTCAGTTATAAGTCAAAAGAAAAAGAAGCAATGGAGAAAACTATACACCTACTCTAATATTATTAAATTAAGTAAAATTAATTCTAATTCAAATGAAGTTTGGAGTCCACATTTTAAGCTTTCTTGTCTATTTCAATTCCTATAACTAAATTGAATTTTCAAATACCATCGGTTTTGATTTAAGAAAAACCCTTTTTATCTGTATAAGTCATAAATACAATCCTATAGCTTTTCTAAAATACCTGGGAAAATATTAAACTTCAGCCATTTTCTTCTTTTTAAAGATAACTTACAAATTAAATCATTGTAACAATTCTTTGTGGAAAAAAAATTGAAGTAAAATACATCACACTAAACTAGAGGGTAAGACTCTCCAATTATATAGCAAGATAACAGAATAAGAATGTATTTTTTGGGCTGGGGTTGTGGCTCAATGGTAGAACACTTGCCTAGCATGTGTGAGGCACTGGGTTTGATTCTCAATACCACATATAAATAAAATAAGGTTCATCAACATCTTTAAAAAATATTTTAAAAAATAATGAATTTTTCAATGATACACTGACACCTACAGAATAGTAAAAGCGAGAAAGAATCTTATCTTAGAATCTTAACAGAGTAAGGTCAGATGATCTTTTCTTTATTAATGAGAAATGTGAGGCCCAAGACTAAATCCAAATCCCAGACCTGGATTACACATGACCTAAGATTTAAAGTCAGTCCTAAATCTCAATGTAATACTCTGCTATTCAAGGTTCTGTAACAAAAAAAAAAAAAAAAAAGCAAATAGTAAACAGTAAACCTGAAGAATACTTGTTGACTTGTAAAAAAAATGGCTTATCAATAGAGTTTTGCAACCCTTAAAGATATGTCTTAAATCGTCAGGGTTGTAACAAGAAAGAGAAGGCACTCTGAAATTAGATAAATTAAGATTTTCAAGAGATTATTTATAAATAACAGGGAAGGGCTTGGGGGGGGGGGGTGGATATCAAGAGATGATACAGTGACCACCTCTAACACCTAAATGGACAAATGAGGGGAAGGAGTGGTTACCAGAATCTGGAAAGAAAGCTCACAGACCAGACTACCAAGTGACAAGAAAAAAGTATGCTTCATAGTAGAAAACTATTTATTTTTGGAGAATTACCATAAAAAACTATAAATTACCATAAAATACTTCTCTTGACACAAAAACAATATCACTTTCATCAGACTACAAATTAAACTTAAAGCATAAAAGAAAAAACCGGAATACACTAACTTATATTTAAAAGGAAAAGATGTTTTATTAAAAGAGAACAAAATATACCACACAATCCACTGTTAATTAAAACAATAAATTTCCTTAAAAAATGGTATATGCAAAGAAGATATTACATAATACACATATACATTTTTTTGAAATGTAATGTTAAAAACAAAACACTTATCCTAAAATTAGTTTAGAACTTGGTCAATTATTTAAACAAAGGCTTGAACACTGGCTAAGAAAGCCTTTCAGAACAGTAAATAATATTTGTGAAGCCTGAGTAAAACCCATTAGAAAGGTACCACTGAGATATAACTGACCAAAACAAGAGACAAAGCACTGCTATTTAGAAAAAAAATAACTCTTGGTCAGAATGACTTTTTCTTATTCTCAGAAACCACCCAATGTCAGATGAAACAAGCAGCTTACCACCATAGCAAGGCCAGTACTGTATACGCCAGCATGCTTTATGACACAGTCCGAAGACTTCATCATGCACTTTGTTTTTCCTAGTACAGAAAAAAACTTGCACTATTAGGGCTACATAGTAATACATGCAAGAATTCACTAATTCTTTTGACTCAGACCAAGTCCTATGAAAATAAAAACTAAAATTGCAGGTTACACTTGGTAATTTAATGATCATTTTAACATTTTAAAATCTTATGATTTCTCAGATAAATCAAAACATTTTAAAAAGTCACACCTTAAAATGAATTTTACATTTTATAACACACATTAAAAAGTCTAGTTTGAGGGCTGGGGATGTGGCTCAAGCAGTAGCACGCTCGCCTAGCATGCGTGCAGCCCGGGTTCGATCCTCAGCACCACATACAAACAAAGATGTTGTGTCCTCCGAAAACTAAAAAATTAAAAAAAAAAAAAAAGTCTAGTTTGAAGCTTAAATCATACCCAAATGAGCACACAAACCAAGAATATAGTGTTACAACTAAAAAATCACAACACCCACAAAGGTTCTGATCTAATAGCAAATTACCAATCCAAACATTATCAGGAAATCTGCTTATCAGATACAATGCAAACATTAATGATAATATACTGATCACCCAACAAGATTCAACAAAGTGGAAAACAAGAGAAATAGAAAATGCTCAATTTTCTATCATCATGATTTCCTGGGAAACAAAGTTAGACAACAGGAAATGGGAAGAAAGAGAAACTGGAAATGAGGCAGGCAGCAGCTACCCAACTTTTAGATGTCTAACACTAAGAAGAATCAGTAAGTAGAAAATGCACCCAAGTACAGCTCTTACCCAATCCAAGCCTAGAGACACTAAAAATATGGGGAGACTTTACCTTTTAACCTTCCACAAAATATTTTTTCCTTCTACTGTCTTTTATAAAGTAATGACAAAAGGGCTGAGGCTGTGGCTCAGCGGTAGCACACTTGCCTGGCATGTGTGAAGCATGTATAAATAAATAAAGGTCTCTCAACAACTAAAATAAATAAATAGAGGCTGAGCCGCCCCCTCCCCCTGCGCCGGCATAGTAGAGGGAACTGGGACCAAACACAGAGCAGGCCCAGCGGCCTGCTGAGGGGCAGAGCCGCCCCCCACCCCCCTCGCCTGCCAGGTAGGGGAAGGGTGACCACCGACAGAAAAGGCCCAGTGGCCCGCGGCGGGACAGAGCTTCCAATCACTCCTGCAAGGTAGGCGGGCCTGCGACCCACCGGCAGAAGAGGAGCAGCGGCCTGCTGAGAGGCAGAGCCGCCCCCTCCCCCCCCCGCGCCTGCAAGGTAGTCGGAACTGAGACCACCATCAGAACAGGTCAGACCTGCAACCGAGAGACAGAACAGGCCCAGTGGCCTGAGGAAGGGTAGAGCCCCCCCCCCCCCCACGCCTGCAAAGTAGGCGGACCTGCGACCCACTGGCAGTACAGCCCCAGAGGCCTGCAGAGGGGCAGTGCCGCAGCCTGCGCCTGCAAAGTAGGCAGAACTGCGACCACCGACAGAACAAGCCTAGCGGCCCGCAGAGGGACAGAGCCGCCGCCCGCGCCTGCAAGGACGGCGGACCTGCTACCGACTGGCAGAGCAGGCCCAGCGGCCTGCCGGCGTGGTAGGCACATTGCCCCAATTGGCGGAGGGGCAGAGCCGCTGCCCGCGCCTGCGAGGGAGACTTTGCAACTATACAAGACCAATATAAATATATAGGGGGAAAATTCAATAGCACAACAGTTTCACCAAGAAGAAAGGAACGCGAACAGTATGAAGAGACAAGGAAAGAAAGGACCACAAGCATTGCAGGTCAACTCAACTTTAGAAGAGGTAATAGCTGCAGCTGATGGAATGTCAGATAAAGAATTCAGGATATACATGCTTCAGATGATCTGGAGTCTCAAGGAAGACATCAGACAGCAAAATCAGACAATGAAAGATCACTTCAACAATGAATTACATAAACAAATCCAAGAAGCAAAAGATCAACTATACAGGGAAATAGAGGTTATAAAAAACAAACAAACAGAAATCCTAGAAATGCAGGAAGCAATAAGCCAACTTAAAAACTCAATTGAGAATACTACCAGCAGAGTAGAACACTTAGAAGACAGAACATCAGACAATGAAGATAAAGTATTTCAACTTGAAAAGAACATAGACAGCTCAGCAAGACTGTTAAGAAACCATGAGCAGAACATCCAAGAAATATGGGATAACATCAAGAGACCAAATTTAAGAGTCATTGGGATACAGGAAGGAACAGAGTTTCAAACCAAAGGAATGAGCAATCTATTCAATGAAATAATTCGAGAAAACTTCCCAGACTTGAAGAATGAGATAGAACCCCAAATCCTAGAAGCCTACAGGACGCTGAATGTGCAAAATCATAAGAGACCCACACCTAGACACATTATAATGAAGATGCCCAACATACAGAATAAGGAGAGAATTTTAAAAGCTACAAGAGAAAGGAAGCAGATCACATTTAGGGGTAAGCCAATCAGGATAACAGCTGATCTTTCAACACAGACTCTGAAAGCTAGAAGATCCTGGAATAACATATTTCAAACACTGAAAGAAAATGGGTTCCAACCAAGAATTGTGTTTCCAGCGAAATTAAGCTTCGGGATGGAAGATGAAATTAAAACCTTCCACGATAAACAAAAGTTAAAAGAATTTGCAGCTAGAAAACCATCTCTTCAAAACATCCTTGGCAAAACATTACAGGAAGAGGAAATGGAAAATAACAATGAAAACCAACAGTGGGAGGTAGGACACTAAAGGGGGGAAAATAATCAAAGTGGAAAACAAACCATGTTTAGTAACATAAATAAACAAATATGGCTGGAAGAACAACCCATATCTCAATAATAACCCTAAATGTTAATGGCTTAAACTCACCAATCAAGAGACACAGGCTAGTAAAATGGATCACAAAACAAGACCCAACAATATGCTGCCTACAGGAGACGCATTTGATAGGAAAAGACATACATAGGCTGAAGGTGAAAGGTTGGGAAAAATCATATCACTCATATGGACTTCGGAAACAAGCAGGAGTATCCATACTCATATCAAATAAAATAGATTTTAAGCCAAAGTTAATCAAAAGGGATAAAGAGGGACACTACATACTGCTCAAGGGAACCATACACCAACAAGACATAACAATCATAAATATATATGCCCCAAACAATGGTGCAGCTATGTTCATCAAACAAACTCTTCTCAAGTTCAAGAGTCTAATAGACCACCATACCATAATCATGGGAGACTTCAACACACCTCTCTCACCACTGGACAGATCTTCCAAACAAAAGTTGAATAAGGAAACTATAGAACTCAATAACACAATTAATAACCTAGACTTAATTGACATATATAGAATATACCACCCAACATCAAACAGTTACACTTTTTTCTCAGCAGCACATGGATCCTTCTCAAAAATAGATCATATATTATGTCACAGGGAAACTCTTAGACAATACAAAGGAGTAGAGATAATACCATGCATCCTATCTGATCATAATGGAATGAAACTGAAAATCAACGATAAAAGAAGGAAGGAAAAAGAATATATCACTTGGAGAATGAACAATAGGTTACTGAATGATCAATGGGTTATAGAAGACATCAAGGAGGAAATTAAAAAATTCTTAGAGATTAATGAAAACACAGACACAACATATCGGAATCTATGGGACACATTGAAAGCAGTTCTAAGAGGAAAATTCATTGCTTGGAGTTCATTCCTTAAAAAAAGAAAAAAACCAACAAATAAATGATCTCATACTTCATCTCAAAATCCTAGAAAAAGAAGAGCAAAACAACAGCAAAAGAAGTAGAAGGCAAGAAATAATTAAAATCAGAGCTGAAATCAATGAAATCGAAACAAAAGAAACAATTGAAAAAGTTGACAAAACTAAAAGTTGGTTCTTTGAAAAAATAAACAAAATCGACAGACCCTTAGCCATGCTAGCGAAGAGAAGAAGAGAGAGAACTCAAATCACTAACATACGGGATGAAAGAGGCAATATCACAACAGACACTTCAGAAATACAGAAGATAATCAAAAATTATTTTGAATCCTTATACTCCAATAAATTAGAAGATAGTGAAGGCATAGATAAATTTCTTAAGTCATATGATCTGCCCAGATTGAGTCAGGAGGATATAGACAACCTAAACAGACCAATATCAATTGAGGAAATAGAAGAAACCATCAAAAGACTACCAACTAAGAAAAGCCCAGGACCGGATGGGTATACAGCAGAGTTTTACAAAACCTTTAAAGAGGAACTAATACCAATACTTTTCAAGCTACTTCGGGAAATAGAAAAAGAGGGAGAACTTCCAAATTCATTCTACGAGGCCAACATCACCCTGATACCTAAACCAGACAAAGACACTTCAAAGAAAGAAAACTACAGACCAATATCTCTAATGAACCTAGATGCAAAAATCCTCAATAAAATTCTGGCCACTCGGATACAAAGGCACATCAAAAAAATTGTGCACCATGATCAAGTAGGATTCATCCCTGGGATGCAAGGCTGGTTCAATATAAGGAAATCAATAAATGTTATTCACCACATCAATAGACTTAAAAATAAGAACCATATGATCATCTCGATAGATGCGGAAAAAGCATTCGACAAAGTACAGCATCCCTTTATGTTCAAAACTCTAGAAAAACTAGGGATAACAGGAACATACCTCAATATTGTAAAAGCAATCTATGCTAAGCCTCAGGCTAGCATCATTCTGAATGGAGAAAAATTGAAGGCATTCCCTCTAAAATCTGGAACAAGACAGGGATGCCCTCTCTCACCACTTCTGTTCAACATAGTTCTCGAAACACTGGCCAGAGCAATTAGACAGACGAAAGAAATTAAAGGCATCAAAATAGGAAAAGAAGAACTTAAATTATCACTATTTGCAGATGACATGATTCTATACCTAGCAGACCCAAAAGGGTCTACAAAGAAACTATTAGAGCTAATAAATGAATTCAGCAAAGTGGCAGGATATAAAATCAACACGCATAAATCAAAGGCATTCCTGTATATCAGCGACAAATCCTCTGAAATGGAAATGAGGACAACCACTCCATTCACAATATCTTCAAAAAAAATAAAATACTTGGGAATCAACCTAACAAAAGAGGTGAAAGACTTATACAATGAAAACTACAGAACCCTAAAGAGAGAAATAGAAGAAGATCTTAGAAGATGGAAAAATATACCCTGTTCATGGATAGGCAGAACTAACATCATCAAAATGGCGATATTACCAAAAGTTCTCTATAGGTTTAATGCAATGCCAATCAAAATCCCAACGGCATTTCTTGTAGAAATAGAGAAAGCAATCATGAAATTCATATGGAAAAATAAAAGACCCAGAATAGCAAAAACAATGCTAAGCAGGAAGTGTGAATCAGGCGGTATAGCGATACCAGACTTCAAACTATATTACAGAGCAATAGTAACAAAAACAGCATGGTACTGGTACCAAAACAGGCAGGTGGACCAATGGTACAGAATAGAGGACACAGAAACCAATCCACAAAACTACAACTATCTTATATTTGATAAAGGGGCTAAAAGCATGCAATGGAGGAAGGATAGCATCTTCAACAAATGGTGCTGGGAAAACTGGAAATCCATATGCAACAAAATGAAACTGAATCCCTTTCTCTCCATGCACAAAAGTGAATTCAAAATGGATCAAGGAGCTTGATATCAAATCAGAGACGCGCCGTCTGATAGAAGAAAAAGTTGGCTACGATCTACAGTCGGTGGGGTCGGGCTCCAAATTCCTCAATAGGACACCCATAGCACAAAAGTTAATAACTAGAATCAACAAATGGGACTTACTCAAACTAAAAAGTTTTTTCTCAGCAAAAGATACAATAAGAGAGGTAAATAGAGAGCCTACATCCTGGGAACAAATCTTTACTCCTCACACTTCAGATAGAGCCCTAATATCCAGAGTATACAAAGAGCTCAAAAAATTAGACAATAAGAGAACAAACAACCCAATCAACAAATGGGCCAAGGACCTGAACAGACACTTCTCAGAGGAGGACATACAGTCAATCAACAAGTACATGAAAAAATGCTCACCATCTCTAGCAGTCAGAGAAATGCAAATCAAAACCACCCTAAGATACCATCTCACTCCAGTTAGATTGGCAGCCATTATGAAGTCAAACAACAACAAGTGCTGACGAGGATGTGGGGAAAAGGGTACACTTGTACATTGCTGGTGGGACTGCAAATTGGTGCAGCCAATTTGGAAAGCAGTATGGAGATTTCTTGGAAAGCTGGGAATGGAGCCACCATTTGACCCAGCTATTCCCCTTCTCGGTCTATTCCCTAAAGACCTAAAAAGAGCATGCTACAGGGACACTGCTACATCGATGTTCATAGCAGCACAATTCACAATAGCTAGACTGTGGAACCAACCTAGATGCCCTTCAATGGATGAATGGATAAAAAAAATGTGGCATTTATACACAATGGAGTATTACTCTGCATTAAAAAATGACAAAATCATAGAATTTACAGGGAAATGGATGGCATTAGAGCAGATTATGCTAAGTGAAGCTAGCCAATCCCTAAAAAACAAATGTCAAATGTCTTCTTTGATATAAGGAGAGTAGCTAAGAACAGAGTAGGGTCGAAGAGCATGAGAAGAAGATTAACATTAAACAGGGATGAGAGGTGGGAGGGAAAGGGAGAGAGAAGGGAAAATGCATGGAAATGGAAGGAGACCCTCAGAGGTATACAAAAGTACATACAAGAGGAAGTGAGGGGAAGGGGAAAAATAATACAAGGGGGACAAACGAATGTCAGTAAAGGGGGCAGAGAGAGAAGAGGGGAGGGGAGGGGAGGGGAGGGGGGATAGTAGAGGATAGGAAAGACAGCAGAATACAACAGACACTAGTATGGCAATATGTAAATCAATGGATGTGTAACTGATGTGATTCTGCAATCTGTATATGGGGTAAAAATGGGAGCTCATAACCCACTTGAATCAAATTGTGAAATATGATATATCAAGAACTATGTAATGTTTTGAACAGCCAACAATAAAAAATTAAAAAAAAAAAATAAATAAATAAATAAATAAATAGAAATACCTTTATAAAGTAATGACATAAAACCAAGCAAAAGAGTATTCCAACCAGGTCAGTTTTCTTTTTCATTAAATGCAGAACTGAAGGGATGTCTTCTTTGATAGCTAGAACTACACTAAAATTTTCAGAGATGTAGCTGAAGTACTACCAACTTTCTGCAATATTATCGAACTTACACACATATAGGAGCACATCTCAAATTGTCCCAGCATCTCATGAATAAAAGGATATTGTTCAAATAAAGTTGGAGGAGTAAATCTGAAGTTAATAAAATTGATCGGGCTTCTTTATTGTGCATCTTCAGTACTTTTAACATAAATAATCAATTTTATTCTGAATAATTATTTCAGGGTAAAAGTTTCCACCAATAATTGGAAACAGTATGTGACTTAAAAACTCTTATTTCAAGCATTTGGGAATACATTTGAGGAAACTCAAAAATAACATGTAAATATCAAACAGGAAAAGAACTGATCAAAGTAAGAAACGGGTACATGTGGAATAAAATTATCCCCAATAAGTTTTAAGAAACCATAGAGACTATCAGCAGGAATCAAAATTCAAAACAGAGAAAATATGAATATTGACACGACTAAGGTTTGTATAATTAAAAATTTAAGATCATCAGACATTATATTAAGCTAGAATCTGATCTTTTAATTTTTAAAACAACTTGCTGATAAACTATTTCTAGATTTTTTCCTCCCTGTGGTGCTGGGGATTGAACCCAGGGCCCTGTTCATGGGAGCTATATTCCCAGCCCTATTTCTAGATTTTTACCTTCACTATTTTCCGACAGTATATCAAAGAGGCAAAACTAACACTTGAAGTATTTTGGTAGACCAAATAACACTTTTTAAGAAACACTTTGTTGTAATGGTAAGGCATTTACCTTAATGTAAGCAATAATAATGAACATATAGGTTTTCAAGCTGATTAACTGCCACACACATTTTGATAAAAGGTAGGCATCCGTAGTTATATACTTACCACACTGTGCACATATTGGCAACTTCTGTACAGAATTACAAAAATAGCAAAATGCTCTATTCTTCTGCCGCCTTGTCATGTAAAATAAAAAATTTTAAATATGGTAAATATTTCAGATAAAACATCAGAGGGACTCTTTTAATGTATGTAGATAGGGGGAAAAAAAAGAAAGTTTACCTCTGACACTTGTCACATTCCTATAAGATGTAAAAACATAACATTAATTTTTCTGTTGCTGAAAAGTGCAAATTTACTTACATTATAAAGAATCTCTAGTTTTCTGTGTTAAAATTTAAGTAGCACAACCCCAAATCCTCCAACTCCACCCAGGCACACAAGCGTCTATACCTAATTAGATAACAAAGACACAAAACAAAGGTATATTCTGGGCATAACACACTAGAAGAGGAAGTGGCATTATCATTAAAGAGGCTAAATACTATGCTGGTCTCTTTTTTGATTGTTTAAGAAGTTAAATACTACAGAATGGACGCAAGAAACGAAGAATGCAAAAATAATAAAGACCACAGAATATCTATATTTTAACATGGCTTTAAATGCTCACCACAGTCTGATCCTTAACCACTTTTCAGGCTTGTTCTTTTAATACTCAAGTTACCTTATTAGCCTTTCCCCAAATATGTCTTGCACTCTCCCCTCTCCGGGGCTTTACTTATTCAACACTACTCATTAAATCTCTACTTTTTGGAAGTTTGGGTTATAATTCCACCTTCTCTGTGAAATGCACCCCACCCACACACAATTTTATCACATCTAAGTCCTAAGAATTACACTGTACCTTTACTGAAACATTATCCAGATACAGTACTCATTGCATGTATTTACATATGCTATTATTGTTTTGCTCTGGAAAGGACTTTGATACTCAGAAGGGAATCCCACTGTCATACCTGTGCTATTTAATTTTGCTCCTAACTCCTATCCCCCTCACCATATATGTTAGTCCTGGGATGGGTACTGGCTCAGCACCAACCTACATACAATTTCCTGTAGTATCTATTTACTACAATAAGGAAAGAGTTCTTTCCATCTGAGCTCAACAAAATATATGATATATGCAACCTATCTGTAACTGCGAAGTTAAATAAATAAACTAAGTATGAGAAAATGGAACTAATAAGCAAAAAGAAACAAATGCAAAAAGCAACTACAAGTTGTCCTGGGTTTCATCTGTCCATGAGCCCCAGCTATATCCTTCCCCTTCATAGCTACATGAATTATTCCATCATCCATTCAATAAACTATTTTTCCAAGGTATTTAAGTTATATTTGTTTTTATAAATAAGCAAGTCCTGTCCTGAGTAGTACGCAACACAACGGAACTATAAGCTTGTGGAAACAGGAAACATGTCACTCATCTATGTATCCCCACAGTATATAAAATAGTATGGCACAAAATATTTGCTAAATTAAGTCATTAAGTCATTTCATGCATCTTTGATAAAACAAAAAAAGGGAAAAATGAATAACAGTAGGAATAGAAAAAGTAGAGAAGCATGGAAATGAGAAGAAATGAGATATCTCAAAGAAACATGATCAAATAAAGGAAAAAGGTAATGATGATATAATCCTTTGCTTTTTTACAACTTTCACCATTCAAACCAGCCTGAATTTATTAAGACTAATCCATGCAGCACAACTAATAAGGCAGCAGAACAGGAACACAAGAGATGTTGGAACGTTGTTGAGAGAAAAAATAAGTCAAATGAATTAAAATTTGCTAAGTGAAAAAGACGAAAATCCAACTACAACAAACAGAGTTATGGAACATAAGGCTAGAGCAACTGGAAAATTGTACACAGCTCCTGTTATCTATTTTTGTTCAGTATCTATCACCAACGATATCCGAGTTAATAGTCTAGGTTTTCTATGTAATATAAAATAAAATAAAAAATCACTGCTACTCAGTGTTTGTGAAAATAAGGAAACATGTCTCTAGAATAAGTTTCAGACTCATCAATAAAATAAATGGGGGAACACTATTAAAATTTCTTCAGGTATATTTCAGATAAAACATGACATAGTTTAGGGGAAAAAAGTGTTACCATTGAAGCATTACATGGGTGTTTAGCTAAATCTACAGTGCTTCTTGATGCTCTTAGCTGTTTTTCACGTTCTCGGCGGTTTTCAGCCTTCTTCCTTGCTCCAGTCTTTTTTTTAGGCATTTTCTCCTCTTTCTACACAAGAGAACAGAAAAGATATAATTGCCTAGTTACACTTACTATTTTAATAAACTCAAAAACAGTAAAATAAAGTGTTCTTATTGTTGTTAAATTTTAAACTAAACTCTTTTGGGGGGACCATGAAATAAATACTAAGCACACATTCCCCCAAAAAGTGTCTTTAAAATAAGGTCCTTAATTGTACTACCAAACAATTCTAAAATATATAAACATCAAAAGAAATTATGCTAAAAGCCAAGTAGTTTTATCGCCCACCAAAAAAAAAAAAAAAAAGTTGGTCTGATGTTAAGTAACCTGTTCCTCATTTAAAAAAAAAAAAAAAATTCAATGAAATATAGAACAAGAAATCATTTAAAAGCACATTTGAACCCAATTTAAATCACTTTTTGAACTACACAGTCAGATGACCTAAGTCTGCCAAGACATTAAGTACAATGTCTTACTTCATGATATCTAAATAAAACATCAAATCAAATGCCACCATTAACTATAAATTCAAGCCGGTCTGAAAAGATATTAAACATATGTACCACAATTTCTTTGGCAGTTGTTCTAGTTATCTTCTCTTTACAAACAGTAAACATATAACTTTAACAGGGTTCAAATTTATGTTTCAACACTACACATGTTTACCATATTTATCAAAGTAAGGCCTTCAAAACTGGCCTTCCTCACTTAGGAAAACTTCCGAACTAGTTTTCATAATGGAACATCCAATCAAAACCAAGCAGTAAGCAAAAACGGTACAGACGCTCCACTATGGGCAGACTGGCCAACAGAGTTAATGGTGGTTACTTAAATAACGTCCAAGTCACCAGGACACTTTTCATAGATATAGATAGATCTCTAAACGGCGCAGAGCCCTGCCCAGAGGTCAGAGAGTCATCACGCGGTGATCCTGAGGACGAACGTCTGCGTGCCCAGGCAGAGAGGGCTTTCGATCTCAATGACAAAACTGAGCCTCATTTTTTTCCCTCCAACTTGTTTGGGCCACTGAGGAGCGAACGCCTCGTCCCAGCCTTACACGGGTCCACGCCCTCTCCACTAACGCACTAACTTCCGGACTCCTTCGGGTCACCCAGGGAGGCCACCAGCGCGGGGTCCCCGAGGATTGGCGAGCAAGGCCTGGAGCAAGAGCACCCGGTGGGTGGAGGCGGCGTCCAGAGACGGCCGAGGCGCCACGAGGCTCGGGAACCGCCGACCGCCACCCGCGCGGGACACCCCACCGCGCACGCCCAGCCGGCTTCGCTCACCCTCGCGGGGAGGCCGGCGCTCTTCCGCGGCCGAGGGACAGGGAACGGCGTGAGGCTGGCTCGCGGCGGCAGCAAATCCAACTCGTAGACCAGGACTCAGGGGAAAAGGGCACGGAGACCCGGGAAGGCGGAGACAGCCGGCTTCGGACACTAGGGGAAAAACCGGATGTCCTCTTACGTCACAGCGTCCTTACGGGCCGCGTCGACGGAGAAGGGCCCGCCCACTTCTGTTCGCTCCGCCCTGGTCCCGCCCACTCATTCCCAAACTGGGGCCTGTAAGAGGCAAAGGGAGGCTAGGGAGAAGAGGGACATTAGGGAAGCAGAAGGCAGGGAGGGGGACAGAAGACGTCTTTAACCTTATTTTGTTTCTTTAAGAAAAAAAGGAAAATCTAGAGGGAAGGGACACACAAAGGTAGACAAGAACTCACAGAAAAAGTCTAAAAGGAAGAGAAAAACGATTTTGCTCAAACGGCAAATCCTTGCATAATTCTTTTGGAAACCTTTCTAGTTTAGAAATCTTCCACGCCCCACATCGCCCCTTTTATAGGTAGCTACACAAGCTTTGCCTTCAGAATCTTGAAGAAGTCCTAACTGACCCTCCTTGGTCTCTGATTTCCATTATGCCTTCTGGATTCCATTCCTTTAGAACAAATTCTCTCCCTGTCTCTGCTTCTGGTGTGTGCTCTGCCCCCTGTCCTTAACCCATTATGTCCCACCGTCCTACAGAGAACTGAAAACCTGGGACTTAATGGGTTGACCGAAACCTGGCTGTCCTCTCCCAGCAAAGACTTTGAACTTCACAGCCATCGGCTCCGCATTACCACCTCAGAAATGACTGCTTTCTGCCTGGCTTGCCACCTTGATTCTTCGGTGTTTTATACTCACCCCTTACTGAGGGAAGACTTTGGAATCTGAGTGTCAACTTCTGCTCTCATTCTTGATCACATTCATGTGTTAGAGGGAAGACCCATCCTCTTGGATCGTGATGTCTTCATCTGCAGTAGCCTTTACCTCCACTACGCTACACCAGTCCACTTTCCTGACTACACCTTGGGCCTTGTCAGCAGATGGAACTGTTTCAGAATTCAAAGGCATGACTACATGACCTCTCATCTTGCCAACTCCCTTACTCAATTTTTCCTCCTAATGGAGACTTGATCAAATCTCTTGGTCCCTCTTATTTTCTATTAATCAACTACCTGCTTTCTTCCATTCTTCCCTCTTTATTACTTACTCCCACTTTATTAAACACAGTTCACCACTTCGTTCAGTTTATCATGCTTTCTTTCTGATCCAACCAAGTGTAACATTCTCAGTTCTGGTGATTCAACAGCTTTCCTTTTCTGCACTGAATTTCTGAGTGTTGGGGGGAGGGGCGTGTCACACAATCATGATTTACTCTAAATTCATGGTCACCAGACTCAACAAGCCTCTCAGAACTGCCTTTTAATCCTTCTATATAATCAGCTCTAACATTTCCAATTAGCCACAATGGCTGTATCAAATTGTCTTCCTTTCCTCAGCCTTCCACCTCTTCTTTTGTCAATTTTAGAAGTTATTACCACTCCTGTTTCACAGAGAAAATAGGTTGATATGAATAACAATTAGCAAGTAACAACTTTTTTACTCCTGGCATTCTAAGCACTTTACAAGTGTAACATTAACTCCTAATTTTACTCATAAAGAAATTCAGGCAGAGAGACTATACAATTTGCCCCAAGATTAAACAACTAGTTTGGCTTGTGTTATCACCTAGCACAGAAGTTTTCTAACTTTCTAGTCTCAGGAACCCTTAAAAACTTGTAAAAACTTTTTAGGACCCTAAAAAGTTATTGTTTTGTATGGATTATATGGATCGACATTTACCATTTAAGAAATCTAAATTAATAAAATTTAAAAATATTTCCTAATTCATTAAAAATAGTACCTGTAAGCATATTACATGTTAATATGAATAATAGTTGCATGAAAAATAACTAGTTTCCCAGACAAAATAGAAGAGTGAAACTATTTTTAAGTTTTCCAACTCTATAATATAGTGCTTAAGGCAGATGGATTTCAGTTTGTCACTATAGAAAAATATCTGATGCTCCACCTTTACCGAGACATAGGTAGCCAGAGAAATTGCAAAGAATCCTCTTGGGAAAAACTGAGGTAACTATTACTCTGTATACCTTTTATAATATTTCAGTGCCTTCTTCTTGGAACCCGGACTTTTCTCTTTTGATAGATTCTAGATTCAAACTGGCTCAGACATAGAAACTAGACAAGGAATTATGACTCCTTCTTGGGGTATTCCCTTAATTTGCTGATAATGCCCTCTTTGGTTTCTTTTGATTGTACTGATTGAGCAGTATCATTATTTGCTGCCAATCTGTCTTGTTCTTGGAAACACCATATCGTATTATCCATCTCCTTAATCTTCTAAGAGAACTCCCTTGTTGCTGCACAGTTTTTGCCACTCGTGACAATATTTTTGGCAGGCCATGTTGTAACTTAACTCTAACTACTTGAACTGTAGACCTAATGACCATGAGGAGAACTTGGGCGGACTCTGAAAGAGGCACAGTTCATATCATAAAGTGGAGGTTTCTGCATGGTTTTCAAGCAGAGGGGTGGGGAGACTCTAGCCATTAATCAGAAATGGGAAACTATGTTCAGGCTCAGAGAGTTCAGGAGAAACTAGAAATTTAAGATTTTCAGGTGTTACTACCCAGCCAATTGCACTGAAGTCTTTTTCTCTCTTATCCAGCTCCCTGAGCTTGGCATAGCACACCTAGCTGTATTTCATGGTTAATCTCCTTTGGAGCCCTGCCACACTTATGATTACACATTGGGCCCACTCCTCATTTTTTTTTTCTGCTTTCCTACTTCAGGATAAAGGCCTCTTTATTTGCTATCAAATAGGCTTTCTCCAGTTTATTCTTAGATTTTAATAGCCAATTAACCACTCTCAGCTTTTCACTATTTCCGAAGGATCAATTTTACTGAATAGTCAATGCCACTGTTCCTAAGGTTACTGTTTCCCTCATATTTTTCAAATGCCTGATACGTTATACTCACTTGTTAGAGTCTGTAAACAAGTCAAAATAACACCTGGCATTTAGTCAGGGGAATGTTAGAGTTCGTAAACAAGTCTGGATGGTGCCTGGCAAAATGCCAGAGGGAGTGGTTTGAGAAGTAACAAAAGCAAGCCATTAAGTGTGGAGATTCCTGATTGGTTGACTGCTGTATCTAGTTTATGCTAATTAGATAAGCTCTGTGGAATGTATAAATACTGCTCCTGTCCTGCAATAAACGGCTCCTACTCCTGCTGTATCAACGTACACAAGTTATTCGTCACCCCCCCTGGTTAGTTTGCTGCAGCCAGCCGGACTGCGGCACTCACTACTATGTTACTTTCATTAGAACACCCTTCAGGTTCTTTACTGACAAAGTGTTAACTACAGCCCTGCGGCCTTGTTCCAAGGTCTATCAGTCTTAACACCTGTCACAGTGAGCAGGTCCTCAGTGGCAGTCAGGTGCTATGATTCCAATCATAAATTCCATCTGAGTTCCTGCTTTCTCAGACTGGTCCTGGCACACACTGGGTGGCTTAGGTTGGCTTTCCCAGGAAGCATATTCTTAGAGATAGGTCTCAGGAGTGTGTTTGGGAACGCATTTGGGAACAACATATGTGGAAAGGATGATGGAAAGATTAGACAGAGATAAGAGTTAACCTTCAAAGCACCCCAACAAAGGACTCAGGTTTGCATTTGAGATGTCCCTTCATAATTGTCTTAATTTAGGGAAATGAATGAGGTCTTTGCATACCTGTGATAGTCATTGGATGAGGACTACCAAAGGAAAAGGGTAAGACCCAGGGCTAGAATATCCCCAAAGAGGCTGACAGCTGAGTAGTGACTGCTTGCTCTACTCCCTGCACTCAGGATATAAGTTCTTCACTGCTGAAGAGATCTAGGTACAAACTACAAAGAGTGACAGCAAAATAAATATTCAGACAAAGAGGAAGAATCCTAATTAGCATTCATGATACTCCCTAAAAGAATTCCAAAGGAAGATAGAACTGTAATTTGAAGGAGGTAATACAAAAAAAGCAGAAAGTGTGTAATCAGTTCATTTGATGTAAAGAATGAATCTGAAAATTTTATACATACAAAACCATAATAATAATTTTGGTCTATGGAAACTACACATTACTTAAATACCCCATAAATCTAATGTATGTAAATTCTCCATAATCTAATTCAAATGAAATTGTAATAGATTTTTAAAATAGAATTTGATTAATGGATCCTAAAATTCATAAGAACAGCTTAAGAGCCATGAAAAGTTCAGACTGTTTTTAACAAAATTAGAAAAAATGATATTTTATTTTAAAGATCCAATAACTAAAACAATTTTGAACAGTGTCATATGTCAACAACTACATAAATGTAAGTAAATCAAAAATCCTAGACGGGCATCATGGCACATGTCTGTAATCTTAGCTAAGTGGGATGCGAAAGCAGGAGGATAGCAACTTTGAGGCCAGCCTGAGCAACTTAGTGATACTCTGTCCCAAAATAAAAGACGTTTTTAAAAGGACTGGAGGTGTAGGTCAGTGGAAGAATTCCCTTGGGTTCAATTAATTCTCAACACTGAAAACAGAAATCGTAGGTACAAACGCATGAACATTTGGAACTTGATAAGTGCTACAGGTTGCAATGAGAAGAGATATATTATTTAATAGCAGAAGCAGATACTGCTGGCTATTCATAAGGAGGGAAAAATAGAAACCTATTTCATTGCACAGATAAAAATAAATTCCTGATGAATGAAAGACCTAAATATACAAAGCAAAATTTGAAACTAGTATAAGAAACTAAATAATGATTTATGATATAGAGGAAGGAATAATTTCTTAAATAAAATACAAAAAAGAAAATAAATAGTAAATTTGACATAAAAGTTAAAACTTCAGCAGTACAGACATCAGAGATGCAAAAAAAGGCAATTTATGAGAGAGAGAGAGATATTGACACATATGTAACTGAAAAAGATTTATATACAAAATTAAAAATATATCCTTCCGTGAAAAAAACATATACAATTCAAAAAAATTTAGGCAAAAGATTGAAAGATTTTCTAGTAAAGGGAATCTAATAACACTTAAAATACCCAAATCAATACCATAATGGGATACTATTTTACATCCATTAGATTGTCCAAAATTCAAAGGCCTGCCAATTCCAATATTTGGAAAAGGCATAGAAACAAATTTTAAATAATTCTGTTGAGAGTATAAATTCTAGAGTGGCATTTGGCAATGTTGAGTAGGAGTTAATATATGCAAAACCAAAGATTCAGCAATTCCATTTTTAGGTCACTATCATATGACTTTTGTGCAGAATTATATAAAGATATCATACCACTCCTTAATACAAAAAAAATTAAGCAACCTATCCTTCATTAAAGGAAAGCAATAAATATATGCTAACTATTTAGCAATTAGAATTCATGAACTTAATCTAACCTATCCACATAAGTAGTCTCAAAACATTATGTTTAGTGAAAGAAAAATCCAACTTAAATACTATGTATTTAAAATGATAAAGAAAAAATCCAATTTCCTGAACTATTTATGACACACAACATATCAAAACATGCCTAGAAATATTATCTTCATATTTTGGTTCTCCAACAAGAGAATGACATGGGGCATTAGCTCCGCTTCTAATTGTCAGAGCAATAAAATCAAAAAGTATGTAATACCTTAATATTCAACAGAAGAGCAGAAATTAAAAAGACTAACAATATCTAGTGTTGGTGAAGATGTAGAGCAACTTGTCTGGGGGAAATCTCATCCAGTTTTATGGGGTGTAAATTGGGATTATCTCTTTGAAATTTATTATCATGTATTAAATAATACATATATGCAAATATATCCTACGAATTCATGCCTAAACTTACTAAAATATGTATAAAAGAGTGTTCATAGTGGCACTATTTGTAATAGCCCTCAAACTCAAGACAACCCTATTGAATCATGACATTCATATAACAAAATGTGATAAACCAACAGGAATGGATAGTGACAACCTCATATAACAATATGAATAAATCTCACCAAAATAATGCTTAGTAGCTCACAACAAGAAAAAAAAAGGAAAACAATCTAACCATAATTCTGTTTCAAAAATAGTCAAAATGGAGTTAAAGTTCAGGACAGTGGCTCCCTGTGGGAGGTGGTGATGGGAATGGAACAAGCAGAGTTCCTGCAGTGCTGGAAGTGCTCTCTTTATGATGGCTACTTCTAATCTATGACCATTCATCAACCTGCAAATCTGTAATTCATGTGATATACATGTAGATCTTTTTACATGGGTTTTAAAGGAATATGAATCAAAAACAGAGGCAGAAAATCTGAGAGAGTACTTAAAAGCAGCATCCATAGCAATCCTTCTCAAACATTTACTTGCTGTAACAAAGAGAAAGGGATATTTACAGGGGACCCAAGGATTACTGGACAGATCTGTTTGTTGGTAGAAGTAACTTTTGTGGCATTTTTCCCTTTTCAGCCTCTGGTAAGAAGGTAAAACTCCCTATTCAGTTGTCTTCCTGCAAAGTATTCATTGCTGTTACATAATAGGCACATTTCAAAACATATTATTTTTAGAAGCAAGAGGACTTTTTTTTAAGCACACTTGTGACACGAATGTGCTGGATCAGGCCAATGAAGGGCTCTGTACTACAGGACTCCTTTACCCATTTAAAAGCTTTTAATTTATCCTCCTTCAAGGAATTAGAGTTTAATTAGGCAAATAAAAAATACATTCCTAGTGAGAAATTCCTAATGTGGTATGTGCACACAATGAAATATTATTTAGCCTTTAAAAAGAAGGAAATCTTGTCATAACGAAACAACATGGTTGAGTCATGAGAACATTATGTTAAGTGAAATAAGCCAGCTACAGAAAGACAACTACCTTATGATTCTACTTCCATGTTAATGTCTTGCTAATTTTTCTTTTTTTTATATTGCTAGGAGATTTATCCATTATTATTACTTTCTCTTTTTTTATAGGTCAGTGGTAGATCTTGTAAAGCACTGACCTATATCCCAATACACCCTTTGTCTTCTGAATATAGATATCAAAAATAGTCAAACCCATAGGGGCAGACAGTAGAATGTAGTTTCCAAGGGCTGGGACAAAGGGGATTTGCTAATCAGGAGATAGAAAGTTTCAGTAATGCAAGGTGAGTAAGTTCTAGAGATTTGGTTGCTACATTGAGCCTGTGGATAGTAATACTGTACTGTTTACTTAAAGAGTAGATCTCATGGGCTAAGGCTGTAGGTCAGGGGCAGAGCACTTGCCTAGCATATGTGAGGAACTGGTTTTGATCCTTAGTACCACGTAAAAAATAAACAAAGGCATTCGGTCCATCTGCAACTACAAAAAAAATTAAAAACTAAAAAAGAGTAAAACTCATGTTAAGTGTTGCTTACCAGAGTAAAACTTTTTAAAAATTAACTTATTTTCTAGCTCATAAAATTACTTTCTTACCATATTCAGACACCTGTGTTATCCATCTTTTGTGCATCTCACTATCTTAAAGAGACTGATGGGAAGTAACTGTGGCTCACAAAGTGACTGCTTGATCAATTCCACCTCACTATTAAAGCATTACTATTTTCATTTAGGCTAGTAAATAATCCTTTTACAAAAGGTTTGTGTATTATGAAAAAGTGTTACACTGTTCATAACTGTCTAGCAACTTATATCTCCCTTTTACCTTTTTAGTTATCACAACTTATTATCCACTGAATCAATGTATCATAAATAAGATTTTACACATCTCATTTAACCAACTAGCTTTGGGGAAAGGGGCCGAATTTCTACGTACCAACCTATATATAATTCTTTGTAGTTTAGTAAGGTTTTCACATTCATTCTTATATTTGATACCCATAAAAATCTGCTGTAAAAATAGATCTTATCTCCAGCTTCCAAATAGAAAGTTAAAGTTTGTTGTATCCGTAGTGACAAATGATATGTGTTTGAAATTGAATTCATTACCATTCCCTACAAACAGGTGCAGCTTGGTGTCTTAACTTAGTAAACACAGGGAACTGATCCATCTGTGTAAGCCAGAAATCTGGATGTCAACTCTGCCACAGTCGGCTGGCTGGGCAAAATAACCGGGGGGTGACTAACAACTTGAGTAGATTGATACAGCAGGAGTGGAAGCCGTTTATTGTAGGACAACAGAGGTATTTATACAATCCACACAGCTTATCTTGATTTACATAAACTAGATACAGCAGTCAACCAATAAGGAATCTCCATATTTAATGGCTTGCTGGCGTTACTTCACAAACCACTCCCTCTGGCATTTTGCCAGGCGCCATCCAGACTTGTTTACAGACTCTAACACAACTCAGACACTCCCATCTCTCTAACCCATTAACCTAATCACTAAGGCTTTGTAACATGGACTCAAAATTTTCTGTCAAGTACAGTCTCTCAGTAAAATCCAGATTTCTACTCTTGGCAAGATGTCTGGAGAAACTCTGTAAGAACAGTGCACATAAAATTCTGGATGAAACAAAGCAAAAGTAAACAAAAATTTCCTCCAGTGTTTGACTCAACTTGGAGAAATGGAATGCAAGTTCAAGGAGACCAGGAGAAATGAGAAACCGGGAATCCACAGTGTGAGCAAGTTCTGCATCGGGCATTTATGTGGAACCATCTGGGAATCCCCAGTGACCTAAAGCTTGGATGCTAATGCGAAGCTTGTACACTGATGTTTTAGTCAGCTTTTATATCACTGTGATCAAAAGCCCTTACAAGAATCATTAAAGAAAGAAAAGTTTAATAGGGCTCACAATTTCAGAGGTCTCAGTCCATAGATGGCCAATTCCACTGCTCTGGGTCTGACATAAGACAGAACATCAAGACAGAAGGACATGGCAGAAAAAAGCAGACCAGTACCTGACATCTAGAAAGCACAGGGATCTCTGCTCACCATAGACAAAACATGTACCCCAAAGGCTGACCTGCAGTGACCTACCTTCTCCAGCCACACCTCACCTGCCTATCCTGACCACCCTGTTAATCCATTCGAGTGGATGAATGTGCTGATTAGGTTAAGGCTCTCATAACCCAATCATTTTGCCTCTGAACTTTCTTGCATTGTCTCACACATGAGCTTTTGAGACACACCTCATATCTAAACCATATCAGAAACAGAGGCCCTATGACCAAGATAAGAAGGAAACCCTTTAATAAAGCCAGAACATATAATAACCTCAGTGCAAAATCAAGGTTGAAACACATGTGCCACAAAGAGGAAGATATAGGGGCAATTCCCTTTATCATCTTTGTCTCTTAATGGAGTAGGAAATTTTTCTAAAAAGTACAAGGGAATTCCTAACCACAAGTCCACCTTCAAGTATTGTATAGTTTGTTTGATTTTAAGTTTTTTACAGTGAAATAAGGATAATAAATATGAAGAAGCTGAAGAGACTCACATCATTCAAAAAAATTGAGGTCCCTGGTCTGTAGTTACTAAGTCCCCTCTTCCCAGGTCTATTGAGAGTATTAAGTGTGACAATGTATGTAGGCAGGACACTTAGCATAGTGCCCAGTACGTGGAAGACCATAAATGCCAAGCTCCTTCTTCCTTCACTACCCTGGCTCTGGAGAGCTCAGACTCCTGCTCATGACTTAGCCCTGACTCACATCTCAGTCCTGCATCCCTGATCTGTGGGGCTACAGTCTTTCAGTGGTCTCCAGTGGGTCTTCTAAATTATCCAGGAAGGAATTGTTTTTGTAATATTGTGGGATAACGAAGTAAAGCATTTAAATCAGAAGGAGATCTGAGGGTTACACTGTGAAGATTCTATCAACAATGCAGAAAGCATCTGCTTTTTCCTAGTTTCCTTTCCTATTCATTTATTCCCTTCAATTTAGGAATGATCACTATTACAACCCTGCCTGAGTAAGGAACCTCATTGAGATGGAATGACTTTTTAAAAATGGATTAAAATATTGACAATAAAGATTATACAGAAAAGTCAAAGCTTCCTATTTTCTAATCCTGAAAAATCATTTACTATTAATTTTAAACACAGAGTGTGACTTTTGCCCAATACAACCATCTGGATGACCAGACTTACCAGACGTCTAACAAATATTAAGTTTAAGTTCAAATAAATAGGACTAGTGGAAACACAAGACACAGATAACTTATACTGCCTTTAAAATAGACTTACTGTGTAAAATTTGAAATGCATTAATGATTGTACTTAGAAGAAATAAGACAGCATTGCTATAAATGGAATCACATCATGTTCTCACTGAGAGTGTAAAATGTGTTGATCATGATAACCAGCTAACAACAGATAATAACTATAGGCTTAAATTATGATTTTATTTTTCCTTGAATGGTTTCAAATTTTAACTTCAAGAAGGATTTCTTGAAGGAAGCATGGGTACATCGAATCTCCAGCTATTTCTGTAATTAACCATAACGAACCAAAACATTTTAAATCACCAAACATAAAATAACTATGATTGGTTAGTGTGATTTTTTTCCTAAAGCCTGCTACTTAAAGATGATAACAAGTAAAAGTTATATAAAAATCAAGTTCCAAATATATCACGTAGTAACTACACTCAACTACATGTAACTGGAAACCTAAATAAAGATGAATTCAACAGGTAGCTTATTTTTCTCTCATGACACAGGAAATCCAGGACAGGTACAGTGGTTTAAGAACTTTGCTGCTGAAGTCTTTTGGATTCCTTTGGCCCTGCTTTCAAGGATAATTACCACCAAGCAACTTTTAGGCAGGGAAATTGAAGAAGGAGCTGGAGAGACCAAAAGGCCCCAAACTGAGTCAACCTTCATCAACAAATTTTTCTAAAACCCCAACCAAATGACTCTCGCTTCAGACAATGGTCCAGAACTGAGTCACAGGAACATGTCTTTGAAAGACTGGCAAATAAAATTGCTCAGCTGGACACATTGCAGCTCTGAATAAAAGGGTGGATGTGTTATTGATGGAAAAATGGACAGAGAATATCATGTAGGAAAAGTAGCACTCTTGGCCACATCTTGATCTTTGATATTACATAAGACAAGAAATCTGAAACTATAAAGATGGCTTTAAAAAAAAATAGTGGGTCCAAATTGTGTGTGTGTGTGTGGGGGGGGGGGAATGTTGTTTAAGAATCCCTTCCAATACAAAGGAATTTGACGTTGTGTGAAACATATTTTTAATGCGCTGGGGAACTCGTAGGAAGTAAGGAAAATCTCACTGCCAGCCCCTCCCCACAGAAGAACAGGCTGGAACTACAACCACCATGTTAAATGTAAGCTGAATCGTAAGGGACCCATGTCAGTATGATGCACAGACCTGTGACAAGGACAGCAAGCAAAATCAAGGACAGAAGCAGCCTCACACATAAGCAGACTCTGCACTAAGTCTGGGGCCAACCTTTCCACCTCAAATCGGCACCTACACTATTGAAAACACTCCTCTGAAGTCATGTTTTCTTGGGCAAGGGGTGAGGGAAGCAGACAGACTGGTTGGATGTGTAGGTGGGTGTGAAGACTAGGCACTACCCCAGTGGCAGCCAACCCACATTGCCCTGAAATGGACGCAACTCTATTATTATAAAAATCCTTCTGCTCCCTGTGGTACTGGTTTCACACACAACCTTTCAGGGATAAGAGTCTCATTAAGTAGCCAAGGCTGGCTTCAGACTTTTCATTCTCTCAAGTTGCTGGGATTACAGGTATATTCTACCATACCCAGCTAGTTTATTCTCCTACCTGTATGCACTCCCTCTCCTCCTCCTCCTCCTCCTCCTCCTCCTCCTCCCCCTCCTCCCCCTCCCCCTCCCCCTCCCCCTCCTCCCCCTCCCCCTCCCCCTCCCCCTCCTGCCTGTTAGAGTCTGTAAACAAGTCAGGATGGCGCCTGGCATTTTGCCAGAGGGAGTGGTTTGAGAAGTAACGCCAGCGAGCCATTAAGTGTGGAGATTCCTTATTGATTGACTGCTGTATCTAGTTTATGTTAATTAAGATAAGCTGTGTGGAATGTAAATATACCCCTCCTGTCCTACAATAAGGGGCTCCCACTCCTGCTGTATCAATGTATACAAGTTGCTCCTCACCTCCAGGTTATTTTGCTGCAGCCGGACTGTGGCACCTGCCCCCCCACCCCCGCCCATGTTCATTTGTCAATGGTTTCTTTTTAGCTATAAGTGACAGTTCCAGGAGCTCCATCAGAGGATCAGAAGTCAGGGTCCAATCTGGGACCCAGAAGGCAGCTCAGGTGGCCCCAGGTGGGCAGCCCTTCTTGACTGCAACTAGAAGCAAGTAAAATAGTCCCTGGAGGAAGAAAAAAAGTCAACTTAGGCTTCCAAATTGTCCACAGATTGAAATCAGCCAAGCATGAGATCATAATAAAAGAACATCAAGTACACAGAGAACGGGTCAAATGCTAAAACAACAAGACAAAAAAAAAAAAAAAAAAACTTCAAATGTGATTCATCACATTAACAGCTTAAAGACAGAAAAGTACCTCTTCATCTCAGTAGTTGCAAAAAAACATTGTACTCATGACTCCTTTATGATTCTTGACATACTCTATGATGCTAAAATTCACTTATTCACTACCATATCTAATAATTTTTCTGCACATAGTTTCAGCTTTTCCACAAACAATTATATCATCTTTGACTAGTGACCCTTTTCTTTCTGCCTTTCCCCTTCTTATGTCATATTTCCTTTGCTTGCCTGATTGATCTGAGTAGGATTTCTTTTTGATGTCTCATAGAAGTCAAGGTAGAAGCAACCTTGTCTGGTCTCCTGAAAGAGAATGCTTTCAGTGGTTTGCCATTAGAATGATGTTGGAAATTATAGGTTTTAATAGCCCCCCTTTTGAGACAGATAGGTATTAAAAGTGTTTCTATCACTAAGAGATTCAGTTTTAAGTGTGAATCAATGATAAAATCATAAATTCTTACTAAATTTAAAAAAAGGAGTAACGCAGTAGAAAAATGGAAAAAGAAGGTAAATGAGGCAATTCACAAACAAGAAAACATACATTGTGAACAGATCTGTGAAGTTTATTTTGTTTTATTTTTGGCACTGGGGATTGATTCCAGGGACACTTTACCACTAAGCTACATCCCAGCCCATTTTATTTTTTATTTTGAGACAGGCTTTCAATAAGTTGCTTAGGGCCTTGCCAATTTGCTAAGGCTGGCTTCAAACTTAAAGTCCTGTCTCAGCCCTCAGGTTTTGGGGGGATTACAGGTACACCCCACCATGCCCAGCCTGAAGTTACTTTTAGCCTCATTAATGCTCAAGTAATTTTATACCTAGTCAAATGCTCCAGAGAAATTTCTTCATTTATGTAGCAAGAAATGTATACAAAAATATTCATACCAGCATAGTAGAAAAATGGTGCATATTGCTCAATTGTTCAATAGAAAAAAATGATTAGTGAATTATTTATTTACCCAATGAAATGTAATATGGGAATGAAAATTAATGAACTGCAGCAATTTGCAAAACTGGGGACAAATTTAAGAAATAGAATAGAAATATGTTACACATATTGTTTTGCATATAAGAAATATAAAATATTTTAAATGATAAAGGTTAACTATCTGTATATTAACTACCTGTATGTGCTCCCTGCCTTGGTAGGTGTTGGGAGAGACAATTTGACAGGGTACCTCAACTGCATATTCTTGATGGAGTGCCCAGAATACAAAGCCATTTCTTAGGGTTTTATTTGGAGTGAGCAACCTTCAGAACTAAGGCAACATGTGTCACCAGAAAAAAAGCATGCTTGCTTCTACTTGCTGGGAGGGGTAAACGTCAGTAAGCCTCTCAAGTCAGTGTTCTTTGAATAGTGCAAACCTACTATGTGAATAATATCTCTGTATCATTTCTATGAGACCTGAGAATCAAAGGCCACCAGTATGACCATGCTGAGGGGCCAACCACTGTTGTACCATGAGCACTAAGGTTCTTTGTCCCTGACCCCAAGAGTCTGTGTCTACTCCCAATGTCCATAAAATAGTAACTGGCCAGCTTGGAGAACTGCAAATAGGAGCCATTCCCAGACTCTTCACTGTCCTTGACAGTAATTTGGGAGAGCAGAAAAACTTCAAAAGATCTTGACCCTGTTTAGTTACTAACTAGTTACGTTGACTGGACATTTGACAACTTTTATAAACTTCTAATTCTTTTTACTATTCTATATTTTATGAGCACAGAAAGTCAAAAAATCCTGAGGATTAACACAATGGCACTAATCCAGATAAAATGTGTCTTGCTAGGAAGAATCGAAACTCTTTTAATTTTTCACTTTCTAAATGGCTATATTTTTAAATTTTTTTTAGTTGTAGTTGGACAGAAGACCTTTGTTTTATTTATTTATTTATTTATTTTGTGGTGCTAAGAATCGAACCCGGGGCCTCACACATGCTAGGCGAGCTCTCTACCACTGAGCCACAACCCCAGCCCCCTAAATGGCTAAATCTTAAGTCATAAAGTGCTTCAGTGTATGGTGTTGCTTTCCTCTTCCTGTCCTGTTCCTTTTTCTCCTTCTGTGCTTTTCTTGCTCTTCACTGAAGAACAATGGTTAGAAGCTGAGCTCTGAGTTAGATCCCACTAAGGACAGGCATTCACATGACATCCAGAAAGCAGAACAGAGGCCAAAGCCACTGCCCTTTCTGCAGCAGAGTCTGACAAGCTCCAGCTCTAGCGGTGGACAGAATGTAGTTTTACCAGAGGCTTCCAGAAGTTCCTCAGAGGACCACTGATTTTCATGCCACCATAGTAACTGAGGTAGTGGTTTTTCCAAGGCTGCCTTCACATTCCATATTTCATGAGAAGTGATTTTCCTGACTTTTGATCCCTCAACCCTTTTGGCTTTTGGTTTTTGACTTTAAAAATGCTTAATATCTAGAATTCATCTATCTAGAATTGGGAGGAGGCAGGGTAAGATTAGCAAGGATGGTGGAATGTGATGGACATCATTATCCAAAGTACATGTATGAAGACACAAATTGGGTGTCAATCCACTTTCTATACAAACAGAGATATGAAAAATTGTGATATATATGTGTAATAAGAATTGTAATGCAAAAAATACCAAAATACAAATATAAAGACATGAATTGGCACAAACATAGT
The DNA here is from genome assembly GCF_047511675.1 of Marmota flaviventris. Lineage (NCBI taxonomy): Eukaryota > Metazoa > Chordata > Mammalia > Rodentia > Sciuridae > Marmota > Marmota flaviventris. The sequence goes on from NC_092504.1 coordinate 127,318,968, forward strand.
TTATATACAAAGATATGAAAAATTGTGCTCTATATGTGTAATGAGAATTGTAATGCATTCCGCTGTTGTGTATTTTAAAAAAATAAAATCAATTTGAAAAAATGAAAAAAAATAAAAATGCTTAATATGTGTTAAAGCCTTCCTGCCTGAAATACCTGCAGAGGTTTCTCTTGCTCTAACTGAATACTCCTGATAAAAGAAAGTAGAAGTTGAGGAAAAAACTACCCAAGATGTGTTTTATTTTTTCCCCTTTTGATTGTCAAAACTCTTATGGTAAAAATAGAACTGCAGACTCTGTCAGATCTAGATTCATATGTGTGAGTTTTCCATTGCCATCATGACAAGTCACTGTAAATTTAATAGCTTAAAAAAACACAAACTTTTGTAACCTCACAGCTCCTGTCAGTCAGCAGTCTGGGTGGGTGGGCTTTCTCTGCTTCAGGTTTCACAAAGACAAAATTAAGGGGTCCAAGTGATTTCCTTATTGGCGTCATGGGAAAGAAACCCCTTCCAAGCTCATTCAGGGCATTGGTTCAGTTCCGATCCTTGTGGTTGTAGGTCTGAGGTGCTCATTTTTGTGGTGTAATTCAGCAGTTGGTCTTTGCTTTCAGAGGCTGCCCAGGCTCCTTCTCCTACTTTCTGTCTGGGCCTTGCAACAACAGACTCATGAGGTTAAGCCTCCCCTGCATTTCTCATCTCTCTGATATACCCTTCTGCTGCATCTTCCTGATTGTAGCCAGGGAAATTCCTCTGCTCTTGGGTCCACCCAAATAATCCAGAATGATCTGTTTCAATTTATATTTTATTACGTCTGCAAAGTCCCACTTAACATATTCACAGGTTCCTGGGATAAAGACAATCACAGAATTGGGGAGGTCATTCTGCCTACCAGATCATCGATAAAATTTTGGATCTATTTGAATCTAATCTACCTATTATATCTTCTTCACCTGACACCCTCATTTGAAATCTTTATGACCTGCCCTTGACTGTGGCCATCTTTTTTAACCTTGGAGTTTGGTTTGGAGACAATCCTTTAAGTAGGAGAAAGAGAGGGAAAGGTGGGAGGGTCTGCGTGTGTAAGGAAAGAATGACAAGGAAGCAGACCCCAAGGGGACTTTAGGTAGGAAGTCCGGCAAGAGTGATCAGGAGTGCACAGGGAAGGATGGACTATCTGACAGAGCTATTACCAGAACGATCTCATTTTTTAAAACGAGAATACCAGAGCTACTTTGCCATTACACATGTTAATGCTCGCTAACTGGAGAGTCTCCCTTCCTACCACACACACTCACTAAAGGAACAACATTGGGAAACAGAGTAGTTTCTCAAAACGAATTTTAGCTAAAAAGCCTTTTATGAAATGGAAAGATAATTTTGGATTGCTCTCTCAGACCTAGAAATGAAGAAGTTATTCATTGGAATATAAAAACAACTCTCTTTAAACAAGCACACTCTGTGTCTAGCTGCCTAGTAGCATGAGGTTTATTTCCTCATATTTGGCACCCAGGAAGAAATATCTCTGATCATAATGCATACCTCCTTACACAAAACCAGGCACGTATTTGTGCTTTGATGTGGAATAAAAATATGCATTAGAAGAATGCCTGTGTCTTTTATCCTGCCTCTATGAGTCCATCATTTATCTCAATAATAGAAACCATTTTTCCTCTCTAATTTTATCTTTCCTGATCCTATTCTCATTCTTTTATTTCCTCTATCTTCTATGAAGCATAGTACAGGAAAAAATGAAATTTGCAGAGATAAATGATAGCTTGAAGACATCTGTTTTATTACCTCATATCCTTAAGTTTTTGTGCATTTATAAAAAATGGAGTACAAAAAAACACTTGATGAGCATTGTCTGGGAATAACCTGTGTACCTGTATTGGGCAGTTAGGGCATGACAGGTTCTACAGAAACTCAAACTAAGCTAATATAACGTCTTAATCCATGAGACAAATACGTGCCCAGTTTTGTGTAAGGGGGTATGCATTATTTTTTTAAATGGAGTGAATTTCAGTTCCACTTACTGGTGCAAACAAACACATGCATCAAATCTATCCTCCTGTTAATATTCTAGCCTTGTGTTAAATGACCTTTAGAAAGCATGTCAATATTTATTTGATATAAAATCATTTTATTTTAAGAATGTTTATCCCAAATGGGTTAATCATGCACAGAAAATGACCTGAAGGCATGCATTTATAGGAATATACCAGATGACCTTACCAACATTTCACACTCTAAAATACCTCTGGGTTTTTCTTATATGGGAATATAAGAAAAATATTTAAATATTTTAAATACTTTAAAATAGTAGCCTGAGTTGTGGTTATGGTGACACTAGAATGCTCATAATATCCCTGACCCTAAAAACTCTTGACTGAGGACCATCTCACCAAGTACAAAAAGTACCAAAGAGTATAATTATCATCTTTACATTTGTATTAAAATTTACCACTTGTTGAGAATTTTGTCTTTGTTATCTTATTTGGTAAGATGTATGTCAAGATGGGCACTGTAAGTCCCAAGAGTGCTTCCAGCCCTGCTACTGACAGTTCCCATAGTTTTTCTTCTCTCTTCACCCTCAGGGACAAAATTCATCAATTATTTAAATAGTTCGTACATATAAAACAGGGAGAAAGGAATGGAATGCAGAATTTTTGTATGTATTGTCTGCAAGTATATAGCCATATTAGTATATCAGTACATAGGTAAGGAATTTTGTCTTTTTTATATAAAAATAACCAGTCAAGGAAAGCATTGTAAGCAAGATGAGTGAACACATTGTAACTTTTTGCAAAGATCTTTCTGAATATAGTATGGAGAATGACTCCCCGCTCTCAATCCTCAGTCCAATAGATGATGACAATTTAGGTTGTCCATGGTAAGTAACTATTGAGCATCTCCTCTCTTTCCTATTCTAATGGTTCTGGCAGAAGCTCAGGTTTCTGATTATTCTCATGTGGAATATTCTAGCTGTCATCCCTACTTCTAATAGCATCTCCCTCCATCCACCCTCCAGCTACAGCAAGACTGATTTTCAAAACTGCATCCTGCTCGTATTGATTCTCTATTTCAAATGGACCACATAATTTATAGAATGTGGTTCCGAGTACTTAGCAAACCAGGATGTTTTGTGGCCTGGAGCCTAGGTCTTTGCCCACACTGCACTGCCTCCAGTTCCTGAGTGGCTGTGTGTTCCTCTGTGCTATTTTAGCTTGGATTTCTCTCCTCCCTCCTCTCACCTACTCTTCTGCTGAGTCCCATTAATCCTTTCATATTTCTTAACAGAAATGTCCCTCACTTTGAGGAGGTCTAGAGAAGAAATACAGTGCGCCCTCCATATTTGGGGTTTTTATATGCACAGACTGAACCAAACTTGAGCTGAAAATATTGGGGAAAGTATTTGTACTGAATGTGTACAAACCTTGCTTCTTGTCATTATTCCCTAAACAATACAGTATAAGAACTATTTGCTTAGCATTTATATTGTTTCAAGGTATTCTAAGTAATCTGAAGATAATTTAAAGTATACAGGAGGATGCGCACAGGGTATATTCAAATGCCATGCCATTTTATATCAAGGAATTGAATATCCATGGAGTTTGGTCTCCTTAGAGGTCCTGGAAGTAATCCCCTGTGGATACCAAAAGACAACAATTTTTACTTCATTGTATATGGGAAAGCCCTCCTATTATTTCCATAATTAAAAGCCAAGAAGTCATGAGCTAATTCATTCATTGTTCTTATATCCAAAGCCACACACTTTCTGATTCAGTGGACTTTTTCTCTAGCCACCTCAGAATCCAAATAGCATCTCCAGCAAGAGCAATGGCAAAGCAAAGCATCTCCCTTGAAGGTGGTCCCAAGTTTATTAGCAAAAAACAGGAAAAGAACTTAAATGTTGGAGGAGGGTCTGTTTAGGAGGGTCTGGAACAACCTTCCCAGGGCTGGTGCATTTTAAATCTCAAGTAAATTAAGATGAAGTGCTTCTTGCTAAAAAAAAAAAAAAAAAAAAAAAAAAAAAAAAAAACCAAAGAAGTAAGAAACAGAGACTAGATCCATTTGTTCCCAGGCAATCACACAGAAGGATGCACAGTCCACCTTTCATTATAATCACTTTTTTTTCCTATTAAAAAAAGAAACACTTCTGAACATAGATCTAACTGAGTGGTCACGTAGACAAAATGCATCTAACTAAACAAAACTGGAAATAAATCTGCCAACATTTCCCTCCCTGACCCACCCCCCAAACAAACCCCAATAAATTCTATTTTTAAGCAGGTGTCAAAATGCTTTCTTTTATTTTAAGAATTTGTTGCCACAGTATTCTCTATAGCCAATATTCCATTTTATGGTTTGCAGTTATAGAGAAAAATATTTTTTTAATTTTGTAGAGACCTGTTCTCTAAAGACTTTTGAAATTATTTTTCTATCACTTATATACTTAATAACTGTTAGAGATTTTTCTTAAGAGGAATATCAATGAAAATAATTTTCTTTTATAACTTGCACATTGGTTCTCAAAGTATTTTCATACACACTTCCAAAAGACTTTTAAGTATTTGCAGAATATTTTAAGTAAGAATATAACTTCCTCTTCCTAAAAAAAAAAACAACTAACTAATTTGGAAAATATTTCATGTTAAGTTGGTGTGACATTTTCACACAAAAGTTTCACAGGAATCTCACACCTAGTAAAACATGAAACAATATCTTTTAAAATAAGAGGATTCTGACTTAACTCTTGTTTTTAGGACAAGAATGATGCCCAATGTGTCAGTGGATTCTGGCTGTTGTTTTTAGATCAGCTCAGGAGATTTTCCTTTCTCTTTGAAACTAACCGTCCTGCTCTCCTGGCCTCACTAGATCTGGAATTTGATCTCCTAACACCAATAACATGTCACATGAGCCAAACAGGGAACATGTAAATTTTCCCTATTTTCTATTCTCTGGGCATCTTACCTATTTGGCTTCTATAACACAATACCTACTTAGACTGAGTAATTTACAAACAGGAGAAATTTATTTCACACAGTTTTGAAGGATGGGACGTCCAAGGTCAAGGCACAAGTGGTTTCGTTGTTTGGTGAGGGTCTGCTCCTCAGAGATGGCGCCTTTGCTGTATCCTCACATGTCTCAAGGGCCAAGCAAGCACCTTAAAGACCTTTCCTCAGGGCACTAATCCCATTCAGGAGGATGAAGCTCCAAAGTCCCCACCTCTTAATACCATCACATGGGGGTCTTAAGTTCCAACATGTGACTTTCGACAGACCCCAACACTCACCTGTAGCACGGGCTTTCTAAGACCAAGCTTATTATTGACAGCCATCTTCCAAACTGTAAGGAAAGAATCTTTCTGCAAAAAGAAGCCAAGCAGACAATGAGAAACAGAGAGGATGAGAGAGAGAAAGAAAATGAAAGAAATTGTTGCTGAGGTGGAGTCCCTGATCTTGGAAGTCCCCAAAGCTTTGTTTTCAAGAAGGGATGACAGCAACTCTAGTCCTATTCTCTCACTTTTGTGACAACACTAGGTGGTAAAAGCTCCAGGAAAAAAATAAATGAAAGAAAAAAAATGAAAAGGTGACCTGTCCAAATCTCCTAGTAAACACTTGAATGACTGAGCTTCTGGCAAAAACACCAGTGACACTTCCAAGAAGGAGGTTCTTCACCTCTGTGCCACCTTGAGAAGGATGCCCCTGGTCTGTATGGGACCATAATAAACAAATGCCAACCTATGAATTTATGGGATATGGCTCCCCCAGAAAATCTCACATACTATATAACTCTTCAAGTACCAGAGATGCTTCATTTTCAATCTTTTTTTGGGGGGGTGAGAACTGTGACCTCCTGCATGCTTTATAGGACTCAGGTGTCACTCTGGCCACAGCACATCCAGATGTTTGTGGTAAGAAGGACATGCACACCTGCACTCCCCTGCTTCACATTACTTGGGACTTTCAAATTATTGGGAAAGCATCACAGAGTGAGTGTCTAATTTGTGTCAGTTTGATGTGATGATCTGATCTTTTGTGTTATTTCAATTTCACATACCTTTTCCTTTCATCCTCTGGGTTCTGTGGACCAGCAAATGACCCTCCGGGTTCTGATTCTTTTGAAACAGATGATTTCTATTCAGTCCAATAAATCTGGTTTGGAGAGAATTCTCAATACTCATAGTACTAGATCTTTTAGGTGCCTACATTTTCAAACTTCTTATAGAGACAGTGGTCGGCCAGAATAGGAATCGGAGATGCCCCTATAAAACAAAGTGTCAAGATTGATTCTGACATGATTCATAGATTCTTCTTGATGAAGCCTCTGGATCTTGTGTGTATAACCTTTTAATTTTTGTGTTCATGGACTTTGTAAAAGAGCTTGTGATGAATAAAATGTCTTGTGTCTCTGAAAATTCTGTGATGGTACTGGAAGATGGAGTCCTTGGGAGGCAGTTGGGTCCTGAAGGTGGGACCCTGGTGAATGACATTAGTGCCCTTATGAAAGAGACCCTAGAGATCTCTCTCAGCACTTCCATGGTATCAGAATACAGCAAGAAGATGGTAGTCTGCAACCTAGAAGAGGACCCTCACTAAAATTCAACCAGGCTGGGACTCTGACCTCAGACTTCCTGCTCCCAGAACTGTGAGAAATGAATTTCTGTGGTTCACAAGCCCCCAGTATCCGGTATCCTTTTGTTACAGAGCTGAGGCCTTCTGGGAAACTGAGGCGTGTGAGGACCCATCCTTCAATCCCTGATTCTTGTGATAAAGTCAGAAATATTTCAGACATGTGGCTCAGAGTACCAGGAATGAGCATATTGAAGGGACAGGAAAGGGAAAAGGGGACACTCTGAAGTGAGAATGTGGGTCCTCTTAGAGAGGAGAGGGACAATGTGCCTCTCCTGCACTTCAGTTTTATTAGGGATCTGGAGAAGTTTCCACAGAATCCCACCCAGGTCCACCTCTTGACTTTTGACTGACAGCAAGATGACATCAGACTTTCAAGTACCCACTGCCATGACAATTCTGTGTCACCTTGGCTCATGCTGAGAAGTTCTAATTGGATTCTTAAGCATACATTCTTACAGATTTTATTGTTAGGAGGAGTTATCTCTGTCTCCCTGAGTTTCAGGATCTCATCACGATAGTCTCCTGGGTTTATACCATCCACATTATCTCAGTGCTGCATTTCTGCCGCAGATAACAGGTAGTTTGTTGAGGAGTGTGACATATTCCATCCACTTACGCCAGGAAGGGTTGCAGGTAAATGGCTTCTTGGAAAAGGAAGCAGGTGGGGGTTGGCACAGAGGTCCCATTTTATAGAATTATTCTCGTAACCTCATGTTCCTATCATACTCATCTGTCTGTCCCCTAACACTTTGATGGTGGCAAAAATTGATTTAGACAAAGCTTTATCAGAAATGTAGTATTCTTCAAATGCATTTTCTCTGTTCATCCTTTTATATATCAAACAGCTGACCTACACTTATGTACTTGGCAGTTTGAATATTAAGTGGGTATACATTTGCTCACCCATTATCAATACTGAGAGCTTACTGAAAATTGAATCTATTTATATTTCCTTAATTTATAATTCTGGGCAAGAGAATGGAAAGCAGAAAGTCTATCTTTTTAGACTTTCTTTTTCAATTTTAAATATATAGACTTTAAAATTCATTCTCTGTGGTATGCACTTCTGTGATTTTGACAAAAGCATAGGCATATTTGCCACCACAATCATGACGTAAAACAGTGGCATCACCTTGAAAACTTCCCTCTGGCTGCCCCTTTTTAGTCAACCCCCTGCCATCCCCAGAACCTGTAACCATTGACCTATTCTCTGTCCCTACCATTAGCTTTTCCTAGAATGTCATATAAATGAGATCACACATTATGTAGTTTGGGGTTTGACTTTCATCACTTAGCAAAATGAATTTGGGATTCATTCACATTTTGAGCACAGCAGTAGTGCTGCTACTTTAGGGAAGTATTCCACTACCTGGATGCTTCACAGTCGGCTTACTCATTCATTGGTTGAAGGACATTTGGGAAGTCCCCAGTTTGGGAGGACTTCATAAGCCATAACCATTCATGTAAAGGCTTTTATGTACATATTAGTTTTCATTCTCTTGAATCAAAAGTAGATCACTAGGTCATATGGTAAGTGCACGTTTATAAGAAACTGTCAAGTTTTTCCAAAATGGTTGTATGATTTTGCAATTCCATCACCAAAGTATGAAAGTTGCAGCTATTCTGTGTTCTTCTTAGCACTCAGTCTTGTTGTATTTTTTTTCGACAGATGTTGACCTTTCTAATGGGTGTATAACAGTGTATTGTATTTTAACTTACCTTTCTCCAAAAGATTGATGATGTTGATCATCTTTTCTTGAGTTTATTCTGTCACCCATATGTGCTCTTTGGTGAAGTGTCTATTCAAATCTTTTGTTCATTTTCTCATTTTATTGGGATCTTTCTTTCCTTATTGTTGATTTTTGAGAGAAGTTCTTTGTGTCTTCTGGATAAAAGAATCTGAGTAAGACACTGCTATTTGCAAGTATTTTCTCCCAATTTGTAACTTGTCTTTTGGTTCTCTTACTGCTATAATTTGGAACTGGAATGTCCCCTAAAGGCCCATGTGTTAAAGGTTTGGTCCCAGCTTGATGCTGTTGGTAGGTGATAGAACCTTTAATAGATGGGTTCTAGTGGGAGGATTATGGTCATTGGATGGTAACCTCAAAAGGGCTTGTGGTGATGCCCATGGCTTCTTTTTCTTTTTGCTTCCTGGATGCTAGGAGCTAAGTGGCTTTATTTCACCATCCTGTTCTCCACCATGATGTATCACTGCCTCCCGCAAGTCCAAAAGCACAACACCAATTGACCAGGGATTGGAACTTTCAAAACTGTGTGCCAAAATAAACCTTTCCTTTTTTAAAGTTGATTATCTCTGAAGGTCTTTTACAGTAACAGAAATCTGACTACTATACATAGCAATTTCTTTTGTAGATCAAAATTTTTTCAAGTTTGATAAAGTCTATTTTTTTATGGATTATACTTGTGGTGTTGTGAATGCCTACTTTTTGTTAAGCTACTTCCTTGCTCCAGTTCAGCCTTAGCTGATAACATTTATTTTGGAGTCAGAGAGGAGTGTCCTTGATATGCCCTTACCCCACACAGGGCAAGAAAACATCTATTGATGTTTTTTGTACCTTTTTAAAATCTCTGAACCCATCACCCTCTGAAGATAACATTAACTGTACTTACCAACTTTTGCTTTCTGCAAATGTTTTTCTCCAAAGCACTCACATCTTTGAAGGCAGGTGCAGGGATTCATTTTAACCAGACTGCAGCCATCGTGAATCATAATTGCCATGATTGTATCTGAGTAACCTTGGTCCCTTTTCCTTGCACGGTTTCTCAGCATATATGAATTAACAAAACCATCAGAGTGGTGTGTGGAGCTTTACAACCAGATCCTGATGCATCAGCACCAGGAATGTTCCCAACATCTTTTGATAGTAGCTTGAGATCAACCAGGTACATTTTAGCTTGGACGAATATCACCTTTGTTCTGACCACTGAATAAGTTCCCTCCTTGGGATCAACTGGTCTTCCTGTCATCCTTAGCTAGGCTTCTGTCAGTAAGTCCGCAATAGTTCCACTCTGTGCAATCCAGGATCTGTCTGCCTCTCTCTAAAGTCTGTAGTACCTACAGTGGCTGATTCTTTGATTCCAGATTTCCCCAGAATAGCAGGGATGATATGTTCAATTTCTGTGTCTACCTAATGTCCAATACATAATAAATGTATAATAAAATTTCATGAAATGAGTAAATCATACCTCTTGGGAACACTTCTGACAAACCAAGAGCACTTCTGTATGAACACACTGTGGGTAGACATAACTAAAAGACCTGTGAGTTAATCTCTCATGATCTATGGAAAGGGACAAATGAAGAAGAGTAGTTTAATAACCTATGAGAGTGTAGTGAAAACAAACAAATCAAATTGCCTTGCTAATTAAGTC